>NC_081357.1:61006243-61638516 GCF_030684315.1 Stegostoma tigrinum | reverse complement strand
AATTGGTGACTGGGGAAGGGAAAATAAGGCAGTTAATGGGAGACAGTCAGGGCAGAGACAGAACAGAGGAGAAAGGTCAGAGCTGGGAAAGGAAGATGTGGAGGAGAAATGAGGAAGAGGGAATGATGGAGAACAGATAAAGTACAAGTCAGGAATGGCTGAGAGATAAATTTGTTTCTTGGAAGGAAGAAAAGTTACTGATGGGAGAAACAGATGCCTGGTTATCAGCTAGTACCATTTGGATTCTGTACAGTATTGTGTAGAATAAAGGGGTAATTGTACCTTTAACCTAAGGATAACAACAGAGCAAGCGCAACAGGAACCATGTCATAGTGATGCCAGATTACATGGAACAGGAGCCTGAGTTTGTAAGGCTTCACCAACATGTCCTTTCTTTCCATGCCTCGTAAATAGTTTTTTTATTAATGTCTGATAATGTTCACTCGTCACATTTCCACAAACAGCCTCATTAAGGATGTTTGGCCGAGCTCCAGGATAAACTGATGGATTAGCTCAGCAGGGGTCTGATTACCAAGTTTAAAGCGGAGTGTGAGGTTTATTGATTTACATCTTTCTGAGATTATATAGTTCATTTGTATTATATGGAGAGTTATTCTTTCTTTGATGTGACGTTTTATTTAGACAGATTAACAGACGTGAACAGGATCTGTCATTGCAACTGTAAATGACAGTATCTGATTGGCACTTCTATAGGGTTGTAAGGCAGTGGCTTTGCTCAGAGCAGATTTTTGAATGTGTGTTTTACTTCAATTAACATTATTTCAATTCTGGGGTGGGGGGAGGTATGGGTAAGATTTTTTTTTCGCATCAGAATCCAGTCTATGGCTCATGACTCCACTGAAGTGCCTAACTCATGAGGCCTGAGGAGCTGACTGGACTGTGCAAGGCTATGAGATGCCTGTTCCCTTCATGGGATGTGCCAGGGTGAGGATGCAGGTTGCAGGTTTGCCACGCATACCCATATCCCTAAGCAGCAAAAATTGTCAGCATTGAGATTGGGGCTGGAACCCCAGAATCGGATTCTGCTTGCAAATTTTAAAGGCTGCCCAGTCTTGATGAAAATCTAGCTCATAGGTTTGAGGGTTGCCACGGTCTTGTTTTAGATGGGCAGAAGGTACATCTCCAAACAGAGCAACTGGATACTCTGAGGTTATGGCAGCATCAAATGAACTTAGATTTCTGTGAGGATTCTCCTGCTCGCCGACTTCAACTTCAATAAAAGTGCTGCAAGTTAACCCTAAAAGTTAGCAAGGAAACAAGTGACTGTTAGCTAAATTAAGACCTTCAGCTACTGAGGGCCTAAACTCTGGAATTAACTCCTTAATCCTTTCTGTCTCTCTTTTCATCTGTATAATGCCATTTAGAGCCTGGGCCAAGATTTTGGTTACCTGCACCAATATCTCCTTCTGCAACACAGTATTACAGTAATAGGTATGAATGGTGTTTGAGTGTTTTCCATGAATATTTTAAAATAGGAGTGATTACTGCTTTTCATTTCATTCAGGTGCCCACTATATCCTCATAACAGCTTTCACAGACAGTTACATATGGAGATGTCATTTAGACACCCTCATCCCCTATTTACAGTGATAGAAACAGGTCATTCAGCCCAATAGGTATATGCTGGTGCTTACGATAAACATGAGGCTGTTCTCACTCTTCGCTTATTTAGCAACACATTCCTCGACACTCTTCTCCCTTATGCGTGTCTGGATTCATCATTAATTCTTCAATGTGCCTCAACTACTCCTCATGGCAGCAAATTCTGCACTGTAAGCATTTCCTGGATAAGACCATTCCCCTGAATTCCTTACTGTAACTATTAGCGTTTAACTTATAATTATGGCACTTAGTTCAAATCTTGACTGCAAACCAGAAATATCTCCCTATAACGCTTCAATAATTTTAAAGCGCTCAATGAGTGCTCTCTTTTCTAGAGATCAGAACCCAAACCCATTTAATTTAATTTCTTAAGTTGATTTTCTTTTATTAAAGAACGTCATGATTTACAGTATCAGCTGCTGCCAAAGCTCCTGCAATGACAGCTGTGTTTAACAAGCTTTGTAAGTGGTTCTGAACAGGCTGACAGATTTTATTTAGAGTAAATCTGGAATGTAGCTTACATACACTATCATTTAGGGGTGCCATCTGACACCAAGAAGTATTGTAGTAGATTGGCTAATCTAAACCCTCCAAAAATGGGCCTGGAGTCTCCATGACTTGAAGATTAATCTGCAGAAATAAAGCCCAGCTATTCTTTCCACGTTACCTGGGTGCCTAGCCTCTCACCATGTCCTTGGTTGTCCTACTGCTCCTCCAAAGTGCCACCCCAGTGCCTGCAGCATGGCTGTTGGAAATCTCCTGACTTTCAGCAGGGGAGTCGGTGGGTGCCCTTACAGGATGATCTCCAGTGTCTTCAGCCTGGAATGCCCACTTTACATTGTCCAACCAATGGGTGGACAGCAGCAGTCAAGGTGGAATGTTGACAAGCAAGAGGAAAAGCACAGATGGAACGGCACTGATGGGAGGATGAATTCCATCAATGCACAAGAAGCCAGGAGGGTTGCACTCCTAAACAATCTGTCACTATCTAAACAATCCTGTCACAATAAGGATGGGCTGCTGAACTGTAAGCTGCTCTGAACCCTAATGCCCAGCACTGTGATGGCAGCTTTTTGAATGCAATCTGAGCTTTTGCTGCAGCCATAAACATTGGTGGCTTTTCATAGAATCATCATAGAGTGAAAACTGGCCATTCAGCCCACGGAGTCCACACTAACCCTCCGAAGCATATTCCACCCAGATCCACCACTCTACTCTATCCATGTAACCTTGCATTTCCCACTGCTAAGCCATCTAGCCTGCACATCCCTGGACACTACGCGCAAATTAGCAATGACCAATCCACCCAGCCTGCACATCTTTGGGCTGAGAGAGAAAACTGGGGCTCTCAGAGGAAATCCACACAGACATAGAGAGAATGTGCAAACTCGATACAGACAGTCACCCAAGGGTGGAATCGAACCCAGGTCCCAGGTGCTATGAGGCAGCAGTGCTCACCATGATGCCTCTTTTCTTACGCTACAATGGATCCTTAAGCTGAGACATGAGCCATCAGATGCAGAATCAGGGATTGGACAAGAAGTGCACTCATGAACCTGGCAACCATTCACAACCCAGAAAGGACATATTCCCAGCTTCTACACAAAGCATTTACCAACTCAATAATTGACTCCTCCATGCTCCTCGCCATTGACCATTGGCTTTCTGACAAGTTTCCCAATGTAAAACATATTTTAGGATATATACCCATCAGACTTCATCAATAAACCATCAAGAATTTGTCTGAGTCATCAATGACGGAGCTTGAATGTGGCATTTTGACAAACTTGCACCTTTGCTGTCCATCTGTCCTGGCCACCACTACTCATGATGTTCACAATATAGGGATCTAACCTCTAAGCCAAGCTCAGTAGTTGAAATGACGGCTGTGAGTATGAGACGGAGTGATGGTTCTTGTTCTTCATCATCACTATCTTCCTGTTCCTCCACTTCTTGCTGCTTCACATTGATTGACCAGTATATGAAAGGATAAAGTCTCAAGCCAAGACTTGCGATAAAGGTAAACAGGGAATGTAAGGGTTACGCAGTTACACCATCTGCAGCTTGTAATTCAGAAGACACTGTGAACTGAGGGGGCAGTGACGTGAAATTGATGAAGTAGGAACATTGTATAATCGTCTCAGCTCCGCAGGAGCTCACTGCTTTAGCAAGGATTGACTCACCAAAGACCAGCACTAGTTGCTCCCCTTCAGTTAACTACCCCAGTCATGTGCCATCTTGCCCTTCAAGAGAGGGACGGCATGTCAGTGAATGTAACTGAGTACTTGGCAATGTATGCATGCTGTGAAATGCGCACAGTTGGCTTGCAGCAACATTGATTCTGTAGGGTGAGATGGAACATGTAAAGCTTTCTGATTAACAGAGATTATTTGGAGATGAGAGATGATGAGGGTTGTGATGAATTGAACATTGTCAGATTAGTGGCAGAGCTACTGGGAAATGGCATTTGAAGGTGACTTTACTCATTTTGGCCTCCTCACTGCACTGTAGTCACTCATCATGCTGGTAAGACATTTTTTACCAAACAACTCCCATTCCTTGGTCCAGCCATAATGTAACTCACCTTTATAAGGTCAGGATGGGTTTGGGTAAGCAGTGTTAGCCTCACACAAACTTGAGCCCGGTACTGAGATGTCTACTCACTCAACAGCACATTTTATGTTGAGCTGAATGCAGCTGTTATTTTAATAAGAGGCAGACCCAGGTTTGCAGGCTTCCAATATCAGCAGGAATAAGCAGAAATTAATTGATTTCTATGCGTGTTTTAGTAATATCAGTTTTCCCTGAAATTTTACTGCTGCCCACATGCATCATGTGTGAAGCAGATAAGTCTGAAATGCAGTTTGAAACTTCAAGGAATATACCAGGCACCTGACTGCTCCACTCAGTGCATTTTTAATTCCAGCATTATCTGGTCAATATTAGATACAAGCATGCCAATGCAGTGCACGAAGGGTTAATTTAATACGGTCTATCACACAAAGAATTGTTACAATGGCATAATGTAAAGACGTAGCCCAGTAAGAAGCAGAGAGTTGATGGAAAACAAGTAAATCCTGGCAGGAATCAACAGACAATGACTATCAGCACCCTAAAATAGAAAGAAGATTAAATAGATGAATGTGCTATAAAATCCTTAGCAGCTTGGATCATAGCTCATCAGGCTGCAAATTGCTCACAGTATTGATCAACTCTACAAATTCACATTCCGAATGTTCATGGTGAAGATTTCTGAAGCCCTACTCAGTACATTATGGATGAGTAGTCAGCCACTCCAGAGGAGATTGATTTCAATTCACCTGAGACTTTCATCTCACTTAGCATCAAAGGCTCTTTGTCCTCATCAAGCAGACCAATCAAACGCCGCCTTCCAGTATTGCCAGCAGAATGGATGAAGCTCCGAACAGTAATATCCTGAAAAGATCACAAAAGCTCTGTCTTTTTGCATCAAGTGCAAAAAAGCATCAGGCTGGAGGGCAGCATTCCGTTGTAACTAAGATTCATACTCATCTGTTCCTTTATTGCAGCCTCAACATTCATGCACAAAGTAAGTGAATGGACCCATTTGAATCACCAAGTCTAATAGTTTACAAGGATGCAAAAAACCTGAGCCATGTAATTCTTTTCTGGGTTAACAATCTGACTGCAGTAATAAAGGGAACAAAATAGTAACTCCTTTTTGCAAGAAGTGGCAGAAAAACAAAATGAAATATCTGAAATTTGAGGCCACCCAATTTGAATCTGAAGAGCAACTCTGATTGTTTTAACACGGACATGCAGCCTGGTGTATTTCTGTCAATAAACTGTGCAGTTCCCAACCTTCCTGAATCATCTCCATTTTGACACTGATGGCGTGATTTCAGAGCAATTATTCTCATCTTCTCAAAAACAAATGTGACTTTATCATTTTGCTTTATAATATTTTGGGTCAAATAATTCAAATTATGTGTCCCACAATGTGTTTAGGCTCTTTTGATAGTGGTACAACAAGCAAGTGCAGTCGAAGGCTACTTTGTAATAATGAGTGACCATGTAACTTTCATTCATCCCGTCTGCTCTTCCGTCCACTAAGGAAATCAATGCCAAGGTCCAATCCGAGTTGAAGTGTTAAAACTGATTGACTTTAACACCACAGGAGCAGGACACAGAACTCAGTCTGCAGGGTATCTATCAGGAGCATTCATAGGGAGAAATGCATCACAAATTTTCAGATAATACTGTAATCAGACATAAAGCCACCTGACTTCAAAGCTTTATGGAACACAAAAGCAGTCCTTCAATTCAGCAGTTTTAGCCTCATCTGATGCCTTTGGCATTTGGCTTTAGTAAATTTCTCTAGCTGCAAGATATCTAATCAGCCAGACAGTGAATCAACTGTCACTAATGTTGCAGATGTTACATTCTCACTAAGGCAAAAAACATCAAGGACTAAAGTTGATAGCCACCTAGAATAGATGCAATGTTCATGATTAACTCATGGTGATGATTGGAATGAAGCAGCTTTGTGCTGCTTGCTCACTTCAACAAGAGAACATAGATACAAAGAGGAAAAGCGGGCCAGTCACTCCCATAAGCCTGCACTGCTATTCAATAAGATCTGACGACATCACATTCCTGCTTAACCAAATAACCCCGTTGCTTATCAAGAATCAATCTAACTCTGCCTTTAAAGGATTCAAACACTCTGCTTCAACCACAGTTTGAAGAAGAGAGTTCCAAAGATTCTCAAAATTCTCTGAAAACAAGACCAAGAATTTTAAATCAAAGGATTAATCAGCCCAAGAGCCAAGGTAGGTCAAAAAACATTTGGGTGTTAGACAGATGGGACGTGGTGCAAGTTAAAATGCAGGCAGATTTTCACTTGTTAGGAAGTCACTGGAATTGTCAAGTCTGGAGGTAACAAAAGCATGGAAGACTTCACAAGCGGATGGACTCTAACAGTCACAGATGAACATCAAGTAAAAGGTGGTCTGTTCAAGAAAGGTCAAGTTTAATTTTTTGCAGCCACTGTTTAAGAGAACTTTATGAATGTTCAAAGTTTGACATTACGACCAGTCTCTTTGATGGAAGGGGAAAGTATTCCTTACTCAACTAAGCTAACTGAGCACAGATGGCCACAGGCTGAGTCACGTAAAGTAGCTTCAGTAACAACGGACTAAAAAGGTTGGAAGAACTGGCCAATTGTGATTGTTATGGGAAGTATTTGCATTTTCACTGATTGTGTATACACACAATCAACCACAAATCACATTGCCTGTTGCATTGACATGAAGAATAGCAATGGCAGAAGCAAGACATCCTTTTATGACTGTGTTTCATACAAATGCCACCTCTAGGTGGTGCATGGAGCACACAAACACAATGATCCACCCAGGATCACATGATATTCCTCAGACTGTTCTCTCTGCATCCTGAGATCCACACTCAGTGCCACTCATTGCCATATGCACACTTTAGATCTTCTCTCCATCAGCACTGCTTCACGCTGGCTCAGCGCTGCCGTGCCCTCTCGTTTCACTTTACCCTCCGGCTCATCCAATGTTCTAACAAGAAACTTTTTGTTTTAATTTCCTGTGTTAAGCAACGCAAGATGCAACAACCTAGAGATATCCACATACCTCTGATACCGTCCTCCCCTCTGTTTCCTTCTGACTCCATCCCCTCTCCTAATCTCACCTCCTGTTGAGGATTCACTATCCTTTCTGACCTTCCGCTAAGGTCTCAGTCTTATCCCTCTGTGTCCCCACCTTAATGAAATCCGGGCATGACATGACATTACTCTTCTTCCATCGCCTTCGCCTCTTGTGCCCATTTCTTTGGGCATGAGTCCTCTCCCCATCGCACAGACCTCTTTGCCCATCTCCAACACTCTCCCTCCACCTGGACCCCTCCCCATGGCCTTTTGCTTGCATTCAGCCTGTTCAGCGAGAACTATAAACATCACATTGATCACCTCAATTTCTCTGCCCTTGTTACCCATTCCAAACTGTCTCCCACTGAACTGACTGCACTCCATGGTCTCAGATCCAACCTTGACTTGTTTCCTTCAGGCAGCACCATGTCTCAATGGTTAGCACTGCTGCCTCACAGCACCAGGGACCCAGGTTCAATTAAAGCCTCAGATGACTGTCTGTATGGAGTTTGTATGTACTCCCCGTGTCTGTGTGGGTTTTCTCCGGGTGTTCCGGTTTCCTCCCACAGTCCAAATATATGCAGATTAGGTGTCGTGACCATCCTGAATTGCCCTGTAGTGTCCAGGAATGTGCAGGTTAGGTGGGTTAGCCGTGGGAAATGTGGATTATGTGGATAGGATGGGGGCTGGGTCAGGTTGGGATGCTCTCTGGAGGGTCAGTACACACGCAATGGGCCAAGTGGCTTCTTTCTGCACTATAGGGATTCTATGATCTATGACCCTTGTACTTAAGCCTGCTGACAAGGCTGGTGCTGTTGTTGTCTGGTGGGCTGACCTCTACATTGCAGAGGCTGAGCACCAACTCTCAGATACCTCCTCCTATCTCCCTCTGGACCATGGCCCCACCACTGATCACCAAGCCATTGTGTCCTCAATAGTTGCTAACATCATTTCACCTGGTGATCTCCCCCCAAACTGCCCCCAAGTTCAAACTTCCAATCCCACACTGCTTGCTTCTGCCTCCTTCCCAAAATCCATAAACAGGACTGCCCAAGCGGGCTTATTGTTTCAGGCCCAAATAACTCATCTCTTCCTACCTCAACTTGATTTTTTTTCTCCCTTGCTCAGTCCTTTCCCCCTTACATCACAATTCCTCTGACACTTTATGTCATTTTCAGAATAGCCAGTGCGCACTCTGGCTGCTTCCTCTTTACCATGGACATGCCATCCCTTTACATATCCATCCCCCATTAGGATGGTCTCAGGGTTCTCCATTTCCTCCTGGAAGAAAGGCCTGAACCACCCCCATCCACCACCACTTTCCTCCACCTGGCTGAGCTCAACCTTATGCTGAACAACTTCTCTTTATCTCCTCTCACTTTCTTCAGTTCAAAGGTGTAGACATGGGTATCCATATGGGCTTTGGTTTAGCATCACTTCCAAAAGTGCACGCTGCTGCTGGAATATTCTTGCACTATTAGTAAAATTATATTATTACAATCAACACCACTGGGGAGAACATTCGTAAAGAGAAACTACTGTTTCTGTACTTTATGCTTTCAGATGTTAAACTAAAGCAGTCAGGGAGCAGTCCTAACAGTTTGAATTTCCTCTTCAACAACAAACTAAATTAAATATGCTCTCCCAAATCCTCTTATTTCATGACTAGGAGACAGTAAGGGCTGCGGATGCTGGAAGTCAGAGTCAATAAATTTGGAATTGGACAAACACAACAGGTCAGACAGCATCAGAGGAGCAGAAAAGTCAATGTTTCGGGCCGAAAGTCTTCATCATGATTGTTTTGGAATCTTTCAGAGGAGAATGTGCTGCCAAAATAAATGGATTTATCCATTGTTAACAGGGTCTAGACACAGAGTGAAACTCTGCGCTTCTGCTAGAAATTTATTCCTGGAGCAGGTATGTGCATCACTTCAGTTTTCACATACATTAAGTTGTCACATACATTTGGAGAACAAGTCAATGCTACGTTCAATGACCAGCTCTGATCCACTAACGAGTGAACAGCCATTCACAAACTAGAAATCACAAATATGTCCTTGGAGACCCTAATCTTTATCTGGATTGAGCACCTAATCTCAAATTGAGCACTTTGTCGTCAATGTGATATCTGATTTCAATTCCTGAATCACTATCACACAAGATATTGGAAAACATATAAAAAAATACTGAAAAGGGTTGGTGCCAGTAGGTAGCCCTGTTTAATTGCATAATGGGAATAATTCCATGAATGGGTCAGTGGACTAACGCCCTTCAAGATACACATGAGTAGACTATTGTAAATTTGTTGAACAACTGGGATGAATTTCTCAGGACAGCTGAACTTTTCCATTGAGTTCCAAAAGCCCTCAGGGCTGATTGTATCAAAATCGTGGTCACATTAATAGAAATTGTAAAGGAGTATGTTCATCTTTTGGTACTTTTTGTAGAGCTGTCTACCTGACCATATCAGTGATTCACCAACTTTCTCTGAAACTATACTGATTCTTTGATAGAAAACCCTGGGCCAAGATGTTGTGCTTGGCAGATCAGAAGGATTCTGGTGGAGATTTTGTCAACATTGAAGAGGTCTAAGATTCCATGATGTTCATCACAAGGTTGGTGAGTCCCTTTCCACTTGCATAGGCAGAAAATGTAGGCATCTTTGCGTACTTATGGCATCCTTCTCTGTCCCTGTATAGCCTTCAAGTCACATCACCAACTCAACATATTATCTTCCACATTCTATGAACGCATTTTTCATTCTTCTTTTTCTATTTAATTTCTTCCCTCCCTCACTTCACTAAAATATGAAGTGTATTTCCTATCTGTAATAAATGCATAATTTCCCGATTTCATCACCATATAAAGTACTTCAACAGTGGATCTGCTGCTGGTCACGACTTACAGAAAAGCTCTATTAATCAAACACTGAGACCCACTATGGGCTTAACACTTCAATACAGTATTCATTCTTGAAACTATTGCAAATTCTGTCCAAAGTTCATACACTGACCCTGAGGTTTGAATGATTAATTCATTACATTCCTATGTCTGATGAAAGAAGGTCATCTCAGCAGCAAACTCAGCTGTGGAAGAATATGTTAAACCACACTTGATTAATAAAATGTAAATATGGCAATTTGAAGTAAAACAGGGAATCCTAGAATTCCATAACAAATAATACAGTAAGCCCCTCACCAAAACATTTACCTCCTGGAAATGATAACTGACTTGCTTCGAATTTTCAGAATGCTTTGTGGTTTTCTTAAATACTCTGACAGTTGGCACTTTAATAGTCAAAAGCTAATGGACAGTTTCCCAAAGGCTGACAGCTATCTCAGTGATGAGGAAGCACAAGCAGAAGACAAATAACCAGCTGAGCACATTTATCCTCTGAAACCATGCAAGTACTAATAGAACTTAGATTGTTTTTGACACAGCCGAGTTCAAACAAAAATAACTTCTACTGAGGCAAATGTTGTAGCACTTATTTTGCTTGTAACACCCCTGCCAAGTTATTCAGTTCTTATTCATAGCCTTCTTCCAAATTTCATGCAGTGGGTGGAGATACATTGTGCAGTGACAGGGGTGCACTAGACCAAAGGCTCTTCAGGTGCCCAAATAATTAAAATATGCTGCATACCTGAATACAATTTATAAAACCAATCAGACACTGGCCTCTTTATGACTGTCTCTGCAGGGTCCAAAGATGTCCCTGGTGCCTGAAACTGCTGTGACAGTTCATTTCTGAAAAGTAGTTTCAAGCAGATCACATAAACCTCTGCATGGCAATCAATATTTGTTAAAGGTATGGCCGTTCAAACTACTAAGAATCATGGTGTTGGCAAAGATTGAAGGAGACTTGGGAGGACTGTGGCGTCAATATTCAGGACAATCGCAAAGCTGGTTCCAGACCATGTGATTATGCTATTATCCAAATGATAAAACATGGTGGGAATTTCTACAAAGACCCATCCTTGATTGCAGTAGGATGGTGGGTCCTCTTGGACTGATAACAGTTTGACACAACTGAGTAGCTTTTTAAATTGCTTCAGAGGACAGACAAAAATCGATCATGTCAGTTTGGGATTGAGATCAAATTGATCAAACTGATCACCTCCAAATACCAAAACATCAAGTTAAATTGAGCAAACTTCAATCCCTAGAGGACATTAATTAATCAAGTTTTATTTCATGATAATCTGACGGATTTATAGCTATATTAAACGACACTCATTTGTTAATTCCAGATTTTTAAAAACTGTATTTCAATTCTCGAACATTCACGGTGAGATTTGAATTACTTGGTTTATTGGGCCCCAGCTTCTAGATTACAATTTCAAACAGGAATTGCTCTGATTAAGTACTTATTGATAATATTAACTTGCCTAAACATGCCTCTCTTGCATTGAGAACTCCATGCTTTGCTTTAATGTCATGCTTCTTATTGATATGAGGATGTTTGTTTACTTAAGGGCTCACTCACAATGGGTTAGAATGGTAAATGCCAATTTTTGGGAACTCTAGAAATTCACAGAAGACAACTTCAAGCAGCGAACAAGTAAACCTTTGGGTGAGATTTCCTGATTCCTACATGACAATTGGCTAAAGCAAGAATGCTCCTAATAATTGTAATCTTCACATGAGCTGCTAAACTAAAGATTAACATTGCAGTGTCCATCAGTTCAATCATGTGAAAGAATTATGGGTTAATTATGTAGATTTGTGCGATATGTTAAAAATAAAGAATTTAATTGTTGACTAAAAATATTATCTTTATGCACTACATTTTAAGTCATATCATGGACAGTTTACATCTGACGTTAAAATGAATGCCACATTACCATGAACTAACTCTGTGACAAACAGAAACCCTAATAATCCTCCACCAGTCATTGGTATTGCTGTACTGGTTAACATTATAAATGTATTCATGTACAGTCAATCGTTTTAACGTCATAATTTTCGTGTATCCTTTTTATTGTGATGTAAGGTACATGAAACATATATTAATATAATCTATTTTAGAGTCTTGACTTTGGACTATTAGCAGTGGATTTTGATACATGTGTCTGAGGGAGTTTAATCATTAACTTGCCAGTATTTCTGGAGCCCTCATTATTTTAAAAACAGTGTCAGAGAGGCACCCCTGTACTGATAATAGGGATTTGTTTGCAACGGTAGAGTTTTATGAATAGATATTATAAACATTCAGGAATCTTGGTGTGCTTTCAGTTGGAAGAATCATGAATTGATTTTATTCTTTGCTTAGGCGGAAAACCATTGGTTGGAAACTTCTGTTTTCCAGATCACAGAAATTCTGCTTGAAGTTAGATAGAGAGCACTAAGTGTATGGGTAGAATGTTGAAGAGATTATTCAAAGCTGTTAAAGTCTAAGCTTTATGAATATGAATAATCAAAGAAGAGGTTATCAAACTCTTAAATCTGCACATTGAAAGAGACAGCTAGGTTAAACCTATGGATGTGACAGAGAAGTAAATTCTCTCTGGTATTTGTAATGATGCTGTTACCTACAGAAGATCCTGGGCATCACAGGGGAAAAAACAGAATCACCAAAGAAGAAATGCTACAGATAACCGATCAGAGGCACCTACAAGACATTGCGCTAGAACCTTGAGTATCTGAACTATGACTGAAATTTAAAGGAAATCAGTTCAACCTCCAAAGGAGCACGGTCATTGCTCCATGGGGAAAGAAGATGGAGACTGGTCAAAAACTACCTGGCAAAGTACACTTAAGGATCTTCAAAAGTGGTGCACAACCTGAGCTGAGGAGAAAGAGATTGTAATGGATCAGGGCCACAGCAGGCTCTTGTTGTCCATGTCCTTGCATGAGGCTGGAAAGACTGGACGGTCCAAATGAATGAGTCTTAAGAATTATCTAATTCATCCTGGATCTAAAGAACTGCATTTTAGGCAGTTACTCTATGAATCACAGTGTCAGAATGTGAATTTACTAGAATAAAAAAGACTTTACATTGTTTTCATGCAATGGCAATTAACGCATCTCACATGCTAAACTGATCACACAATCATTCTGCTAAATGAGAGCATGTAATAGTGACTGAGCAGTTATCAATTTTGAACATAATCACTATAATCAATTAAAGCCCATTTAATAGTATGTGGTTAATGTGGCTGCACATAATCACTAGCAAGTAGTAAAATAACTTGAATCATATTTTTACAGGCGCTTACTGGGATTGAATTCTGGGAAATCAATGACCAAAAGAAAACTCCTATCATTTGTATGATTACATTCAACATAATATTCAGTTGTGCAAATGTTGCAAGCTCACAGATACAGACCACCCAAAATCCAACCTAAACTTGTGGTTCTATTAAAGTGGTTTTATTGATAGTGAACTGTTAGGTATTATTACTTTTGGGGAATGTGCACACATAAAAATGTTAAGTTAAATTGTAATGGACCATTTTTATTGTCTCGGTAATGGTGATTTCAATGGTGCACACTAATTAATACTAATTAAGTCCAACACCTCAGGTGAGGGACAAGCATTTAATTAAATGTAAGTAAATAAAAATTCCTGTCCAAGGTGTGGAACTCTGAAGCTTGCTCCACACTACAGGCATTTCACTACCTGACTCACCACTGAAATGCACTGAATTTGTGAGGCTGCTGTCTTTGTGCTGCAGATACAAACCATACGTTGATACACTAGGTTAAATCTTGCTGGTACAGACGGAATACCATGATAGAAATGTCATAATTGTTGGTTACTGCTCTTCAATACTCCTAACACTGAAAACTTACAAGTATCAAGTTTCATTAATTCAGGTGTAAACTATTGTTGGGGAATTTGAAAATGTCAAATTCAAAATATACTTGCCAACTTTCCTTTTACCACTCTTTCTGTGCCTGGTTTGACATTCACTCACTGTAATTTGCTCTTAAAGTGTTACGCAACAGGTGAATGCTAATTAGTTCTAGATTTTTTTAAACCTAAGCACTGCAACATTATTGATAGCGCAATACATAACCCATACAAGTAGTTGTTTCTATATTATAATGAAGTTTACAGATATTAGATGCTTTTTTTAAAAGTTTAGCAACAACCCATACAATGTTTGATGCAACAGCTGAGGTATTTTTTTCTGCTAATCACACACAGTGTTTTTGGAGACTCAGAAGCTTATTAACACAATGCAAGGCAATTTCACACTCTGAAAGAATGTACCACACAAAAACTTCAAGCTTCATTCAAAATAAGGGAACAAAGCTCTGACAAAACACGGATTTAGACAGTTCATAAACTCTGTCTCACTGAGTAACTGCACTTCACTAACTTATTCAAGTGGAGTAGTTTAATTTTCTTTAAATGTAATATTATAGAGACAGCATTGTCTCTCATTATCTCAAATCCCAATTATTCTCATAACTTTATTTGTCAATTTGAAGTGTAAATTCTGAAATTCTTAGCAGCATTGATTTCAAATACTTTCCCCAATGGAAGGTAATAGACAGGGATTGCTCTAACATTTACACCACATATGGTAAGTTATTTTGCACAAATGTTTTGACTCAATCATAACTTTGCACAAGAGCTCCTTTCAGTAAATATAACAATTCTGTATTTTCTGACAGCGGTTTAACACAGACATAAAAGGTCACAACATAGGTTAGGTTTAGATTAAAAAGATGTCATTCACTGAATCCAATTCTTCTAAACATCCTTCCCTTCCCATTAGAATCCTGGCTTAAATGAATCAAGTCTTTCCAAGTGTCAATCATGTAACACACAAAGAAATATTTTCTCCCTGCATAAATGGGGTTTTCACCAAGAACCAACACTTGCAGAGCAGGAAGTGTTTCAAGGAATTTCCCAGATCAATTTTCTTGTTGGAAGCCATCTCTAATTGGTCATTCTTGTCCAATGGTACAGATATTTCACCCGCCTGAATAATGTTATAAGAATCAGGCTGAAAAGAATGATCCCTCTGGGAGCTCCCTGATGCACTAAGTCATGGTGATTTTTTTTTAAATTTTAAATCAAAAAAAAGTTCTTGTTTAAAGAGATGCTGCATGATTCTCTCTAGATGCTACTTCATATGAGTGGATATACACTATTGTGGATTTTTACATTACAACTGAGTTACAAATATATTTTGCATTACTATTAATTTTCTAATCTTGTGTCAATAGTTTTAACAATTTTCTCAGTTATGTTAATTGGGAGACACTAAAATAACAGCTCAAACCATGTTTTTTTAATGTGTTAAGTCTGCATCCATTAACATTGCCATTATTAATTTTTAGTCTTTGGTCTCAAATAAGTTCTTACGAAAATTCTTCATTGTACATAAAATACTGGCAGGTGATGTAATTTGTGATGATCTGCTATAAGTTCTTCCATCACTTGTGCTGCTACGTTGCTGTGAAAAATTGACTGTGGTTACAGGGAGCACTTGTTAGAAAACCACAGGAATGCAATGTCTGGTTCCTCATCATTGCTGAACATTTTCATTCTACAATCTAACATCAAAACACAAAGGGAATTGCTTCCTGCTGCCATACATCCAACCAACTTCCTGCTTTAAGAGCTTATATTTTCACCTGAGCTCACCATATTTTAAAAGAAATATTAGTGCCCTGTTGAATGGATAAATACATTTCCAGCTCCTGGTTACTTGCATATAATTTAAGAAAACCATTTGGCTTTGCTTTGAATGTTATTTTTCACCATTACTCTTAAGCTGTCCTGTTGCTGATTTGTCTTGCTGCACTTCCAAGGTATGACATGCCTCTCCTGATGCAATCTGAAGAAATAGTCAACTCATTACAGCAATATTTGTGAGTGAGCCTGTATTATGGCAGTGTATGCTTGCCACATCTTATTTTCTCTGGCTTGAATTTTGCTGCATAATGATGCACACTGAGGCTACAAAAGATGCACCTGACTGTACTTAAAATTGTAATTTAAAACTTTGTCAGTGGAGCAGTGCAAGTGGCATTAAAAGGAGAAGTTAAAAGGACCATGACACTTCTTTTGTCCTTACTGCACCTCAAACCTATCACACCACTGATATATTCTGGAGGCATTATCAAAATGGAAATTTCAACAATGCATGAGACACGGAACTTGATTCCAGTGGAATTAACATTGTCATGATGGCCATTTGTTCAGCAGAAGAATTTTTAAAAGCTTTGTAGATCATAATTTTTATAACTTTCTTCCCTTGTGTTTTTTCTTTAAATTTTAAATAAACTGGTTTTCAAACAGCATCATTCAACTTGGCAAATGGAGTATAATGTAAGAAAAGGTGAAGTTGTCCATTTAGAAGGGAGAAGAAAGGAATAAAACATTATTTAAATGGAGAAAAACTGCACAAAGCTGCAACACAGAGACCTGGGGGGTTTTATGCATAGAAAGCTAGCACTCAAGTGCAGCAAGTAATCAGGAAGGATAATGGAAGGTCGACACTTACTTTAAGAGATTTGGAGTATAGAGTAGCAAAGTCATACTGCAACTGCACAAGGTGCTGGTGAGTTATGTCTGGAGTAATGTGAGAAATTTCGGACCCCTTATTTAAGAAAAAGGATATATTTCATTGGAGGCAATTCAGAGAATGTTCACTGAGATCTCCGGTATGGAGGGATTCCCTTATAAGCAAAGATTAAACAGGTTCTAAATTGCTTCTTCTAGCAATTTAGAAGAATGAGAGGTGATCTTATTGAAATATATAGGATTCTTAAGGGGTTTGACAGACTAAACGCTGAGGGGATGTTTCTCCTCATGCGAGAGGCTACGGCCAAAGAGCATAGTCTCAGAATAAAGGCTGCCAATTTAAGACTGAGATATGGAAGAATTTCTTCTCTCAAAGGGTTGAGTGTCTTTGGAGCAACTTGCCACAAAGAGCAGTGGGGCAGAGTCCTAGTGCACATAAGACTGAGATAGATGGATTCCTGATCAATAGGGGAGTCAAGGGTTGTGGGGAAAGGATAGGAAAGTGATGTGAAGAGTGTTGGATTAGTTATGATCCCAATGAATGGTAGAGCAGGATTGAGGTGCTGAATGGCCCACTCCTGTCCCTTCTTCTCATGATTGTTATGGTCAAACTTGACATAACTAAAAGGAGTGTTATTCCACAAAATATTAGTCTAAAAGAAGAGGATCAAGAAATAATACATGGGTCAACTTTTTGCAAATTTAAATCATATATATTAAGCTCTGCTGCTAAAAATTGATGATTGAAAGACTACCACACTACAAAGTTGTCGATGCAAAGTTCAGCTACAATCTGCTTTGAAGCCAACTTGGGGATATTTACATTTGTATTGGCTTTATCACTCCAAACCCGGAGATGCAGTCAGACTTAGTTAGCCTTGATAACATTAAACATCAATGATTTCAGTTTAACTTCAGACTAAAAATCATCAGGTAAAGATACATCTAAAGATGAGAAATTACTGAGAAGACCAGTGGCAATTGGTGCAAAGTGTAACCAACATGTGAAATTATGTCAAAACAGTGTTTGAAAAATACTAAAGTAGTAACATGTGCTGAAAAAAGAAACAGAGCTAGCAGAGAGTTTCAAGCTCAAATAGCTGTGGCATGCATTCTTCTCAGATGTAATCTTTGTAATCTTTGAGTTTGCTGAGTTTCTAAGATTATAAGTACAAATGTTTATATTTGAATACTGTGCTGTGTTAAGGTCATGAAGTTGTTTGTTAAAAAAATACTGAACCTTTGATAAATCAGTGTTTGAAGACTTTAAATTCCAG
This sequence comes from Stegostoma tigrinum, assembly GCF_030684315.1. Classification (NCBI taxonomy): domain Eukaryota; kingdom Metazoa; phylum Chordata; class Chondrichthyes; order Orectolobiformes; family Stegostomatidae; genus Stegostoma; species Stegostoma tigrinum. Next base: position 61,620,476 of record NC_081357.1, on the reverse strand, counting down.
TCGTTGCTCAGATAACACACAGGGACTGGACAAGTGATCAGAATCCGATTCAGAAAATCTCCAAATGAGTCAGAAACTTAACCACACAAAAGAGCAGATTAAATTAAGGGGTAGTTATTTTTGAATTTAGTTATGAATAATCAAATTTCCTGGTTCTGAAAATGTTTTACAATATAGAATATAGAACGGAACATCTTTTGTTGTCACATGTACTTGTAGAGGTACAGTGTAAAGCTTTTATAATTTCTGCCCCTCTTGGAGTTATCTTAGGTACAAGAACCTAGGTACGAATCATGGAAGCAAAAAAAGAGGAATAAACGGTAGTTGTATTACTTTACAGAGTTTAAAAAAATAAGTTAGAAATAACTTGAAGCATGGCTGGATCTGCAAGATATCTTCATCTCCTGGATCACTGGTAAGAATGTAAGTAATCCCCATCATTGAGAAGCCTTCTTCATGAACCTGCACCTCCTCACAGCCTCTGACCATCCCTACAGTATTCCTGCATGCAACCCAAGAGGAAGACAAATCGCAGGTGTGGTAAAAAATTAATCCTTTTCCTCATTTTGTGACTTATGTAAAATATTAGAGATATGACAGTGAAGGATCATCTAGTCCTGTAATAAAGGGCAGTAGGACTTTAGAAAAGGTGGACCGAACCGAGGTCAGGAAGTCTTGTCGCTGTTTCCAGCAGATCCCACTGTTGGCAGTATAGGCAAGAGGGCACAGTGTAAAGCACAAAGGAATGCATTACAAATTGAAAAGACTATTTAAACACAGCGCACACGTCAAGCAGATCTGATTTTTGCCCCAGGAATAGCCTCAATCAGCAGTTTGTTTCCATACATTTATGATGGAGATGATCTCGGCATGGTTTCTGAGGTCTGGTGTTGGGAGATACACGATGAATTTGGCTCTGAGGGTGTAGGAGTAAAGGGTGGTAGGGGAATAGGGTGGTATGTGGCAGGGAATGGGTTAGCATGGCAGGCATGAGGAGTTACTGAGGGTAGGTAAAGGAGCAAGTCCGTACATGAAGAGTACAAGGGAGCTATTGAAAGTAGGTAGAGTGGCATAGGGTAGCATGGAGGGTATAAAGGATGTTATTTTGGGAGAGAAGACAGGTTTGGATTGGCATAAGTTAGCACAGATGGGGCACAGGCAGTTGGTGGGTGAGATGTTAGGGTTGAGGAATACAGGGTCTAGTATTTAACAAAACAATTGGGACAAAAGTCTCAGAGATGTGAGGTGGGTCCTTTAGCCAGCTCATTCAGCGGCCCTACAGCTGCCTCTGATTTGCAACTGGGCTGGGGATGAGATGTTACATGGCTTCAAGCTCCCCTTCCCCACCTGAAGAACAAGTGGGGGCAATATATCCTATCTATTTGGAGATTTCCTACCTCATGCTACTTGTCTCGATGGTCTCCTTCATCGGTTAGTTTACAACTGACCGGAGCAAGTTTACAAAAAGGTGCCCCTTACATTCTTCGGTGAAATTAACATTAGTTCCTTGACTCCACAATATTGAGAAAATGAAGGAGATACCTTGCCACAAGGTCACAGATTGAGCTTGAATGCAATTGTTCTTCTGTTGCTCATAGCCTACTATGTCTTGTGGATGTCCAGCTTTGATTTGCTTCGTCTATTATGAATCAGTCCCTTTAGCATGGTGGTATTGCTACAAAACACAATGAAGAGCATCTTCAGTGTGACGATGGGACCACATCTTCACAAGGTCTGTGTGATGATTATTCCAACCCATACGGTCACAAAAAGATGCAGCAACAAGTACTTTGGTGAGGACAGTGTTAAGTAGATTTTATCCTTGTACAGGTTCCCTCAACACCTGTCATCAATCCAGTTTGACTAACTTATGTTAGTCAAAGATTGGCCAGCTTGGTCAGAAACGGCGCTGCTGAGTTCTAATTTATAAAGACCATTGACACCTCCTACTTAGAGTACAATCTATATCCTTGTTGCTTTCAGTGCTTCCTCCACGTTATGCTTACAACTGATTCACCAATTGAGGCAATGTGTTAGTTGGTAATTAACAGGGCTATCCACGCCCATGTCGGACCTGAGTTAGAGTTCTTGGAATCTGGTTCCATGTTGAAAGCATGAAGGATCAGGACTTCTGATGAAGAGTCACCAGACTCAAAACACTAACTCTGCCTTATTCCCACATACCCAAGGATGGTGATGGAGGAATCTGAAATGTTAGCTGAACATTGAGAATTTCTGAATATGAATACTTCAGACTGCAACCCGACCAGGGTTAGCGTTTCCAGTTTTGAAATGAATCCCAGATACTGGTCAGGAGTACCAAACAGGCCAATCCAAACTGGGTGTGACCTTTTCCTATAAGCAAGCTAATTCTTATTGATTTTATTTGTAATGGCTCAATGTAACCGAATGGCTTGCTAGGCATAGCAAAGATTTTTTAAATGTCCACCACATTACTGTGCGTCTGGAGTCACAGAATGAGATGTTTTTATGGATGGACCAAAGAGGTCGGAGGTCATGTGTTGGCATGTCCGGGCACAACAAACACTAAACAAATGCTACGTTGTTGAGTGTGCTGTCAATTCAAAGAATTGGTTAACAGTTCAAAGCAGAAAGAAGCCATTCAGCCCATTGTGTACATTAGCTCTTTGAACTAGTCCTACTCCTACTGGTTCCCTGTAAAGCTACAAATATTTAATCCTTCACAAAATTATCCAATTTGCTTTTGAAGGCAATGGGACTCTGTCTCCACTGTACTCCCAGGCAGTGCAATCTGGATCCCAGCCACTGTTGGACCTGATGTTAACCTGAAAAACAAGATACATTCATCTTCAATTGCACCTTACGCACAATCTACTGCTGACGTATATTCAAAATTGAAACCACTAACAGTTTGTAACAGTTGCATTGTGCAGTAATTTAAGGAATAATGTATGTTAAAAGTTTGAATCTTGCCTTTGCTCTACATCATTTTCTCACTGCATGCAATAAATTAATGTCCTGTTACATATGAAGGCTTATCAAATATAACATAAATCATTTGTTGTTGTAATGCAAAGAGAAAAATATTGACAAGTATCTAGCACACAAGCTCCAGCAGACAACCTTGACGGTTTGAATGGCTGAGTTATTGTTTTAAATTTTACAGACAAAATTCATTTACAAATGAGTCTAGGTCAGAGGCTAGGAATTCTGCAATGAATAATTCACCTTCTGTCTCCCAAAAGCCTGTCCACTTTGCACATTTTAGGAAGGTAAAGTGATACTTTCCACTTGCCTGAATGAGTGATACCATCCAGGACAAAATGGCCCACTTGATTGGCATCCCATTATTCTACCCCTTCAACATTCACCCCTTCACCAATAATGCACAGGGGCAGTAATTGTAAGACATCTACAAGATGCACTGCATCTCTAACTCAATGTTCCTTCAACTGCACCTTGCATACTCATGGCATCTATCACCTAGAAGGACAAGGGCAACAGATGATTGGGAACACTGTCAATTGTAAGATCCCTTCATACCCACACACCATTCTTGGAATTATATGTCACTCCTTCACTGTTAAGGGATCAAAATGCTAGAACATCTTTCCTAACTGCACTGTGGGTGCTCCTACACCCCAATGACAGCAGCTCACCACCACCTTCTCAAGGGCAAATAGGACAGTACATACTGGTCTAGCTGCCAATGCGAATCAGAGAACAGTTACAACAGCAATTTTAAGAGGCATTTAGACACACACATAAATGGGCAGGGAATAGAACAGAGTGGAAATTTACTGTCATATGAACTTTAACATGAAAAATACAATGAAAAGTTTTATAAGTTGACCTACTACAGTGCCCCTATATTAATGGCATAAGTCTTACATAATAATAAAAATGTAAAATTAAAATAATTATGTAAAATTCATCTCAGTTCAGTTCACAGCTCCTGGGCTCAGGAAGAGCCAATTAACAAATGATCGAATAGCCAGAAGATGCAGCCGGGAACAGTCTGCCATTCTGGGATGAAGCCGCCAAGCCGGCCCTCTGGAATAGTGGGCTGGAAGCTTCTGCCAAAGAAGCCCTCCATACCAGGTCGAGACTGTCACTCCTGGATGAGACCACCTGCTGGGCTGCTGGAATACCTGGAAGCCAATGCGAAAAGACTCCCACATGGGGATGAGACCACCACGCTGGGATGAGGCCACCACACCAGGAAATCGCCACACCTGGCTGAGACTCCCACGCCAGGCCACTAGAAGACACCTTGTCATTGGGCTGGTAGAAGGTAAGAATAATCTTGATAATAACTAATAACTGTGGGATAGCCCAGATTCTCCAGTCTGGTCAACATCCTCCATCACAAACAGGGGTATGTACAACATGCATGCAGATGGGATTAGTTCAGAATGGCAACATAGTCAGCATAGACATGGTGAGCTGAGGAGCCTGTTCCTGTGCTGTGCTGTTCTATGTTCTATCCCATGAACAAATTAAAACAATAATCTAAATTAGCTTTAAAACCAAATAATCTGGGTTAAAGTTATTGTGTTGTAAGAGATGAATATTCAAGATGCACTGTTATTACCTCATAAACTGCAATCTGTTAATCTTGAATATTAAGTCATAAAATACTGTATTTAATATCATTGAACAGCAATATATAATTATGCATTTGCCAATATTGTCCCACATTAGTAGACATTTACAGAATGACATTATGATTATTTTTTAATTGGTTAGCCTGGAAGTGGCCATTTTTTCCTTTTCCCATTATACCCCAAAAGATTTTATTTTGCAAATGTAGAATTCAAAGATTAGAGAGAAAAATAATTTATACCTATGCTTCAAGAAAATAATGAACAAGAATAGGAGATTCAAATCTTAACTCGCATTAATATTTACCCTTAGGGCATACATTGAGATCATTTTGTTTTTTGCAATGAATAGACTGAAAGAGATGCTCTACATGCAATGGACCACACTAGTTCTAAATTCAAACATTCTATTGTATTTTTCTTTTATCAAGCACATATAACAGTGAACTGCAATTTCATCAAAATTCTGGTTACAAGAAAATTAAAACATTGAATTAGTAAATGACCGCCGAGAAAATCAGAAAACATTCTAGTATGCCATATTCAGCTGTATGAACCTGAACTAGGTGCAGTGGCCTCAGCACTTGCTCATTTCCCGCTCAGATGTGATCATTGCCTTTTAAAGTAAATGTGCAGTTTGTTGTGGAGTACTAGGCAGTTGGTGCTTTGTTGGCTGTTGAGTGGTTAGAAACTGTCTGTCTGTTTGAACCTGTTTACTAATGTGGAATCATACATTCTTCTCATTGACAAACCTCTACTCTGATAAGTGGTAGGGTACCAGACCAAAAGCTCGTTATGGGCATAATAAGAACAGAAAGTGCTGGAAAAACTCAGCAGGTTTGGTAGGGTCTGTGGAGAGAGAAACAGAGTTAATGTTTCAACACCAAAGATGTTTTGTCAAAACTGAAATAAAAACAGTTCAGAGGTCATACCCCACAGAATTCACTCTCCAGTTGGGTATAATATTACTTTCATCTAGTTATGAGCAATTGCTTGAAACCATTCAGTGAAGCACCAACTGTTACATCTACCATCACCTACTCTCCATTAAGGTAGGGTTTCCATTAATATTTTGCACATAGAAAACATGAAATTTCATGCTGGGATCAGATGAGTTGAAATGTGATATATATAATATCAGAGTTAAACCTAGCTCTCTGGGCGAAGCAAGAATCGTTCCATTTAAAATAACATAGTCATGTTTTGGACAGAGACATAACCTTATTGGTAACTCTTTCTAGCTCTGACTCTCTCTCTCCTCAACCTGCAAAGAAATACTTGTACTCTTTCTGACCTATGCTCGTAAACCTCATGATTAATGATTGCTTATGGTGTGTCAAGTGCTCTTGCAGTGCATTATTATGAACAATACTATCAGAAAGGATATAATTCTGACAAAACAACATCAACAACTTTACTGTTCCATTTTCTTATCTCAAAACTGCTTTGGCTAACCGATTCCCAAGTGTCCATAAAAATAGACAGATCATACAATCTGTAATTCCAGCAAACAATGAAAACACTGTCAGATCAATTGTACCATAACAAATCAAATCCTAAACTGCCCTGGCAACTAACAATTTTTGACCATTTCGCTATTTCTAGCTACAGTGGGAACCTCTCAACTAACTAAATAAAATGAAACCAAAAGTTTTTAATCACGTGGGAACAAATGAAATGTCAATCCTATATATGTGGATACAGCACAACACTAAATATGGAAAGGAAATTCCACGTTGATGTTGGATAGAGTTCCAGTGAGCTTCTTATCAAATGTAGGCCTTGGCGATAGTAGAGAAGCCACCTGTGCTGCATCAGCTAACCCACTGTGACTCCATGCGCTGACAATCTGTTGAATGAGGGCTCTCTCTGAGACGACAGTCTGTGGATTTGCTACCTGAGTTTTGAAAGCAGGATCTGGGTCCAGGCAGGTAACATTTCTGTTGCAAAGGTGGAAAGAATGGCAAGTTGGCGCATGTTCATGACAATTCATTAAGCCAGCCCACATGTGTTTTCCTCACATTTCCCACCATTCTAATGCCTGAATAGGAAGGAGGATCCTGCCTGCTATATTCCATAGAATCATGCAGTACAGAGGAGACACTTTTGCCCGTTAACTTTATACCACCAAAGATATACTACTAAACACACTAGTCCCACTTCTCCACTTTAGGCATATAGCCTTGAATGTTATGACACTTCAAGTAATTCATGCAAGTACTTTTTAAAGGTTGTGAGGTTTTCCTCCTTAACTACCCTAACTCTGTTTGACCAGGGTTCACTCCAAGCCCACATCTATAGTGCATTTTGTACCTTTATATGATTGATTGGTAGCTCTTCTGGGGTTTTAAGACAAATACATTAAAGTTTAGAATCACCCAACTTGCCATTTTTCTAATTTCATTTCTCTATGTTGCATCTTCCCTAAAAGGGGTGCTATGGGACACCAGTTACTCTCCAGCTGGAGAACCTTGTGATCTTCATTAAACATTGCTTGAGTGAAGTGCAGCAATAAATGTTCCAACAGCAATCTTTACTCACTGATGAAGACAGGTTTTTGACAATATTGATGGTCATTTAAGCTTTTTTTTACTTTATTTGTTCACTGGATATGGGCATCACTGGCTTGAAAGCATTTATTAATCATATATAATGGCCTTTGAGAAGATGATGGTAAACTACGTCAGAGTCATAGAGTCATACAGCATAGAAACAGATGCTTCGGTCCAACTCATCCACACTGACCAGCCATCCCAATCGGGCCTCGTCACATTCGCCAGCATTTGACCCATGTCCCTCTAAACCCTTCTATTCATGTACCCATGCAGATGCCTCTTCACTGTTGTACAGGGATTTCTGCTATAACATGATTGTTGTGTTCCTGCGCAACATCGCTTTATAGAAAAGTCACACTATAGAAATAACAGGGCATAAGGGAAAAGCGGGGTCGGGGGCAGACCACCAAAAGAAAATCACTCAAAATTGCTCAAAAATCACTCAAAAGCCTAACACAAAAGGACAGTACAGTTTGTATAAATGTTAGTGCACACCTGACAATGAAATAAAAAGTAAATTTAACACCGTATTTTGACAAGAATGTCAAGATGACTTGATGCGAGAGTATGTTTTTAGGTTGCTCTGTTGTTAATGCAGGGGCTGAGGATCGTCACCATCATCATCATCACCTTCAGATGCAGTTGTGGTTGCATGGTTAGGAGGAAAAATAGTTTATCCAGAATTGGGTGGCTGTGGTTGATTAGATTCCCTACAGTGTGGAAACAGGCTTTTTGGCTCAACAAGTCCACACTGCACCTTGAAGCATCCCACCCAGACCCATTCCCCTATAACCCACAGACCCCTGAACACTACGGGCAATTTAGCACGGCCAATCCACCTAACTTGCACATCTTTGGACTGTGGGAGGAAACCGGAGCACCCGGAGGAAACCCACGCAGACACGGGGAGAATGTGCAAACTCCACACAGACAGTCACCCGAGGCAGGAATCAAACCCGGGTCCCTGGTGCTGTGAGGCTGCAGTGCTAACCACTGAGCCACCGTGCCGCCCCATTGTCATTGTCTTCTGACTGTTGCTTGGGGTGGGGAGGAGGGGGTTGACATCCAGTTTTCGCTGCTTTGCTCTTTTTCTCTCTTTCATGAACAAGCTGTTCATAGGGTGCCAAATAAAATCTTATTCCATGAACTGCTACCCTGCTGCTTTCTGCATTGCAATCGTTGTCCTCCAAAAGCTGGAGGTCCTTCTCAATTTTCTTCAGAATAGAAGACTAAACAGAAGTGGAAATCTCTCATGGAGCTGCATTCTGGATTCACCTTCTTCATCTCCAGCTTCTACCTACCCCTCAGCGACAAGTTGATGTAGATCAGCTGTAGGGATGTTTTCACTGTGGGACACAAGCAGGTCTTCAATATCCTCACTCTCCACTTCTTCAAATCCAACTTGCTTTGCAAGATCAACACAATTCTTAGGAGGTCCTCTGACAGATAAAAGCCATTAAAATCTCGAAAAAGTCTGGGAGAAACTTCTGCCAAGCAGTCCTTGCTGACATCAGCCCAGGCCCCCACAGTCATGTCAACTGCATTCATAATGCTAAAGTTCTTCCAAGATTGAAGGACACTGTCATTATCCCCCTCAGTGGCTGCAATTGGCCTCTTAAATATGTGCCTTAAAAATAAGTTTCAGAAGTTGCTATTTCATCTTGGTCCATCGGTTGAAGGAGAGGGGTTGGAATCAATCAAATTGCGTTACTGCAATGGAATTGTGTTTCGTGTTTTAGAAATAGTGCTCCCCTATTCATTAGTCGCCTAATGGCCAATTCGCATTTCCGGAACATGCGCTATAGCAGAACCCCTGTAACTGTACCCATTTCCACCACTTTTACTGGCAGTTTGCCCCATACACAAATCATGCTTTGGGTGAAAATATTACCCCTCAGGTCCTCTTTAAATCTTTTCCCTCTTAGCTTAAACCTATACGGTCTTATGTTAGACACCTCCACTCTCGGATAAAGGCCTTGGCTATTCAACCTATCCATGCCCCTCATGTTTGTATGAACTTCAGTCTCCGACACTGCAGGGAAAATACCCCCAGCCAATTCAGCCTTTCCCTATGACTCCAACCCTCCAATCCTGGCAACATCCTTGTAAATCTTTTCAGCGCCGTCTCAAGTTTAACAGTATCCTTCCTATAGAAGGACAACCAGAATTATACCAAAAGTAGCCTCATTCGTGAAATCTGTTGTCCACGGTGAGTAGGCATGTCCACAGAGCTACTCGGAAGGGAGTACCAGGATTTTGACCCAGCAACAAGAAAGGAACTGCAATGTAGTTCTGAATCAGGATGGCGAGTACTTGGTGGAAAATGTGCAGGTTGTAGTGTTTCCATTCATCTGCTGCTCTTGTCCTTTTGGATGTTAGATTTCACAGGTTAGGCAGGTATTGTTGAAGAAGTCTTGCTGGATTGTTATAGAACATCCTGTAGACAGTATGCACTGTTGCCAGCGTGCATCCGTGATGAAGGAAGTGAATGTCAAACGGGGTGCCAATCATGGCATTGCTTTCTCTTGGATGAGGTCAGGCTTCTTAAGTGTTGTCGGAACTGCACCCATCCAGCAAAGGGATATTCCATCACACTCCTGACTTGTGGCTAATAAGCTATGGACATTGACTAACAAACGAACGAGTGTTATGGAGTCCATAAAAATCAGAGGCAAAATGTTTGAGATCTCCTGCTTTACAGCAACTCCAGACTGACAGCATGGCCCATAGATCTGAAACTTCAGCTCAGGAATATTCCTCATTTCAGACTGTAGGATTGGTCTTCGGCACAGTTATAAAATCAATCAGCACAGAAACAGACCCTTCAGTCCAACCACCCATGCTGACCATAATCCCAAACTAAACTAGTCCCACCTGCCTGCTCCTGGCCTATCTCCCTCCAAACCGTTCCTATTCATATACTTATCCAAGCGTCTTTTAAATGTTTAACTGTACTCGCATCCACCGCATCCTCATGATTTTATAAACCTCTATGAGGTCACCTCTCAACCTCCTATGCTCCAGCGTCTCCAGCCTTTCTTTGTAACCCAAACCTTCCATACCAGTTCTTTGCTGTACAGCACAACATTCAGGATTGCATCAAATTAATTACATTGTTAACCAAAGTTAGCACAACATGAAGTCTGTTGAGCAGAATTATTGAGTTATTTGAAGCAAGCTGTTTAAGAAATTGCAATGACATGTACCAGAGGTATTTCCTCCAAGCATATACAAAGATACTTTCTGAGATTCAGTCTTCGTTAATGGGTATTACTAACAGTGCCTCAGTTCGCAATGAGGGTGCGCAGCTTGACATGACTGAATGGCTTGCTAGACCATTTCAGAAAGCATTTAAGAGTCATTGTTGTGAGCCTGCAATCACAAATTGGCCGGACAAATTAAATACAGCATATTTCCTTTGCTAAAGGACATCAGTGAAGCAGATGCATTTCTGACAACCAACAGCTTTGTGGTCATTTTTACTGATCACCAGCTTTTAATTACAGTTGAAATTCTCAAACTGCTGATCGTGTTGAAATTTGTGTTCTGTAAATTATTGGTCCAAGATTACTAGTCGAGTAACATAATTAAAACATTACTGTAATTGCATCTGATTAATCTATTATCATTCAAAATTATGTATATACATTATTCTGGATGCTCACTCCAGACTGATTTAAGTGTTTTGGGGATATTCTGTCAAGATCCCAAGATTTGTCTGATGTTTTTGCAAGTTGAGATCAAGGAAAAGTTAGGTTAAAAGTTCAGAGGTGGTAATGACATATCATTAAGTGCATTAGTGATAATGGGAACTGCAGATGCTGGAGAATCCAAGATAATGAAATGTGAGGCTGGATGAACACAGCAGGCCCAGCAGCATCTCAGGAGCACAAAAGCTGACATTTCGGGCCTAGACCCTGTATCAGAGAGCTCTCTCCATCTTCGGTCCGCCTCCCCCTCTCTCCCTATTTATTCCAGAACCCTCACCCCATCCCCCTCTCTGATGAAGGGTCTAGGCCCGAAACGTCAGCTTTTGTGCTCCTGAGATGCTGCTGGGCCTGCTGTGTTCATCCAGCCTCACATTTCATTATCATTAAGTGTATAAATAGGTTTTGTTAGAACATCAACCCTCCCTGTCTAATTTTTCTCTCTACTTGCCCAGCCAGTCTGCAAATCTACCCTATTATCTTTTAAATATTTCTAGCCTAATCTTCAGGTCACTACTAGATGTACAATCACGTTAGCACCAGCCAAAATATCACACGCACTATTCTGTTTACTGCAAGTATCACCGGCTTGGTTTTTACGTCCATGAAAATGTGTTGGCCGAAGGTAAGAATATCCTTCGCTCCTCTTTCATAGATAAAGATATATGAAAGCTATTCAAATTTGATGCAATACTACATCCAGTACATAAGATAAATGTTATAATAGAAATGCAATATGAATTATTGTAGAGTTTTTTCAAATAAAGATCAGAAATAGTTGGAGACTTGTAATAAACTTTTCCCAGGCTGATACTGGGGCAGTGTTTCTAACATGTAAAGTTCTTGAAAGAATCAATATTTAAAATATCATAAAAATCTTCACTTTTGGTTGCTCTGTCATCCTGAGCCACCCCCTGAGTAAGCATAACTAGTCTCCGTAACATGAACAAATTAATATGGGCCTGATGTATATGTATTCCAGAGTAATAACAATCAATATCCTCATTTAATATATTGCCATTTCCTGCGCGAGTAAACAAGCAACTCTTTGTATCCTGACTGTGTAATGTACTGACACCATTCTGCAGTTATGCTGAGGTACCACTGGAGTGACATGCATCTCGGCCATGGCTCAGAACAGAAGATAACAAATTGACAGCCAGTTTTACACTGCAGGCAGCATCGCCAGCCAGAAGTTCACAGTGGACAATTCAGCATTAGTTTTGTACAATTTTCAAACTATTCACATAAATGATCAGAAAGTGCCACACAAGATTTGCTCAAATTTCCGACTCATACTGTTGATGGGCAAGGCTCCTTTTAAGAAAATGCAGAATCAGAAAATCATCCCTATCTTATTTAGATTAACACATATAGTATGGGGTATAAGGTCATTGTTCATTCTTAGTTTTAGATAAGCTGTTCGAATGTTTGGGTGATTTGTAGACTAACCCTGAACTTGAAGGAAGGAAAAATTTAACTAGTTAATACCACTCTAAGAGACTCTTTACGCAAGTTGGATCATTGTCAATTACAACTTGGTCAGAGATACAAAACAATGATCAACAGTCACGGTTGATGGTATCCTATGCTTGTGACTTTTTTACTGGTGGCTCCGTGAGAATGCAAGGAGCTTGCTTATGGGATTGAATACATTTTGGCTGTGTACACAATGAGGTGTTAATGTTCTAAGATATAAAATTAACATTTATGCTAAGAGAGAATGCTGGAAGGCTATTTATCCCATGCCACATTTCTTTACCTATTCACTTTACAGAGTTCTTCCAGGAATGTGAATGTTGGAGATGTGATAACAAGGTGTAGAGCTGGATGAACACAGCAGGCCAAGCAGCATCATAGGAGCAGGGTTAGCTGATAATACGAAAGATGGTGTGATCATATGTGAGGGTACTAAAGGGGTTGTGATCAGACAGAAAGTATATGGAATAGATGAGGCATTTATGGTTCAGTAGAGACAAATGTCAGTTTGTTGCACATTCTTTCAAGCACCCTGTCCTCACTAGATTATTTGATCCAAGCCTACACAAAAACAGTACTCTACTATTACTCTAAAATTCCAAACCCAGGTGGACTCCAGAACAGCTCTGGCCAACTTCTTACAAACTTCCTCCTCCCCTTTCCCAGGTCATAAAGACTTCTCTCAGAGATCAGAAATCCCTATTCTTGCACCTCCTATTCCCAGAGCTGCCCTGAAACATGAAATTTCTGTTGACATTGATCCCAGATCGCTGGTGTTCTTTCCTAAAGATCTCAATTTCATGAAAAATGGCACCAGTCCCATCATCCAGCCTTTTCCAAACTAAAGACAATCTGTGGGCTCTTTTCCAAACTCTAAAAATCCCAGAGCCAGCAACACCATTGGTTCTAAATGTCCCTAGTAACGTTACTTGGATTAACACTCTTTTTCTTATAAAAATTTCAGGAAATATCATGGAAGATTTAATATTACACAAACACCATATACTTCCTATCCCTTATACACAAAACACATTGTCCTGTGTAAATCTATGTGCTACATTTATCAAATTCACTTCAATTCATTTGAATGGCTGCTACGTGAATTTACCAATGTGATTCACTCATTGCAATGTTGTCAAAAGCAAAATTTAATCTCCAGCAAAATTTGAGCTAAATAAGACAACATGTTTAAAATATCCTGAAGCACAAAGGAATTCAGAATTTCTCTTCTGAAGCTTGATTGAGAAGCAGAGATTTTTTGCTGTGATCCATTAGATATTCAACTAAAGTCAGATGCTACAGTCCAAAGATTTCCAGAGCACAAGGACTTTCTGAGCATATATCAATAGCATTTAATTAGATACAATTCAAAGTTAAATTCTGAGACAATGATCCAATTAATAATGTATCTACATTGTCAGTCACAACTGTTCACAGAAGCAGAATGTGTGCTCAAACACAACTCAAATTTACATTCCAAAATTATATTAAGAAGCTGTGTCACAGGCAGTTTTTCAGTTATCCTGGGAATTCCACCCTTTATTCTTTCTGAAATCCCCACTAGAATTTACATCAGCTGACGTCTCAAAAAAAACTCTGTAATGCAGGTTTATCAAACTAAAGGGAATAAATAATCATTAAAGACATAACACACCTATTCCAGACGAGAAAAGGAGCTTACTTTGAGAACTAACAACATACGCTGCACTTTTAATTTGCTCATACGGCCGTACACAGTTTCATTCCACTATTTCACCATCAGAGCCATTGGTTTTGGTGCCACAGTGGGTCAAAATGTCTTAAACTGGCAGTCAGTGTTTGGTATTATTCGAAGCAAATTCTAGTAATCACTTGAAGGAGATTCAGACACTAAAGAGGTCGTACTGGCTGCTTAAGACCAGCATCAGGAGCATTTTAGGCTGCAAGGATAATTTCAATGTGACATGTTCAAGTCTTACTGCAACTCATCTATTGTGGGGGGATGGGACATAGTCTGGTTCTTATAATTGGTCCACATATTAATCCACTGTTGTAGAAATAAAAACTATAACTACAGGTTTTCAGGCTTTAAGCCTAGTATTTACTGACATGTGAAATCAGCATTAAGTTTGCAATAATAATTAATCTAATGCAATCAATTGATAACATATGAGAGATAATGGGAACTGCAGATGCTGGAGAATCCAAGATAATAAAATGTGAGGCTGGATGAACACAGCAGGCCAAGCAGCATCTCAGGGCTCTCTGATGAAGGGTCTAGGCCCGAAACGTCAGCTTTTGTGCTCCTGAGATGCTGCTTGGCCTGCTGTGTTCATCCAGCCTCACATTTTATTAATTGGTAGCATATCACTACTTTCTACCATCTCCATTTAACAATCAAATTTTATACCATAATTGCGTCGTGACTAAGGCACATGAATTAATGTCAACTGAACTTCCTTAACATGCTAACACAGTTAAACCTCTTTGCATTTGACCTCTGCATGAATAATCATATGATTAACTCAATTATTACATCGATATGCTCATAACATTTATCTAATGTCTAAAAACCCTACTAGAATGCTAATATTTCCATTTGGTATCAGAAAGATGCATGATGGGTACAATTGTAGTACATAATCAAGATGGTGTTACTCACACTGCACTAAGACATTTCCACCACTCTCTTGCTTTTATCTCACATGCTTTATATACATTCTACTGAGTTTATTTCAACAGCAGAAAATCTTCTCTGAGATCTGCCATCAAAGACAATTTTGCTTCAAAAATATGGATGACAAATGAAAATAATATTAAATTATTCTACTTTTATGAATTTAACAAAAAGTGGTCATCCCTGTTGAAGAATAGTACTGTCCTTGAAGTAGAAAAAAATTCCTGTGGTCATGAAAGAGTGCTTTTACCTGCAATCTCAGTTGATACTTTCAACTGATCCAGCTCTTCCTCTCTTTACAAAGAGGAGTAGGTTCTGACTCAAGCAATTGCTTCATTGTTCTGCATTTGCAAGGGATACCATACATTTCTAACAGAGTCCTATTAGAACCTGACAAAGCTAGATAAAACAAAAAGTAGACCGTGCAGAGAAGCAGCAAGATGTTTAACTCAAACTGTTGTTCCTTGTGATAACCCAAGATACTTGTGTGCCCTCATGAACAAAATTTCCATCCTGCCAGGTCATTGTGTTGAAAATATCAAATGAATTTCAGCTCATGAATTTCATAGGTTTTAGCTCACCTGTTTTTACTCGAAGCAGACATAAGCTTGGGAAATGCCAAGCAATTTTTTTTTTGCAGGAAATAAATTTGTTTTGCCTCCCAAACCACATTTTCTTCTGACCTTCCCACAGCTCAGGAAGGCTTTTGATATAAAATGAACAACTTTAAATGTCAGGGTCCCCACACAAAATCTGAGCTTCCTTCAGCAAACTATTTTTATGTGCTGGTGCAGCTTTTGCAAACTACCCAAAAAAATTCCCATCTATAGAACATTTGCGAAAACCATGGGAGGTCTGCTGAGGATTTGGCAACATCCTAACAGATTAGAGCAAAATGCCTCTTTTACCTTCAAATGTCACTGTTAGATGTTACATTGGAATATAGCTATGTGCTAATGTAATAATTCATCATAGGTATCTGTCCTGTAAAGGAAATTGACGATTACATTGACTAGCATTGTATAAGCGTTAGGAATATATTACAGTGCTTTATGTAACGGATGCATTCAAGAATGTAGACAGTTGTATTTGTAAAGAGTCTTGACATGCTGCTTCTCACAGTGGGAAAAAACCTCTCATTGCTGTTGAATATAAAAGAAACCTCCAAACACTGACTACTGTCCATTACTTGACAGGCAATCTGCTTTGACATGGAAGGGTAACAACATTGCATTCCTTCCATGGAGGCAGAAATCTTGAGAGGGGAAATCTCCTGACCCACAGACCCATCTCCCTAAAAATAACTTCCATATGGAAACAACTCCCGCATGCATGATATTCGTTTCAGCTAAGAGGTGAAGGCAGGGATGTGACCATGCCAAGCTTTATACTACAGAAGCAGTTCAGACTTGGCCATGGAGGAGGGCAACTTCCAAGGGAAGCTGATTAGATGGACACTTCTAACGTCTAGATTTGGACATTTTAAAAAAATGCTGTTAACGTTCTAGTCCTCACCTGTCATTTCCATGCCCCTTCAGTGCTACCTCCAATCCCTCACAGTACCTTCAAGAGAACACCCGAGAAATTATACTGGGATGAAAACAACAAATTCTAACAATCTAAGAAACCTGTCACTCCTACACACTTGATACTGAAAAAAAACTTCTTATTCCATGAATTTGGCAATCTGTTATATTAAAAAAAAAACAATATCCACAGCAAACACAGTTAATCCTTCAATAGTTTTATTTAAACTGTCAAGTCAGATAAGCAATCAGTTCTCACCTATTAAAATGAGTGGTTTTACAGCTTTGGAACTCAGCCAAGCATTTGTAATGAACTCTGCTATAACAACAGCCCTAGGGAAATGCGAACACTGCATTTATAGCAACTGTAGAAACAGTTGGTTGAATCTTATGCTTATTTAGCTAAGGGCTAGTTTTGAGGATTTCATGGAGGAATTTGCTCCAGCAGTACTATTAAGTTCTCTAGTTGCATCTTAGCAAACTCACCTCATTGATTAGCTACCCTGCCCCTTGCAGCCCTGCTGTTCTACCATTTGCTGTATCTGTCACTGCTGGGATATTCTATAAAGGGAGTGAAGGAGCAAGTCTTCCTCTTGCTAGGGAACAGCAAAGGAAGCAATGACATCAGACCATGTCAGACAGGTCCGGGGGTGCCACTTGGATCAGTGCAATGTCAATTGTTGGGAGGAATGCCCAGCATTGTAGGAAGAAGGTCAATATCTTTCTCTACTCCTTCAGCATAAACACAAATATCTTCTCTCTGATAGCTCATACTAGTACTATCTCTGTTACTGCCTCCCACAGGGCAAAAGCTCAGACACTCTCACTACTGCTTGAAACATTAACCCTACTTGCTGTCACCCACCCTAATCTCTGGCACAACTAACCCTGCATGCCTTCTTCACTGCCAACTCCAACCAACACCTACCCACCTGCACCAAAACAACAGCTGTGCTATCCACTTTCTACTTCTGACATACATTCCTCTCTCTCATTCCATGAGGAAAATAGCCCACAATAGGGTGGAAAGAATCAAGATGGGTGGTGGGCTGCCCAACAATCAGCTCCTTACCCTTTAGGACAATACCTTGATTCTAACCACCCAAGTGGCTGACTGGTCATGTCCAAACCCCTTGACTGCTATCAGAAGCTGCCATTGACTTACTGCGCTAGAATACAGTCAGCAAAGACTATCTCCCTTGACTGAGGACTGTTGAAACCATGACAGGCTTTGTGTCTGTACTAAATACGTCTATCTGAGAAGCAAGATATAAAAAGGCTAGGCAAAGCAGGGATGCTGTAAGTATCCAAATGGGCTCAAGGCCAGTAAGCACCAAGAGAGCAAACAAACATGCTGATCCAGTCCATGAGCTGGGTGTGCATCCCTGAGCGCATGATAATGAGTGCATGATCATTATAGCTGCCATTGCACCCTGAGGTGCAGCACTGAAGTCTAAAAGCATACTATAAGTGGATCAGAGATATACCATGACAGTTCTAAAAAGCTGCCACAATGGCAATGTCCATGTCCTCAAGGTGCATGGATGGTGTTGGGTAGAGAGCAACATAGAGGCTCTTTGTAGCCAGTAACAAGCTGATGTCACCATCTACCAGCTCTGCCTTCTCTGTGGACAATTCTCAGCATCTAGTGTGGATGAGGGTGACAGAAAGATTGAACACTGCATAAAAATGAGGATGAAACCTTCAGCTAATAAGATCTTTACAAGCTTAATCCCCCTCAAGTGTTGCAAAGTGAGAATCTTCACTCGACAGCTAATAGTAAGTTAACGATGCAGCAAGCTGTGCCTAACATCAAGATAGGCATTGCTGGATTTATTGCATGATTCTGCACCAGTTCCCACCCACTTTCCTTTCCATTCTCCATAAGCCTTCAACCCAATACTAACTGAAAATCTGTTTTCATCTCCTCTTTAAATTTATTCAGTGCCCCAGCATACACCATGCTCTGATGGAGTCAATTCCACAGACTGTCAACCCTCTTCAGAGAAGCAATTTCTTCTAATTTCTGCTTTAAATCTGCTGGATCTCATACTAAAACTATGACCTCTCATACTAGGTTGTCCCACACAAGGAAACATCCTTTCTACATCTGCTTTGTCAATCTTTCTGGTTTGTACTGCTCAGCCATTAACCAACTATTCATCAATTTCTGTTTAATATAGGAAATGCATTACTTTTATAGATTTTGAGAGTAATACATCTCTATGGGTTTCTTTTATTTCTCTCATTCACCAATCAAAAAGATGAAAAAGATTCTTAAATCTTGCTACAATGTTGCTACATTTCTCCATTGCTGTTGCATTTGGCTTATTCTGCATTTGCAATAATTTGTGTTGTCTCAAAGCCTAAAGCCAGAAAGGTAGTGAAGAGATAAATACAGGGGAAGGACAGTAGAGAAAATAAAGTTTTTAAAAAGTCATAAGGAAAATAAACAAGAAATATGGAATTTGGACTATTTTGGAAAGGCAACTGATATTCTAAAGTCTTGCAGCTAGGAATATGGATCAGGAAGCGGAATTACATAACTTGTGGGAAAATATTGACAAGGAGCGACCAAGAAATGAATCTCGGACTTGGCAGTGATACACATCGCTCATGAAATCAATGACATTTTCAAATTAGTAAGGCGCAGAATGTAGAGGATCAATCTTAGCTATTCAATCTGGTACAAGACTAGAGAAAGACAACATGAGCATGAAAAGTGGATTTAGGCAGGACCTAATGCTGGTTGAATATAAATAACAATTTATAAAGGGTTGTGATTCGACAGCTAACACTCAGGTAAAATTGGACTGATATGTTGACCAGAATCTGATTACTCAACAACAATTGTTGCACAAAAAGGAAAGTAGACCAGTTCACCTCCAGGTCTAATCTCACTAAAAAGGAGCAACAGAGAGACTGGCCCCATCAACTAAACTAGAGAGTGACACGAGTCCAGTCTCCTCCATCAGGCATGCTTAAGTGTGCAAAGTGGCATTATGTAATGTGTTGGGCTCTGAAATGGTTAATGCTGAGGTGTACTGTAAGCAGTGTGTAATCTAAAGATCTTATACGGACGTGGGTGCAAGAATGGAACTGGATCTTGAAAAATAGATCTATCATCTACCCTGACAGAGTCATAGAGCTGTACAGCACAGAAACAGACCCTTCAGCCCAACTTGTCCATACTGACCAAATATCCCAAATTAATCTAGTCACATTTACCAGCATTTGGCCCATATCTCTCTAAACCCTTATTCATTTACCATTCATCTATCTTACTAATCTAGTAAGATAGACAAATAAGGACAGTTATGGCTCAATAGCAGTGTCCCTACCTCTGAGCCAGGAGACCTGGGTTCAAGTCCCACCTGCCTCAGAGGTGTATCAGAACAGATTAATTTAAAATGTCTGTCTTGTCTAAGACAAAAGCTTATTTTTCGTTAGACTAATGGATAGTCTTCCTCAATCAGGCAGGCCTTTAGACCAATCTAACAGGACAATGCTGGCTTCAAATCTACCTGATGTATCTTTCTCTAAGGTGATCATGGTGAGGATCCATCATGCAACATGGTGATCGGTGGTATGAATTTGATTTCACTGCTCATACAACAGACAAGCTGTCAGCAGGACCTTCACCACCAAGAGAAAGTGTATCATTTCAAAGAAGGAAATGAAATCTTCAGAGGCTGTAAAATACAGCTTTACAGAGATGCTATTTGGTATAAAGAAATATTTAAACAAGGAGACTCTTCAAAAATTAAACCTTCATCCAGTGCATATAACAGAAGTGTGAGAAAGGTATTAAAAGTCATCAAAGTTTTGCCTTTAGCCTTGTAGTAAGTCCAATCCATTCGGCGCCTTACTAATTTGAAAATGTCATTGATTTCATGAGCGATGTGTATCACTGCCAACTCTGAGATTCATTTCTTGGTCGCTCCTTGTCAATATTTTCCCACAAGTTATGTAATTCCGCTTCCTGATCCATATTCCTAGCTGCAAGACTTTAGACTATCAGTTGCCTTTCCAAAATAGTCCAAATTCCATATTTCTTGTTTATTTTCCTTATGACTTTTTTAAAACTTTATGTCATTAAAGTCATCAAAAGGTGAGAAAAGATAACTGGAAAAAATTTGTTCAAGGGCTGAGGAATCAATAGGAGGATGGATTGGACTTACTACAAGGCTAAATGTAAGAGATTTCAAACATTGAGCAGGAAACATTATGTTTTACAGAATTGTAGATATTGATTAGTGATTACAAGTTATTGGGGTGTGCAGTGGCTCAGTGATTGGCACTGCTGCTTCACAATGCCAGAGACCCGGGTTTAATTCCACCCTCAGGTGACTATTTATATGCAGTTTACACGTTCTCCCTGTGTTTCCTCCCACAGGGCATAAACATACACGTCAGGTGCATTCCCATCTTAAACTGCCCACAGTGTTGTCCATAGGCTAGGAGGATCAGCCATGGGAAATGCAGAAACAAGGTAGGGGGTTGGTCTGGTTGGGTTGGTCTTTTGGAGGCTTGGCATGGGCTTGATGGACCGGATGACTTGCTTCCACACTGTAGGAATTCTATGATTCTATAGTGGTTGAGACAGAATTTACATCAACTTTCAAGAATATGCTGGGTAAGTGGATAATGAACCGAGAACAAAGAATATAGCTACTATTGATTAAATATGATACAACAATTTGCTCATGTGGACGGTAAATGCCAAAATGGATTGCAGAGGTCCAAAGGCCCATTTCCACGTAGTAACTTCTAAGTGTTTGTAAATTGACTGCACATTAACAGCAGTTAATTCCCTGCAGCATCAGAAATGGAGAGATTTCTTAAATGAGGACAGAAAGCCTCAAAGGGCAAAAACGCAAGTATTTTTCTGGCTTTCCCTGGGAAATGTAGGTGAGAAAAATTCATTCAAATACGATGTATTTTTTTTCCAAAAGGCTTATTCAAAAGAAGTAAAAGCACTGCTGTTATTTATACTGTAACCTCCAGAGTGGTTAGGGTGAAGTTCTGCATTGTGTGACTGAGGAGCCAAGCTTTAAAGCAAAACAATGATTGTTAGAAAAGGAACAACGGCTCCAGGAGGAACCTTGCTTTGTTTAGGGTTTTCAAAAACTAAGCAGAATGCCACTGCAATCAAGCCTAAATGTGGCAGGTTAGGTGAAAAGCAGCAGGTTAATAGTTTACTCTAAAGACCACCCCTGTTAGTCCCAGCACACTAGCTGGGTGGTGGAGGTCACTGCACTCTACAGTGGTCATTTTAGGTCACAACTGAATGGATTCTGTATGGTTAAGTGATCATGCGACTTCTGCATTAAACTGTTTAAAATTCAACAATGTTAACTCCACAAAGACAAGGGTGAATGCAAATGCCTTGCAATACCCTCTTGTATAATAGTGTGGCATCTCCCGAATCCATTAAGGACAGTCTTGTTTCTTGTATTGAACATTCAATCTTGTTATGAAAAATGCATATCTCTATGGCAATAGCAGTCAATTGAAAATATCATTCCTTTGACATCCTTCTCGGTGAAATTAGTGAATTAGTATAACAAAAAAGTGCCAAATATTTTCCCAGAAAAACTTGTAAACAAAATTAAAGAGCATGGAATTAAAAGAACAGGGGCAACATGAATTCAGATTTAACTAAAGGGCAGAAAGCAAAGTGGTGAGCAATTTTTTCCAGACTGGAGCGAGATTTCAGGGGTGTTCCTCAGGAGTCTGTATTAGGATCATTGATCTTTTTGATATATCTTAATGACCTGGACATGACAGGGCACTACTTCAAAGTTCGCAGATGATACAAAACTTGGAAATGCATTAAACAGTGAGAAGGATGTTTACACTAGGACACAGAAGTCTAATGGAATGAATAGTCAAGCAGCAGATAAACTTTTATATAGAGAACTGGGAACTAACATATTTTAGTCAAAAGAATATGCATAGGCAACACAAATTAGAGTATGTTATAAAGGACACAGGACCGGAGAGATCTGGGGATACATGTAGACAATAATGGAAGATGACTGGCCACATTGGGAAGGTTACTGGAAATCATTGGTTTTATTTATTGAAATGTGCAGACCTGAAGTGAAGTAGTTATCTTAAATAATTGCAAAATACTGGATAAGACCTCAACTAAAGTCTTGTGTTCAGTAGTTACCATACTTTGAGAATGATGCCAAAGCATTAGAAAGGATGCAGAGATTTGTTAGATCAGTATCAGAGATGAGTGAATGCAATTTGATTTCTATAAGCTTTACAGAAGCCACTGATGCCATAGCAGAGAACACACAGATTTTTTTTTTCCTTGGTCGTTTGTGGAGACTCCCAATCGGGAAGAAAGGACAAAAAGTGATAATAAAAAGTGCATGTTTTTGGCTACCAGTAAAAGTATAACTACATTCTTAATTCTATGGAATGTGCTGAGGGAATTGCATTGTACATATGTTGTGACTAATCAGCATGAAATTAGCATTATTACATTAGAAGGTCACAAGACAGGCAATCGACCCACATTGATAAAGTATACCACAAGAGACAGTGCCTGGTAAATCCGATCATTCACACTGAGCAGCAGAATGCTTTTGATTCATGACTTTTGAAAAAATGTATCCACAAGCATCCTAGCAGTTTTAAGCAAATAAGAAACATGGTTAGAAAAATGCCTGTCCTTTGTCCAGTTTTGTCCCATATACTACTCATATCCAGATTTGTATTAGAAATGTGCAATTCTAGCAGTGCTGGTAATACAAGTGTACATTATCTATACTGTCCTTTAGAATTTGAGGTTGAAATGCATTGCAAGTATACTGCGGATAAAGCTATACTGGTTAACTTGTTTGCATTAGCAAACTAAGTGCACCATTCAGCTTCTGTTTGTCTTTGTAAGTAACACATTTATGAGTTTGAACATCATGGTTCCAGTACTACAAACTGTGATGGTGGAGGCAAGAGTGAAGTTAACAAGAATCCAAGAATATTTCAGCTCCATAGTTCCTTTATTTAACATTCCAAAGCTGTGCAAATGTTAAACATCAAAGAAAGAGATTTCAAAGAATTTGACCAGTTCTTGAAAGACATCCTTTCCTCTACCGTTTGATGTGGTTTGGTTAAAGGTGGGCTGGGGGCAGCCAATCTGGCTGTGCTGGCAAATCTTCGCTCCTTTGAGTGTGGTGTTATCAACAAAATGAGAAGATTACAAATGTATTCAAGCATTGTATGTACAAGAGTCTTGGGCTATATGATTTTGTAGAATCATGGAATGATAAAGCACAGAGGCCATTTGGCCCATCGTGTCTTTGCCACCACATTAAAGTAGGTCACCTTTCAATCCACTTTCAGTTTCTGACCTCATAATTTTGCAGATTTTCCATTTGAAGTAATTATTCAATGACACTTGGAAGTTATTATTGAACCTGATTGAACCACCCTTTCATGTAATGCAATCCAACGCTGCAAAAACATAAAATATCCTCCTATCATCTCTGGTCCTTTTGTCTTTCCCTGTAAATCTGTGTGCTAGACTTACTGGCACTTTAGGTGGAAACTGTTACTCATTGCAACAAAACTATACATGATTTTGAGCTTCCCTTTAGCTTCAAAGAGAACAACTCCATCTTCCTTATGTCTCTCACAAGATCCAATCTGCTCTTTCAAAAGGAAAGTATGATTGCTCTTCTTCTCTCTTTAGGGCAAGAGCCAAAAATGAGTTTAATCGAATCATTCTTTTAAACCACTGGCACAAGCATGACTGTCCAAATGATTTATTTCAGTGACAGTAGATTCTATAATGGCAGATCGTCTGGGGATTCAAACTTTTAAAATGTTCGTTCTTACCAAGCACCTCAATGAATGGCTAACATCAGAGACTCATTCCCTCAAAGGAACATCTGTGAAACTTCCTGTGATGGTTCAGGCCCTGATGGAGTCTTTTCCCAGTCTATTTTTCATCTCTGCCAGCATACTGTCATTACAATAATGCTGGGGCAACTGTACATTTTCAGCACCCGTAAATATATGCTTTATCTTGTAAATGAGCAACATGCAAATATAAATATATGGTCAATATCTCAATATGTGATGAATGCAAACATAAAAGGGGGTAAACCAGAAATCCCTCCAAGCTGCTCATTTAATGATACCATCATTGTACTTCCGAATTTTCCATGCATGAAGAAAAACTTGTGATTGCCAGTCAGTATCCGAAGGACGCATACGCCGCTAGCTTCTGTCAGGGGCCAAGGTTTTCCCAAAAGTCTGCCAATCCTGTTCCAGGAAAACCACTAACAGCCTGAGGAAAAGCAATAATCAGTATTCACACTATTCACTTGGAGCTTTAATGGGTTTTTCAATGTAGTTTCCATGGTCAATCAGGAGAACCCTTAGGGAAACGTGTCTCACCTACTTCAATTCTGCTCAATTGTTACAGGTAATCAGTACACAAAATAGAATGAAGTATTTTAATGTTCATAGCATCATTAATTACAAAGAACTGAACTAAAATGATCCGTCTTTATCACTGGAAAGAATCAATTTGTAGTATATCATATGTCATCATATCATATGTTACTCTGAGCGACAGCCACAAGAAGCTAAATTTCTAGTATGAAACAGCCCCACATACAGAAAGTGTGCGGTGATACAAAATTGGATTAAATCAGACAGCAGGCACAGGGACGTGAAATGTGATTAACGCACATTTACAGCAATGAAAACAGCATACAAACTTCACGCTGTCAGCCAATTTAGAAGATGATGAAATGCACCCGATTATTAAGTACACAGCCGAGCATGCCTCACCATAGGATTTGCATTTGTGCAAGGCTAGCACCACTTAAAACCAGCCTAAAAGGTGGGATGCATTCTGACTGCAGAAGGTACAGGAGTTGATTGAACACACAAATATTTGTATGACTTAGGAGCAGAAGAGACCATTCAGCCCCTCAAATTCTTCCAATCAGCAGTATCATGGTTGATCTGATTGTAACGTCAAATCCACATTCTTGCCTGCCACAATTTTTTTTTAACACTGGTTTAAAAAGAATCTAGCTCTCTCTTCCTTAAAAACATTCAAGGTCACAGAGTCATACAGCAAGGAAACAGACCCTTCAGCCCAACTTGTCCATGTCAACCAGGTGTCCTACACAAATCTAGCCCCGTTTGCCAGGATTTGGCCCATATCCCTCCAAACCCTTCCTATCCATTCACCCATCCGGATGCCTTTTAAATGTTGGAATTGCACCAACCTCCACCACTACCTCTGCCAGCTCATTGTCTTTGTCTAGGATGGTCGTCTTATCATGGCAGCGGTTTTCTTCGGCAGGGGCTTTTGGCCCAGTTTTTCCGGTGGCCCTGCATGTCAGTTTCATCATGGTTTGACATTTTCATCACGGATTGATGGTGTCATTCCGGCTGTGTGGTTCGTCTTTTGGTCGGATTCCTCCGAAAACAAGAGTTCTGTCACTCATACAGGTGCCATGGTAAGGCGACTTGTTACACTTTTCCTTGTATTTTTCTTGTAAAGGTACACATGACAATAAATTCTACATTCTAAATTTTATATCTTTCCCCTCTCACCTTGAACCTATACCTTCTAGTTTTGGACTCCACCACCCCTAGGAAAAGACCTTGTCTACTGACCCTATCTATGCCCCTCAAGATTTTATAAACCTCTATAATGTCACCCTTCAGCCTCTTACACTCCAAGGAAAATAGCAACAGCCTATTCCGCCTCTTCCTAGTAGCTCGAACCCTCCACACCTGGTAAAATCCTTGCAAACCTTTACTGAAACCTTTCAAGTTTCTTATAGCAGGGAGACCAGAATTTCACACAGTATTCCAACAGTGGCCTAACCAACGTCCTACACAGCCACAACATGACTTCCTAACTCCTATACTCAACGCACCGGCCAATAAGGCAGCAGACCAAATGCCTTCTTCACTATTCTGTCTACCTGCCACTCCACTTTCAACAAACTATGAGCCTGCACTCCACAGTCTCTTTGTTCAGCAACACTTCCCAGGACCTTGTATTAAGTGCATAAGGCCTGCTCTAATTTGCCTTTCCAAAACGCACATTTATCTAAATTGAACTCCATCTGCCGGTCCTCGGGCCATTGGTCCATCTGATCAAGATCCCGTTGTATTCTGAGGTAACCTTCTTCGCTGTCCACCACACCTCCAATTTTAGTTTCATCTGAAAACTTACTAACCATTCTGTCTACATTCTTTCTCCTTTATTCATGGATGAGGAGGTGGCTGGATTGACAGCAGTTATTCCCCATCCCTAACTGCCCTGAGCGCAGTTCAGAGTCAACCACATTGCTGTGGGTATGGAGTCACATACAGGTCAGACCCAGTAAGGGTGGCTGTTTCCTTCCCTATAGAGCATTAGTGAACCAGATAGTTTTACCTGACAATTGACAATGGGTTAATGGTCATCATTAGATTCTTAATTCCAGATACTTTATTGAATTTAAATTCCACCATCTGCCATGGCAGGTTTCGAACCCTGGTCCCCAGAACGTTATCTGGGTCTCTGGATTAACAGTCAAGCGATAATGCCACCAGGCCATCACCTCCCCAGTTCACATCCTATTCATTTAGAAAACTGCCTTTCTTCATTTATATATCACCTTCTCAGGAAGTGAGTTCCAAAAATTCATGAATCTATGTGAGAAAAAAAAATTCACCTAATCTGTTTTAAATTGTCAATGTCTGATTTTTAATCAGACACCTCTAGTTCTAGGTTTTCCCATAAGAGGAAACATACTAGCGAGTTTTGAGAAGATTTGTAGCTCAGGTTGAGGTTCTGGATGTAAGCTTGCTCGCTGAGCTGGAAGGTTCGTTTTCAGACGTTTCGTCACCTTTCTAGGTAACATCATCAGTGAGCCTCCGATGAAGCGCTGGTGTTATGTCCCGCTTTCTATTTATCTGTTTAGGTTTCCTTGGGTTGGTGAACAGAGACACGCACGTGAATTCCTCGAGGCATGGCATTCCAACCGGAACTCCATCAACAAACACATTGATTTGGAGCCAATCTACCATCCTCTGAGAAAAAGAACAGGAAATGACATCATCAACCCAAGGAAACCTAAACA
Source organism: Stegostoma tigrinum (assembly GCF_030684315.1). Classification (NCBI taxonomy): domain Eukaryota; kingdom Metazoa; phylum Chordata; class Chondrichthyes; order Orectolobiformes; family Stegostomatidae; genus Stegostoma; species Stegostoma tigrinum. The sequence goes on along the minus strand of NC_081357.1, from coordinate 61,592,850 downwards.
GATAAATAGAAAGCGGGACATAACACCAGCGCTTCGTCGGAGGCTCACTGATGATGTTACTTAGAATGGTGACGAAACGTCTAAAAACTAACCTTCCAGCTCAGTGAGCAAACTCACATCCAGGAAACATACTCTCCGTAGCTACACTGTCAAGGATCTTGCATTTCAATCTGTGGATACAAGTCTAAACTATCCAACCTCTCCTTATAAGGCAACTGACTCCTTCCAGATGTGGGAGCAAATTACTGCAGTTGCTGGAATCTGTACTGAAAACAACAAACGCTGGAGATCACACACACTTATCCTCCCACTCGCTTTGTAAATTGCAAAGTTTGTAAATTTTAGTTGACTGTAAATTCTAGTCTCACCTTTCAGTTGACTCTTAGGTTCATTTGCTTTATTTTTTCCTTTCACGGTCTGTTTATTATTTCCAACAATAATACCTCTAATATTTGGCCTTGACTCTACCTACTGATTTACCTCATCTTCTCAAATTTGATTCCTTACCCACATTCTTCATTTTACAATCCTCTTTGCTTCCCTAATTATGTGGTTGGCAAGTACACCTACCTCAACACCACCTCTGGTAGAGACCATCCCACCAGTACAAATTCCAATTTTCTTTGTACTGGTGCCAATGCCGCACAAACTAGAACCCACTTTTCCCAGACCAGTCTTTAAGTCATGCACTTAACTCTTTAATCTTTATCACCATACACCAATTTTCCTGTGGCTTAGGAAATAATGCTGAAAGTATGACCTTCGAGATTCTGCTTCTTAATTCGGCACCCAACACTCCCTCTTTCTGATACATTGGGATATCTTTAGCTGTGCTTAGAATCTGAGCCAAAGCTTCTTGAACTTTAAATGTATGCCACAGTTGAGAAAAAAGTAGTTCCTGGTACTCCTACATGCTGGATTATGACACATCACCTATCCTGCTATCCTTAATGTATTTTAAAAACAAATTAATTATTGCATTGAACTTTATATTTACTGATATTTTGATATTTTTATCATTACCATCAGTTGCAGCAATATATTGATCCTTAGAAGTGTAATCAACCTTAATCACTTACCAGATACTGTATTCGCCAATAAACTCTCCTGTAATTGAATAAGAATCAATTCGTCGAGGTGAAAGCATTTAGACAAAGGCAAAAGCAACAGAACACCTATTCTCTTCCTCCACTTAATGGCCTAAATCAGTTAACTCTATTGTACATCACACTCTAAGCAATATTTGTGAGCAGAAAAAGGAAAAGAAATGGTGCAACCAGCCTTGGAATATGTTCCAATTTTCTCTAATGCAGCAAGTAAACAAGAGAGAGTAGTCTTCCAGCCGCAAAGCAGAAGGCAGATATAAAGAAGATACAATTACCTAGATGTAGTGCCACAAAAGCAATTACGGTCTCACATTGGTGGTTAAGATCAGTAAATGTATCTTTTTATTTACTCATATATGGGATGTAATAGTCACCAAGAAAGGCTGCACTTGTTAACGTCTATAATGTCCCTTGCCACTGCAACCATGTGATGTTAGTGCCTGATTTAACTGCACAGAGGGAGGTATCCTGTCACCAAGTCACTTTTTATTTCCATGTGCACTCTTTGTTCATATCTGTCAGCCAGGGCTCCCTGATTTGCCACGTTAACAGCCCCAATCAGGGAGCTCATATTCAATGAGATCCACCTGACCAACCTTATTTCAATCACTACATGGATTACACTACATTACATAACTGATTGGAAAGAAGTTTCAGGATTTTGATCCACTTACAGCAAAGGAACAGTGGTATAGTTCCAAGTCAGATATTGTCAGCTTAGACAGAAACTTCTAGTTAGCAATGTTCCCAACTAACTACTGGCCTTGTTCTTCTAGATGGAATTAGTTACAAATTCGGAAGTTCCTGTAGAAGTTCATTTAGTAAGCTGCTGCCATGCATGTTGTGGGTGATGCACACTGCTGCTACTACATATTGATGTGATGAATATGATGCCAATCAAATAGACTGCTTGGTTCTGCACAGTGTTAAACATCTTGAATGTTCTTGGATCGACATTCTTCCAGGCAAGTGTAGAATATTAATTCAAGTATTCCATTACACTCCTGACTTTTACCTTGTAGGTAGTGACAAGTTTCAGGGGGTCAGGAGGAGGGTTAGTCACCACAGAAATCCTAGTATCACCTTGCTTCTGTAGCCTGCTTCATTTTGCTGGCCCAGTTAAGTTCCCAGCAATGGGAACCCCCAAGAAATTGATGGTGGGGAATTAGCAATGTTAATTCCAATGAACATCAAAGGGAGATGGTTAGATCTTTCTTAATGGAAATGGTCATTGACATACATTAGTACAATGAAAGGAGGATGAGAGAAGCAGGTCAGGATCACTGTGAAGCAGACCAGGAGGAATGTGGAACACACCAAAAGCAGTGTGTAGCAGTTGAGAATCACTCGGGTTCACTGGTGAGAGAGTTTTGTGATTTTGTTTCCCTATTTAATTACTCTAAAGTTTTGGGAAATTTAAACAAAGAATAAATTTTTTGATGATAATAATAATGAGAAGGGAGTACCTGGTCAGCAATTTTTTGGTAAGTTTTATTATCTAAAAGATGTAAGAATATCACGGCTGCTCCGTCTCCTGAAACGCCCGTCCCATGACATGTAGGAGCTCCAAAGAGGTTTCTTACTCCTGGGTTACCACTTTGTGAAGGAAGTCTATCAGTTGCAGCATTGTGAGGTCAGGGTTTCAGAGCATGAGCAATAGCTGGTGGTATTCTGGTGCATGAGGTTCCGTGGCATTATGGCAAGCTCCCCTGTAAATGTAGTCACTTCACAATTTAAGGTGATGCAGACAGAAAGGAAATGGGTGACCCACGAGGTAGTTGAGAATAAATAGAGATGTACTGCAAGATACATCCGGAGTGCTACTTGTTCTGAATACTGAAGAAAGTGATGGTTTATCTTAGGAGTGCAGGACAGAGCCAAGTCCATAGCAACACAGATGGTGCAGGTCTACAGGGGGACACACTGAAGATCAAAAGAAAAACAGTGATAAGAGATCTGATATTTAGAAGAACAGACGAGAATTTCTGCAGCTGAAGATGTGACTTACGATGGTGTGTTGCCTCCCTGGTGCCGAGGTGAATGGCTGCAGAGCGCTCTGACAGGTTGGGGCAACAGTGGGGCGGGGGCGAGTTAATAGTCAACCATCATGGCCTTCAATGGGACCATCAAAGTATGTAGAAAGCGGGATGTGGCCCTGCAGTCAGAATTTAGGGAGCTAAATGTGAAATTAACAAACAGGGCTTCAAAAGTAGTAAACAATTAATTTCTCCCAGCACCACAGTCAGGCAGATATAGACAAGAGGATAAAACAGATGAATGTGTGGGTGGAGAGGTGGTTCAGGATGGAAGGATTTAGAGTCTTGAGATATTAGCATCAATTCCAGGGTAAATGAAATCTGCTGCACATGTTGCACCTAAATAGAATCAGAACCAGTTTTGTTGCACTTTGATTTTCTACTGTTGTTGGGGAAAGTTTATAAATTAGTAGAAATGTGGGAGCAAAGAATGTTACTGGAAAGGGATACTAAGGTAAAAGAATATTGAGAAAGACAGTATAAAATAGTAAGGTGTTAGGTGGATTCTGCTAAAGAGGAAAAAGTAATAAATTCTAAATTAGAGTGACAGTGCATTTTTGTGGATATATGTAATGTGGTAAATTAGATTAGCAAGATGAAATGCAGATCGGCATTGCTGTAGTGATAGCTGAGATCTGGCTAAAAGGCCAGGGCAGCATATTAACAATTCTGCGTACAAAGTGTTCAGGATAAAAAAGGAAAGGGGAGACACGGCAGTATTGGTAGCATCATGAAAATGGATACGGTTACAAGATGGTGATATATGTCATATGTAACAGTGGCATCAGAACTTATGTGCAAGAAGTTTTCAGGAAAGGATGAAGTAGTCTGTACTAATGAAAAGATGTATTTACAGAGAATAGCATTATGAAATATAGTGTAAATAATAGAATTTGCAAGAACTTACCAGAGTCACAAAGCAGTCACTGTTAGGTAATGGGAAACCACAAGTGGTGGATGCATCCACAACCTGAGTTACAAATTTTCACTTGGACCCTGGAAACCACAGCTCAGACACTAGAAAGAAGGGACAAGAATAGCTATCTCCCTAAAATGCAGAAAAGAATCCCAAGCTAAATATCTCATGACAGCACCAATCAGTATTGATTAATGGTCTACTCTGTACCCTGAGAACATGACCCCTTGTTTTAGACTTCTAACTAAGACCAATCTATCCAGCATTTTATTTCAATGAAATCCCCTATCATTCTTCTAAATTCCAGCCAATACAGGCTTGGAGACTAAACTGAACATGATACTCCGGGTGTGGTCTCACCGACAGCTGCAGCAAGACATCCCTGCTCCTGTACTGAAACCCTCTTGCAAAGAAGGCCAACATACCTTTTGCCTTCGTTACTGCTTGCCATCCCTGTTTGCTTGTTTTCACTGGCTGGCATACTAGGGCAGCCAGACCTGTTTATACATCATCATTTCCAAATCTACCTCCATTTAAATAAATTCCTGCCCTGATTTGCCTTTCCAAAATGCAGCACCTCACATTTATCTAAATTAAATTCCAAATGCCACTCCTCGGCCTGTTGACCCATCAGATCAAGACCCCATTGTACTCTGTGGTAACCTTTACTGTCCACTACACCTCTAATTTCAGTGTCATCTACAAACTTACTAACCATACCTCCTATGTTCACATCAAATCATTTATATAAATGACTAACACCAGTGGACCCAGCACCAATCATTTGGGGTCCCCTTGATGACAAAACAGAGCAAGCTGAGGGAAAAAAAATCTGGTTATGACCGACCGGAAATTACTAATCAAACAGGGATTAGGCATAGGACACAGAGCATGGTTGCAGTAATAAATAAAAGCTTGCATTGGTCTTTACGAGGAAAGAAGATATTAAGCAGACCATGGTGGTGAAGGAGGCAATTCAGACACCTGAAGTGTTTTAAATTGTTCAGGAGAAGTTATGGATGGGTGTGCTTAAAATTTATAAGGCACCAGCACTGAATCAGACACATCCAAGGGTACAGAAGGAAATGAGAATGCATTTTGACTAGGCAATGGCTATGATTTTGCTAATCTTCCTTCAACTGATGGATGATTCTAGAAGAATGGATAACTTTAAGTATTACACCCTTGTTCAATAAAATAGTGCAAAGGTTATACTCAGATATTAAAGGCCAGATAGCTTAATCTTGGTTTTGGAGAAGCCTCAGAGACAATAATGCAGCACAATATTTGTACGTACTTCAGCAAATGTGGGTTAAATTAAAGAAAATCAGCGCAGATTTGATTCTGCAAGTACATTAACAGCAAAAGAGCAATAAGGGAGAGAATACAGCCCCTTAAAGATCATGAGGTCATCTATGTGGTAATCACAGGAGATGGGAAAGATATTGAACAAATATTTCACATCAGTTTTGACTGTGCAGAAAGATATGAAGGCTAGGCAACTCGGAGAAATAAACACTGATGTTTTGAAAACAGAGCAAGTGCTAGAGGTCTTAAAAAACATAAGGGTGGATAAATCTCCAGGACCTGATCACAGTATCCCAGGAAGTTGTGGGAAGCTAGTGAAGGAATTATGGGGACGTTAGCAGAGATATTGGCGTCATCTTCAGTCACAGATGAGGTGCCAGAGGACAGGAGGGTGGCTAATGTTGTGCTTTTATTTAAGAAAGGCTGTTAGGAGAAGCCTGGAAACTATAAATCAGTAGTGGGTGCGTTTTTGGAGGGGATTCTGAGAGATAGGATTTGCATGCATTTGAAGAGGCGTGGACTGATTAGCGATTGTCAGCATGGGTTTGTGAATGAGTAATAGTGTCTCAAAGTTTTTTGAGGATGTAACCAAAAAGATAGATGAGGGCAGAGCAGTAGACATATTTTTACATACTTTAATAAAGCTTTTGATGAGGTTCCACTCGGTAGACTGGTTAGTGAAGTTAGGTTACGTGGGATTCAGGGAGAGCTTGCCAATTGTATACATAATTGGCTTGATGGTAGAACACAGAGGATGGTGGTGGGGGGATTGTGTTTCAGATAGGTTGCCTGTGACCAGCTGTGTTCTACAGCGATCGGTGTTGGGCCTACTGTCATTTGTCATTTATGTAAACAATTTGGATGAGAATTTAGGAGGCACGAATAGTAAGTTTGCACATGACTTGAAAATTGGTGGTATAGTAGGCAGTGAGGAAGATTATGTAATATTACAAAGAGATCTTGATCATTTGGGCCAGTGGGCTGAGAAGTGGCAGATCGAGTTTAATTTGGATAAATGCAAGGTATTGCATTTTGGTGAACTGAACAAGGGCAGGACTTATACTGTTAATGATAGGGAGTGTTGTCAAACAGAGAGACCTAGGGGTTTAAGTACATAGTTCTTTGAAGTTGCGTCTCAGGTAGGCAGGATGATTAAGAAGGAATTCAGCATGCTTGCGTTCATTGCTCATACCATTGAGTATAGGAGTTGGGACATCATGTTGTACAGGACTTTGGTGGGCCACTTTTGGAGCACTGTGTACAGTTGTAGTTGCGCTGTTATTGGAAGGATATTATTAAATTGAAGGGGATTCAGAAAATATTTACCAGGGTGATGGGGGGACTACAGAGTTCAAGCTGTAAGGACAGGCTGGATGGGCTGGGACTTTTTTCACTGGAGTGTAGGAGCTTTAGGAGTAACCTTATAGAACTTTATAAATTCAACAGGGACAGAGATATGATGAATACCGCAGGTCATTTCCTGACGGTGAGGGAATTCAAAACTAGAGGGCATATTTTTAAGGTGGGAGGAGTGAGATTTAAAAGGGACTTTAGGGGAAAATTTTTCATTCACAGGGCATTTCGTGTGTGGAATGAAATGCCAGAGGAAGTAGTAAATGCAGGTATAGTTACAACATTTAAAAGACATTTGGACAGGTCTGTGAATAGGAAAGGTTTAGAAGGATATGGCAAATGGGGCTAGTTTAAGTTGGGAAACTTGCTCATCATGGATGAGTTGGACCAAAGGGTCTGTTTCCATACTGTATGACTCTATGACATGGTATTTAACTAAACTGCTTGAGTTCTTTGAAGAAGTTACAGACAAGGTGGAGGACGTGTGCATGGCTCTACAAAAGGCATTTTATAAAGTACCACACAGCAGACTTGTGAGTAAAGTTACAGGTCATGGAATGAAAGGGCAGTCACAACATGGACACAAAATTAGCTGAGTGGTGGCAAACAAAGATTAGTGATAAATGGCTATTACTCGGACTGGTGAAAGTTTTATGGTGGAGATCCTGGGGATCAGTGGTCAGAGTCCTGCTATTCCAAATATATTTTAATGAGTTAAGACTTCGGGATGCAGGGCACAAATTCAAGTTGCATACGATACAAAACTTGGCACTATTGTGAACCATGAAGTAGCTAAAGCGACACCTCAAAAATGCAGAGATTGGTGGACTTGGCAGAAAACTGGCAACTTAAATTTAGTGCAAAGAAGCTTTTTTTGGTGGAAAAAATCTGGAGAGACAATATAAATTATAGGGCATGACTCAAAAGGAGTGCAGTAGCAGACAAATTCGAGGATGGTGTGCTTACGTCTTTTAATAACAGTTGACAGCACACATAATTGAGCTTACCGGTCATCATCAATAAGGAGAGAGAATACAAAAGTAAGGAAGTTATGTTTCGTCTGCATTAAAATTCTGGTTTATTCTCGCCAGGAACTTCGTAATCAGTCCCTAGTTCTGGACTGACATCTTCTCCACATTGACCTTGTCAAGACCATTCAGGATCACATTCACTTCAATCAAGTCACCCCTCGCTCTGCTCAAGTGGAAGTAATCCCAGCCAATTATATCAATCTTTACAAGACAATGCATTCAATTCAGGTATCAATCTAGTAAATCTCGTTGAACCATCTCCAGTGTATTTAGATCCTCCATTAAAAAGGACAACCAAATCTACATACAGTATCTGAGATGAGGTCTCACCAATGTTCTGGATAACTGTAACATAACATTCGTACTTTTTATGTTTAATCCCTCTCATATTAATAGATTGCAACCCATTAATCATTTTGATTATGTGCTGTACTATCATTCTAACTTTCTGTGACTCATGAACTAAAGCACCTAAATCCCTCTGCACTTCAGAATTCTACAGCTGCTCTCCATTTTAGCAATGCTCTGCTTTATCAATCATCCTGCCAAGGTGAACAATTTCACAGTTTTCCACATTTCCAAAATATAGGATAAGGGACTAGGTCGGGGTTGAATGCTGCTCAGAGGGTCAATATAGACTCAATGGGCTGAATGGCCTACTTCCTCACTGTAGGAGTTCTGTGATTCTTTGGTCCAGGCAATAAAGCATTTAATTTTGAGCCAAATCTTCTACTCAATGATGATTCATGTGGCAATGTGGGCTGTTATTGCATGCTGGCTGGCCACAAGTGATTGGTTTGCAGCTTAGAGTTAGCAACCAGGTGTAAAGTGCAAAGCTCTTGTTACCTACAGCTACCCTTTGACATGGGCGCCTAGGTTTTCATGAAGCACCAATGGCTACCAGGTCATAAGAACATAAGAAATAGGAACAGAAGTAGGCTGTTCAGCCCGTTCAAGCCTACTCAAGAAGATCTTGGTAGATCTCATCATGGTTTTAACTCCCCTTTCCTGCTTGCTCCATAAAAGCCCTTGCCTCCTTTACAAATCAAAAAATGTCAAACCCAATTTGAAATGCAATATATTCAACGACCCAGACTCCACTGTTCCCTGTGGAATAGATTTTCAAACATTAACAAACTTCCGAGAGAAAACAAACCTCCACACATTCACAGGCATGATGTTCTGAGCATAACTGCACAGCAACCACATATTCAAAGAGTAATAACTTTTGCAGTCACAGTAAAGTTAGATGACTATGGAGTCCCCAAGGGGGACTCAAAGGTGTTATAAAGTGATATAGACAGGTTATGTCAGTGGGAAACAAGTTAGCAGATGGTATAATGTGGGAAAGGTGTAAGATTATACATTTTGGCAGTAAGAATAGACGATCTTTTATTTTAAAAGATATGTAACTTATACATGTTGATATCCTGTGAAACTTAGGGGAACTTCTTCAAGAAACACAAAGTCAGTAAAACAGTGCAAGAGGCAATCAGGAAAGCCAATAATACGTTGCCCTTTATCACTGCTAGATGGTTGGATTTAAGAATAAGGAAGTTTTGATACAACTGTACGGTGTGTTAGTGAGGCCGACCTGAAATCTTGTGTACAGTTTTGATCCCTGTATTCAAAAAAAAAGTGTACTTGGCATTGGAGGCCATTCAGAAGAAATTCACTAGGTTCATTTCTGGGATGCAGGGATTGAATTACCATGAACTGCTAAACAGATTAGGCCTTTATTCATTACAGTTTAGAAGAATGGGGAGTGATCTAATTGAAACTGGCAAGAATTTGAGGTGGTGCCTTGGCAAGGTAGATGTTAGGAATATGTTTCTAGTAGTGGCAGAGTCTCAGACTCTAGGATAGACTTTTGAGAATAAGGGGAAACTCATTTAAAACAGGGATGTGCAGAAATTTCTTCTCCCAGATGGTAGTGAATGTCTGAAATTCTCTAACACAAAGACTTGTGGAGACTAGATCACTGAAAATATTTAAGCCAGGAGGTAGATAGATTTTTGAATTGTCAGGGAGTTGTCAGCTCTACTGAGCTGGTACAGACTAGGAGTTGAGGCTTAGAGCAGATCAGATAAGCTTACTTTTTGACCACCAGAGCAGTTTTGAGAAGCTGAGTGGTCCATTCTTCCATCTATTTCTTATATTTTTATTTACTGTAAGGGGATTGGACTTAACGAATAAGGAAGTTTGCTCTTGGATTTTTGGTGAGGCCACACCTGGAGCACTACATGCAGTTTTAGTCTCCATATTTAAGGAGAAACAAGGATGGGGAGAGATTTTTGTCATTCAAAAAAGTTTGTGAATCTTCAGAAATCTAAATCGCAGAGAGTTGCGGACGCTCCATCATTGACTACATACAAACTCAGGGAGAGATTTTTGGTATCTCAGAAATTGGGAAGTAGATGGGAAAGTGAATTAAAAGGCCAATGATTATGTGGAATGGTGGAATAGGCTTTACGCACCACAGGGTCTACGCTTGCTGCCATTTCTTACATTCTTCTGTAAACTTCTGCATCAGGATGCAATGCCCTTATTACCATGCATGTGCAGTCAATAGCCTGACTCCTTATGAGGATGCATGGTATCCTGGCATAACCATGTACCTGCCACGTCTGTATCGTTTTGCTCCAAGAGAAGACAATGATGGCCCCTCTCCTGTGATAAAATGGTCCTGTCACCTCTCTCTGATGCAATGACAGATACATACAGAAATACAATACACATGCTGCCTACTCCAGGTTGGAGGGATCCCAATGTCTAGAAATGCAGGGCCACCATCAACTTCAGTGCCATCCTTGCCAATACCATCCTTTCCTTGCTGTAAGGCTGCCAGTCGAGTAACAAGAGATTGCAGTTCAATGAACACCTTCACAACTAACATCCACTTGTCCCTAATTTATAAAAAAGAGAAGTAAATCCAGAAGAAATTAGCTGGGTGTGAGCTCCTGCTTAGAGATGTACTCTTCCCTCTCCCTCCTTTCTCTGTGAGCAGATTCTCCTCTCCTTTGCTGCTTCGTGTCCCTCTTACATAACATCAAGTGAAATTGCAACTAAAGCATCCACAACTAAAACCACAATACACCTCTTACACAGAAGCAACAGAAATTAAGCAGCAACTTTTGATAGATTACATTATGTAGCAGTTCTGGAGGGGTCCTGACAGCTGCTGAAAGAGTGTTAAGTTGTAAGTGTTAAAGAGGGCGAGTTAGTTGGAACAATAAGGTCAAGTATAGCAGTGCTGCCATGAAAATAGTGTTAAATGTTGATGACAATAATCTGTTCATTTTGCCTACATCCAGCAGCTCTAACAGCTGTGCTAATACCCATACCAAAACAGCATTTACCACAGGCGCACCAGAAGGTTGAGCGCATGGTGCGGATGCTATTTTGATATCAAAAGAACATCGATGACTTCCAAGCAACACGGACTATGGAGTGCAATTTTGTGGCCTTGATCTTTGAAAGTAACGTTACTGATCTTGAAAGCTTGATTCTTATGACAACACGCTTGATCAGAAGGAATGCAGCAAAAAATCCAAGGTCTTACCAGCACAACAACAGTGTTACTAAGAAATGCATTTCATGAAGTAATATATGAACCAAGAAGCAAAAGATTCATTAACCATAAGAAGTAAAAGGATTCAAACAATGTTGCAATATTAAAATGTCAGCCAAAGTATTGCCTGCCAAAAAATTCAATCAACAGGTCTCATTTGGAAACAGGGGATGCTGACAAAATAAATCAACCCAATGCAAATCCTATACTTTTCTTATTGTTACAGATATTCCTAAATATGTAAATATTACCAAAGAATAAATACCTAAATAATAATGATCTTTTCTGTCATTTGTAATATTAGCCAACATGCTATCTATTTATTCTTTTGTTATATACTGAAATTGCATTATGTCAATATTTTGTATTTCCCTTCCTCATCACGTGTTCTATATCTGTAAGCATCTAGCCCCAGAGTCCCACATTAAACTGCTGCTATGTTATTAAGTCCTCAGCTTAAACAATTCAATTTTAAAAATAATCAAACACCAGCAGGAAAATAATTGCAGTGCAGTGAACCTTGTTATCAAAAACAATCCTTCGCAACAAATGTATTTTCATCCTTCCAGTGGAACTCAACTAGAATTGGCAGAGCAGCTAAAACCCTAAGAAGCTTAACCTGGATGAGGAGGATGACAATGATGGCCTCTACAAGTGTAATGCTATTTCACTGCATACACCAATCTTTTCCTTTTATTCTTCAATATATTCAGCCATGTTTACAATCTTTAAGAAGAAAGTAGCAAGCTGCAGTTCCCCCTTCTAATCTAGAAGCAGTGAGGCAAACTAGGTTAATGCGGTATAAAGCAAAGCCTTTGAGAAACATATTTCAAAAAGCATTTATCACTGATAAAATATGCTGTTTTATAGGAATTTTACAAAGCCACATAAAATACCATGCCAATGTTGCGTCATCTTTGGGTCATCACTGCCATTTTTATTCCAGATTATTTCAGATTTAACATCCTCAATTAAGATTGTGAGTGTTTCCCAACGTCTATATATTTGAAAGGTTCTATCACAGGTTTTAGTAACCCACATAGCTAAACCCTCTTGCAACAACCATTGTTTATTATATGAATGCACAGGACATCACTCCAAATCAGTAGAGCAACACTTAATATCTGATCTTGAGTTTAAAACACCAAACAATGAGCAGATGAGAAATCTATTTCTGCAAGTAAACCCAGTCTAGCTGTGCAAGACAACAGGTCTGAAGTCACTTATATTGGGGCCTTCTATATCGATAATAGGGAAAGCATTATCCACGTCCTCAAGTAGAAAAAAAAAGGCATCCATTCATAATTCCAGAACCCAATGGACATTTCTTTTGTAAGGAGGTGCAGAATTTTTACATCAAACCAACTTTCCTCCCTGGTCAAACCTCCTACATCATCTTTATTACTAAATAAACATAAGACTATATCAGACTTTGAGGAGCGTTTCTAATGCAATTGGATTCTTATGATCATTCAACAAAGAAGGAATAAGATGGCAGGTACTGAACTGGAGAAATTTAACAACCACTCCCAATGTGAGTTTAGTAGCAATGCCAGGCAATAACTTGAACAACAGGATGCGGGCCCTATATCCACTTTGATTAAAGCTGGGGGGAGGGGGAAGCTCAGTGTCAGAATGGCCCCCGCACCCACTTCCACATTCAACCAATTCAGCTCCTTAACTGGACAACTGATGACCACTAAACCATGAGACAGACAGGAGATTTGCCATGTGGACATCCTGAAAAGCCCCTATCAGAATTGCTCGTGGGTTCAAGTGTTAGATTGGCTCTTCCTCATGAACGATTGATGTTTGCCAGCTTTATTTATGGGAAGCAAGATCCTGATGCTTACTAAATTTCATCCAATATACTTTAAAGGCGAGAAGATTAATGAATAAACTCTATACTTCCCTCTCGGGGGTCCGTATCATTGGAATAAAGTTTGAGAACAACTGGTATAGATGATACAGGTTACTATTTAAATACAGGGTCCATTTTGATGACTATCCATATAATTGGAAATTATCCATATAATTTATGCTGTTGCATAGTCTTACCACACTTCCTAATCACAAACAGCAGTCTAGGTCTTTTAAATTAGCACCAACACAGGAAAAAAATCCTATAATTTACTGGAAATAATTCCAGGAAGAGCCTAAAAAGTTAATTTTACAGTAACTGAGATCATTAGAAAACATCAGAAGATTCTTAAACAAACCTATCTTGAAGTGTATTTATTCAAAAATCTCATACAGCGCTGCTGCAAACATGTGTTTGAAGGTTACCAATTAATGAGTATAGTGTTACTGATTTTCGATTCTTCACAAAACTAAAACATCAGTCAAAACATACATACTACTATAGAATAATCAAGTTGGAATTTCAGGGATCTAATAACGACAATGGGATGCTCAATATTATTTTAGAAAGAACTCAAAGAATTAGTGAATACACCAAGTTGCTATTGTTTGGTTACACCATTTTTCAAATTCCTGGGGTAAGCATTGAATAAAGGAGACCTGACAATAAACTAGTTACAGACATAAAAGGTGGTTTTATTAAAATGTCCTTAGCAAAATCTTATTCATTTCCAAAGAGAAAGCTAAACAGCTAAGGTGTGTTAGCTTCAAATCAGTGAAATTTGTGATTAAATTCCTCATAGCTGCTTTCTTTTACTGGCACCCAGGAAATCAGACAGATTAAAAGAGATATTTTGCGGTCACTGTTTATCAGTTTTACTCATGATCTATTATTTAAATACTGAATTCAATTGTAAGCAATGTCTTTCCCATTCTCATAAATCGGCCCCACCCATCTTTGTTAACGGTGCAATGAATAATCACGGAATCACACAAGCATTATGGCACGGAAAGAGTTATTTGGCCCTTTGTACCCGCACCAGCTCATTAAATGAATATCATTACATAGTGCCAATCTCCTGCTTTTTTTTCCATGTCTTTGCACATTAATTCTATACAAATAATTATCCAGTGCCCTTTGTAATGCATCAATTGTAACTGTCTCCAGCGCATCTCCAGGCATGCTTTCCACACTTTAGTTATTTGTTTTGTGAAAAGAGTTCTTTTTCCCCCTCACCTCCCACTTGCTTCCTTTGCAAACCACTTTACATACATGTCCTCATGTACTTGATTCTTCCGAGTTGAAACAGTTTTTCCTGATGCCATCTATCTTGCCCCCTCATGATTTTGAAAACCTCCATCAGGTATCCTCTTAGAATAGAAGCCGAACAACTGACTTGCTCTAGTTATAGGCTTCCACTGGTTTATTCAGGTGAGTTAAATAACATGATAATTTCTCCCTTATCTTCCATCGTGCCCTCTCTGAGCTCATCTTGTCCACGAGACTCACCCTTTGTTGCCTCAATCTTATTCCTTTTAAACTGCTAATTACCTTCATTTCCCTCCTAGCCCTGTTTTTTTCTCATATTATAATAGTTCTCTTTCTTCAGTAATTATCCTAATCTCATTTAAAACTGCTGTCATAACACCGTCCTCAAAAAGCCAACACAAAACAATTTCACCCTGAAAAACTACTGTTTTATCTCTACCCTCTCTCTCCTCCCTAAAGAGTTTTTGTCACCTCTAAAGTCCTTTCCCACTTTTTCCAGAAATCTGTGCTTTAATCTTTGGAAGTTTCCACCTCTTTCTTTGTACACAAACAGCTCTTATTGAAGTCACATGTCACATCTTGCAACTGTGACACAGATGAACATTCCCTTCTCGATCTGGCTGCAGCCTTTGACACTGTTAACCACACTATCTTCTGCCGTTGTTCTTCCACTAATATCTGGCTGTGCATTTCATCTTTATATCACTTGGGCTGACTTCTGTAGGAGCAAATTACTGCAGATGCTGAAATCTGTACTAAAAACAACAAATGCTGGAGATCACAGCAGGTCAGGCAGCATGGAGAGAGGGCAAGCTCATGTTTCTGTGTGGAGCGGCAAAGGTATCTATGATGTCCACAATTTATAATTGTAGTTAGAAAGTTTGGAATAGGAAAGGACTGGCTGAATACGCCAATATATCTTGGTTTATGCTAAACAGTGAAGTTAAAATCTGGAGAAGGGTCACTAGACTCAAAGTGTTAACTCTGTTCTCTCTCTGCAGATGTTGTCAGGCTGGCTGAGTTTCTCCAGCCATTTCTATTTTGTTTCAGTTTGCCAACATTCGCAATTCCTTGTTTTATTTAAGTTACAATTAATCCTAGGTACAGGTGAAAGACTGAAAGATAAATCCAAATGTTTCAAGAAGAAACAGGCATTATGCCTGGGAAATATTAGGTTTCCATGTGAACAGTTGCACATGATGGCTAATTTCAACAGCTTTTTATGTTGTGGTTGCTTTTATTCCAGAAAAAGAAAAACAAAATGGTGCTTACATTTTCAACACTCAGCTAGATCAGCATTTCTTCAAAAATGTTCTCAGCAGCCACATTCTCATGAGCTACCTGTTCTAGCACAGACACTGACCTCTTTGGACCAAGCTCACTAGCACATTGCACTTGAACTAGAGACATCAGGGTAGCTCTTGACTTTGTGCAATAGCGTATAATGGGTGGCAGCAAATCTCCAGCCAATTATAACTTTCTCCCAATTTTCCAAAAGGTGGAGAGTTGCCAGTTGAGAAGAAAATGGCACTTGAACACCTGAAGGCACAGTCCATTTTCCCATAAAATTGTCTCTGGCCCAAGTTCCTCTGAAGAAATACTGGGTGAAATGATTTTCCAATGCATTCATTTAAGAAAACTGAAACCAACAAACTGACTATCCAACTGACAGTGTCTCAGTATGAACATAACGTAAATGTTCAGCTTTGTCTCCTTTGCTCTGTTTGTGAAAATGAGAACTCAGATGTTATATATGTATTTGAATATAGATTGCAAATATGAAGAGGAAACTTTAAGATGAATTTAAGCACTTCTCAGCGAGTTATAAAGGAATATGAAATAGCAACTTTCCTCAAACTAGCTTAACTCAATATGCTGTTAAGTCCTTTCATATAGTATGTGCAGTACAATTCATTTCATAATATCTCAATATTCTTTGTAAAATTAACTATTTTGAAATGCAGTGGCAGTTGTTACACAGACAAGTGCTACACTGGTAATGTCCCAACGACAGCCACAAGATTGATTATCACCCATTTGTTTTTGGTTATTAATTGAAGCTAGTTTCCAGATCCATTTTATTATTAGCAAACTGATAGTTTCTATGTTGTAATTTGACCTAATTCAATAATTTAATATCATCATAAAATGTAACAGAAAAGTAAGAGCCACAACTTTACCCAAAGGGATTCACTTGTGTGTTATAAAAGCAAAATTAGACACTGAATCACTTAAGTTGATATAAGGACAAATGGTCAGAGAGGTAGGTGTTTAAGGGAGGAACAATTGGGATGGAAAGATTTAAGGGAGTAAATTCCAGAGCTTTAGAAATAGGGATAGAAGGAATGTTACTGGTTGAAGCTCCATAAATAAGTATGAAGATCCTAAATGAGCAACTATTGTCTACTTATTCATAATTTATAGGTATCCAGATGCAGATGTGGGCCATTGATCTTCTTTCAAAATGTAAATGACATATTCCTTTCCCTTCAGCTCTGGCTGTCTTGGTAAAATCTTAGCTCCCTAACTCAGAGATGGCCCTGTTTGCCGGTGATTTCTAACGTTTCTGACTGAATCCATAATTAGAATTCTGACCACACATGCTTACATTAATCTCTGATGAATCAGTCCTTAACATTTCCTTAGATTTTGAAAAAGGAAATAATCATTTCCTGTAATCTAACTAATCCTATGATTTTACCAGGCCGCAAGCCAGGAACAAACATGCTTTTTTCATTTAATGTGTTTTATTTTCAGAATATCCTAATCGATCTGTTTGGAATATAGTGCTACAGAGGACTGTGGAAATTTTTAACAAACAACATATCACATACTTGATGAGTTTCATCATTGGCAGAAAAGGCGGTACTTCAACTGGTATCACAAATAACTGTGTTCAAAAGCTCATTTTTTTCCATAAAATAATGGCACTATTCTCCATCCAGCACCCACGTGATGATCAGTGGTGAAAGGATTACCCAGTTTATTCCACCAGTACTTTCTTTCAATCCAAGTGTTTACTTGTTCTCACGCCTGTGAAGAGGCAACACGCATGACTGTACCCACTACGCTAGTCTTCAGCAAGAAGCCAGTAAATAAAATTACAACTTCTCCGGGGTATCTATAAATGGAATGCATCCATCCTACCATTCAATAGCTTAATCCAAAGGACCCTTTCCACCACTACCCCAATTCCACATCCTGCATTCCACAATGAACTTCTGGCGCAGTAATTTGTTGATTGGTGATAACAAGAATTCAGGCAGCAGACAAGAGAGAGTGCAATGTGCATCAAAAAGCTGTGAGATCACCACATCATTAGTAAATTCAGTCTTTGTTCTTCTTAGAGACTGGGGTAGTATTTCAGAGATCATTTTAGCACAATTACTGTCTTTCATTCACTGTGTAATAGAGAGTACTTCTCTTTTATATGTAAAGAACTGTGGAATACTACTGTACAATGTGTTCCCAGTTATAGTTTGCTATATAAGGTTAAATGCCTTAGGAAAAGTATAATTCTTATTATTGTAGATTCTTTAACCACTTTAAGCAAAACAGCAATCATTATATAATAACACGCACATCAATCTCTATTAATTCAGTCAAGAAATTAATGCAGATTTCGAAGTGATTGTGTGATTAGGCAGTAGTGGCTACTGCAAAACTATTTCAGCTCATTTTCAGCGTAAATGACATCATTGTGCTAAATAATCTGTGATACAGTTTAAATTACAGGGTGAAATGCTGGATGTGTTTTTCAACATTGAAGCTGCAACGTGAAGCAGCAAAATATTCTGGCTTCAACCAACTATAAATCAATATGTGCATTTGTTCATTATTTACACAGGTTTTTACATGTAAAGTTTGGTACGCAGTTCGTGCTGAATCTGGTGGTTTATACCAGCATTAATGTGATATTCTGTACACAGTGCATTGCACCATCATTAACACACCAGGTGTGCTACTTATCTAAAATAATTATTACATTTATGATAGTAAAATGTTTCCACACTTAGTCCTTTCTGAAAGGAGCTCAATGAAAATCTGGCTATAAAAAACAATGAAAATAAAAGGATTAAAAACACAGAAGATGTTATGTATGGAATAGTAAGCATGCTAGAGTAGAGAAAAGGAGCTGAGCAGAGGAATCTCGCCCAAAATAGGACATTCTAAGACCACATCACTTTAATCTTCATGCCTCATCGGTATTACTTCTAAGGTAATGGTTTCAATGATAATCTTGCAATTTCATTTGGAGTTTTGCAGCAGCTTGCCATGCAGGAAAAGCCACAGTTCCACCATGGAACCTGGCTAGAGCAGATATGTTAAAGGAGAGAAGGAAAGCTGTGTGTGCAAAGAGCCACAAAGGAGGAGGTATCTGGGACGGGTGTTTTTTTTTAGAAACAGGAGACACTTAAGGTCATTTTTCAACAGCCTACAGCAGTCTACTGAAGTCAAAGTACGACGAGGTAGGATAGGCACAGCACAAATTTACCTCAATACTGCTTCAAAATTGCACCATACACACCAACTTGCATGGACTATAGACTTTCATCTATCTCTGATGGGCACATTTCCTGCCCCCAGCAAATGAAACCCTGATGCCAACACAACAGGATTACTACTCCATTCCCCTTTTGACTTATCTTGACTGGACAAGCCTATTTCCTTGTCCTTAGCCACAAAAGAGGTTAGAAAACAGTATATCCTTGCCTATTTGGAACTGCAGAATGTATTCAGTGAGGGTAATGTCAGATTAATAACCTGAGGTTGCAAATTACACGTAGCAGATACCACAGTCTCCAAATGAAATTCCTTTGTCTACATTTTTTAAAGGAAACTATCTATTTAACATAAATGAGTTAAATAATCAAATGTCATATTTGACCTAAACTTACAAATTTATAGAATGTTTCATACACTAATATATGGAATAGTAGAAGAAGTAGAACATTGGGCCCCTTGAGCTTGATCTGCTGTACAATAAGATCATGATTGATCTGTTTGTGTTTTATTTCACATTCCCATCTATCCCCAATAACCCTTGCTCCCTGCCTAATAAAACTCTATCCAACTCGGTACTAAAAATATTCAATGACCCCATCTCCGTCACTTTCTGAGGCAGAGAGTTCCAAAGTCACACACCCTCAAGACATAGACCCTAGAAGTAATGCCATTGGGGAGGCAATGGCCTTGTGGTATTATTGCTCGTCTGTTAATCCCGGGACTCAGCTAGCATGTTGGGGACCTGGGTTCAAATCCCGCCATGGCAGATGGTGGAAATTGAATTCAATAAAATATCTGGAATTAAGTATCTGATGATTACCACAAATCCATTGTCGGGGAAAAACCCATCTGGTTCATCAATGTACTTTAGAAAAGGAAACTGCCATCCTTACCTGGTCTGGCCTACACATGACTCCAAACCCACAGCAATGTGGTTGACTCTGAACTGACGTCTGGCTAATAAAAGGATAGGCAATAAATATTGCCTGGTGAGTGAAGCCCTAATCCTGTGAGTAAAAAAAAACAAAATCTTCTCATCTGTCCTGAAAGGGCAACCCCTATCTTTAAAACAGTGCTCTCTACATCTGAACCAAACAAACAAAAACAGAAAGTGCTGAAGAAATTCAGTAGGTCTGGCAGCATCTGTGGACAGAAAAAGAGTTAGATTAGATTAGATTACCTACAGCATGGAAACAGGCCCTTCGGCCCAACAAATCCACACCACCCATTGAAGCATCCCACCTAGACCCATCCCCCTATAACCCACACATGTCTCAAGCCCAATGACACTTCATTAGAACTGAACGCAGTTAGGAAATAGTGGTACTTATGCTGATGAGGTTAGGTAGTGGTGAGGAAGGAATGAGTCAAATAGTAGGAAATGAGTCGCACGGAGGGAAAAAAGAAAATAAGATGACATAGATATTGTTGATAGTAAGCCAGAGAAGAAGAAAAGCTGAATACGTGATAAAAGGGATTTTGAGTACTTGAAGATGGGTAGGCTATGCTAAGTTCAACCTTTAAAGAACAGAACCTGTTGGTGTGGGGGTGGGTAACAAACATAGAGGGAGGTGTTCATGCTCTTAAATTGTTAAACTGAGAGTTGAGTCCTGAGTGCCCTAAAATGCCAAGGTGAAATATAAGATGTCGCTCCTTCTACTTTTGGAATGACTCACAAGACAAAATATCCTTTCCACATCCACCTTGCTCAGGATCTTATAGGCTTTGACCAAGTCACTCCAGACTCTTCTAAATTCCAGTGCAAATAAGTCCAGTCTGTCGTATGATAGTCTACTCTTTAGTATAATCTAAGAGAAGAAACTTCAGAAAACATTTACTTCTAGAATAATAGACTGGGTAAACTGGCTTAATACACTCAGGCATTTATAAGAATGAGAGATAATCTTACTGAAACATGTAACAGAGATAGTTTCCCCTGGCTAGAAAATCTAGAACACGGAGTCACGGTCTGCAGATAAGAATTGCTGTCACCTACATTATTGAATCTGCAAGGAACATGCTGACAACCAATGAGAATTCTTAGTCAGGTTTGCACTGCAACACCGTTACAATAGAATTAACAAAGTCACATTTTTAATACATACGGCTGTGCTTTTTCCATGTGGAAAGAACATTTACATGCTCTGTGCCTATTTTAACTCAACCTGTCTGGTATGGAATTTAAACAAAGTCTGCTGTTACCTGTCAATCAGCAAATCAATGTGCACCAGCCAACCAATCAGCACTTTCTTCTCAAGCAATATAATTGTTAATTATTCAATTGAATCAGTATTCTTGCAAATTGTCCTGGTGGGGTTAAGACAAAAAACTTCCATAAAATGTGTATTTTTTTCATGAATATTCATATGAGTCATATATTAAAGAGTTATTTGCAATGGGTTAATTTCTGAGTGTTGAAATATTGTCATATTGATGTTCAATGGTCATTGATGAATATCCCACCATCAATATCCTGAGGATTATTATTGACCAGAAACTGAACTAGATCAGCTATGTAAACACTTTGGTTACCAGAGGGAGTCAGGGGCTAAGAATTCGGCAGTAACTCACCTAACTCCCCTCTGACTATTCAAGATCTATATGGGCTCTTTGGAGAGTCCAGTGTTTGCTTAGATGGATACAGCTCTGATAACACTCAAAAGCTTGATACTATCCGGGATAAGTCAAGCCACTCGATTGGCACCACATCCACAAACATCCACTCCCCTCACTGCCAACACGCAGCATTGAGTACCAGCTACAAGATAGACTGCAGTAACTCATGAAATCTCCTTCAAAAGCATGTTCCAAAACTATAGTAGGACAAACATAGCTGCTGCACTGGTAAACCACTATATGCACAGAAGTGTGAACTAGTGGACTTTGGTAGGAGGAATACTGAATTCTAAAATGTTTACAATTCTAAAAAGGGATATAAAGCAGACTAAAATAACAAGATGTAGAGCTGGATGAACACAGCAGGCCAAGCAGCATCAGAGGAGCAGGAAGGCTGATGTTTCAGGTGTAGACCCTTCTTCAGAAGGGTCCAGCTCTACACCTTGTAATCTCAGATTCTGCAGCATCTGCAGTTCCTGCTATATCTATAAAGGAGATTGTTGTGCACAGATCAATCGAAGGTGGCAGGACAAGCCGGGAGAGTGTTAGTGAAGCACGCCATGATCTCAGCTTTAATAACAGAGTCTTAAAGTACAACAGCAAGAAAGTAATGTTGAACTTGCATAAGATACTGATCAGACCTCAGCTGGATTACTGTGTACTGCTGTGGGCCCCACATTATAGGAAAAATGGGAGCGCAGTGGGGAAAATGCATAAGTGATTTACAAGTACGGTTCCAGGAATGAGAAATGAGGATAGACTGAAGAAACTGGGATTGTTCTCCTTGGAGAGAAGGCTGAGAGAAGATCTGACAGAGATTTTCAAAAGTATGAGCAGGCTGTGTAGAATAGATAGCGAGACAGAAACTGATCCTACTTGCAAAAAGTCATAAGTCACACGACACCAGGTTATAGTCCAACACATTTGTTTGAAATTAAGCAAGCTTTCATTACGTAGCCCCTTCATCAGGTGTGATGGGAGAGCAGGGGACACAGACACAGAGTTTATATGCAGAGAAATCAAGGGTAGAGAGATCAGCAGATCATACAACTGGTGCAAGTGGAGTGTCAGATGATTATTCTGTACAGGTCACCAAGATTGTTAGATGATGTGTAAAGCGTTTATAAAGTCAATGTCGGTGCTGTGCTGTCATGACAATCAGGCAGAGCCATAGGAATATACAAAAGGTGACATCTCAAATCAGGCACTGAATTGCAGGTGTGAGGCTTTGTTCAGACTCTGTCTCGGAGTTTTAACCTTGAATCAGGGTGATTTTATTCTGAAAGCTGGAATTCATAAAATGCTATACTGACGGACTGTGGCTACAAATTGTGACTTTTTTGAACAAAACGGAACATACCTGCAAATAAACAGACATCTTGAATGAAATGATTCACTCCATAGATTTATGTGTGTGTGTGTGTGAGAGAGAGAGAGAGACAGGTGGAGGAGAGAGAGAGAGATAGTATATATGTGTGTGTGTTTCAGACAGTGTATGAGAGTCTGAGTGGGGAGAGAGAGGGTCTGTAAGAGTTATTTCTTACTATCCCGTTTTGACAACATTACCTTGTTAAATTATGATCTCTCTAACTTAATTAGTTGATATAGTTTTGAATGACTTATTACACTCTCACTCACATTCGCCCGCACGCACGCACAAACACACACAAAAATCTATGGAATGAATCATTTCATCCATGGTATTTGTTTATTTGCAGATACATTCTATTTCGTTCAAAAAACACACAATTTGTAGCCAGTGTCAGTCAGTGTAGCATCTTATAAATTCCAGCGTTCGGACTGAAACCAGCCTGATTTCAGGTTAAAACTCTGAGAGAGAGATTCTGAACAAAGCCTCACACCAACATTTGTGTCTTTCCTGAGATGTCACCTTTTGTATATTCCTATGGCTCTGCCTGAATGATTTTATAAACACTTTGGACAAAGGTTAACGCTTTTAGTCACCTACACAGAATTATCATCTAACGCTCCATTCACACCAGTTGTATGATCTTTCGATCTCTCTGCCCTTGATTTCTGTGTCTGTGTGCCCCGTTCTCTCACTTTACGCGGAGGGGCCACGCTCCAAAAGCTTGTGTGTTTCCAAATAAACCTGTTAGTCTAGAACCTGGTGTCGTGTGATTTCTGACCTTATCCAGCCCAGTCCAACACTGACACCTCCACATCATACCTACCTGTAAAAGAAAACAAAGAATGAAAGGGCATAGATTTAAAGTGGTCTGCAACAGAACCAAGGATGATGCAAGAACACTTTTTCACACAGTGAGTAGTTAAGGTATGAATGTACTGCCTGGAAAGTTTATGAAGGCAGCCTCAAATGAGACTTCCAAGACAATACTGGGTGATGTTTTGGATAGAAATGTCTAGCAGAGATAGGGGATTATGCAGGAGGTTGGCACTGGGTAATAGAACCAGTGCAGGCATGATAGGCCATATGATCTCCTTCTGTACCATAACAATTCCATAATTCTGCAAGTTCGCCTCCAAGTCATACACCATCTTGACTTGGAATTACATCACTATTCCTTCACTGTGGCTATTCATGAACCAGAACGACATCAGCAGTTCAAGAAGGCAGTTCACTACCCAAAGGCTGTTAGGGATGGGCAATAAATATTGGCCCACTATATCCCATGAACACATTTGTGTTTTAAAACTTTGTTGGAAGGTGTCCACTAAATATAATCACAGCACCAGGGACCCGGGTTCGATTCCAGCCTCAGGCGACTGTCTAATGTGGAGTTTGCACATTCTCCCCGTGTCTGTGTGGGTTTACTCCGGGTGCTCCGGTTTCCTCCCAAAGTCCAAAAGATGTGCAGGTGAGGTGGACTGGCCGTGCTAAATTGCCTGTAGTGTGGGTTATAGCGGGATGGGTCTGGGTGGGATGTTTCAAGGAGCGGTGTGGACTTGTTGGGCCGAAGAGCCTGTTTCCACACTGGAGGGAATCTAATAAAATCTAATCTAATAACTACCTTATATTGTAGTTAGTTCTTGCAAAATGTATTATTTTACTAGTTCAAACTTTATAAAAAGTCTGAAGTTAAAAATATGTCACCTTTGAAGAGTAAATTGAGGTTTTATGAAGTTACTGCAGCAATCCATTTGCTAAAAGCAATTATCTGCCAAGGTTTGTTATTTGTTTCCTGGTCAAAAACTCAACAGAGATTCAATAGTCTTGAATTCACTGACAACTGGACTACATGTGGAAAAATAGCTAAACTTTTAGATCTAAAATAATTTGAATTAAGCAAATTTGAAAACTCAAACATATCTAACCAGGGTACAGATATCTTGACTGAAGAAATTATTGTCAAAGGTGCAGCAGAGGAGCTGAAAAACAAACAGCAAGTGTGCTGGAGGAGCAGAAGAGTGCACGAGTGTATAGGGTGTATAGGCACAGTGAGGTAAACAGAGTGGTGCCTTTGAGAATCTTGAAGGTCCCAGTCTCTGACAAAGGAGGACTGGAGATAAGTGTCACTATGTCAAAGCTTACATTTTGTCCGGATGATAAGAGACAGAGTAAATGATGGCAAAAACAAGGTCAAGTGTTGAACCTCTGCATAAGTCCCAGATGATAATGTGGGCCTCACAGGATAATCCATTAAGATCGATGCAAACGTGCGCTCTCGCACTTATTAGTGAGTAAATGAATTAGCCTTGACACAGGTGGCACTGGAAGGGAAAACATTTTGAGTAAGCTGGAGAACCTAATGGTTGTAAAAGAGAGTTAAGAGCCCGAGATGAGAAAATGCACCATAATTGCAGTCATACAGAATGATTTCTATTATAGAGTGTGGCAAAAATCTGATCAAAGAGCCGGTGGCCAGTATTTCTTGCCCATCCCTAGTTGTCCTTGAGAAGGTGGTGGTGAGCTGCCTTCTTGAACCGCTGCAGGCCACCAGCTGTGCATTGACCCACGATGCCATTATGGGGGGAATTTCAGGATTTTGATCCAGCAACAGTGAAGGAATGGTGATACACTTCCAAGTCAGAATGGTGAGTGGCTTGGAGGGGAACTTGAAAGTGGTCACATTCCCATGTATCTGCTGTCCTTATCCTTCTAGATGGAAGTGGTCATGGGTTTCGAAGGTGCTGTCTGGGGATCTTTGGTGAATTTCTGCAGAGCATCTTGCAGATAGTACACACTGCTGCTACTGAGTGTCTGTGATGCAGGGAGTGAATGCTTGGGGATCTAGTACCAATCAAGTGGGCTGCTTTGTCCTGGTTGGGCCAAGCTTCCTGAGTGTCGTTGGGGCTGCACTCATCCAGGCAAGTAGAGAGTATTCTATCACACTCCTGAATTGTGCCTTGTAGATGGTGAACAAGCTTTGAGAAGTCAGTAGGTGAGTTACTCACCACATCATTCCCAGCTTCTGGCCTGCTCTTGTAGCCACTCTGTAGATGTGGTGAGTCCCGTTAAATTTCTGGTCAATGATAACCCCCAGGATACTGGTAATGGGGGATTTCATGATGGTTAGGTTGTCTCTTATGCATGATGATCGTAGCCTTGCATTTATGTGGCAACAGTATCACTTGCCACTTGTCAGCCCAAGCCTGGATATTGATCAGACCTTGTTGCTTTTGAACACGAACTGCTTCAGTGTCTGCGGAGTCATGATTGGTGCTGAACATTGTGCAGAATTGGGGATGTTTACTGATGAATGCACAATCATTGGAGAATATCCTCACTTCTGAACTTATGATGGAGGGAAGGTCATTGATTAAGCAGCTGAAGATGCTTGGGCTGAGGGCACTACCCTGAGGAACTCCTGTAGAAATGTCCTGGAGCTGAGGTGATTGGCCTCCAACAACCATGACCATCTTCCTCTGTGTCAGGTACGACTCCAACCACCGGAGGGTTTGCCCCCGATACCCATTGATTGCAGCTTTGCTCGGGCTCCTTGATGCCACACTCGGTCAAATGCAGCCTTGAGATCAAGGGCTGTCACCCTCACCTCACCTCTGTAATACCCCTCTTTTGTCCATGTTTGAACCAAGGCTGTAATGAGGTCAGGAGCTGAGTGGCCCTGGCGGAACCCAAACTGGGCATCACTGAGCAGGTTATTGCTGAGCAGGTGCTGCTTGATAACACTGTTGATGACACTTTCCATCACTTTAGCGATGATCATGGGTAGACATGGGGCAGTAATTGGCCAGGTTGGATTTATCTTTTTTTTTATGTACAGTACGTACATGGGCAATTTTCCACATTGCCAGGTAGATACCAGTGTTGTAATTGTACTGGAACAGCTCAGCTAAGGGAGCAGCAAGTTCTGGAGCACAAGCCTTCAGTACTATTGCCGGAATGTTGTCAGGGCTGAAGCCTTTACAGTATCCAGTGTCTCCAACCGTTTTTTGATATCACATGGAGTGAATCAAATTGGCTGAAGACTGGTAACTGTAAGGTTGGGGACCACTGGAGGAGGCCAAGATGGGTCATCCGCTCGGCAATTTTAGTTGAAGATCACTGCAAATGCTTCAGCCTTATCATTTGCACTGATGTGCTGGACTCCTCCATCATTAAGGATAGGGATATTTGTGGAGTTTCCTCCTCCTCCTCCTGTGCGTGTTTAATTGTCCACCACCATTCATGACTGGATGTGGCAGGACTGCAGAGCTTAAATCTGATCCATTGGTTGTGGAATTACTTAGCTCTGTCTATCACTTGCTGCTTATGCTGCTTGGCAAGCAAGTAATCCTATTTGGTGATTTCACCAGGTTGGAGGATGGGAACAGTGATGTGAGGCATGAAAATGGTACAGGATTTCAAAAGAGAGGTTGAAGATGGGACAATGGTTGGAATATACAGGGTGGTCAAAGCAGTGCTTTTTTTGAAACAGGATTTGATGATTTAATTTTGAATAACTTGGAGCTACGCTTGAAGACACAGACAGCTTGATGGCACAAGTTGGCTTGGAATTATGAGTGCAAGTTGAAAGGTCACTAAGTGAAAGGGATGGCTAGTGAGCTTCATGGATCAGATACCAATGATAATTAGGAGAGGAGTTATGGAGTAAACAATGGACTAAAGGTTGTTCTGCTTGAACAGGAAAAGAGCAAGGAAAACCTAAAAGGTGAAGACAAAAGAAATGCTCCTAATTTTAGACACAAGGAAGTCAGGCTATTGAACTCAAGTTTGCAACAATGCCAAAAGAATCAAGCTGCTATACAATATAGGTTAGTCTTCTAGGAAACATTGCATTCAAAGTCTTTTCCTCCTAGTTTTTCTTGCTAATTTGAGTAGGCTACAACACATGAAAAGTTTGCTCAGAATTTTGGTGGGGCAACAACTCTTAAAGGCCTATAGTGTACCACTAAAGGGTCAGTTGTGGATGTCAGTAAAGTGCCCTAATTGTTCACAGTGTCTTGGAAGACACATGATAAAAACTATCAATGGTGCTGAAAGGCTGAGGTTTCAGGGAAGGAGAGAAGCCCAATTTGTAGATGAATAGCCAGGCTGTTTGCTTATCAAGTGCACTCAAGCCTACAGCCAGCAGATTTAAATCTAGGGAAGGCTTTTGTTGACGAAGAGGTAGTTCGTTAAGTACTCAATCATTGCTTCACAATGGACAGCATTGGACTACGTGTTGAATAGATCGTAAGAAGTGTATCTCTTTGATGCAACAGCCAGTCTTTGTGGTTTGCATCATTCTGCCCAGAAATTAAATTGTGTCGGTGAGTCTGCCATGTGTCATGCCCTAGTAAAAAATTAAGACATATGACAAGAATGATGATAATTCACAGTTGTGATGACTATTATTAGACTTTTTAAAATTGCATTTTAAGAACCAGGATGCAAGATTTTCACACACAGTTAAACAGGATAGTGGAAGCCAATAAGTTCACATTTCCCAAGGAATTCCTTGACTTATTTTAAGTTAGGCAAACATATTTCCACACGGCAAATAGTTGAATCAGTTTAATTTCTCCAACTGAATTTGTACAGTGCTTTTAGCAGTAGTCTTGCTTTTTCAGGGTGTGCAAATTAACTTGATCAATATCTATTGGGAAAATCCATACTCAAACCAATATGCTTGGCCCTAATGTCAGTATCTCAAAGATTTTTATTCCCTCTGATACAATGCAAATTTGATGTATTGTTGGATATTTTGTATATTTCAAGTGAGATAGAAAGGTATCGCAAATGCACAGAGCATTAATACAGTATGGGAAGCAGTTTCCAATGTGAGCAAAGTCTTCACAGACCTACCATGATGCATTATGTAGACTTCAGCAACAAAACAATGTCTGACAGTGAAGATGGCACCATTCGAACAAAAACATCTCTAAGACTTACTTTAGATATTATTGAGAATTTTTCACATCTAGATCTGTTACAATATTGATGATAGTTCTGCTACAATTTGCTATGGGTGTCATCAGACACCATGCAAGGAGGAGCCCTACCTAGTCTGTTTTTCCAATGTACAATAAACTGTGTCAATTGTGAAGACATAATCTTTCTCATCAACAACTGTCCCTGCTGATTTCAGTGCAATAAGCAGCCTATCTTTCTTTTCATACAAATAATGTACGGAATATTGTACATATAAATTGATATACAGAAGTTATCTGCAGGCTTTGCAAATGCAGGGCAACAAATCCTTGTCTGTTATGTGACCAGGAACATGTGAGGCATCAAGTATCTGGAAACAATTTCAACTTTGAACATTTACAAACATGAATATAAGAAATCATTTCCTTTTCTGTACTACTTACTGAGCTATCTATCATAGTTGATGTTTTTGTTCATTTTTAAGAATGATTTACTTTTATGCGAACCTTGAGAGCTCTTTTGGGCGAGGAAAATAGTTAATACAATCAACATTCAGTTTTACCTGGAATCAATTGCAACTGTCTCTTATTATGTCTGTCTGAACTAAATTCAAGTCCAGGTGCCAGAGGTGGAAGTGCAATTGAGCCATTCTTCCTTTTTTCACCCTCCACACAACTAGTCTCTGCTCCCACCCACATGCCCATTTATCTGTGTAATGCCTGTAGTGGCAATAGCTAAATACACGTCTCCACATGTTGGCATTAACACGCACGTACAAGCAATTTCCAAATGATTTCTAAGCTCATCTCAATTCAGGTTATTTCCCGCATCACCGAATGCAAATACATTTCTCAAAACTGTCACTTTTTTTGTTATTTGATCAATTCAGGTGCTGATGCTTACCAGTGACTCCATTTCAATATGTTTCATACATCACAAAACAGAAAGGCTAGTCGGTGGTAGAATGGAAGAAAGTAGAGAAAATTAATAGGACAATGTTGTTAAATTAATTTGGGAGGATATATACACCATTTCCAATGGATTCAAGAATCAGCTTTTGTTCAAACAAACATTTATTTTGTTAATCTGTGATATACTAAGGTATATGAATTTGAACACCTAACAGAAGAACACCTTCAGGGATTTTATCAATGCATTTTATCTTTGACATAAAAGAAACTGCTTTGCTTTATGCAGTGTTTGGACATGACAAACTGCAATCCCAATTAAGAATAGTAGAATGGCGAGAGTGGGCTATTTTGCTTTCCATTTGACGACATGTTTAGCAGACTAATAAACAGCGGGAGCTATCCCACTATTTTTATTTTGTTTTGCCAGATAGTGGGTTGACCAGGTTTGGTGATGTAATCAATTGTATCAATCATGGTGAAGTTCAATTATCTACAAAATAGCCACTTCCACCATGGAGAAGGCCATTATTGTCAGAGCAAAATTACTGATTGACTTATAATTTTACATTCATGACAGCAGAAAATCGAAGGTGAGCTTCAGTAACACATTTTTAAGATTGTTTACCTGAAGTTTTTTTTCTTGCTACAAGACCAACATTAAATTGTAGGAAAGAAAATTTGATGGTAGTGCTGTAATAAACACTTCTTTGCCCATTTCATTAGAAGCAATTCAAGATCAGGTCTAGTATAGAATAAATACAAGATAAATATTTTTGTATGCTTTTGCAAATGGGATCTCTGTAAAAGAGATTACAATTTGGTACCAATTTCTGCCAGGTTTCTTGCTGACATGCTTGGATAACGTGAATAGAAAATTAGGCTCCCTTATGGGCTTGTGAAACTGCATGAACATATTTCTTCCATGTACTGTGCACAACAAATCCAATACAGCCAGTCATGTGAAGAAGAGAATCTGTCCCACATGGAGACATAGAAAATAGGAGCAGGCCATTCAGCTCCTTGAGCCTGCTCCATCATTTAACATGATTATAGCTGATCAGCCAGCCTCAGTACACTGTTTCTGCTTTCGCTCCATATCCTTCGATCCTTATAGCTCTAAGAACTGTGTTTATCTTCTTGAAAATATTCAATATTTTGACCTTTCTGTAGGAGAGAATACCGTAGGCTCACCACTCTCTGATAACCTTACATTTACCCACATTATACTTCATCTGATATGTATTTGCCAACTGAGTCACTGGCAGTTTTGACAGAATGTGATGGGTCCTACTGCTTGGGGCATTCATGCAGAGCAATGGGCAGGTAGGAAAGGGATTGAACGAGGAACTGACAAGAGGGCAGAGCCACCCGCACAAACAGATACCTCAAGATTAAAACTGCCAGATCCACGGAATCCTTTCTCACCTAAGGTAGACAAGTCCCCAGGTCCAGATGGGATCTATCCCAGGTTTCTGAGAGAAGCGAGAGAGGAAATAGCGAGGGCTTTAAAAGATATCTTTGCAGCATCCTTAGACACGGGCGAGGTCCCTTTGGACTGGAGACTTGCTAATGCTGTCCCCTTGTTTAAGAAGGGCAGCAAGGATAATCCTGATAATTATTGACCGGTGAGCCTGACGTCAGTGGTAGGGAAGCTACTGGAGAAGATACTGAGAGATAGGATCTATTCCCATTTGGAAGAAAATGGGCTTATCAGTGATAGACAACATGGTTTTGTGCAGGAAAGGTCATGTCTTACCAACTTAATAGAATTCTCTGAGGACGTCACAAAGTTGGTTAATGAGGGAAAGGCTATAGATGTCATATACATGGACTTCAGTAAGGCGTTTGATAAGGTTCCCCATGGCAGGCTGATGGAGAAAGTGAAGTCACATGGGGTCCAGGGTGTGCTAGCTAGATGGATAAAAAACTGGCTAGGCAACAGGAGACAGAGAGTAGTAGCAGAAGGGAGTTTCTCAAATTGGAGACCTGTGACCAGTGGTGTTCCACGAGGATCTGTGCTGGGACCACTGTTGTTTGTGATATATGTCAATGATTTGGAGGAAGGTGTAGGTGGTCTGATCAGCAAGTTTGCAGATGACACTAAGATTGGTGGAATAGCAGATAGTGAAGGGGACTGTCAGAGATTACAGCAGAATATAGATAGACTGGAGAGTTGGGCAGATAAATGGCAGATGGAGTTCAATCTGGGCAAATGCGAGGTGATGCATTTTGGACGATCAAATTCAAGGGCAAAGTATACAGTAAATGGAAAAGTCCTGGGGAAAATTGATGAACAAAGAGATCTGGGTGTTCAGGTCCATTGTTCCCTGAAGGTGACAATGCAGGTCAATAGGGTGGTCAAGAAGGCATATGGCATGCTTTCCTTCATTGGACGGGGTATTGAGTACAAGAGTTGGCAGGTCATGTTGCAGTTGTATAGGACTTTGGTTTGGCCACATTTGGAGTACTGTGTACAGTTCTGGTCGTCACATTACAAAAAGGATGTGGATGCTTTGGAGAGGGTGCAGAGGAGGTTCACCAGGATGTTGCCAGGTATGGAGGGTGCTGGCTATGAAGAGATGTTGAGTAGATTAGGATTATTTTCATTAGAAAGACGGAGATTGAGGGGGGACCTAATTGAGGTCTACAAAATCATGAGGGGTATAGACAGGGTGGATAGCAAAAAGCTTTTTCCCAGAGTGGGGAACTCAATTACCAAGGGTCATGAGTTCAAAGTGAGAGGAGGAAAGTTTAGGGGAGATATGCGTGGAAATTTCTTTACACAGAGGGTGGTGGGTGCCTGGAACGCGTTGCCAGCAGAGGTGGTAGACGCAGACACGTTAGCGTCTTTTAAGATATATTTGGACAGGTACATGGATGGGCAGGGAGCAAATGGACAAAGACTGTTCGAAAATAGATGACAGGTTAGACAGAGGGTCTTGATCGGCGCAAGCTTGGAGGGCCGAAGGGCCTGTTCCTGTGCTGTAATTTTCTTTGTTCTTTGTTCTTTTCTTTGTTCTTTCTCGCATAACATCATACTGGGCTACATGACAGACAAAACATTAGCCCAGCCTAAAAAAGGACATGACCTTAGCTAGTTTGAAAACTGGTCCATGCGATCAAGTCTGACAGAAAAAGGGGAGAATTGATAAAGGTGATGATGAAAGCTGGATCAGCAAACAGAGGTGAGGTAAAGAAAGATCGCTGCTGCTTTTTAGTTGTATCTAAAGGAAATGATTAACTAGAACTGAGCACACTGAGGGTGCTGATAAAGGGGATTCCAGTTGATCAACCACATCAAGACTCTCATGGGAAGAGGTCAGCACATTCTGCAGAAGATGTTTTTTTCATTTGCTAATATGGGTGCCCCTGGCTGGCCCAGGATTTACTGCTTGCCTCTTGTTATCCTTTAGAAGGTGTGGTAAGCTGCCTTCTTGGGCTGTTGCAGTCCAAGTGCTACA
The DNA here is from genome assembly GCF_030684315.1 of Stegostoma tigrinum. NCBI lineage: Eukaryota > Metazoa > Chordata > Chondrichthyes > Orectolobiformes > Stegostomatidae > Stegostoma > Stegostoma tigrinum. The sequence continues at coordinate 61,559,608 of NC_081357.1, read as the reverse complement.
GGTAGAGAGCCTCATTTGGTGAAGACAATGCCTGTGGAAGTTAAATTGGCTGAGGGCTGCAGTTAGAAGATCAGCTATGGCTAAATCCCCAAAGAAAAGTTTTACCTGAGGAAGCTCAGACTTTTGAAGAATATTTTGTTAAAACTGATGCCACACGTACTGAGTGAATTTCCCAATGAACCCATAAGATATATTTCTGCTGTAATTGGTCATACTTAATGTGTAAATTGTACTGAATGCTAAGTTTGACTGTTATTTCATGGTTGAATTACATTCAAGTAAATGTTTACATAAACACGCCCATTGGCTTTTTATTGTTGTCTAGTGCATCCCATTATTATAAGGACAGACTAAAAAACTTGTCTTCAAAACCTTGAAACCAAGAAATACATCACACCACTCATTCCAATTTTCATTTATAGGTAGAGTCAAAACAAGAAAAGGGTACTTAGCCTATTGGAGCTCATTCTTTTTGATTGCTAAGCCTTCCATCTCAGCATGCAACCATGTTTTAAATAAGCCTCTGTGGAGAGGAAATGCAGCTAACATCTGCAACTTTCCTAGCACGTGGTGTGTCCCAGCTCTGAGATCATGCACAGGTCCAAAGCTATCATGGGCAGCTAGTGGGAACACAGTAACAACCTTACCCACTGTTATCAATGAAGGGGCTGCTGCCAAGCCTGCCATCCAATTATGGACAGTCGACTGGATTTCCCTTCTGTCAGCCCAATCAGCACCATTAAGACTGGTGGTTGTTGCAGAGGTGGCAAGGAGAACAAGAGGACTTCTTCATTTTAAGCCACTTTCGCAAGCGTAGTTAATAAAAATGTTTCTCTGCCACTGTTAAGTGGAAAGTCTTGGCATCCATCTCAGTCCTTGGGGCGTCTGGAAATGATGAACCTCATCAGGGATGTTGCTGGGACACAGGAAGCCTCATGCAGCTGGCAATCTACTTGCATAGGAGACGACCCTGCTGGCAAAATGCTGGGAACCCTGGTGGATGGCCCTGAAAGAGGCCTTTCAAGTAGGTTTACTGTCTGCCTTCAGTCAGTAGGCAGTAGAGCCCTTGCTGGTCGGTCTGATGTGGGAACACATTAGAAAGCATTAACACAACTCTCACGCATTTTGTCAGTTCTGTGCCTCCCAGTCAATCACCCAGGGACTGGTAAAATTTTCGTAAATGGAATTTTGTTTCTCCATAGTTTTTGCCAGGCTTTTTAGATATTTTCAGAGTTTTCTGTTTTTATTTCAGATTTCAAGCATTCAGTGTATTTTTGCTTACGCCAACTGTTCTTCCTCTCCAGCAGTTTTTGTTTTTCTCTTTATTTTACATTAAAACTACACTGTGTAATACCCAACACATGCAAATAAAAATGTTACATAGAATCCCTCTATTCACTGTTTCAACAAAGGCTTTAATCAAATTGAAATAACTCTAAACAGCTACAGTTGTGGACAAAGGAATTTAACATAAACATATTGATGGCATTGCTTCTTGAATATCATACAATTTTATTTTCTAAATATTCTTCAGATATCCACCTAAATGTCCTTTACATTAACATTAATGATGTCCTCTTGATCTGCTCTTGATTGGCTCTGGCTCCTGCTAAGCTGTACCTCAACCTTAAAATTCTTATCCATGCTTCTCAACCCCTTCATACCATGCTTCTCCATACCTTGATAATTGTCTCCAGTTCACAACTCTCTGATATCTGTACACTGCTAATTCTGGCTTCATAAGCATCTAATTTAATTGTAATTGCACAATTGTTGGTACTCTGGAATTCCTTCATGAAAACTCTTTTTTCCACTTTAACGTACTCCTTAAAACTTAACTTTTCAACAAAACTTGATAATTTGCCTAAGATTCCCTTATGAGGTTTGATTACAGACTTTTTTTGATAACATCTATATATTGTTGGAATGCTTGGTTATGTTAAAGGCACTACATAAGTTTTTTTTTTATAAACATATCCGAATCATATCAGCATCTTCTTTTGGACTGTCTAATTTGGACAGGGCTGTTAAGAAGGCATACAGTGTTTTAGCTTTTATTAACAGAGGGATCGAGTTCTGGAACCAAGAGGTTATGGTGAAGCTGTACAAAACTCTGGTGCAGCCGCACTCGGAGTATTGAGTACAGTTCTGGTCACCGCATTATAAGAAGGATGTGGAAGCTTTGGAAAGGGTGCAGAGGAGATTTACTAGGATGTTGCCTGGTATGGAGGGAAGGTCTTAAGAGGAAAGGCTGAGGGACTTGAGGCTGTTTTCATTAGAGAGAAGAAGGTTGAGAGGTGGCTTAATTGAAACATAAAATAATCAGAGGGTTAGATAGGGTGGATAGGGAGAGCCTTTTCCTAGGATGGTGATGGCGAGCACGAGGAGGCATAGCTTTAAATTGAGGGGTGAAAGATATAGGACAGATGTCAGAGGTAGTTTCTTTACTCAGAGAGTAGTAAGGGAATGGAACGCTTTGCCTGCAACGGCAGTAGATTCGCCAACTTTAGGTGCATTTAAGTCATCATTGGATAAGCATATGGACGTACATGGAATAGTGTAGGTTAGACGGGCTTGAGATCCAGTATGACAGGTCGGCACAACATCGAGGGCCGAAGGGCCTGTACTGTGCTGTAATGTTCTATGTTCTATGTTCTAATTGGTTTCTCTAATTTCAACTGATAGCTTACTTCCTTGATAACAAGATCAATTTTGTTTCTCTTCCCGCCATCCTATCAATTGCCTGAAGGTCTTAGTTTACTATGTTAATGACAATTATTCAAAAATGTAGACACATGAATCCTAAAAAGCTTACTGCACTGAAGGAGACTATTGGCCTATTTTATCTATGTTAGTCCTCTGCACAAGCAACTCAGCAATTCCCACGCTTCAGCATTTTCCCCTGTAGTCCTACAAAATCTCTCTCTTCTGACAATTATTCAATAATCATCAGAAAGCTGCAAGTGAATCTTCCCCCAGACCATCTCAATCAGCATATTCCACATCTTACCCACTTACTGGTGTATAATTTTCTTTTAATTGTATCACCTCTGCTTCTGTGATCTGATCTGTACTTTATTAAGCCTTATTTTAATCAATGCATGCTGTATTTTACCAGATGCATAATTATATAATTCCATTATTTTGTTTTGAATTTTTTTTTCATATTCTACGGACATTAAAAATGGCCCTGCGTCTTCCAGATCTAAATCTACCAGGTCTAATTTAATCAAGTTCATTATATACTTGTATTCATTTTTTCTACCATTATCAGATTAATTCTCTTCCTATTTCGATATCTCCAGTCTGGCTCCAATTTCCCATCGTGCTCTCTGAGTCCAGCCAGTCAGAGTTCCACCTCCTGCTCTTTTAACTATATTCCAACTGAAGTACTGATCATCCAACACCCCCATGTTAATCAACATTGTTAACAAACACCCACCATGCTGAGTCTCTCTCCTTCAAAACTGCCATTGTCACCATTCTTAAGAACTAACTCTGGCCCCTCAGTCCTTTCAAAGGATTCCCTATTTCCAACTTTTATCCTTGCAAACAAGTGCCCTATTCCATCTGAGATAATGGGAACTGCAGATGCTGGAGAATCCAAGATAACAAAGTGTTGGGCTGGATGAACACAGCAGGCCAAGCAGCATCTTAGAAGCACAAAAGCTGATGTTTCGGGACTAGACCCGAGGGTTAAGGGTTTAGGCCCGAGAGGTCAGCTTTTGTGCTTCTAAAATGCTGCTTGGCCTGCTGTGTTCATCCAGCCCCACACTTTGTTATCCCTATTCCATCTTCCCTTTCCTTTCCAATGTTTTTGAATGTATTGCTGCCTCTCAAATCCATGTATCCTTCATCCAGGCATCTTTGTTTGAACGCACAAAATCTATGTTTTTAACCTTTCGCACAGTACCAAAAGAGCTATTATGAAAGTACGAGGATCTTCCTATCTGACTGTAACAAAGGGAAACTATCCGTTGTTGCACATCTTGACTTTGACACAGTAATCAGAACAGCTTCCTCCAACACCTCTCTAAAGTCAGCTATCACACAGTTCCATTCTTATCTGTTTAAGTAAGGCCAGAGAATCAATGATTGCTCTTCACAGTTCTGCACAATTATAATTGGTGTACTCCAAGTATCAATACTCTCTTATTTCCCATGTATATGATTTTCCTCACGAACATCATCCAAAAAAATGTCAGTTTCCAAAGGTGCACTAATGAATCCTAGCTTTATTTCATCACCTCTCTCGTCCTTATGCTGTCTCTAAATCATCAAGCTGTTTGTCTCGCTGTCACACACTCAAGCCCAGTTAAACAACAATTAAATTTTCAACCTTGTTTTCAAATGTCTCATGGCCTGGCACGTCCCTAACGTCTTTCAGCACCATAGCCCTCCAAGGTATCGGTTCTCTGTTATTTCTGATTGCTTGCACTTCCGATTTTAATTGCTCCACTACTGTTGGCTTTTAGATGCTTGAAATTCCTTTCCTAAACCTCTCCACACACCTGTTTTCTTCCCTTAAGACACTCCTTGAAGACTAACTTTCTGGTTAAACTGAGATAACAAGGTGTGGAGCTGGATGAACACTACAGGCCAAGCAGAATCTTAGGAGCAGGAAAGCTGACATTTCGGGCCTAGACCTTTCTTCAGAACTGGGGTTGGGAAAGGGGGTTCTGAAATAAATAGGGAGAGAGGGGGAGGTGGATCAAAGATGGATAGAGGAGAAGATAGGTGAAGAGGAGACAGGCAAGTTAAAGATGCGGGGATGGAGCCAGTAAAGGTGAGTGTAGACGGGGAGGTAGGGAGGAAATAGGTCAGTTCAGGGAGGACGGACAGGTCAAAGGGGTGGGATGATGTTAGTAGGTAGGAAATGGGAGCGCGGCTTGAGGTAGGAGGAGGGGATACGTGAGAGGAAGAACAGGTTAGGGAGGCGGGGACGAGCTGGGCTGGTTTTGGGATGCTGTAGGTGGAGGGGAGATTTTGAAGCTTGTGAATTTCACATTGATACCATTGGGCTGCAGGGTTGCCAAGCGGAATATCAGTTGCTGTTCCTGCAACCTTCAGGTGGCATCGTTGTGGTACTGCAGGAGGACAAGGATGGACATGTTGTCTGAGGAATGGGAGGGGGAATTGAAATAGTTTGGGACTGGGAGGAGCTGTTTATTGTGAACTGAGCGGAGGTGTTCTGCAAAGCGGTCCCCAAGCCTCCGCTTGGTTTCCCTGATGTAGAGGAGGCCTCAACGGGTACAGTGGATGCAGTATACCACATTGGCAGATGTGCAGGTGAACCTCTGCTTGATGTGGAAAGTCTTCTTGGGGCCTGGGATGGGGGTGAGGGAGGAGGTGTGGGGGCAAGTGTAGCACTTCCTGTGGTTGCAGGGAAAAGTGGGAGGTATGGTGGAGCTGGAGGCGAGTGTGGAGCGGACAAGGGAGTCACGGAGAGAACGGTCCCTCCGGAAAGCAGACAAGGATGGGGAAGGAAAAATGTCTTTGGTGGTGGGGTTGGATTGCAGATGGCGGAAGTGTCGGAGGATGATGCGTTGGATCCGGAGGTTGGTGGGGCAGTATGTGAGGATGAGGCGAATTCCATTTTGGTTGTTATTGCAGGGAGGGGGAGTGAGGGATGAGTTGTGGGAAATGCAGGACACACGGTTGGGAGCGTTCTCTACCACTTTGCGGGGGAGAATGCGGTCCTTGAAAAACGAGGATGTCTGAAATGTACAGGAGTGGAATGCCTCATCCTGGGAGCAGATGCAGTGGCAGCGAAGGAGTTGGGAATAGGGGATGGCATTTTTGCAGGAAGGTGGGTGGGAGGAGGTGTATTCTAGGTAGCTGTGGGAGTCGGTGGGCTCAAAATGGATATCAGTTTCTAGGTGATTGCCCGAGATGGAGACAGAGATATTAAGCTTTTGTTCACATGCTCGAACACGTCCTTACACAGCTCAGAGTCACATTTTGTTTTATAACGCACTTGACAAATGCATTAGACATTTTGTTATGTCAAAGGCATTAAATAATTACAAGCTGTTGATATAGTTGTCAGCCAAAATAACAAATTTTCATTTACTTAAGCATCCATGTATTTTGTATAGATTAGAAACAATTATGGTCCCGGCTTGCAATGTTACAGAGCTCCCTCAGTCTAACTAATTTGCTTCTTACTTTTCAGCCCATTTCTTCACCAGTCCTAATTCTATTCTGAAATTCTATGGTTTCATAATAAATGGATTTTATGGTTTGTTCGCCGAGCTTGGCAAATGAATTGCAAACGTTTCGTCTCCAGTCGAGAAGACATCATCAGTGCGTAGGTGGGTGATGATGATGTCTTCTCGACTGGAGATGAAAACGTTTGCAATTCATTTGCCAAGCTCGGCGAACAAACCAACAGCCAACCAATTTACCCGAGCTACCGATATTTCGCAACATCTCTAAATGGATTTTAATTTGAGTGGATACTGACAAAAGCTTTGTAAAATTCCCATGCTTTAGTCTGCTGAAGCTTTTGACTCTTGCCTGTATTCAGGTTACATGGAGACTGGTGATAGTTACTAAACCAATGGATTGGGGATTAAAATTGGTGTTGGCCTTTTCACAACTTAACATTGGCACAAACACATTTCCAGATTGGACAATGAATAGTCCCTTCCCAACCCCATGCCACTAAAGTCAGTTGTTCCAATTACTCATCCCAGACTCGAGATTGATCTGGGCTGTCCTTATTTCAACTTGACTCAGTCTGCACAGTCCTTGTGCCAGAAGACAGCAGATTAAAGTCCTTCACAAAGTTTGAGATCAGAAATGACATTGAGAGTACATGCGGCATGGAGGGAACACTGCATTGCCTAAAGAGGCCATTCTTCAAATGAGACAAGAAATCAATTACCTGTTTGTCTGTTTCAGATTTAATTTTTTAAAAAAGCTTCAATTTCATTATTCAGAGAAAGACCAGGAGTTTTCACAATGCCTTGCCAGAAGTTAACTCTCGAATAGTACTCGAAATAAAGGCTGACAGATCAGTTTCCTGACTGCAATTTGTAGAACTTTCCAGCACAGAATTTGTCTGTGCAACAGTCATTCCAGTTCAAAATGATGATCCATCATTTCATGTGCTTTCAGAGACTGAAGTCTTTCGGTATTATGTTCTATGATAAATGCTCAGTATTAATGCAAGTTATTGATATTTCACTACAGTGAGAGAACGTAATCATACTATAGCTGTAATGTACCATCTTTTTCCTCATAGATCAGCTATTAGGCCGCGAGCATTCAAGCTACTTTAGTGTAAAACAGAATCATCTATACCTTTAACTCTCTGACAAAGATTTATTTGCACTCCCCCACTTACACCATTGGCTTCAGCCCAATTACTGATGAAGTTTCATCAAAGCCTTAAGCTTGCATGCCTCCAATTCTTCAATGTACTTTCAGGTTCAACTCACTCAAAGCTCTGTTGTCTATATCTCTTCCCATGTTGAATGCCACCTAGCTTGTCATCTGTCAGCCTTTAGCTCCCAATCGGGTAAGCTTTCCAATATTCTCGTTCTTGTTTTTAAACCTGTTTGCCTTTCCACACGTCTTTAAACTTTTGTAACCCCCTCCAACCCCGCAACACATCAATGAATTAGTCCAGCTCTGGGTTTTGTGCAACCATTCTCCTATTCATGGCACACCTTCAGTCATTTAAAATCCAGCTCCTTGACCAAGCTGTTGGTGAACACTCACAGCTCCCTCAACCCATCATGCTCCTTCCCTTCGAATAACTACATATTTTTACAGAATCACAGAAGTGTTAAGTTACAGAAGGAAGCCATGTGGTCGATTGTTTCTGCATTGGCTTTCTGTCCATTTTAACTTAACACCCAATCTGCTGTGTTTTCCTTGTAATTCTGCACATTTGAGGCACTGGATAATTATGTAACTCGAACCAAGGTAGTGGAAGGCAGTGAAGGTGATGATGTAATGGTAATGTCACTGGACTAGCATTCAAAACCCTAAGCTAATGTGTTAGGGTCAAGGGTTTGAATCCTGCCACAAATGGCAATATCTGTATTCAGTAAAAATTTAGCATCAGAGGAGCAGCCTGGCCTGCTGTGTTCCTCCAGCTCCACATTGTGTTATTTCTGACTCCAGCATTGGCAGTTCTTACTATCTTTAATAGTGACCATGTTACCAATATTCCCACTAAGCTGCATGGTCATGTAACTGCTCCAGGGATCCAAACCAAACAACATGTTGACCTATTGGCTTCTGGTTTCAGAAGTCATTACTGGCATATGGATTTTGATGTCCACATAGAAGGAAGAAAATTAGAGGGACTGTATCATGTAACCACTGTCAGCCTGTGGTTCACAAATATTCTTTTAGGAAAGGAAATTTCCCATCCTTACCCGGTCTGGTCTACACTTGATTCTTGTGGTTGACTCCTAGTAAATCAAAGTCCAGCCAGTAAGGGACCCATATCTTTTGGACAACTTTGTTTAAAAATAAAGAAAAATGAACCTACCTCACACTTCCAGGCAGCAAATTCCATCTTGGAATTGCCTTATAACATGTTTTCTGGTAAAAGCACCATATAAACACAAATTGTCATGGTCACCAGTTGGGTAAATCTGTTGTTAGATGAAACATTAATGACGGAACTTTACTTACATAAATGTTCACATTTTCAAACTCACTTGACATGCTATTAGGAATGTCAATTGTAATTTGGTTGATCTAACTTTTCGTATAATTACATTTTTCAAACATAATGATCATGTTACAGTGAAGAAAACTATGAAGAGGCTTCTGACTACTGGCACTGTTTTAACTGGACAGAAAAGTTAAAACTTCATCAAAAGTAGCAGAATTAAAAGGATGGCACAATACTATGGCACGTTCATTGAAAAGTCATGACTCTCTTCTAAAGGACAATTCAATGAAAACAAGTTGTAATAACTATCCATTATGTTATCGCTTTGCCTTGCGTGAAGCTTAATGCTGGATCTTATCAGATTCGATCATTTCGTTCCTATATAAACATGGGAAATGTAGAGTAAGCCAGAACTTAGTTGACAGGTTCTTCATCTGAAGTAGGCATCGATGGAGGCAGCGACTTTTATGAACTGCACACATTACTGCTGAGTTACAATAAGGAAGTTAAAGATGAGGTTAAAATATCTTGTAAAGTGCATGAAATAACTCCACAGAGGCCAGTATCCCATAACCAACTCACCCTTTATTTACTGATGGAGTCCTTGACACTGATCCAACTCCCTCGGAGTCAGCTCTGAGTGAATGGGATGTCAGATACTCCTGTTTACGTCTGTCAGCCAGGGGTCCCTGATTGGACCACATTAACAGCCCTATTCAGGGAACTCACATTCTGTGAGGTCCACCTGGTTGACCTCATTATAATCAGTGCATTCCTCCCCCTCTGACTGTGAGGACATAGGCTGGTTCTTTTTTTAAGTAGTTCCTCCTGGAGCACTTTACCACCAGGTCAACTTCCTCCAACTCTGCCTCTGACAGAGTGGGGTGTAACACAGGGTAGACTGCCTCATGCGCCTGGACCATCTCGGAAGAAATTACTTCCCTTCTTCAAGTGGCAAAGATGTTGAGGCAGTGACATTCACCATGCCTGTCTGAGATTCTGAGGTCTCTTCAACCCTTGATAAAGAAGGAGAATGCATGGGTTCCAGAACAGTCAGAAAGACTGTTGAGGAAGCAGTCACATTCTGCTCCTGCATTGTTTGCAAGTTTACAGCTTTGATATGGTCCATGTGCTTGCTCAGGACAGTCTCATCTACCTAAAAACTTTACACACCACTGGACCTGATTTTGTGTCGACCATGCATCTTGCATGTGCAGGATCATTCCTGTGGTTGCAACACCAAACTTTGTCTGTTGAAGTAAGCTGTCTCTCTCATTTAGCGGGATCTTGTAGGCAGCATTGGCATTTCTGATGCCACTTTATCCACCACCACCAAGTCCAGGAAGATCAGATTTAACCTGGTGTGGAGTCTTCTCCCCATTAGCAACTCTGCTGGAGCTATCCTTGTAGTTGCACGAGGGATGATGTGATAATCAAACAGGAACTGGGGCAGTTTGGTATCTAGTGAAACTGCAGCCTGTTTCTTTAAGCCTGCCTTCAAAGTCTGGACTGTTCTTTCTGCCAGACGTTTTAACGATGGACAGTATGGAACTGTCCTTATGTTGAATTCCATTCAACTTTAGGGAATACTTAAATTCCCTGCTGGTAAACAATGGCCCATTACCTATAATCTACACTTCCAGGAGTTCACATATTGTAAAAGATGCGAGCAGTTTTTCCATCATCAGCCCCGTGATTGACAAATGAACTGTGTGCACCTCCAGCCACTTTCAGTGGGCGCCCACAATGACTAAGAACATTGGCAAAAGTCACACGACACAAGGTTATAGTCCAACAGCTGTATTCAAAATCACAAGCTTTTGAAGCCCTGCCCCTTCGTCAGGCAAAGACTTCACTTGAAGAAGGGGCAACGCTCTGTTAGCTTGTGTTTTGTAATAAACCTGTTGGACTATAACCTGGTGTCGTATGACTTTTGACCTTGTCCACCCCAGCCCAACACCAGCACCTCCACCTCATAAGAACATTAAGCCCATGAAAGAACTTACATAATGTTGTGTAACAATGTCCAGGGTTTACCCAGCCATTCCCATGAATGTGGGGGAGTTGCTTGCAGTAATCTTTGACTTTTTGAGTAAACCTAGCAGGGGTCTGTAGTCCATCACCCTATCTTCCAATGGGTGTAACCTGGTCTTGTCAACTGTCAGCCAAGTAGGTAAAAACACTTATTTTTTCCCTCCTAAGGTGTATGCTACCTGGGAGAAATATTTAAGAACTATGTCTAAGTTCTCCAAGTATTCCTCACAGGTCTTCCCTGTTATTGGCACATCATCTAGATATTTCTGGGAATCCTCATCTAACTGCAATTGCAAGTATATATGGCTCATGTCCAGCTTCGACAGGCCCCCTGCCAGTTTTAGGCATAAATCCTATATGCAAGGGAATGGGTATTTATCTAGTTGTGAAAAGAAGTTTACCCTTTGTTTAAAATCTTCACAGTAGCAAACTGCCCTGTTAGGCTTCACAATGCGTATGACTGATGCTGCCCATTCTGCACACTGGACTGGTTTGATCATTTCTTTGTTTTCCAGCTTTCTGATTTTTCTCTCTCTACTTTGGCCCATAAGGCAAATGGCATGGAGAGGGCTTTGCAGTCTCATGGAATTGCTTCCTGGTCAACATGCAAGGTGGCTTTGGATCCTTTGGTAGTCCCTAGACTTTCCTGAAAAGTTTCTGAGCATTTAGTTAGGACGTCACTCAGGTAGCCATTGTCTAATTGAAAAATGTTGAAGCGATGCACATGAATCATTCTTAACCAGGTTTTCCCCATCAAGCTTGGGCTTGGATCTTTTACTACAAGTCAGTGGCAATTGAACCAGCTGCTTCTCATAACAAACCAGAACCTTTATCTGTAAAGTTTCCTGGTGCAGGATTTCAGTCTAGCCAAGATCTTGCACAAACTTATGGTTGGAGTCCAGGCCAAATTTTGTTAAAGACCAATCCTTTGATCATTGAAATGGCCGCACACATATCAACCTTCAGTAGAACTGGGTGACCATTTAGCTAGATGTTTACTTTGATTGGCTCTGATTTGCAAGTTGCTAAGCAATTTAACTGCTCTAACCCAAATGTAGGTGGGTTTTCCTGGGTGTACACTCTTCTGAATGCCAGCCTTTTGAGTTCTCTTTCTCCATTTAGGTGTATTGGGACTCTTGTGCTGTCTCAAGCCCACATTCCTGCAGCAACTACAATGGTTTGAGGGCCAGATCCTGAAGAAACTTGTAACCGCTTGGCTGAGTCTTGGCATTGGTTTCAGGGTTTTGCTGTTGGCTGACCTAGAATCCCACTGTTGTCAGTGAGGCCATGTAATTGCTTTCACTCAAGTGTTGTTCCCCAAGTTCAGTTGGACTGGCAAGAGGGTGACCACTTCCATTGAAATACTCTGCAATGCATATACTCTACTTGCCATATTTTCTAATGATAAAGCCAGTTGTAGTGCCTGTTTGAAGTGCAGTTGGGCTTTAGCTTGTAGGCACTTTTCAATGGTAACATCATTAATGCCGAACAACCTCTCAACATCTCATTAAGGGTCAAACCAGTCACATGCCCCTGCCAGTCTTCTTAACCTAGTCAATAATCCCGACACCAATTCCCCAGTTCTCAAATTGCCCAGTAAAACTGATTGCATCTCAGAATTAGAGAAGGCTTAGGGTCATAATATTTCTTAACTAAATCCGTCAACTCTTGAAAGGTTTTATTATCTGGTGGCTCAGGGAAAGTTAGGGTCCTAATAACAGAAAAAGCTGTGAGTCCACAAGCTGTCAGGAGAATTTCTCATTGCTTTTTATCTGCTCCTATGTCCCAGAAAAAATAACACATTCTTTCCATATGTTGGGCATAGCCTTTGACAGCAGGATCAAACAGATCAAGCTTCTCAAATCATGGCATGCATACCCTAACTCATGGTTGACTGCTGGGAGTGAATTTCTTCAGGAGTGTGCTTTTCTTTCATCACCACTGAAATAACCCTGCAGAGGCCAGTATCCCGTCACCGTGTCAACCTTTATTTACACATGGAGAGTCCTTGACACTGATCCAGCTCCCTCAGAGCCAGCTCTCAGACTAAACAGGAAGTCCGTCATCCGTGTTCTTATCTGTCAGCCAGAGCTCCATGAACAGACCAAGTTAACAGCCCCAATTAGGGAACTCATATTCTATGAGGTCTACTAGCTGACCTCATTACAATCACTACAGTACACGCCATCTTTCTGAGTGACGTTGGATAAACCAATGTGGTGGAGCAGCACCATTCCAGGGCTTGTGTCTTTTTTGTCTGTCAATGCATTGAGAAAATCCCAATCATTGTTCCACTGTTGCCTAGCAGAGCTGTGCTCCTTCAGAATTAAGTTAGTTTGCAACCACAATATGTGACTCACTGGGGAGCACCCAATTAAAATTCTCTGATCTTCAATTCAGTTTTAAATCTTGAAATATTACTGCAGTTTAAGCCACAGGTCTCCCTGAGAGACCTCATCGGTCTGGGACACTTGGACTGGAACTTGAAACAACCGAAAGAAGCATCACTCTTCCCTTTTCCCATTCACAAGGAAGGTGAAATGATCTCACCTCGCCGCCCCCCCCAACCCCAACAAACCCGCCTCAAAAGAGGGATGCGACATATTAGAATGCAGATCACATCCTTGGAGCTATTGTTCAGCACCAAAGAAAGGTTCATTCATTAAAAGTGCAGCAGATGGCTTTGCAACCGACAGAAAGCAGCATGAAACGGGGCCGCCAGCTGGCAGCGGCTGCACTAGCATCATTCAACCGCAGCTGCACGTTTACTGCTCCTTTCAGTCACCCGCATTCCTCACCGTCACATAGCGGGGATCCCCCCGCATACATTGATAACCGAGGGGGCTGACTCTATTGCTTTCCATCACATGCTTTACTAACAAGGATCTGACCCACCCCCAGCCTTTGTCTTGCACTCCCATATCATACAGAAAAATTAAACACCACTTCCCTCAAATCAAGGCACCAAGGCAAGGATTTAATCAGTAATTTACAAGGACAATACTTCTTTGCCACTGGGCGATTGAATGGTACTTCAGCATGTCATTAAAACATTATAGTATATGTTAAATGCATTGTCATTGTAAGGCTGTGGCAGTTTGATGGTGTTCCCATCTTTAATCGTTTAAACTCCAATACCTGTCTTTTTATATTCTACATGCATTTACTGCAATTCACAGCAGCATACGATGAAAGAAACTGTGATAAACTCTAACTAAAACTGCATTACCATGTAGATTTTGTGCAGTTATGACCACTATATTCTACATGTACTTATTGCAATTCGAAGCAGCATGGAATGAAAGAAACTACAATTAACTTTCATTAACAGTGCTTTACTGTGTATATCTTGTACGGTTATGACCGCTTAGAAACAGCACACAGTATGCTGCATGTTTTCACATTACAGACACAGTACTTTGTGATCAGAGCCAGACTTCAAAGCTGCATTGGCCCATAATTACATCTTGCCACACATTAAAGTTGAAATAAACAGGCTTCCCTAAACCTGCTTTGCTCCTGGCTGTTATATTTTTATGGTTACAGAAGGTTGGATATCGGTAAACCTGCAATTCCTAAATCTATTTTATGTCTCTCTTTTGGCCCACTGTGCTCCTGACTGGTAGGATAAACAGCCACATCAGCAGCAAATCCACCCATTATTGATATGAATTTGAAATGGAAATAATTCAGTAACACAAAGATGAATTGCTTGAGGAGGGGGTGGTAAGAGAGGTAGGAAGCTTTTATTTAAACAACTGTGTTTCTCCAAACTGTAAAAATAAATAAGGTTTCTGCAGCTTTAATTTTCAGTTAAATAAAAGTAGTTTGTCATACAAAGCATTCTGTAGTTTCTACAGTGGCTTACAACATTCTAACACTTATTTTCTGTTCTGCTAACTTCACTTATCATAACTAACAACAAATTCAATTTGATGCAGCATCATTTAATGATTTTATTTTTTATTGCAATGGAATTCATCCAACACCTATTCTTTGAAATCAGATCTAATATTCAACTTTGTGAATTACTCAGTGATTTCAATTCTAATGATTTAACCATATTCTACTGCAGCAAACCTCCCAAACCTCTATTGTAGATCATCTTTGAATTATCTGGACATCACCACTGAGCAGGCAATGTCAGCGAGGGAATAGGCATGGTGAAATTAACAGAGAAAATGAAAAGCAAGAGTGAAGTTGTTAGAAATTTTAAGGATGAGGTACATTTGCAATAAATTGAAGCTTCCACAGATTGTGGGGAGCGTTCGAAAACAGTTTGCACAACAGAACTGTGAGACTGTAGGCAGACCAATTCTACCATAAAGCAGGTATCTTGCAATGTATGTCACAAATTTTGCACATCAATCATTATAATGTCACTACACTTAATGATAATACATGGAAAATTACATATGGATTGGTGTTTATAATCACACAAACAACAGCGGCAAAGTGTAATACTTGAGAAGTTCCTACCACACTTCAAACCACAATGTGTACATTATTTAATACATACATTTGTCCATTATTCTCATTCCACTCTGTACTCTACTCCAACAGCAAAGAGAAAAAAAATCTGAAATTTTTGAATCTGCTACTTTGAGGTTTTTGAACAGAGCTGCAATTTTGAATGACAGCTTATCACATTGACAATGACAGAAACACCAAAACTAGCTTGCACAAAAAAAAATTAACATTCTACAATTGATGTTCTGACTGAGTAAGCTAGGGATCCTACAGTGGGTTTTAAAATTGGCCAGGCACACCACATATATTAAATGCACAATAACCTAACCGGCTAACACTGAGAACATGGTACAAAATGCCAATACGTTATCTAAAGTGGCAACTGTTGGTTAAACGTCCACAAATTAGATTCAAATTCCCCCGTAGTATGTAACTTTTCTCAAAGGCATTACAGTGACTGTAAAATCTCTTGCAGTCAAGGATCATTGTCAATTTTAGAAACAATTGTAAATATTCTACTACAGAATAACTGTATAAGATTAGCTGCATAGGAAATTCTAAGAGGCTATTTTCACAAGGGAGGTTTCATATCTTTTCATTTGACAGAAGTGAAACTGCAGTCTATGAAGACACAAAAAAAAGTACCATCTCTTTCCAACATATAAAATGTTTATTACGTACCTTCGGCTGATCAGCCTACTTGTAAGCTAAGAACCTAAATATTTCATATTGAGTTACATTGTCCTAAAGCAGGATTCCAATATGAATATGGAGATGATTTTTGAATGTTTTGACACTGTGGGGAATGCACTATTAATCACGACATGCAAGTTTTATTTTATGGACATGCACTGAACCATAGGAATAAACAAAAAAAATCACTTTGAAAGCTATCCTTTATATTAAAATACAAGCTTAGAAAAATCAAAATGGATCCAAATTTGTGTTGTTTACTTTTGCATTTTCAAATTACTTCAGTTTTCACACAGATTTCCTCACTGACCTAATGCTAAGAAACTAGACTTGATTTAGTAACTTAATAAACACATTTGTGCATTACATTTTTCACATACGTCAGTGACTCTACAATTGTGACTGTTCACAGTGTTTAAAGGAATTATCTTTCTTTTTCCGTCCTTTGAATTTACGGACTTATGATATTCATGAAATAATGTAACCACAGCATTGAGCTTCATGATAATGTACAAGATAACATAAGGCCAACTTAGAAAGCATTCATGTCCTAAAGAAAGAACAGTTCTTGACTGGCAAATATGGCCATAATCACTACTCAATTACAGGTCGATAAATTAGTTATTTACTTGTTTTCATACCAACAGTAACTAAACCTCTGTATTAATAGTATGACTCAAAAAGGGTCTCAAGTTTAGATAACAGGTACGATGGGTATTTGCACATATCACTCATCTGGATGGCATGTTTGCCAGGCTTGTTGGGGAGGTCCTCCAACACTACTCAAGTCTGCCTCCTAAAGACTTAACCAAGGAGCAGTATGGTATCATCTGTGCAGATGTGTTTACAGGCAAAATCCTGCCAACCACAGAAGATGGTGTGAATACACAGACCTATCAGAGATGAAAGAAAAGGGAACCTAGCGAATAAATTACAAGTTAGCACAACATGTAAGGGAAAAGAGAAAGATAGGTAACCATTTATTACCATTCATAATCTCTCCACATCATTCTTGCCTATGAATGCAACCTTTAAAGATCTGCAGAATTGGACTAAATCTGCGCAAAAGTGCCTCACAAATATTTGTTGCACCTCAGTATTTTAAATACTCTAGCCAACAGGTTACAGTTCCACTTTAAAAATGCTTTATCTGATGTTAGAAACCCCAGATTCTTAGAATCTTGCACATTACTGCTGACAGCAATCCATTCCAAAGACAACACAGAACACTTGAATTGGTCTAATTTCCTGGAATTATTAATATTTCCAAGATGGAGGAATGGTGTTTTTTTTTCCCCAGTCATTAAACAAGCAGATTGCAGTTTTTCATTGGCTACATTTGGGAAATGCATTTCAACGTGAACTCCAGCTAATGCTAGATCACATCCAGTTTTTGTTGTTAATGAACACTTAGATAGGAGCTTGTCGAGAATTATCTTTATGAAACTTAGCGAGGAGGGAGCTCCGAACACAGCTCATTCTTCACAACTAATTCTTCAATACTCATTATTGTTTCCAAATTGGTTAGATTTCTCATTTTATTAGCCTTGTCATGTGTGCTATCTACAAACAAATACGAGACGTTCCTTTAAAACAAATCAGATACTTCTCAAATGTATCAAAAAAAAAGTCTGCGAAAACAGTGCAAAAAGACCCTTGAGGAAACGGTGTGAATACAGTCATAAATGTGCTTTGGGAATAATTACTATCATTTCCAATGTTCTAAAAAATGTTACCACATAATGTAACAAGACTCGGCATATCAAATAACTGCAAGGAACAATGGAGGTCTATCATGGATTGTGTGATTCTTATTTAACCCTTTTGACAACAGCAACGTTTCTTTTTTAAGTGAATTTGACAAATGTATTTTTTTAAATAGTCACATTGATACAGACTCTCAAGGAATCTGGATTGGACATTATTCCATGATTTCGCCGTTGCATTGAAATCTTGTATTGTGATGGGCTGGAGTATTAGGAATTTCAACAACTATTTCGTTGCTTTTGCGGGTTTTCAATGATTTATCTTTTGTTTTATGAGCACTGCATTGTGAGAAATTCCAAGAAACAAACTGCTGGACTCTAGGTCGAATGTGATTAGATTTTTTTTCCGGCCGGGAGAGTACCTAATTCCTACTCTACTGACCCTCGATGTACCCTTACAGAGCAAGAGATGAAAGAGGGAGAAGAATCCAGCTCACAAAGAACATCAGTGATTATTGTCAGCTTCGGGCTTCGCTCCTTCGTAAGACCTGAGGAGTGGTGGGGTGGGAGAGTGAATCCAACCCCAACTGAATCCACTGCAGTCACTCCCAACTAATTTGCCTTCAGCCCCAACGAAAGGTTAAATGTGACTCCGTGCCTTATACTGAAAGTACATACGCTTCAGTAAACCCGACAAGAGCCCTGGTATCGGTAAATGATATCAGCCATGGGTATGGAGTGGGTTGCAGTTCACCGTGGATCCGAATCTGCTGAAATGCTGTTTTCCAGCGGGGCCATTTAAATTCAACATGAGCAAGGATTACCGAGCAACTGGAGAGCCCCTCTCCACAACGCGGTCACTCAAGTGTATTATTGGTAAAATAAAACAAGAGGGACGCGGGCGACTGTAAAAACAGGACGATCGTGAGTAGGAGACAACTTTTTCTCCTTCCAGTAACAGTAGGAAACCCTCCCGGCAGTGTGCCGTGCAAGTCTCACCACCTACATTGTTTCCTGCGCTCTCGTAGATTTCAGGGTGTGGGAGGTCCGCTCCGGCTGCACGGGGAGATCGTACGGGAGGGAGGGGGTGTGGGTCGGTCTCTTACCTGGTGAAGACTTTCCTTATCCTCTGCAGCAGGGTCGGCGATGCGCTGATGGCTTCGGCCGGGATGTTCTCGATGGTAGCAACATGATTGCGCTGCTCGGGGATCATTGCTGGATTAAAATGCAGGGTGCATCCTGCACCGCGGGCACCGATGAGGGGAGGCCGATTTGCACGCAGTCCGCCGGTCTCCTGGTCCTCCCCTCCCCTGGCGAGCCGCTGCCCCTGTTCGATTCGGGCAGCAGACTGAGGCAGAGCCGAAAGGGGGCTGAACAAGCTGGTTGAGGCTGCCGACTGAACACCTGCTCTGGGCGAGCCGAGCTTCCCGATCTCTCCGGCAGGGGGAGGATGCTCCTCTCTATCCGCCTGCTCCGCTGAGCTCTGGGACTTGTAGTCAATTTCTGCTGAGCTGTCACTTTCAACCATCAGAACGCACCTCCCAATTAAGTAGAAAGATAAAATTTCTTCACCTCACTGCCACTCCCGCATATTTTTTCTTCTTCCTTATTATTTTCCATCCAACACTTTATCAATCATATAAAAGAAAACGAAAGAACTACCGATGCTGGAAATTAGAAACAATAACAGAAATTGCCGGAGGGTAAAAAAACAGCTCAGCAGGTCGGGCTCCCTCAGGATAGTCAGAACTGCAGATGCTGGAGTTAGAAATAACACAGCGTGGGAGCTTGAGGAACGCAGCAGGTCAGGCAGCATCAGAGGAGCAGGAAAGTTGACGTTTCAGCTTGGGACCGTTCAGAAAGTTTTCAGACAGTTCTGAAGAAGGGCCCTGACCCGAAATGTCATTTTGTCTTGCCAAAGGCCCAATATAAATTATTGAATGAGGTGTGTGGTTTTAAAAATGTAACTCTCATAAAGGTATAACTTTTTAAAGTACACTGTTGCATTAGAATGTTGCATCCACTTTGATGCACTAGCTATTGAAGTTAATAAGGTGACAAGGTGTAGAGCTGGATGAACACAGCAGGCCAAGTAGCATCACAGCAGCAGGAAAGCTGAAGTTTCAGACCTTGACCCTTCTTCAGAACCTTCATTTTCTGAAGAAGGGTCTAGGCCTGAAACATCAGCTTTGCTGCCCCTCTGATGTCTCTTGGCCTGCTGTGTTCACCCAGCTCTACACCTTGTTATCTCCGATTCTCCAGCATCTGCAGTTCCAGCTATCTCTGAAGTTAAGGTTTTGTTTTCAGTAATCTTGTCAGGAAATGGCAATTCTGAAATATCTGCTTTTCTAACTCGGTCTCCATTCTTTAAGCGCAACCTTCTGAGGGTCTTTGAGATATTCTTCCACCATTGGACCTTTTTAAAAGTGTGAGATAAATGTTGCTGTTTTAAAGGTTATTAACAGTCCCACATACATCTGTCAACTTTAGTTATTTCCATACTTGATGAAAACCCTGAAGAATTTCTTTCAAAATTAAAGGTTGCTGGTTTTTGTTTATATCATGATGGTAGTTTGGCTTCACATATTTACATTTCAATGGAAGGAGCTGCAACTACTTAATGCTCTGTAAGTTGCAAAATCCAAGTGCAGAGCTGAAAATTGCTTCAGTTCTTTGCTGCAGTGCACAGATATCATAAATGCCAAGCAGTAAATGCAAAAGTTGAAAAGGACATTGAAAAGGTAAATAGAATGATTTTTTGCTTAGTTGAATGATCGCAACATAACCACGCCCTCATCATTGGTGTAGTCAGATACTATGTGCAATAGGTCATTCTATTGTATATGTCCAATAATAAGTGTGTGCCTAAGTTTGAGCAAGCTTATTGTAGGTCCAATGTTATGTTTGGTTTCCTGTCTATTCTTTTCTCCTGGCCTGCCCTAGCTATACTGAATTGCCATTGTAAGCACCCAAGAAAATCCACCCAGAGGATGTATGCGTATAAAACTAAATTTTGTTCTTGAACAAGTTTCTGGAAGCTAACGGTAAAATGTCACAGTGATTTCATAGTACCACCTCGAACCCCAAGATAACCGGAGGTAGTCTGACCATGAGCTCTCATACTACTTTTCCCTAATCCTTTGTATAAAGCTCCTCGCTTGCCAATTGGTTTGTCCTAGTTACCTTTTCAATCCAATTAAAAAGAACAAAGGTTAGAGATGAAAAGGTGGGAGGAGCAGATTGAGAGATTGAGTAGAGAAAAGGGACAGAAATGGGAGGGAAAGAAAGGGAATGCAGGAAGGAGAAACACATGAAAATGGAAGGGAAGGGGGAGGATGAATGAGGGCCAAAGAAAGATCCCATGATTGGGGGGTCGTGGGATAGGACAGTAGCGTTGACAACAGAGTATTTTTTATTTGTGGTTGACAAGCATCTTGCAGTTGGAAGATATATTTCAATGAATATATTTATGGATATTCCAATTTATCAAAATGAAATATGACATTGAAATGTAGAGTACCTTTGATCAAAGAAAACTTTTCAGTCCATCTGGCAAACCTAGAATTCCAACACAGATCACTGCCTTCATCTGTCAATTAATATTATCACCAAATGTTGCATGCAGCATCACCATACATAGTCCTCCTCATTGTCTTCCCTATTTTACCCCAGCTAATAAATGTGTACTCTTCCATGTTGAACACAGATTGAAAGAAGAAACAAGAGTGACAAAGGCTTTGGGTTGGAGATTTTAATGTCCATCACCAAGAATGGATTGATAGCATGATCAGAAACCGACGTGAGCAAGTCCCAAAAGACATAGCTGCTAAACTGAGCCTGCAGCAGCTGGTGGAGATCCAACAAGAAGGAATAATCTACTTGAGCTATTGCTGAACAATCACCATATACACTTGTTTGTGACTGTTTTGGCACAACTGCCCACTGTGCAGTCAGCGCCAAGTCCCATCTTCGCATCATGAATACCCTCCATTGTGCTGTGCGGCTTTACTATATGTTGAATGGGATTGATTCCAAACGAGTCGAGCAACTCCAAGCTATATACCCATGAGACACTATGACCCATTGGCAGTAGCAAAATTACATTCAACCATAATATGTGGTCTCACAGCCTGACATATCCCCATTACCGTGAAGCCAGAGTATCAACCCTGATTCAATGAAGAATGCAGAAGGACATGCCAGGAACAATACCAGGCATATCTAAAAAAATGCCACCAACCTAGTGAAACTACAACACAGGACTGCTTGCATGCCAAATAGCGGAAAAAGCAATTCCACAACCACCAATTCAGATCAAAACTCTGCAGACCTACCATATGCGGTCATGAATGCTTGTGGATAATGATATAATCAACAAAAGGAGGTGGCTTAACAAATATTCACATCCTCAATCTCAGCCAAACCAAGCACATTAGTGCAAGAGACAAAGGTGAAGTAATGACAACCATCTTCAGACACAAGTGCCAATCTCAACTACCTCTTGAGGTCACAGCATCACAGATGGCACTTAGTAGTCAATTGGATTCAGCCCATGCCATTTCAGGACACAGCTGAAGGCATTGGATAATAAAAAATGGTAATAGGCCCTGATAACATTCAGGCAACAATAGTGAAGATTTGTGCTCCAGAACAAATTGTGTCTAACCAAGCTGTTCCAGCACAGCTGCAATTTGGCTTCTACTTGGCAAAGTGTAAAATTATTCATGTAAATTCTATACACAAAGTAGGCAACAATTACCACTCCTTTAGTCTTCTCTTGATCATCAGAAAAGTGATCAAATTATTTGATTTGATTTATTATTGTCACATGTACTGAGATACAGTGAAAAGTATTGCATTGTGTGCTAACCAGATAAATCACTCCTTACATTAGTACATTAAGGTAGTAGAACAGAATGTAGAATATAGCATTACAACTATAGAGAAGGCACAGAGAAAGATCCTAATATATGAAAGGTCTGTTCTTAAGTCTGACAACAGAGGGGAAGAAGCCGTTTTTAAATGTGTTGGTATGTGTTGCAATAGACCAGACCAAACACCCTCAAAATATTCAGAAGATAGTCTAAACCCTAATCTTTTCTTATTTTAAAGGTAAGTGTAAGATGTTATTTTCCAAATGAAATTTTGTTGGCCAACTACCAGATTTAAAGCAAAACATGCTTAATTCTGCTGCTGGGCCTGCTGCGTTCATCCAGCCTCACATTTTATTATCTTGGATTCTCCAGCATCTGCAGTTCCCATTATCACTAATTCATCCGTTGGGATTGTAGTTAAAACACAACAAAAGAAAGAAGGAATTAGAATAATTTATCTCTATTGGAAAACTTAACAGAAAAATAGATACAGTAACTATTACAAACTAACTGTTCCAATACAGTAACATCTCATAAATAGAATCTTGGCAAAAGGCAAATTCAGAAAACAGATTGTCTCACTTGCAACTCCAGTAGCAGGAAGAGAACACCCAGCTTTTGGCAGTAACTGAGAGGGAGAAAAATAGCTTCCACTTCGAGGAACTTGAAACTCTTGACCACCTCTGCACCACTGATACAGACTGGGTCATATCCTCTGTTCCTGGTCAAAAAAACCGTGCTATCTATAGAACTCACTCAACAATAACTTGTTCAATGATGCTCAGTTTGGGTCAACCAGGGGCATAGAGCTCTTGACCTCCTTACAGCCTTGATCCAAACAGGGACAATAAAGCTAAACTCATGAGGTAAGGTGACATCAAGGCAACATTTGACCAAATGTGATGTCAAGGGCACACAGCAAAACTGGAGTCAATGGGAATTGAGAGAAACCTCTCAACTGAGTAATCATATTCAGCACAAAGGAAGACAAATGTGATTGTTAGACCTCAGTTTCAGGATATAGGAACATAGCATTGGGAGTAGCCAGGTTATTTAGTGACCCATGTCCAAGAGTAGCAAGACCTGGATATAAAGTTTGATAGAATCCTTCCCACTTGCCTGGATGAGTGCAGCGTTAACAATGCTCAAGAAGCTAAACACCATGTAGGACAAAGCAGTCTGTTGGAATGGCATGATATGGAGTGCCACGGTGGCTCAGTGGTTAGCACTGTGGCCTCACAACTCCAGGGACCTGAGTTCGATTCTCAGCCTTGGGTGGCTGTCCGTGTGGAGTTTGCACATTCTCCCCGTGTCTTTGTGGGTTTTCTCCGGGTGCTCTGGTTTCTTCCCACAGTCCAAAGATGTGCAGGTTAGGTGGATTGGCCGTGTTAAGATGCTCATAGGGATGTGTAGATTAGATGGGTTATAGGAGGATGGATCTGGTTGGGCTGCTCTGAGGTTCGGTGTGGACATGTTGGGCCAAAGGGCCTGTTTCCACACTGTAGGGATTCTATGATTCAGATGTAGACAGTTAAATAGCAAGTAAACATTCTTACAACACAAATGTAAGGCAATGAATATCTCCAGCAAAAAGGAATCTAATCTTTCCCCTAAACATTCAATAGCATTACCATTATTGAGTCCCAAATGTCATTATCTTCAGGGGGTTACCAGTTACCAGTTATATAGACTAGTATATAAAGGCACATAAAGACTATGGCTACAAGAGTAGATCAGAGATTAGGAATTCTAAGACAAGTAACTCACTTCCTGATTTCCAAAGCTTGTTGAACATCTACATGGTGTAAGTCTGAAGTGTGACGGGAACCTCATCATTTGCCTAAATGACTGCACCTCTAACATTCAAGAAGTTCATCCAAAATAAAGCAGCCCACTTAATTGGCACCACATCTACCACCTTAACCTCCCTCTATAGAAGACAATGGAAGTAAATGTGTGTCTACAAGATGCACTACTGCACCTACCAAACCTGTGACCGTTAATCTCTAGAAGGGTAAGGGCAACACATGCATGAGATTTCCACCACCTGAAAGTTCTCCTCCAATCTACACCCAATTCTGACCTGGAATCATATCACTCTGTTGCTAGGTCAAAGCCCTGGAGCTCCCTTCCTAACAGTATTGTCAATGTACCTACACCACATGGACTGGATCAGTTCCAGAAGGCGGTTCGTCACCATTTTCTCAAGCAAAAATATTGTGCTCGGCAATGATACCACACCCTGTGAAAGAATAACAGTTAAAAAAAAACTTAGCATGGTTAACAGTTTAAAAAAACAATTTATCAGTATTACAGGTATTTCCTAGTTTGCTATTCCTTGGATTAACTATGATCTTGTTCAAATCGAGGTTTTACATCAAAGATTAACAAGGCTGTTGCCAGGATTGGAAGGTCTGAGCTATAAAGAGAGGCTGAATAGTCTGGGGCTTTTTCCCTGTAGTGCCAGAGGCTGAGGGGTGACCTTATAGAGGTTTGTAAGATCATGAGGGGGATAGATAGGATGAATAGCCAAGGCGTTATTCCCAGGGTAGGGGAATCCAAAGTAGAGGACATAAGTTTAAGGTGAGAGGGAAAAGATTTAAAGGAGACCTGAGGGACAACATTTTCGTGCAGAGGATGGATCATGTATGGAACAAGCTCCTATAGGAAATGGTGGAGGCAGGTACAACTACAACATTTAAAAGGCATATGGATGGGTACATGCATAGGAAGGGTTTAGAGGGGTGTTGGGCAACTGCTGACAAACGGGGCTAAAGCAGTTTATGATATCTGGTGCGGACGAGTTGAATCGAAGGGTCAGTTTCCATGTTGTACAATTCTATGACTCAATAACTTAAGAAGCAGTGAAGTGATGTAGGGTGTGATGTTCTGGAGTAGTGGTATGAAGTGCAGGAATAATTTGCTATATGTGACTTCCTGATCTACCTGTGAGAAGCTGGTAAATGGAGGCTAAAGAAGATCAGACAACTTTAAATAATGCAGATTTCCCCACCTCCCCTCTCCGCACACAGTGCCAACTCAGGAATACTATTGGGAGCGGAGTGTCTACCTGTCAACTTCTTTGGAGGATGTTGAAAAGTATGGGAAGTCTATGGCAAAGAAATTAGGCAAACCATATCTTTATCCCAAGAGAAGCATTCTGATAACTTTCAAATACAGTTTCTAGAACTAAAACATAAAATGTTGCAGTGCAAATACATAAGTTTGTGAAACAAAATATCTAAACAATCTAAAACCTAAAGATTTTAAACGTAATATAAAAATTTTAAAATTAATCTAAAATTTAAGGCCAGACAGTTCAGGAGAGATGTTAGGAAGCACTTCTACACACAAAGGTTTGTTAGGCTTTGGGACTGTCTTACTCAAACAACAGTTGATGTTAGATCAGTTGTTAATTTGAAATCTGAGATAGATAATATTCTTATCAAGCAAAAGTATTAAGGGATAAGAACTGAATGCAGGTGTATGGAGTGAGGCCACAGATCAGCCATGGTCTTATCGAAGGGCAGAACAGGCTTGGGGCTGAATGGCCAACTCTTGTTCCTATGTTCCAATTGTTTTCAAAATAAAGGACATTTAACTGTATGATTTTACTTTCAAGATTAAACAAATGTCTTTTACTCGGTTGATTCTGTGTAGGGCACAGTGTAGAAGACTTCAATTCCAGGATGGTTTAAAGCTCACAATAGTGTGACAAGCAGTAATTATTCTTACATGTTTTTGATGCAAATCTTATCTAACAACTTTACTAGTCTAGAACTTAGAGCTGCTCATAACGTTGCTGATGCATCGAATTTATGAAACCATTGGTTCCCTTCTCAACACTGTTGCTACCTGTATAGCCTTAACTGTCTTGTACAGCAGTAGCCAAGATCAGAAATCATCATGAATACAGTTATTTTAGATATTTAGATGTACTCAAAACAAAAGGAATTATTTTTGTGCAGTCTAAACCAATTTGATGAAGTCACAAGTGTACATTATTGCATGAATGCTTAGTACTTTGTATTAGCCTCCTTGGACCATTATGTTGTTCGAGGTATTCTCACACATCATGAGAACAAAAAAGAATGATGCTGAGTAAGAAGAAAATAAAAGCTGTGTCATGTAGATTCAGAACATGACAAAAGTGTTGAAAGAAAGAGTGAAATTGTTAATTTCACCCATCAGTCCCTGCAACAACTTTGTCACAAGCAACCAAGAAGAGTGATGAGGGAAGAGTGGTAAACATTGTTTACTTGGACTTTAGTAAAGCATTTGACAGGGTTAAGCAGTAAAGTTGGATCACATGGGATTCAGGTTGAGCTTGCCAATTGGATACAACATTGGCTTAATGGCAGGAGGCAGAGACTGATGATCAAGGGTTGATTTTCGGACTGGGGACCTGTGACCAGCAATGTTCCACAGGGATCAGTGCTGAGTCCGCTTTTGTTTGTCATTTATATAAATGATTTAGATGAGAATACAGAAAGCACAGTTAATAAATTTGAAAATGACACCAAGATTGGTGGTATTGTCGACAATGAAGAATGTTAACTGAGATTGCAAAGACATCTTGATGGGCCAAAGAGTGCAAAATGGAGTTTAATTTGGATAAGTGTGAGTTATCGCATTTGGTAAAACAAAGGAAAAGCTTATAAAATTAAAAACAGGGCCTTGGGCGTGTTGCATAATAGCGAGATCTTGGGGTTCAGTTACATAATTCTTTGAAGATTGCATCGCATATTAATAGGGCGGTTAATAAGGCATTTAACATGCTTACCATTGCTCAGACCTTTGAGTACAGGAGTTGGGACATTATGTTGAGGTTGTACAGGATGTCGGTGAGGCCTCTTCTGTCCAGTTCTGGACTCCCTGTATTAGGAAGAATATCATTAAGCTGGAGAAGGTTCAGAACAGTTTTACCAGAATGGTGCCGGAAATGGAGGGTTTGAGTTAAAAGGCGAGGCGGTGTAGGCTGGGACTTCTTTCACTGAAGTGCAGGAAACTGAGAGGGAACCTTGTAGAGTTTTACAAAATCATGAGGAGTGTAACTAAAGTGAATGGCAGGTGTCTTTTCCCTTGGGTAGGGGATTTCAAGACTTGGGGGCATATTTTTAAGGTGAGAGGAGAAAGATTTTAAAAAGACATAAGGGGCAATTTATTTACACAGAGAGTGGTTCACGTGTGGAATGAACTTCCTGAGGAAGTGGTGAATGTGGGCACAGTTACAGTGTTTAAAAGTAATTTAGGTAAGTACATGAATTGGAAATGTTTGGAGGCATATGGGCCAAGCACAGGTGGGTGGGACTAGTTTAGTTTTGGATCAGGGTCAGCATGTACTATTTGGACCGAAGGGTCTGTTGCTGTGCAGTCTGACTCTATGATTTTAAGTTCCTGGATCTTTTTCTTTACCACTCACGAGTTCATATACTTTCACTTGAGGGACAACAAAATAGTGCCCACTCGACAGAATATTTAAATACATTGATGGCCCAAAGATCAAGAAGTGAGGATTCTTTAATCTACAGGCATCTTTTTATGCTTTAAAACATATGAACGGAAATTAAGATTAAACTATGAAAACAGAATATTTATATAGAATTAAGCGTACAGCTTACATCCGCTTGAGAAAAAGTTTTGTCTGTCTCTCTTTACATAAGGTCTTCTCACCAAGTCACCTTTTCTTCCAGGAAGGACCTACACAATTGCTTGAGCTCCATTGCTCAGTGCCTTTCTTCACTTTTGTTACCCGCTGGTGGAGGCCCTATAATGTTTTTGAGCCCAACTTAAAAATATATCATCATTATTTCTATGTTGCTGAGTAAAAATCCTGGAATTCTGTCTCTAGTATTCCCATACTTCCCAGTATTTTGGGTGTACCTTTGCCAAATGGTCTGCAGCAGTTCAAGAAGGCAGCTCGCTATCACTTTTTCAAGGGTAAATAGGATAAGCACTGGTACCGTCAGCAATGTCCACATCCCATGACTGAATTTTAAATAAAGACCCCTTTTGTGGTACAATGGTACTGTCCCTACACCTGGAGGCCTGAGCTCAAGTCCCACCTGCTCCAAGGGTGTGTAATAACATTTCTGAGCAGGTTGTTTAGAAAAATAGGTCAGTTAAAAAGAAATTACAAGTATACATTCTCAATGAATTCTCCCTCTGCTTGGGAAATATCTTCTGGAGGCGTCAGAAATTGTTGTTTTGGATGCCGTTCAAAAGCCCAAAGTGAAGAAAAGGACCAGCTGATAGAATGGAACCAAACCATCTAAGATGCATTGGGTGCATTTTTAACTCATTCAAAACATATCTATGTATGTAGGTCCATTGTGTTTTCTCATAAAATTGACTGGAAAATAGGAGTGTAATCTGGTGCAGTTTAAAACTGGTGACATTACTTATTTCCCATTTTCGACCAAAACCGAAAGCAAACCTCAACACCCGCTACCTTTTTAATATCTGATATGCCATGCTTCATCAATTGAACATTTGGGCAATTGCACTGAATGCCTTCCATTAGTTCTAACAGGAAATTCCTGATGAGGCAGCAGGCCACAGAAAGCTAACTGAACAGGCCTGTCCGAATTTCTGACCCTTTTCATCTTAAGTTGACTTGAAATCAAAGTTGAGAGGAACATCGGCCAGGAAATGTCTGAAATTTGCCAAATTTGGTCATTGTCAACTTAGTCTGGAATAGTCCAAACCCAAGCTTGTGGGTCAATTCAGCACTCATTATCCTTTGTAAGACAACTCTATCAGTAGTTTTCAAATTTTTCCAACATTATGATATACTGTCTGTTCGATGGCATTAGTGCACGATCCACTGATCAATGGTTTGTTAACAAATGTCAACTCTGATATTGTATCGGGTAAACATTTGTACATCATTATTTATGGTTGTTGATGATTGAGAATAAATCAATTCCAGCACCATTAACATGCAAATCGAACATGATCGTTTTATGATGTTAATAGCTGCTGCACTACTCTGATTCAGCTCAGAAACTTTTCTGAGCAAAGAAAAAAGTCAGTCAAGTGACATGCATCAGTACGGTGGTAAGAGTCTGACAAAGGCCAATTCACTGTCTATGTTTCACACAGCTTTCTAAAGTCTTACACATGATGTTGTGAATTTCAGATTTTTTTACATTTAATTAAGGAGCAACTTTAGTCTTACATCCTAGGTGTGATTAGTTCACTGATGTTATTTACATATCAGTGCAATAAAATGATTCGTCATAGTCTGAAAGAGCTGACAGTCCATTGTAAATTCATTTGGTTGATAAATTTATTTGTCTGGAAATGTGAAATGACTTGATCTTTCCAAAGACTGATTTTTCTGTTGTAAATAGTATGAACAATATAATCTCCGCTGTCACCTAATATATTTTTGCAACATTCATAGACAATGGTGTAAATTATATGTGTGATTACAATATTAAGTTGATCTGAAGACTTGACCTAAAAAGAACAGAGAGGCAAAAGATTAATTTTAATTTCTACCAACAAAATTATCCATTTGAATGATAGAGTGCAAGTCAAAGTACTGTTACAGAAGCTATTTTAAGAAAAAACAGAATTGTCAATACACTTGTCAATGTGTATTGCCAATACATTTACTTAAGAAATTCTCATCAAGGCTAATTATCAGAATTAAAAAGTTTGCATTTGTTTATTATATTTCTACAATTTACAAATTTTTTGTACTCCATTTTTCTACCAGCTTGAAATGACAAAATTGTACCATGTCTGTTTTGATTTCGCGGTAGCAGTGTTACCTCTGAATCAGAAGATGGTGTGTTCAGATCCCATGCTAAAGAATTGAGCACATAGTGTTCACTTTAGCACATTCCTAAGGGTCTGCTGAACTCACAGAGATGCTGTGTTTCAGATGAAATGCTCAGCTGAAGCTCTATCTTCCTTCTCTGGGAGCATGAGAGATCATTTCCTTTGTTTTGGAAAAGAGAAGGGAATACTCCATGAGTCTTGGCTGTTATTTATTCCTAAAGCAACATACCTAAAAGTAGATCACGGTTTCATTCCTTAATTACGGTTAGTGAGACATTGTTATGGAAAAGTTATGCAACCATATTTGTTCCATCACAACAGTGCTTAATCTTGAAAAGTACCTTGCTGGTTATAAAATTCGAGATAATGGGAACTGCAGATGCTGGAGAATTCCAAGATAATAAAATGTGAGGCTGGATGAACACAGCAGGCCAAGCAGCATCTCAGGAGCACAAAAGCTGACGTTTCGGGCCTAGACCCTTCATCAGAGAGGGTCTAGGCCCGAAACGTCAGCTTTTGTGCTCCTGAGATGCTGCTTGGCCTGCTGTGTTCATCCAGCCTCACATTTTATTATCTTGGTTATAAAATTTGTTGTTTATCATTCACATTCTCCACCATGACAAGTGAATCGTTGTCGTTGTGTCTTTTTGCAGGGAGGTGAATATTTTGCAAGAGGTGAGGTTGATATTGAAAGGACAATGAATAATAACCACTGATTACTAAATGGACAAATTGAACTTTTAATTATAACATGGGTTTTTGAAGACATGCAGCCAATAGGTGATTGCAGATGTAAATTCAGTAACTGTCTGGTAAAGGATTCTTGGCATGTCATACATGAAAATGCATCAAGGCAACTTCAAAGAGCAATACTTCAAAGTGGGTGGGGATGCACTCCAAAACAAACTGGACTGCGATCTTCTGTGACTTCCAGATGTAGAGGAGTTGACTACCTCTCTCAGCAAAAGTGCACCTCCTGTGATTTAGTCCCAAACTGCAGACACATTTGTGTTTCACCCTTCATGGAATATATAGAAAAAAGGATTACTAAACAACTGCAAATCTTTGCCTGTGTGTTAATCGGGTGACATGTGAGTATAAACTACTGTGGTGTGAAAGTTACAGTTTGAGGACAGCCATTAGACTGTCCTGTACTACAGGTAAAGAAAGAATCTCTCATTCTATGTGCTGAAAATAAGGCAAAGCAATATTGAAAAGGAAACAGGACAATAATCTCTCAGCAAACTCACAAAAATCTCAAAATCTGCTTCACTATCAATGTCTGTGTTACCTTAACATGCAATTTAACTGTAACAACATTGCCTATCTACTCTGCACGGAACACAGAAAACTAAGTTATGTAGCTTTTTAGTTGCTACCTTTTTTCCTCAATTCACATTTCTAGTACATGTAACTGTGTGTCAGATGCTATCATAATTTCTTGTGTTCAGTAGGGAATGAGCCCCCTCTTTTTAACCCAAGAAAACTGAGTTAACTCAACTCCTTTCAAAACACAAATATATTCAGAATGAGAAAGGGATACATGAGTAAAGGGGTCATTTTGGAATTAATCTTGTTGCAACCAATTGAAGAGTTTGATTAACAAGTTTGGTGTGGGGGGTGGCAGGGGCTGTCAGTTCATCCCTCCTTACCTTGGAGCATAACGATTTGGGCTAGCTGGTCCAGAATCATACCAAATTAGGGATAATCCAAATGGTTATGCTTCCAGGTAAACAGGGATGAACTGAAACCAGGCCCCCATCTCTTCTCAATGCACAGGGACCAGGTGTAACAATTCTGTCACTAATTCACATGTTTGAGAAAGTTTTGGATCAGGATGTTAAGCAGCTGTAATCAAATTGCAGTTTATTTATTTATTCTTAAGGGTCAAGATTGCTGGTTATCGTGGATCAAAGCCTGAGAAACTGTTTGGCAACATGGAAGACATTCAGATAAAGTGGCAAGTTCTAGCCCCCAGATATCCACGCTGAGATTTTCATCAAATGTTCTCAAATTCCAACTTGTTGCATGTTCTGAGTAAGGTAAGAAGCTGAATATTAATGAGGCAATTTGGTCATTAACATTCAGTTTGAGAGCGAGAAGCTTGGGTGGGAAACAGGTGTGTCGATATAAATACAGTTAATTAAAAAAGGATTGAGTGCTGAGTTGGATGGAGTGGGCTGAGAAAGAAGTTAAGCAGACAAGATGGCTAAGGAGCAATGGGAGGCATTTAAGAAATTAGCTCATGGCTCGCAACAAAGATATATCCCAGTGAGGCAGAAAGATTCAAGAAAGAGGATAAGACAATCATTGTTAATCAGGGAAGTTAGGATTAAATCAAATTGAGAGAAAACAACATAGAATGTGTCAAAAATTAGGGATAATCAGAAGATTGGGAAAGCTTTAAAAGCCAACAAATTATGGCTAAAAATAATAAAGAAGGGAAAATCAAACTAGCAAGTAGTAAAAAATACCTACAATAAGACATTCAGAATATATAGAAAGGAAGACAGAGACCAAAGTGAACATAGATCCCTTAGGATCTGAGAAAATAGTATTGGGGACCCAGGAAATGGCAGATGAGTTGAATAAACACTTTTCATCTTTCTTCATGATGGAAGATACTAACAGCATTAAAAATATGCCAACTAATCTAGGAGCTAATGGGTGAAGGGTTGAGTTGGGGGGAAATGGGAAGGCAATAAACATGATAATGCCAGTAGAGAAAAAAATTTGGAGAAACTAATAGGGCTAAAGGCTAATAAGTCCCCCTACAACTGAGAGGCTGCAACATACTAAATATCCATGGGGATGGTGTA
Source organism: Stegostoma tigrinum (assembly GCF_030684315.1). Taxonomy (NCBI): domain Eukaryota; kingdom Metazoa; phylum Chordata; class Chondrichthyes; order Orectolobiformes; family Stegostomatidae; genus Stegostoma; species Stegostoma tigrinum. Next base: position 61,526,583 of record NC_081357.1, on the reverse strand, counting down.
AGCACTGATGGTAATCTTCCAACTATCGTTCTTTTCTGGAAAGTCACAGAGGACTGGAAAACTGTTAATGGAACATCATTATTCAAAAAGGGAGGGAGACAAAAACCAGGTACCTCTCAGCCTGTTTAACAGCTTAATATCTATCAGAGGAAAATTGTTCACTATCACTTTCACCACCGCACTTAGACTTTAAGTCTGCATACAAACTTCTTGCTTTTTCTTGAATAAGCTTCAGGCTAAATAGCATAGAATGTTGACATTGATCCTCAAGCTAAACTATTAACAGCTTTTCCATTTCTGTGATTAATCCACTCCTTTGCTAGTAACCTTTATCGGTGCCAAATACTTAACATATTCCAGAATGCACACTTTGTTATTTAAAGTAGTTCCAACTGTGGATTGGCTATGGCCTGGATCTTTTCCTATGTTTGTCTGTATTTCGCCTTTCTCAGTTTGCTTGATTATGTCAACTTTCACCTCTATTGTGTTAGCTTTGTGTTTCTTCAATGCACTATCAAATGTGTATTTGAGCAGCATGATAACTATCATGTGTAATAGCAACATGAAAATGGATTTAGAAAACGGTGCTATACAATTCACTACAGTTACAGCGCTTCTACATACTTCCATTGATGATTATGAACAAATGTTCACTTGCTAGATCCTGTATCTTATGGGAGCTCATCTGTAAGCATGAAAATTCATAAGTCAGACATTTGTAAGTTAGGGGCCACCTGTACACACAAGGTTCTTGATTAGTAAGAGGATCAAAGGTTAAGAATGAGGTTGAGCAACGTATCAGCAATGATTAAATGATGGAGCACAGTCGATGGGCTGAATCAGCTTCTATGTCTTATGGTCTTCAGGTCTTAATGCTATTTTCCTGCTTTCTCCTCATGCCCATGTTGCCTTTAAAACCTAAATAAAAAGCAGTCTCTTTCTTGAAAGTAATCAATGACATGGTCTGCACAGCCTTCTCAGGTAGACGTCCGTTACTCTTCAAGTGAAGAAATATTTCGTCATCTCAGTCCTAAATGGCCTACCCCAAGACTGTGACTCCTGGTTCTATACTGCCTAACCAGGCAAAACATCCTCCTTGCATCTTGTCTGTGCAGCCCTGTTAGACTTATATACATTTCAATCAGCTTTCCTTTCATCCATATAGATTCTAGTGAATGCAGGCTGAGTTGAACCAACCTTTCCAGCCATTCCTGGTATCAGCCTAGTGATCTTTCACTGCAGTACACCCTCTGTGACAAGTTTATTCTTTCTTAGGGAGGGAGATCAAAATTGCATGCAATTACACCAGGTTTGGAATCACCAAGACGCTTTATAGCTGGACTAAGATATTTACCTTTGAGCTCTAGTCTTCTTGCGTTGAAAGCCAAAGCAATAAGCCTTTCTAATTGCTTGCTACACCTGCCTGTCTGCTTTCATTCAGTGGTGTATGAGGACATCCAGGTCCCATTGTACATCCACATTTCCCAGCATATTTCTATTTTTAAAAACTCTTCCTTTATGTTTTCACACTTAAATATGTAACTTCACAGTTATCCATGTTGTAATGCATCTGATAGGTGTTTGCCCACTTATTCAAATCATCTAAATTACCTCGCAACCTATTTACAATTAAGAATCCTACTCAGTTTTGTGTGATCACCAAACTTAGAAATGTTGCATTAGGTTCCCTCACCCAGGTAATTTACAGATATCATACATAACTGGGGCCCAAGCCCTATTCCTTGCAACACCCACTAGTCACTGCCTGGCACTCGGAAAAAGACCCATCTATTTCCACAGAGATAATAGGAACTGCAGATGCTGGAGAATCTGAGATAACAAGGTGTAGAGCTGGATGAACGCAGCAGGCCAAGCAGCATCTTAGGAGCACAAAAGCTGATGTTTCAGGCCTAGACCCTTCATCAGAAATGGGGGAGGGTAAGAGGGTTCTGAAATAAATAGGGAGAGAGGGGGAGGCTGATCAAAGATGGATAGAGGAGAAGATAGGTGCAGAGGAGACAGACCAGTTAAAGAGGCAAGGATGGAGCCAGTAAAGGTGAGTGTAGGTGGGGAGATAGGGAGGAGATACGTCAGTCCAGGGAGGACAGACAGGTCAAAGGGGCGGGATGAGGTTAGTAGATAGGAGATGGGTGTGCAGCTTGAGGTGGGAGGAGGGGATAGGTGAGAGGAAGGACAGGTTAGGGAGGCGGGGATGAGCTGGGCTGGTTTTGGGATGCGGTAGGGGGAGGGGAGACTTTGAAGCTTGTGAAATCCACATTGATACCATTGGGCTGCAGGGTTCCCAAGCGGAATATGAGTTGCTATTCCTGCAACCTTCGGGTGGCATTGTGACACTGCAGGAGGCCCATGATGGGACATGTCGTCTGAGGAATGGGAGGGGGAGTTGAAATGGTTCGCGACTGGGAGGTGCAGTTCTTTATTGCGAACCAAGCGTCATCCCGCCCCCGTCACATGTCCACCCTCCCTGGACTGACCTATCTCCTCCCTCCCTCCCCACCTACACTCACCTTTACTGGCTCCATCCCTCCCTCTTTAACTTGTCTGTCTCCTCTCCACCTATCTTCTCCTCTATCCACCTCCACCTCTTTCCCTATTTATTTCAGAACCCCCTTCCCCTCCCCCATTTCTGATGAAGGCTCTAGGCCTGAAATGTCAGCTTTCCTGCTCCTAAGATGATGCTTGGCCTGCTGTGGTCAACCAGCTCCAAACCTCGTTATCATTTATTTCCACTCTCTGTTTCTTGCCCATCCATTTATGCCAATATAGCATCCCCAATCCCATGTGCTTTAATTTTGCCTATTAACCTCTTATGATGGACCTTTTCAAAAGCCTTCTGAAAATTCAAATACACCAAATTCACTGGCTCTCCCTTATCTGTTACATTCGGAATAAACTCCAGTAGATTTGTTAAGTATAATTTGCCTTTCATAAACACATGATGGCTTTGTCCAATTCTATGAATGACTTCCAAATAATCTGTTTTCTCATCTATTATAATAGATTCTATCAGCGTTTTCCTCACTACTGATGTTTGGCTAACTGATTTGTAATTCTTCATGTTATTCTTTCTATGCCTTTTTAAAAAGTAGGGAGACAATTTCCACCTACCAATTTGTATGAACTGCATCAGCATCTATAGAATTTTGGGAAATAACCATCAATGCATCCAATTTTCCCTGGGCCACTTCCTTTAGTATTCTGGGATTATCAGGCCCTGGTAATGTGTCAGCCTTTAACCCCATTAATTTCCCTTGCACTATTTTCTTACAAATGCTGTTTTCCTTGAATTCCACACTCTCACTAGACTCTTAGTTCCCTAACATATCTGGGAAGTTATCTGTGATCAGAGATAATGCGAACTGCAGATGCTGGAGAATCCAAGATAACAAAGTGAGAAGCTGGATGAACACAGCAGGCCCAGCAGCATCTCAGGAGCACAAAAGCTGATGTTTCGGGCCTAGACCCTTCATCAGAGAGGGGGATGGGGTGAGGGTTCTGGAATAAATAGGGAGAGAGGGGGAGGCGAACCGAAGATGGAGAGAAAAGAAGATAGGTGGAGGGTAGAGTATAGGTGGGGAGGTAGGGAGGGGATAGGTCAGTCCAGGGAAGATGGACAGGTCAAGGAGGCGGGATGAGGTTAGTAGGTAGGAAATGGAGGTGCAGCTTGAGGTGGAAGGAAGGGATAGGTGAGAGGAAGAACAGGTTAGGGAGGCGGGGACAAGCTGGGCTGGTTTTGGGATGCAGTGGGGGGAGGGGACGAGCTGGGCTGGTTTTGGGATGCAGTGAGGGAAGGGGAGATTTTGTAGCTTGTGAAGTCCACATTGATACCATTGGGCTGCAGGGTTCCCAAGCGGAATATGAGTTGCCGTTCCTGCAACCTTCGGATGGCATCATTGTGGCACTGCAGGAGGCCCATGATGGACATGTCATCTAAGGAGTGGGAGGGTGAGTTAAAATTGTTTGCGACTGAGAGGTGCAGTTGTTTATTGCGAACTGAGTGGAGGCGTTCTGCAAAGCGGTCCCCAAGCCTCCGCTTGGTTTCCCCAATGTAGAGGATGCCACACCGGGTACAGCGGATACAGTATACCACATTGGCACATGTGCAGGTGAACATCTGCTTAATATGGAACGTCATCTTGGGGCCTGGGATGGGGGTGAGGGGTAGGTGTGGGTACAAGTGTAGCACTTCCTGCGGTTGCAGGGTAAGGTGCCGGGTGTGGTGGGGTTGGAGGGGAGTGTGGAGCGGACAAGTGAGTCACAGAGAGAGTGGTCTCTCCGGAAGGCAGACAAGGCCAACTTCCAATTCCCTGACCCCAACACCTCATTTTCACCATGGACGTCCAGTCCCTATACACCTGTATTCCTCACGCAGATGGCCTCAAGGTCCTCCGCTTCTTCCTGTCCCACAGGCCCGACCAATCCCCCTACACCGACACCTACATCCGCCTAGCCGAACTCATCCTCACCCTCATCAACTTCTCTTTCGATTCCTCCCACTTCCTACAGACTAAGGGGGTGGCCATGGGCACCCGCATGGGCCCAAGCTATGCCTGCCTCTTTGTAGGTTACGTGGAACAGTCCCTCTTCCGCACCTACACAGGCCCCAAACCACACCTCTTCCTCCGTTACATTGATGACAGTATCGGCGCCGCCTTTTGCTCCCCAGTGGAGCTCGAACAGTTCATCCACTTCACCAACACCTTCCACCCCAACCTCAAGTTCACCTGGGCCATCTCCAACACATCCCTCACCTTCCTGGATCTCTCAGTCTCCATCTCAGGCAACCAGCTAGAAACTAATGTCCATTTCAAGCCCACCAACTCCCACAGCTACCTAGAATACACCTCCTTCGACCCACACTCCTACAAAAATTCCATCCCCTATTCCCAATTCCTCCGCATCCGCCGCATCTGCTCCCAGGATGAGGCATTCCACTCCCACACATCCCAGATGTCCACGTTCTTCAAGGACTGCCACTTTCTCCCCGCAGTGGTCGAGATCGCCCTTGACCGTGTCTCCGGCATTTCCCGCAACACATCCTTCACACCCCGCCCCCACCACAACCGCCTCCAGAGGATCCCCCTCGTTCTCACATACCACCCCACCAACCTCCAGATGCAACACATCATCCTCCGACACTTCCGCCATCTACAATCCGACCCCACCACCCAAGACATTTTTCCATCCCCACCCTTGTCTGCCTTCCAGAGGGACCACTCTCTCCATGACTCCCTTGTCCGCTCCACACTCCCCTCCAACCCCACCACACCCAGCACCTTCCCCTGCAACCGCAGGAAGTGCTACACTTGCCCCCACACCTCCTCCCTCACCCCCATCCCAGGCCCCAAGATGACCTTCCATATTAAGCAGATGTTCACCTGCACACCTGCCAATGTAGTATACTGTATCCGCTTTACCCGGTGTGGCTTTCTCTACATTGGGGAAACCAAGCAGAGGCTTAGGGGCCGCGTTGCAGAACACCACCGCTCGGTTCGCAATAAGCTACTGCACCTCCCAGTCGCGAACCTTTTTAACTCCCCTTCCCATTCCTTGGACGACATGTCCATCATGGGCCTCCTGCAGTGCCACAATGCTGCCACCCGAAGGTTGCGACTCATATTCTGCTTGGGAACCCTGCAGCCCAATAGTATCAATGTGGACTTCACAAGCTTCAAAATCTCCCCTTCCCCCACTGCATCCCAAAACCAGCCCAGCTTGTCCCCGCCTCCCTAACCTGTTCTTCCTCTCACCTATCCCTTCCTTTCACCTCAAGCCGCACCTCCATTTTCTACTTACTAACCTCATCCCGCCTCTTTGACCTGTTTGTCTTCCCTGGACTGAGTTATCCCCTCCCTTCCTGCCCACCTGTACTCTCCTCTGCACCTTCCTTCTTTTCTCTCCATCTTCGGTCCGCCTCCCCCTCTCTCCCTATTTATTCCAGAACCCTCATCCCATCCCCCTCTCTGATGAAGGGTCTAGGCCCAAAATGTCAGCTTTTGTGCTCCTGAGATGCTGCTTGGCCTGCTGTGTTCATCTAGCTTCACACTTTGTTATCGGGGAAGTTATCTGTGCTCTCTTTTGTGGAGACAGAAATAAAATGGAATGGTGATCTTTATTTCAAAGGAAATGGAATATGAAAACAGGAGGGGCTGAGTAGGTTAGGTTGCATTCAATGGAGTTTAAAAGAATGCGAGGCAACCTTTTTGAGACGTTATAGATGTTTAGGGGGCTTGACAGTGGGTGGTGAATCTGTGGAATTCTTTGCCACAAAGGGCTGTCAAGACTGGATTGTTAAGTCTATTCAAAGCTGAAATAGATTTTACTCAATGAGGAGACCAAGGGTTGTAGAGCTAAGATATGAAAGTAGAGTTGAAGATTATTAAATCACCCAAAGTCTCGTTAAATGTCAGAGCAGACTCTGTGAGCTGAAATGCCTACTTTTGCTCTCAAATCTTATTGCCTTTATGATCTTAAATCCTGGAAAACATTCAGACTTGAGCTGTTAAATGGCCAGCAACATTTACACCAACAAAGACCAGGAGCTGCCTTTCCCCAACTGGAAAGAAATTAACTTTTCACTTTGACATTAAACATTGCTACCATTGCTCATTTCTCCATCAACATCCTGAAGGTTACCATCGACCAGAAACTGAACTGGACTAGCCAAATAAATACTGTGACTACAAGAGCAGGTCAGGGGATAGGAATTTAATGGCAAGTACCTTACCTTCTAACTCGCCAACGCCTTTCCAGTAGCTAAATGGCACATGTTGGGGAATGATAGAATACTCTTCAGCTGCATAGATGGGGTGGCTCCAAAAACACATTAGAAGCTTCGCACCATCCAGGTTAAACCAGCTTGACTGACTACCTACTTCTTAAATATATACCCCCTCCCCTACCAACATCCTGTGGCAGCCACTTACCAAATACATTCCAACAACTCACCAAGCCCCCTTCAACAGCACCTTCCAAACCTCTGACATCTAAGACCAAGAAGGACAAAGACAGCAGGTTGGTTGGTATGCCACTACCTCTACGTTCCACACATTAGTCAGGCCTTCCACCATCACAGTTCTCTCTTATTGCTGGGTCAAAATCCTGGAACTCAATTCTAATAACAGTGAAGTGGATACCAGTGTGTCAGCAACGTAATTGAAGAAGGCATCTCATCGATATCTCCTCAAATGCAATTAAGGATTAGCAACAAATACTGTGCTTGATCTCATGAAAACAATCAAATGAAAATCCATGCCTCTGAATATCTGTTTTGTAAAATTCTCTTTTGGCATGGCATTTGATATTGGCAAACTTGGAGACGTTTCTGCAAAGGAAAGAAGACAATTCAAGCAACACTATGTGTACCACTGTTGAGTCAATTTGATAAAATGTCTCACAGGCTGTCATCATGAACTACTTTGCAAATTTCATCCTCAAGTATGTTCTCTGATAGTAAAACAAACTTGATTCCATTGTACCCGTGGAGCAATTCCAGATTTGTATAACATTTGCCCTGGTAATCCTGGATCATTCAGAAATTTGTGCTGCGCTCTCCAATCTAGCTGTTATTGCAAAGTATAAAAACGACAGTCTGCTGTGGAACACGACAGTGAAACTAAGTTTCAAACAAGCAAAGAAACTGATTTGTGTCACAACATTATTCCAGACTTCAGATACAAGAGAGATTTATTGTATAACTGCAGTTTTATTTTGTCATTTGTGTCTTTTGCTTAATGCTGTTTGGAAGCCATCAAACAAAAACACCAGACTTTGATTCCTTTTTTAAAATAAAATTAAAATGCTTCTTTTGCCTGTTTATGCAAGGTGTGGAGCTAGCTATATATTAGCAGCTGTTGACATTCTTGTTCACTGTTTACATAGTTATTGGGCAACAGGATGGTTACGATATTCAGCTGTGGTCAATCTGATCTGCCATTGGCAGTTGTGGCTTTTGCTTCAGCTGGGCTTTCAATCTTCTGTCATTATTGGCGGGAGTGTGGTGCTGCATTTCCAAAGGAGTTGAGATTAGAATGTCCCAAAGTACATACAGTAAAATTGTATTCAAAGTATTGTGTCTCAAGAAACATTTAACGGTGTTTATATAACTTTTCTATCAAGCTTCCACTAAAATTATGGATAAACGTAAGGGAAATTCTAAAAACTTTCTTAAAATAGAACATATATTCTTTTGTCAATTGAATTTAGTTGGAAGTGCTCTCAAATTTGGCTGTAAAATTATTGCAGCTTGGAATGCAGTCTTCACACATATGAAAATAATTCATGCTATGAAATTCTGGGGACTGTTTTGAAATGAAAGATATCATACAACTTTAGTGTTAGGATACACTAGCATATTTGAACCAACGCTACAATTATGCAGTAAATAATGTGTTAAAAATAAACTGATTTTGAATTTTCTTACAGTTATTGATTGCAGACTTAAAATGAATTAGCAATACAGAGTAGATCTGGCAACCTCTTTCCTGCATGCCACCATTATGTATTGAAAATCACAGATGTGTCATACGCAATAATGCAATGCCTGCTATCTGTAGCCAAGGACTCAGAAACAATTGTCAAACCACTTTACACCAGTGCTGTTATAGTTCACACACATACTTATTTAATATAGATTAGCTTTTGTCCTCTGTTACAATATAAGAGGGAACGTCCTCTAATGATAAAATATGATAGAATATTGAATATATTTGCAAATCACTCGTCGACCACAGAAGTTTATTCTGATCACATAAAAAGATTTATGAACTGCATTGGGTGATTCTTAAAGGGTGATCTATTGCTTTCTGCCACTGCCTTCTTCTGGCAAGTTTGAGGACATTCACATTTTAGAATTACATGATGTTTCAAATAAATGAACTATGAAATATAAATCTCTAGCAAGAATCTCTCCAGCTTCATAAATCTACTTTCTGTTTGAAACAAATATTAAATATAAATACTTGCAGCTCATGATAAATGTGGTGGCATTTTCTCAGAACAATCAATAATGGAGTGATGTTTAAAATCAATTCTTTCCTATATCACCCTCGAGGATTTTTTCACGCAATTAACTATGAGTAAATTAATACAGTCAAAGAACAAAAGATTGATTATTCCCCAGGCATTTATTTCCTGCTTAATATCCAGGTCAACATAAATTAGATAGTTTCTGATTGGATTTTAGTATAGAAAATACTTTTTATGATGAAACAAGACACAGTTTGATGTTCAATACATTTAAAGATGAAAAGTAATTTTCAGTTAGCGGAAGTATTTCAATTATTTCAAGAGGCATCCGTGGAGATTTATGCTGAGTGGAAAAATAGAAGGCATTAGATATTATTGACTTACCAAATGACTCAAAAGGCACTGGAGGATCAAACAAGATCAAACACCAATCTTTCCCTTCTCTGTGAAGTTTACAGCAAAGAACACAAGAAAGCTTTTCACAAAGTTCAAATACAAAAAGCACACAGAATGATTTGTTACAGAAATAGTAGGAACTGCCGATGCTGGAGAATCTGAGATAACACGCATCACAGAAGACCAGCCCCTAATATAATGTATATCGGTTGCACTAGGTGGGGAGAGAGGAACTCAAGAAGATCCAGGGAAACAAGCCATAGCATCTCCTTGGGGGAAACAGACAATGAGTTCCCTTACATCACCCGAAGGGAAGAACAAAGATTATTTGTACCAAATTCACCCCCATCTCCTACCCACTAACCTCATCCCCCCTCCTTGACCTGTCTGTCCTCCCTGAACTGAACTATCGCCTCCCTAACTCCCCACCTACATTCACCTTCACTGGGTCTAACCCCGCTCTTTGACCTGTTTGTCTCCTCTCACCCTATCTTCTCCCTTATCCATCTTCTATCCACCTCCCGCACTCACTCTATTTATTACAGAATCCCCTTCCCCTCCCCAATTTCTGAAGAAGGGTCTCGACCCAAAATGTCAGCTTTCCTGCTCCTCTGATGCTGCTTGGCCTGCTGTGTTCATCCAGCTTCACACCATGTTATCATGGAATGATTTGTTCTGGTTATGAAATGTGAATGCAAATTAAACAAGGGAGTTGAATTTGAAAACACGATGGATTACATCTAACTGCAATTAAAATGATTTTTCTGAGAATCTGCACCAGCAGGAGCAGTCAATAACACCAAGAGGCTCTGGGAGGTTGTAAATTGGAACATGGACATTATGAGAGGGTGAGTGAATATTAATAAATAGCTTGGAGGACAAATACCAGCTGTTGTTCTTAATTCAACAAAGAACAGAAATTTGCCTCTAGGTACAAGACTGTTACTTATTAGAATTTCTGTAAACAAAATCATCAATCTCCAGTAATAAAAATTAGAACGGCAACATTCTGTAATGAAATGTTCCATGCCAGAGATCTGAGGATGCAACAAGTTTGCTTCCCACATGCCATAGAATAAGCAGCAAGACCACTTTGCTAAAGCGCCAGCTGAGGGCCTCAGGAGTTTTCAGGGTCTTGGGGCAAGGCACACCTGTAGGCCAACACTCAGGATCTTCTGGGTCCCCAAAAGCAAAGTAGTAACAGAGGATCATGCACAATACCAAAATGTGTCCGTATATGTACAGATGCTGTCCATACCTTCATCTGGCTGTGACAGCAGTAACTGAGTGTGTGTGCATGGGGCCTGGGGGAATTAAGGATGAGGGAGAGACAGAGATGGAGCTGATGAAGCAGACCTTTCCCTCCCTGGTGGTATCTATGGAATAGGTATCACTGCACTACTGCCAACTCGCTGCTGATGATTTTAAGGGGATTTCACGATCACAGTTACCTCATATAGACAGGTGATGATCTGTAGCCATTTTATAATAATTTATTGAGAAGTACAACTTTTGATATGGTACATTTGTAAATTAGGTAAAGAAAAGAGATAGATCATTCATGATAGATGAGAATGCTTTATGATTCCTTGAGTAGCTCTGAAGTATGCAAGAGTAGAGGCAGAACATACCCTTGTCCCACTAGTTCTATATCTATTTATCATGGTCTGTGGTGGCCTTTGATAATCTCTGGGCGAATTTGGTACAAACAATCTTTGTTCTTCCCTTGGAGTGATGTAGGGGAACTTATTGTCTGTCTCCTCCCAAGGAGATGCTATGGCTTGTTTCCCTGGATCTTCTCGAGTCCCTCTCTCCCCACCTGTCCCAACCGATATGCATTATATCAGGGGCTGGTCTTCTATGATGGGTCAATCACTTACCTAAACCAATGACCACGTGCCATTACTTATAATGCTAGGATGATGGTTGTCCCGTTGCCCATCGCAAGTTGAGGATGGCTCTCCTTCTTTCTAAGAACAAAACCTCCTAATGTTTGAAGATAATCCATTCATAATGGAATAGTGTGGTGCCCAATAAATCTTATGTTTACATTGGTAGAAGATTGGTGACTACTGTAACCAAGTTAGATGAGGGATCATGCAACATAGGAAATATCAAATATGGAATACCGAATTAACATAGGTTTAATGGGGAACTGGGATATCCAAAACCACCCAGTTGTTGAAGAAGGACTGATCTTCCTCCAAGTTCAGACCTGGTAATGATTGCTAAAAAATTGGCTGCTGCTGGCAGGGTTAGAGATAGCCAGCCAGCTGTGACGCTGTGCCCCTGAATGTGCACGCTCGCATGCTCCATCTGGTGGTGGCACTGCCAATAAACTCAGCCAAGTAATTAAGATAACTTCCTTTTGTGCACAACATCAGCAATCCCTTGGACATTTGGCTGCTGAGTCCAACAGAAGCCAACTAAACAATTTCTTATAGATCCCTGAATTTAAAAAAAAACTCCATTCTGAATATGCTACACAGTGCTGGAGCTTCTCTTTCAGAATGCAGCCATTATGTGCCTTTGACCAGTTTTGCTCAGTGTAGAAATTAGTACGTTTTTATCATGAATGAGCAGTACTATTTGTCACAAACATGAAATAGGAGCAGGAGTAGGCTATTCTCCCCTCAAGCCAGCTCCACCATTCAGTAAGACTATGGCTGATTAGATTGTGGTCTCAACTCCACCTTCCTGCCTACACTACCAACTGTTGCCTCCAATGTTTGTCAAATATCTATCTAACCCTGCCTTAAAAATATTCAATGACCTATTTCCACCACTCTCTTTGCAAAGAGAGTTTCAAAATTCAAAACCTTCTTAGAAAAAAAAATCTCTTCCACTCTATCTTGAATGGGAGACCATTTCTGTTTAATAGTGACCATTCCCTCCCAATCCACCCCCAATTCTAGCCTCCCCCCAACAAGGAAAGATTCATCAAACGGGCCAAAGAAAACCAGGACTGTTCTTGTGATGATGGAAGACACAAACAATCTGTCAATACACAACATAGTGCAATGCACTGGATGTGAGATTGCTCACTGAGCTGGAAGGTTCATTTTCAGACGTTTCATCACCATTCTAGGTAACATCATCAGTGAGCCTCCGACGAAGCGCTGTGTTATGTACCGCTTTCTATTTATCTGGTTAGGTTTCCTTGGGTTGGTGATGTCATTTCCTGAATTGGTGATGTCATCTGGAAATGACATCACCAACGCAGGACATGACATCACCAACCCAAGGAAACCTAACCAGATAAATAGAAAGCGGGACATAACACCAGAGCTTCGTCGGAGGCTCACTGATGATGTTACCTAGAATGGTGATGAAACATCTGAAAATGAACCTTGCAGCTCAGCGAGCAATCTCACATCCAGAACCTCAACCTGAGCTACAAATCTTCTCGAAACTCGAGAGTGCAATGCTGTTCTCAAATGAGCACTGACATGACCTCATTAGTCAACATAAGCTTTTTTTCATTCTCAGCAGGTAATTCCTTCTTTTCTGCAGACACTAGTGGCATTCAGGCAGTGCCAGCCAGGAAGGAACCCCAGCCTGAAACCCTCCATGCCAGCTCTACTTCTAATAAGGAGGCCTGTCAACCTTCAGAGGCTGCATTGAGAAGATATTCTCCTGCACCCTCCAACAGCACTGTGATTTCAATGGGTACTCTACCTCGATTAGATATGAATGTACAATCCCAGCACATCACTGATACATGCCTGCAACCAGTGAAGAAAGAAACACCGCAAGCCTCCGACACTCAGAGAACTTGTTGGAGACCAAGGTATCTGCTCTGCCCCAGGCAGAAGGCGGGCACCTATACTTACCCATAGTGACATAGTTAAACGGCAGCAAGGGGCAGAGGAACATCAGAAAGCTGTGCCTGAGACCCGCAGTAGCTTGGAATGAAAGATGGAGTTGCCTTTCCACGTTCTCACTACTGAGGTGCTTTCAGCATGTGAAAATTTGGCTGCCTCCATATTAAGTGTGGAAGCTCCCTTACAGAACCAGGTCCAACACAGTAAGTGTCTGTTAAATATATATTTGGACCTGCACTCCAATGCACTAGCCATGCATGCTGAGTTTCAATGTCAAGGCAAAAGGGCAACTAGCAGACTCAAACTCACTACAGGTGCCTCTCTCGCTAAAGGGGCAGGGTGGTGCCAATAAGCACCCCTAGAGAAGGGGAAAGATAGACATGCCTCTGACACTCAGGACACTCTAGAGACGCCATCCCCCTCCACCTCCACTGTGACTTCAGTGCCTGCAGTAGGCCACACCAAGATGGTTGAGCCTGCATCTTGTTCGAAGTCTGTTAGCAGACTGGGGGCTTCCAAGCTGAAAACCACCAGGGCCCATATTGTTCAATCATTCAGCCCTCATAGTCCCCTCATGAATGGGTGACAGAAACTGAGGCAATTTCAGAAGGGAAAGGTCTGTCCTATGTCTGGGCTTCTCAAAGGAAAGCGGTGTAATTTAAGGCTGTGAAATGGCCAATGAGCAAGTTACATGTTCAGGTTTCCTCGTTATACAACACTCTTGAGAAAACAGAAGCACAGATCTCAGACCTTTGCAGTGTAAGCAACGTCAGAGAGGCTGCTTGGGAATGACAAGGTAGGGGGAAGCTCATAGCACTCTGAAGCTTTGAAGGGATAGTGATGGATAAACACTCAGCATGACCTTTCACAGGATGCGTAACGACTTGGTAGTCTTCATTGGAGAGTTCACTCCCTTATGTGATACTCCCATGTCTTTTCTCAAGGACCATTTTAGCACAAACGTCTGGAGCACTGTGCACTAGAAGTGCTCAGAGTCATAACTGCTTTATTGCTAATCCAAACTAAGGCAATATTTGTGTCACCACTTTAGCTGATGGTATCCACATTTGAAAAAAGAACTGATTTTTTTTTGAGTAGATTCATGAGAAAGGTCAGCAAGCCAAACAATTAGAAATGTGTCATACATTAAGCAGAGAGACATCTGAAAACTGGTCAAATTAAAACTAGCAAATCAAATGTCTCTATCCAGTTCAGTCTTTCTGGAAGTGGGCTACCATAAGGTCCTCTGTAGTTTTGTAAAGTCTTCTGACCAGACTCTTCCTCTCATTGACACTGCTCCTGGTGTATCACAGCACCTTCTCCCTCATTTTCCTTCTCAGAGGTTTTCCCTCATGACTGCATTTGTTTCCTCATTATAAAACACCAACTCATTTTGCTAAATCAGATTGTGGAGGCACAGCACAACACTAAGATGCAGGACACACAGTCTCAGCTGAACTGCATGGCACTACCTGACAAGTCCAGGCATTGGGACCTCATCTCCAAGAGATCTATTGTCAGTTCTACAATGGGTCCTCATCAAAGTGTGAGCAGCATTGTCTCTTTGCTCTGCAACAGTCTCAGGATCTCTAGAAACGCCATAAGCCAGGTTTGGAGAGGGTACCCCTTGTTTCCACCAACTATCCTGGCACAGGCCTAGGGCCTTAGGCAGAGGCTGGCACTTATGAATGCTCCAGAGTAAGAGTCATGACACATCCTGGATATTAAGTGCAGGCTGTAAAATCTGTTTTCTGTCACCACAAATGATTTAAAGATTAAGGGGACGGAATCCTTTTCTATTTACAAACACTGCTGGATGGTGATAGGGTGCTGTCAAAGGTGTCTGGGCAATATCGACCACATCCTGCACAAGCCAGCAATGAATAAGAATGCTGATGCCATGGTTGCTTGATTGGCCATGTCAGGGGGTAACAATAGGAGGAGGGGGACCCTGATTAACATCACAGCAGTGGCAGCCCCAATGCACCTATGAGTAGAAGACTCTGAAAAGCCACAGAGGCCCTCAGTAACTCCTTGAAACAATCTTCTTGCAAAAATCAAGACAGCTGTAACCTTGATGGTTACCATGATGTGATGTGATCTAGTCCTTGTGAGTGCCAGCCCTTGCTCATCAGCTGGCATAGCTACAATACAGAAGCTCGGGACATCCTTAGTTTTCTTTAGCGTTGGATCTCAGTCATGAACAAGGGTCTAGTCAGACCACAGCTGAAATGGTGTAATGAGTTATATGCCCCTTACCTAAGGAATATATATTGGCATTGGAGGCACTCCAAAGGAGGTTCACTCAACTGATATAAGTAGGTACTGATGTATGAGGAGAGGTTGGATAGATCAGGCCTGTGCTCATTGGAATTTTGAAAAATGAGAGGTGACTTTACTGAAACATATAGCATTCTTAGAGAACTTACAGGTCAGTCTAGGACCAGATGCCATAATCTTAGAATGAGAGGTGGCACAGTTATTAATAACACTATTAATCATAGATGAGGAGGAATTTCTTATCTCAGATGGTGCTGGATCTGTGTAGTTCTTTAATGTAGAGGGCTGTAGGTGATGGGTCATTAAGTATATTCAAGTCTGAGATAATCATATTTTTAATCAATAAGGGAATCGGGGGCTATGGGAAAGAGGCAGGAAAGTGAAGTTGAAGATTGTCAGATCAGAAAAGACCTCATTGAATGGCAGAGCAGACTTGATGAGCCTATTTTTGTTCCCATGTCCTATGTCTCGTTTGCAGAAAGCTGTACCACAGACTGTCAATATGTTCAACTTTTGGACTCTGGTGGATCTTGCCTCACTGCTTCTCCCTCAGGAAGATGTGTGGCAGAGTGGTAGCTACTGTTCATATTGGACCTGCACAAGCTATTCACTCTGCTCCACTGTAAGCCCATTTCCATAGATTAGCAACAGTGCCAGAAGAACAACTAGATTAACCCCAGCATTTCTATCTTAGCTTGGGAGCAGATCTATGAGAAAGTTACACATGTTGTTAAAAAACATGCCTGAGCCATTGAAGTTGAACACAATGTCCTTAAAAAGGGTAACAGATATCCAGTACAAGTTATCAAATTTCACAAAAGAACTTAGAGTCACATATCCTTCCCTTATGTACGCTTGTACAAAAAAGCGTTCCTGTTGCCTTGGAATTATGCTGCTGCCACGTGTTTACTCCTCCCTCAAACACACACCTCCCTCTTCAAATCTGGCTAACAGGCCTCCTGTTATGTCTGAGGATATGGCATCTGTAATAGGTTGGCATGTGGCCCTTGGATAGTGTGCCTTGGCCACTTAGGGGTTGAGGTTGTGATCTATAGTGCCTTGTTCCATTGTATCTTGTTGACCTCAGGGATCACATGTCAGCAAACAGTGGGCACTTCATCACTGCAGAGATACAAGAACTGCAGATGCTGGAGAATCCGAGATAACAAGGTGTAGAGCTGCATGAACACAGCAGGCCAAACAGCATCATAAGAGCAGGAAAGCTGATGTTTCAGGCCTAGACCCTTCTTCAGAAATGGGGTTTCTGAAATAAATATGGAGAGGGGGGGATGCAGACAGAAGATGGATAAAGGAGAAGATAGTTGGAGAGGAGATAGACCAGTCAAAGAGGCAGGGATGGAGCCAGTAAAGGTGAGGGCAGGTGGGGAGGTAGGGAGGGGATAGGTCAGTCCAGGGAGGATGGACAGGTTAAGGGAGTGGGATGGGTTTAGTAGGTAGGAGATAAGGGTGGGGCTGGAGGTGGGAGAAGGGGATAGGTGGGAGAAAGGACAGGTTTGGGAGACGGGGGCGAGCTGGGCTGGTTTTGGTATGCGGTGGGGGAGGGGAGATTTTGACACTTGTGTGGTTGACGTGGGAGGAGGGGATAGATGGGAAGAAGGGCAGGTTAGGGAGGTCGGGGATGAGCTGGGCTTGTTTTGGGATGTGCTAGCGGGAGCGGGTTTTCCATCTCCGGCAACGACCTAGAAACCGATATCCGTTTCAAGACCACCAACTCCTATAGCTACCGAGAATGCACCTCCTCCCACCCACCTTCCTGCAAAAATGCCATCCCCTATTCCCAATTCTTTCACCTCCGCCGTATCTGCTCCCAGGCTGAGGCATTCCACTCCTGTACATATCAGATATCCTTGTTTTTCAAGGACTGCAACTTCACCCCTCAGTGGTCAAGAACGCCCTTGGCCGTGTCTCCCGCATTTCCCGCAACTCATCCCTCACACCCTGTCCCTGCAATAAAAACAAAACAAAATCCCCCTTGTCCTCACGTATCACCCCACCAATCTTTGGATCCAACGCATCATCCTCCGACACTTCCGCCATCTGCAATCCGACCCCCCCACCAAAGATATTTTTCCCTCCCCACCCTCATCTGCCTTCCGGAGGGAGCAGTCTCTCCGTGACTCCCTTGTCCACTCCACACTCCCCTCCAACCCCACCACACCCGGTACTTTTCCCTGCAACTGCAGGAAGTGCTAAACCTGCCCCCACACATCCTCCCTCACCCCTATCCCAGGCCCCAAGATGACATTCCACATTAAGCAGAGGTCCACCTGCACGTCTGCCAATGTGGTATACTGCATCCACTGTACCCGTTGTGGTCTCCTCTACATCAGGGAAACCAAGCGGAGGCTTGGAGACCGCTTTGCAAACACCTCCGCTCAGTTCGCAATAAACAACTGCGCCTCCCAGTCGTGAACCATTTCCACTCCCCCTCCCATTCTTTAGATGATATGTCCATCATGGGCCTCCTGTAGTGCCACAATGATGCCACCCGAAGGTTGCAGGAACAGCACCTCATATTCCGCTTGGGAACCCTGCAGACCAATGGTATTAATGTGGGCTTCAAAAGCTTCAAAATCGCCCCTCCCCCAACCCCATCTCAAAACCAGCCCAGCTCGGCCCACCTCCCTAACCTGTCCTTTCTCCCACCTATCCCTTCCTTCCACCTCCAGCCCCACCCCATTTCCTCCCTACTATCCTCATCCCGCCCCCTTGACCTGTCCGACCTCCCTGGGCTGATCTATCCCCTCCCTACCTCCCCACCTGCATTCACCTTTACTGACTCTATCCCCGCCTCTTTGACCGGTCTGTCTCCTCTCCACCTATCTTCTCCTCTATCCATCTTCTGTCGGCTTCCCCCCCTACCTACTTATTTCAGAACGCCCATTTCTGAAGAAGGGTCTAGACCTGAAATGTCAGCTTTCCAGTTTCTATGATGCTGCTTGGCCTGCTGTGTTCATCCAGCTCTACACCTTGTTACTTCATCACTGCATTTCTGATTTGAATGTCCTGATGGTAGTTAGCTTCTAGGTTATCTGTGGATTGTAGGCTGATGAATCTCATTTTTTTTCCATCACCACAATCACAATTACTGTGGAAGACATTCAGAAAGTTCTTACATTCCAGCACTATATTCCTGAAATTTCGATAAATCTGTAATTTACTCCTCTCACTTTGAAGGTGGTGTTTTCTACATTGGGATCTTATTACACAAATGATTTTCAGACTAATGTGGTAAAGTTTTCAATATTTTGTTTGCATTAATGACTTGCAGAATTGGCTGTGATCTAGGAATTGACCCCATTCTTCACGTTGCCTATTGTGTTGCAATCCCAATGTCCCTTGGACCAGATCTTGTTTTGGTTGAGCATCTTAACCTTGTCGTTAATGTGCCCACTTTAACCCACAGTTCATGTCTTTTCAGGTGCCTTGCTGACCCTGGGCAATCCTGATCAAGGTCAGATTGACAAGAGGACAATGAAGCCACATGCAAGACTTGAGCTAGCTGCATTCTAGATGATGTCATGGATTGATTACTGAAAAACTCTGCAGTATGTGCAGTCCACCATCCCCAACTGACTGTGGTCCACCCCTCCCAGAGGTGAATTTGCAATAGCACCAAGTGTGAACAACGTCCAAGGCCAGAGCCGCTTTAATTTGACCTCCAGTTGTAACCAAAGCCTAACCCCAGTTTGCAATGGTGGAGATCCTTGCTCTTATAAAATGGCTAACTGACAGACTGTCTGTGGCAATATCCTGGATTAGAAATAGCCCGGAATCTTGATTGACTGTGAAAATATCCCTCTTAATGACTGGTTTCCACCCTCATCCTGCTCAACACTCTTCCGCTTTGACTTTAACATGTTACCATTATCCTCAAGTACATGAAGTCTGCGAGCAGTATACGCTCTGGCACACGCTATGTCTCTGTTGTTGACACAACACCATGATGTTGTGTGAGATGTTCCTCCCACCCATCCTATCCCTAGTCCTCTAATATATGTCCTCTTCATTCTTTCCTACTAACACAAGCTGTTTGCCTCTCACTCTGCAATAAATTTCGCTCTCTGAATCAGAAGCTGCAGACTGCCCCTCTGCACCAAACCAATCACCCTGCCATACACTGTTCCCTGAGCCTGTCTACAAAAGCTACCTGTGAAAGAGCAACTGTTGTCTCAGCCTGCCCAATAACCTGCATTTTAATGTTCTAAGGATGATGAGTGGTCATTGCCTAGTTCTGTGCATGGTGCCCCTTGACCATGGGGTCTCCTGTTGTTGTTACAATAGCTCCACCTAATTTAAAAGTAAACTCAGCTGTGAGTTCACCCAGACTCAAGACAGAGCACCGAACATGACATATACCTATTTGGTTTTACTGCAGTGTATTTTTGAAGTATCAAGTTTCTGAATAAGGGAGAAGTTAATCAGGTAAGGAAGTTAAAATGGCAAGTTGTACAATTAATCAAACACAAATGCATGCAAACAGGTTTCTAACCACCTGATCTCACCATCTCAGGGGACAGGACTTCATTGCAACAGTTTAACTCAGCAGCAAGGATCTGAATCTTGATTCGTAGTTGATTAAGTCATCACACCATTTTTCTCAACATTTTAGCAAAATTGTGCCCTATGTTTATTTTTACGTGATGTGGAGGTGCCGATGTTGGACTGGGATGGACAAGGTCAGAAATCACATGACGTCAGGTTATAGTCCAACAGGTTTATTTGAAAACACAAGTTTTCGGAGCCTCGCTCCTTCTTCAGGTGGTAGTGAGCGAGGTAGTATTAGATACAGAATTAACAAGTAAAAGATCAAAGAGACTTATGAGGATGTATTAAACAAACTGGAAGGTTTTAATTGATTAAATGTATATATAAATCCCCTAATTTCTTTCAAGTCACTGCCCTGAGAGAACTAAAGGTTTTATCAATATAAAGAACAGATGACATTTTAGGTCGGACAATGCATGTTAGATGTGAGGCCTTGTTTAGAATCTGTATGTGTTTTGGTTTGGAGTCAAACTGGTTTTATTTCTAAAGCAGGAATTTATAAAACGCCACATTGACTGACTGTCTATAAATTGTGTACTTCTTGAACAAAATAGAATGCATCTGCAAATTCATCCCATAGATTTACATGTGTGTGCATATTTTTACATCACTCCTGTGGAATTCATCTAGTGACAATCCAGCTCTATTTGTCATCATAATCAACTGACAAAATGGCAAGCATTATGTTTCTGTATTTACTTGCTTACTTTTAACCCTCGCTTGGATGCATGAATAGCCCAAGAGGCTATCAAGGATAGCTTTGAAACATTTGTGAAGAAAGGCAAGCACATGAAGAAGATAACACTGGTTCATTTACAGCTATAAAGTCTGTGCTGTCCTCTGCTTTATGAAGAACTTCCTGGATACAAAATACTGTGATTGACACTCATGCTGATGAGTCTACCATTGTGCAATAAAGCTCTAAGTTACAGACTCATTTGTGCAATTCATCATCCTTGCCAGGAGAGGTGACAGCCCAAATAGGTAATTAGCTTTCCAGGTTACATGATGAAGAGACTGCAGAACCTTTTCATCTGACAACCCTCTGGTCGCAGAAAATATATTCTTCTTTGTAAATACATATTAAAGTTCAGTAGGCCTGGTAAAAGTTTAAACCAGCATTTAGAGAGTATTAGTCCTATTTTAGCTAAATCATGCTAGGTTATCACAGAAAGCTGATATTATATCTAAAGAAGAGATGAAGAATTGTGAAAGTCTGGTTGGTCAATTGAATCAAGCAAAACCAAATGCTAGTTTTGATATGCTCAAATTATATACTAAAACGAAACACCTACCAGTCAGGGATAAAGGGAACTGCAGATGCTGGAGAATCCAAGATAATAAAATGTGAGGCTGGATGAACACAGCAGGCCCAGCAGCATCTCAGGAGCACAAAAGCTGATGTTTCGGGCCTAGACCCTTCATCAGAGAGGGGGATGGGGTGAGGGTTCTGGAATAAATAGGGAGAGAGGGGGAGGCGGACCGAAGATGGAGAGAAAAGAAGATAGGTGGAGAGGAGAGTATAGGTGGGGAGTTAGGGAGGGGATAGGTCAGTCCAGGGAAGGCGGACAGGTCAAGGAGGTGGGATGAGGTTAGTAGGTAGATGGGGGTGCGGCTTGGGGTGGGAGGAAGGGATGGGTGAGAGGAAGAACAGGTTAGGGAGGCAGAGACAGGTTGGACTGGTTTTGGGATGCAGTGGGTGGGGGGGAAGAGCTGGGCTGGCTGTGTGGTGCAGTGGGGGGAGGGGACGAACTGGGCTGGTTTAGGGATGTGGTGGGGGAAGGGGAGATTTTGAAGCTGGTGAAGTCAACATTGATACCATTAGGCTGCAGGGTTCCCAAGCGGAATATGAGTTGCTGTTCATGCAACTTTCGGGTGGCATCATTGTGGCACTGCAGGAGGCCCACGATGGACATGTCATCTAAAGAATGGGAGGGGGAGTGGAAATGGTTCGCGACTGGGAGGTGCAGTTGTTTGTTGCGAACCGAGCGGAGGTGTTCTGCAAAGCGGTCCCCAAGCCTCCGCTTGGTTTCCCCAATGTAGAGGAAGCCACACCGGGTACAGTGGATGCAGTATACCACATTGGCAGATGTGCAGGTGAACCTCTGCTTAATTTGGAATGTCATCTTGGGGCCTGGGATAGGGGTGAGGGAGGAGGTGTGGGGGCAAGTGTAGCATTTCCTGCGGTTGCAGGGGAAGGTGCTGGGTGTGGTGGGGTTGGAGGGCAGTGTGGAGCGAACAAGGGAGTCACGGAGAGAGTGGTCTCTCCGGAAAGCAGACAGGGGTGGGGATGGAAAAATGTCTTGGGTGGTGGGGTCGGATTGTAAATGGCAGAAGTGTTGGAGGATGATGCGTTGTATCCGGAGGTTGGTGAGGTGGTGTGTGAGAACGAGGGGGATCCTCTTTGGGCGGTTGTGGCAGGGGTGGGGTGTGAAGGATGTGTTGCGGGAAATACGGAAGAAGCGGTCAAGGGCGCTCTCGATCACTGTGGGGGGAAAGCTGCGGTCCTTGAAGAACTCGGACATCAGGGATGTGCGGGAGTGGAATGTCTTATCGTGAGTGCAGATGCGGCGGAGGCGGAGGAATTGGGAATAGGGGATGGAATTTTTGCAGGAGGGTTGGTGGGAGGAGGTGTATTCTAGGTAGCTGTGGGAGTCGGTGAGCTTGAAATGGACATCAGTTACAAGCTGGTTGCCTGAGACGGAGACTGAGAGATCCAGGAAGGTGACAGATGTGCTGGAGATGGCCCAGGTGAAATGAAGGTTGGGGTGGAAGGTGTTGGTGAAGTGGATGAACTGTTCGAGCTCCTCTGGGGAGCAAGAGGCAGCGCCGATACAGTCATCAATGTAGCGGAGGAAGAGGTGGGGTTTGGGACCTGTGTAGGTGCGGAAGAGGGACTGTTCCACGTAACCTACAAAGAGGCAGGCATAGCTGGGGCCCATGCGGGTGCCCATGGCCACCCCCTTAGTCTGTAGGAAGTGGGAGGAGTCGAAAGAGAAGTTGTTGAGGATGAGGACGAGGTCAGCTAGGCGGATGAGGGTGTCGGTGTAGGGGGACTGGTCGGGCCTGCGGGACAGGAAGAAGCGGAGGGCCTTGAGGCCATCTGCATGCGGAATGCAGGTGTATAGGGACTGGACGTCCATGGTGAAAATGAGGTGTTGGGGGCCAGGGAATTGGAAGTCCTGGAGGAGGTGGGGGGCGTGGGTGGTGTCACGGATGTAGGTAGGGAGTTCCTGGACCAAAGGGGAGAAAATGGAGTCTAGATAGGTGGAGATGAGTTCGGTGGGGCAGGAGCAGGCTGAGACGATAGGTCGACCAGGGCAGGCAGATTTGTGGATTTTGGGAAGGAGATCGAAACGGGCCATGCGGGGTTGGGGGACAATGAGGTTGGAGGCTGTGGGTGGGAGGTCCCCTGAGGTGATGAAGTCATGAATGGTGTTGGAGATGATGGTTTGGTGCTCGGGTGTGGGGTCATGATCGAGGGGGCGATAGGAGGTGGTGTCGGAGAGTTGGCGTCTGGCCTCGGCGATGTAGAGGTCAGTGCGCCATACTACCACTGCGCCACCCTTGTCTGCGGGTTTGATGGTGAGGTTGGGGTTGGAGCGGAGGGAGCGGAGGGCTGCCCGTTCTGCAGTGGAAAGGTTGGATTGGTGAGAGGGGTGGAGATGTTGAGGCGGTTGATGTCTCGACGGCAGTTGGTGAGACATCAACCGCCTCAACCTCTCCACCCCTCTCACCAATCCAACCTTTCCCCTGCAGAACGGGCAGCCCTCCGCTCCCTCCGCTCCAACCCCAACCTCACCATCAAACCCGCAGACAAGGGTGGCGCAGTGGTAGTATGGCGCACTGACCTCTACATCGCCGAGGCCAGACGCCAACTCTCCGACACCACCTCCTACCGCCCCCTCGATCATGACCCCACACCCGAGCACCAAACCATCATCTCCAACACCATTCATGACTTCATCACCTCAGGGGACCTCCCACCCACAGCCTCCAACCTCATTGTCCCCCAACCCCGCATGGCCCGTTTCGATCTCCTTCCCAAAATCCACAAATCTGCCTGCCCTGGTCGACCTATCGTCTCAGCCTGCTCCTGCCCCACCGAACTCATCTCCACCTATCTAGACTCCATTTTCTCCCCTTTGGTCCAGGAACTCCCTACCTACATCCGTGACACCACCCACGCCCTCCAACTCCTCCAGGACTTCCAATTCCCTGGCCCCCAACACCTCATTTTCCATGGACGTCCAGTCCCTATACACCTGCATTCCGCATGCAGATGGCCTCAAGGCCCTCCGCTTCTTCCTGTCCCGCAGGCCCGACCAGTCCCCCTACACCGACACCCTCATCCGCCTAGCCGACCTCGTCCTCATCCTCAACAACTTCTCTTTCGACTCCTCCCACTTCCTACAGACTAAGGGGGTGGCCATGGGCACACGCATGGGCCCCAGCTAGGCCTGTCTCTTTGTAGGTTACGTGGAACAGTCCCTCTTCTGCACCTACACAGGCCCCAAACCCCACCTCTTCCTCCGCTACATTGATGACTGTATCGGCGCCGCCTCTTGCTCCCCAGAGGAGCTCGAACAGTTCATCCACTTCACCAACACCTTCCACCCCAACCTTCAGTTCACCTGGGCCATCTCCAGCACATCCCTCACCTTCCTGGATCTCTCAGTCTCCGTCTCAGGCAACCAGCTTGTAACTGATGTCCATTTCAAGCCCACCGACTCCCACAGCTACCTAGAATACACCTCCTCCCACCAACCCTTCTGCAAAAATTCCATCCCCTATTCCCAATTCCTCCGCCTCCGCCGCATCTGCACTCACGATAAGACATTCCACTCCCGCACATCCCAGATGTCCGAGTTCTTCAAGGACCTCAACTTTCCCCCCACAGTGGTCGAGAACGCCCTTGACTGCGTCTCCCGCATTTTCCGCAACACATCCTTCACACCCCGCCCCCGCCACAACCGCCCAAAGAGGATCCCCGTCGTTCTCACACTCCACCCCACCAACTTCCGAGTACAACGCCTCATCCTCCGACACTTCCGCCATCTACAATCCGACCCCACCACCCAAGACATTTTTCCATCCCCACCCCTGTCTGCTTTCCGGAGAGACCACTCTCTCTGTGACTCCCTTGTTCGCTCCACACTGCCCTCCAACCCCACCACACCCGGCACCTTCCCCTGCAACCGCAGGAAATGCTACACTTGCCCCCACACCTCCTCCCTCACCCCTATCCCAGGCCCCAAGATGACATTCCAAATTAAGCAGAGGTTCACCTGCACATCTGCCAATGTGGTATACTGCATCCACTGTACCCGGTGTGGCTTCCTCTACATTGGGGAAACCAAGCGGAGGCTTGGGGACCGCTTTGCAGAACGCCTCCGCTTGGTTCGCAACAAACAACTGCACCTCCCAGTCGCGAACCATTTCCACTCCCCCTCCCATTCTTTAGATGACATGTCCATCGTGGGCCTCCTGCAGTGCCACGATGATGCCACCCGAAAGTTGCATGAACAGCAACTCATATTCCGCTTGGGAACCCTGCAGCCTAATGGTATCAATGTTGACTTCACCAGCTTCAAAATCTCCCCTTCCCCCACCGCATCCCTAAACCAGCCCAGTTCGTCCCCTCCCCCCACTGCACCACACAACCAGCCGAGCTCTTCCCTCCCACCCACAGCATCCCAAAACCAGTCCAACCTGTCTCTGCCTCCTTAACCTGTTCTTCCTCTCACCCATCCCTTCCTCCCACCCCAAGCCGCACCTCCATTTCCTACCTACTAACCTCATCCCACCTCCTTGACCTGTCCATCTTCCCTGGACTGACCTATCCCCTCCCTACCTCCCCACCTATACTCTCTCCACCTATCTGCTTTTCTCTCCATCTTCGGTCCGCCTCCCCCTCTCTCCCTATTTATTCCAGAACCCTCACCCCATCCCCCTCTCTGATGAAGGGTCTAGGCCCGAAACATCAGCTTTTGTGCTCCTGAGATGCTGCTGGGCCTGCTGTGTTCATCCAGCCTCACATTTTATTACCTCCCAGTCAGGAGTGCTTTAGGGACAAACTAAACATTAAAACATTAAATCTGGAGATATATGCACTAAGTTCCTATCCTTAGGTGACCCAAAGGACCTAGAACTAATCATGCTAACAATGCTTTAAATTAATGTCCTTTATAGGTACTCTGTTGGATTAATAATAATCCTTATTAGCAAAAATGGGAGAAATCCTTTAGCTTAGGACACCAAGAAAGGGGTTGTTAAATCTAGCTTTTATGGAGGCAATAGAGGACACCACTTTGATTGGGACAACACATCCATCCTAGGACAAGCCAAACAGAGACACGCACGAGAATTCCTAGAAGCATGGCATTCCAACCGGAACTCCATCAACAAACACATTGACTTGGAGCCAATCTACCATCCCCTGAACAAAAGAACAGGAAATGACATCACCAACCCAAGGAAACCTAACCAGATAAATAGAAAGTGGGACATAACACCAGCGCTTCGTCGGAGGCTCACTGATGATGTTACCTAGAATGGTGACGAAACGTCTGAAAACTAACCTTCCAGCTTAGCAAGCAAACTCACATCCAGGCAATAGATGTTTGTGAAACATATTGTTGATATCCTATGCAAGGGCCATAACTGAAGATGGTATGCACATTGAATGCTATGTAAACGATCATTCATTATGGGACAATCTGCAATACATGAGAAGTAAAGGTTATGGGTTGATCTTGCTGGCTTAAAATAATACTGGAGCAAAGGGAAATCTTGGTTAAAGGGTATATGCAAGAAATCAAATGTCTGATTGGGTTTATAAAAAGAACTGTTAATATGAAGAATGTCTTAGGTCTCTTAGAGAAAAGTTGTCTTGCAGCTTAAATATTTGGTACAATGTTTGAGTCCTGAAGCAGCGGTTGCCATTTGGGCCCAGAGTAACAAGCCTCTTAAAACAACCCAGTAGTGTTTGGAAGTGGAGGAAAGGATCCAGTTCTTATGCTTTGTCAAAACCAGCAATAAAAGAAAGATTAGAAGCAGCCCTTCTAAGGGATCACAACTCATTTGGACAAAAACAAAATACTGTGGATGCTAGAAAATTGACATAAAAGCAGAAAATGTTAGGAACACTTAGCAAGTTTGTCAATATTTCTGGAGTGAGAAACAGGATTAACATTTCAGGTCTGTGACCATTCATCCAAATTTAGGAATTTGGATCTAAACTGAAAAACAACGACCTAACCAGAAGTATTAGCTGAATCACACACTAATTATCAAAGGGACCAGCAAGTCAGTTAAGTCAACATGTGCACTTGAAAGCATATCAACCAATGACAATGTCCAACAGCTCAAGGGCAGACTCAAAATTTAAGATGTGTATCCCTTATGTGATATTGCTTTAAGAGCTGGAGTCATGCACAGTTTGTCAGATATAGTCACTTGAAAATTGTAAGTTCTAATGAAAACACTTCATACTTACTGTTTCTTGGAGGATATAAGTTTTGAAGAATTCTCAAAAAAAAAGCTTCTTTAAAAGTCCTGAAAGATCATTGTGAAATTTGGAACTTTTTTGTTACATGTACTCCAGAAATCTCAAAACTGATGATAACTGCTTGCTCTGCTGTCAACCTCGTGGAACTATTTGAACAGTAAATAAATAGAGATTTCTTTGATATCTGGAATTAGTGGTGAACAAGATGTCAATAAAGAATACCTGCCCAAATGATCTCTCCTATTTCCGAAAATAGAATTCAGTGTGAAATTTATTTATTCTGAGTGAGGGATTGATGGAATGTTTCAAAATTATATGTCCCAAGTAAGCTGTGTGTGTTAAGATTTCAGAGACAACTGTGTTTGATTAATGACTTGGCCATGTGTGCCGGAATATCAGAACAATGACATCAGAACATTGTGAACCTTATTCTTTTCACCTTATAGAATAACCAGAAAGTGCTTTTTGTGTTTATAAAAATGAACTTCTGCAAAAAGAAGTATTTTTCCTTTATTCTGAATTTTATTCTGTGTTTGATTGTGCCTTGGGTTACTCAGTGGGTTAGACAATTGTATTTTTATTTGATCAGATGTGTATGTTAATCAGTTATTGCAGCATCATTGAATAAGATTTATCTTGATAATAAATCAGTAATTATTTTTATTAAAAATGCCTAAACTACAGCAATTCAAGAAGGTAGCACACCAGTGCCTTCTTAAGAGCAACCAGGATGCTGATCCAGTCAGTGATATTCAGATTACATGAGTGATTTTATTTTTTATAAGTTTTAAAAATACTGGACAACTGCTCTTTTTATTTAAAATTTTATATCAGCAAGGTGATTACTTGTCCATTTAGGTAAATGCAAAATATTTTAATTTATATTCTGATCCATGGTGTAGTGTAGTAACACAATTAGCAATACATATTAATCAACCTTGTTCATGAATACATGCCCTGGACTGTTCCTCTTATGACAAAATTAAATCCTGGTAACCTATTGTTACAACTTAAACACTTCATTACTTGTGAATCTGGAAGTAGTTAGTAGATAGATCAACATGCATCATAGCATTTTGGGTTACCTAGTGCTTGGAACCTTTAATTAACTTTCTCTACAGGTAGTGTTAGATTGCTCAGAAAACTAACTATGAGAACATCCAACCTGGGCTCTCATGTGCCTTCACTCAGCACATTCAATGCATTTTTAAACTTAGCAAAATGCTTTTTTCACATAATATTAATATGTTAATAACTATTCTTGTTGGCTTGCAGTGAAACAATTATAATGCGTTTAATGGTGTTAGTAAAATCAGATGCTAAACAGTTTAATTTCTAAATTTTCCAAAAGTCTTAAATTAACATTGCACACCATTAATTTTACACAGACAGTTCCAAGCTAATGTAAGTGATGTATGAGTGGAGTTTCTTTACTCATTTCTAAATGCAGCTCTACCCCTGGAAAATTTTGAAGACATAGATTGATGTCCTGGACTATTAGTCTCGAGTTTAAAAATCTGTGTGGTTTGTTGTCTACACTTCTGAAAGCTTTAGACCGAAAATGATAAATAAATACTTTACCAATTTCACAATAAAAATAAATGAAAAAGAAGCAGATAACATAAAAATTGATAGTCATTTTGCCAGCTATTCTATGCCCATGCAAAAAAGATAATTGCTGCATGAGTAATATGTAACGTGTGCCAATGATTAGCACATGTATGTGGCCTGCATACTATAAATAGTGACATACTTGTATAACCAACAGATTAACATGAAAATGTTTTGTTTATGAATGAGATGGAAAATATATAATTAGCATCTAAAAAAGTGAATACATGTGTGTAATTAACTAAGAGTTGATATTTTATATAATTCTCTAAATATGAGATGAAGCATATTCATTTATTCCACTGGATCGTTTCGTTTTTCACAAATTTCTGGTATTCAGAACTCTGTGGCATGTGTCTGTATCCCATAATAATTCATATTTTTCAAGTCCCAGGAGCTTACATGCAATGTAATCACTGGGTCTACTCGCAAAGATGGAAAATAACGTTCGCATTTTGGTGATTTACTGACTGTTTCTGGGCTATGTGAAGCCTTGTCCAAGAAGACTAATCAAGTACTGGGCTTGAATTTCAAGTCACCAGGGTAGCAATTCAAAACTTTTAAATTCTCTTCCTTGTTTTCAAATTCTCCAGCTCCCAGCTCCTCTCTATCACTAATTTCCTCAAATTTAAAACCCTCTGATATTTCTGTGCTCCTCATCAGCACACTGATCTTACTTGCTGTACCATATATGCCATCACCTTCAACCTTCAGGCCCAAGCCCTAAACTGTCAAATACCTTCCTTATATTCTTCCCTTCTCTGCTTCACTTTATAATATAAGTTTGTCCTTATCCCTTCGACCAGCTTTCAGTCTTGTGACTTAATGCCTTATTATGGAGCTTAGTGTCATGTTTCATTCTGAAATGCTTCTATGAAATATCTCCGAACATTTTATGGTAAACATGCATTTATTGTTTAGTATGGCCCCAGCTAACTTAATCTTGATGGGGATCTGGGTGAAAATTCACAAGGTTTTGTTTCATTGCCCAGCTTCTAGATGCCCTGAAATGAATCCTTCCTAGGAAATGCATAGTTCAGTTAACTGTCATTCATATTGTTATGGGATTAGAGTCAAAAATAGCAGGTTTCCATCTCTAAAGATCATGTTGAATCAGTTGGGATTTTACAACAATCCAAAAGCTCAGTAGTTTCACAAATAGAAGCTATTTATTTCCAGTTTTTTTGACCAATTGAATTTTTCATACTGCCATGGTAGTTGATCCCCTATATTTTCAGAATTAGGAGTCCAGTTCTCCATATTATTTGTCCAGTAACATAACTACTGCGTTACTGCAGTCAAACAAAGGAAGATAATTGTGGTTGATAGAGGTAAATTACTTGGGTCCCAGAAAGATCCTAGGATAATTCAATTACCTTCAATAGATTTATTAAGGAACTTCCTTCAAACTGTTAATTGTATGGTGTTCATCCCCATTCACAACCTAGGGATTCAAGCTTGAATGATGGGTAGGACGTAACAGTTACAACATATAAGTGCCAGGAAATGCCTAACTATTCCCAACTGCACTGAGTCTCCTTTTCTCCCTATCCTCAATGAACATCGTAGATTTGTAACTTAACTGAGGCAGTCGGATAATGGCCATTTTTCTGAGAAAAGGTCAAAGTCTGTACCAATTTACTCATCACCTGACTCTTCACAGCCTGTTCACCAACTATGAGATGTGAGTCAGGAATTCAATATTCTATTGATTTGGATGATTGCAGTTGCTCAAAAAAATGAGAAGTTCTGGGATAAAGTAATCTTCTTGATTGACATTAACATTATGAGTTACCAGTGGCATGAGTTGTATTGTGTACAGGTTAACAACAGCAACTCACAAAAGCAACTTTTACAGTACCTCGGAAATTGACAATGTTTAACACTAAGAGTGTAAAGAGCTGCAAACTCACGACAACACCATCATCTTCAAGTTTCCCTTCAAGGCACACAACATCCTGACTTGGACATTGTTTACTGTTTCTTCTTTAAATGATTAGAAGTGAGTTGGAATTGACAAAATGAAATGGAAAGAAAAGTATGTGTGACTGTAGATGAAAAAAGTACACTGCAGATGGAATTCAACATACATGAGTTAGTAACATTTGGTTATGGGAAACAGGATGATGCAGAAGGGAAGGCGGAAATTGTGTATTTAAGTTCAAAATTTGATGAAACAGCACATCACATGGCAAACGCTATAACAAAAAAATTAATATATTACTAGCATTTATGGCAAAAAGCATAACAACATACAGAAACAATAGCAAATCTAAGCAAAGCTTAAAAAGGACTGCAGTAAAATTAATGTATGTAGTTTTGACCCTCTGTAGGCTACAAAATTGCTCTCAATGGTACAGTTTAATGTAAGGAAATAGAAATGCAAAAAAATACAATTTTTCATTTGTGCACAAATAGTTATGTGATGGTTGGAAAGTGATAATTAAAACTGTGAATCAAAGTCGAAGGAATTTCTTTTCCCCCAGTGTTTGATAATCTAGATTATAGGGTTACAGATATAAAATTAAATGTGAGAAATTTATTACAGAGAAAAGGTAGAGCAAAAAAAACCCTACTAGAGTTTAAAAGTGCAACCACGTCACCATTTGCAAATAGGTCTGATAGACAATGTAAGAAAAAGGAAGACAAGTATATCAGCATAGAAGAGGTTAAGCCTATTGCTTGTGTGAGTCCAAATGGCCTGTTCTGCAATGCACTCCTGCAGATTCTATAGAAGGTCACAATTACAGAAGTATCACAGTAATTATTAATGCTGAAATTAGGTCTCTGAGTTCATGCTAGGGTACACTAAGACCACACTTGCACTCAACGGTACTTGCACAGCACTTACTATTAGGATGCTCTCAATAATTTTGTTTCCTGTAATGCTCCCCTTGGTATGCTGACATTAATCATCATTCATGAAATGGGGTGCTGGATATGGAACAAAATGAATAATTACATTTTGATTGGGTAAGCTGACTGACATGAAAGAATTTTGGAAGTTCCGGTTCACATGTTATTAAAAACAGAATTTAACTAATAGAATATTTATAGACATAAAAAGGGAGATAAAATAAGGAACAAAACCAGAAGTCGGTGGAAAAGCTCAGCAAGTCTGGCAGCATCTGTGAAGAAAGTCAGAGTTAATGTTTTGGGTCTGGGGATCCATCCTCAGAACTCTGATTTTTCTTCACAGATGCTGCCAGACCTCCTGAGCTTTCCAACCAACTTCTGTTTTTGTTCCTTATTTTATTACACAATCCACAGTTCTTTTGGTTTTTGAGAGATAAAGGAAGGTTTCAGCAACTGTATGATTTCTTCACATCTGCAAGTACAACCATCAATATTACATTTGTTAAAAAAACTGACTTTTTTACAGTCTTTGGTTGCACCATTGTTAGATTAACTATTAATTAATGCTATATATCAAAGACCATTTTACATTAATTTTTTGCAGCTGTATGATAACATTTGTCCTAACTTTTTCAGTACATGTTCTTATATTGGTACTTTTATTACAGTGATTTGTTTTAAATGTATCAACAGTAATCTTTAAAATATTACCTTCATTCTGCTCTTTGGCCGCTTGATAAGAAATAAGGCACTCAACATTTGAAAAATTGAGATGCCATCATCACTGCATTCAAACTTTGTCTGAACAGACAAGTGCGATCACTTGTAAGATCCCAGACTGGTATCTGCCTCTGTTGAAACTGAAGTGAATCCTCAACTGTTTGATCAGCTGTTCAGAAATGATTTGAAGCAGCAGTAAAAATGTAAGGCATCTTTCTGGTGCATTACTATGTCCAGTCCCATCAGATCAAACTAATCATTCTTACATGGGTTTCAGGATCATATAATACTCAACTAGTGACTCGGGGCAGTTGACAGCAATCTGCAAAGATTCTGACATGTTTGCTTGTTTCAAGAATGCCTCATTACCAGGAGAATGCAGAGAATGTTGTAGCTTAGATGCATCACCTTGAAGAGGTATGAAAGCCCAGCACTATAATCAATAATGAGAAATTACACACTGGGCAGAATCAAACCTCAATTTACAGAGTCTGTCACAATGCTAAGGATTCATATTGGCATGTGACTGTGTAGACACATAGGACTGAAACTATCTTTGTTTTTGACTAACTCCAAGTCACATCGAATTTGGTGATGTGATTCCTGCCTTAAGGTGAAGCAATTTTTCTCGCCATACCTTATCAAACCTGTCTCACTTAATTGGCATTTGAGACTTTGTGCAAAGTATCACATCCAGTTTCTGCCTATTTTACCACATGCCTTTCCCAGAACAACTCACCCAGAATTCACCAGCATCCCTTGCATCTGCGCTACCTCTCACCCATCCATTCCCCTGGCACCACTAATTCTGTGCTGCCTCCTCACTCGCTCACTCACTCTGCCCTCCTTCCCATTTGTGCTAGAGCTGGGCCACCTACTTCTGTTTTCCCTAATACCTGCTGCACTCTCATTCCACGAAAACAGTCCACAACATTCAAGATAGGTGCAATTCCTGTCATTCGGATCCTCATCCCGTGACTGCCTCCAGCAGGTCGTGGACTGGTGTGAGAGGTTGCCCATGATTTACCATCTTGGGAAACCCTGAGTGAAGCCTATCTTCTTTGACTTGACTGAGACTTGCTTCGAACCATGACAAACTTCACTTCTCTGAGTCTGTGCCAAACACCATTGAAAGATGGGCCTCGTATCTCTGACTGAGGGGCAATGTACAAAAGCCAGGGTGTGGTGGGCTGTTATGAGCATCCAGATAGGAGTGAGTAAGCGCTGTGATTGCGAGCACAGAGCCTGGTCCAGTCCGCAAGCTGAGTGTGTGTCCCTGAGCAACAGTCTGCTTTCTGCAGCATGACTATAACATTTGCCTGTGCAGCCTGAGGTACATGGTTGACGTACAGAAGCATACCTTGAGTAGTTTGGGCCCAGGAGAGGCCCGAGGGGCTGGCACATATTCAATGCCATGTCCCTGTATGTGGAATGCATGTGACTGATGCCCACGGAGTGTATTCTGAGATGTTAGTGGCCGGTGTCCAACCTAGAGACCGTTTGGAGTAAGTGGTGGGTCGAACTTGCCAAAAACCTGCTGTAGTAGTCATGCCAATTTTTTTCTGATGGTGTGTGTGTATGAGGAGTTTGCTAAGATCGCAGCTCAGGGCAGGTCGGGGTGTTTACAACCAAGAATGAACCTCAGCTGAGAACTCGCGGCTGCTGAGCGAGATTCTTGTCACGCTGCCTATGAACATCATACAGGATGCACCAAATGAGCCGCACTGACCATCTCACCCAATTTTACCATGGCCCACATGACTCATAACCTGGATAGATTCTGTTCATTACTTCTTAGAATAGTATATCAAATATGCACGTGTTCCACCTCTTGTAGGTCAAAAAAGAATCATTCCATAGATTGCTGCTTGCGACAATGGAGCGAATGAGTGAATTAAAAACACTTAGAAATAGTGGGAGAGCTGCAGGAAGAAGTCAAACCTGTTTCAAATATGCATTAGAGCTTGATTTGAGCTAGAATGTAATGCTAAAGCAGAAATGGTTTAATGTGCAGATCCAGACAAGTAAGTGAGAATTATTTTAATTCATTAACTCTGAAGAAGCAGTAGAAATATCAGGGTAAGCATTGAAATATGATTGATGTGCTTTACTGTAGATAAATGGAGGATATTACACATAGAAATCAGTAGGATTAAATATGAAAAAGCATGAAAGGTCCTCTGAATCCATTGGAGGCATTGAGAAGGGAAATGATTTGGGAATTAATTACCACCACTCTCTAAACATCTGGACATTGTGAGGAAGATATTGGCTTGTTAATTGGCATTTAAAACTTTTGCGCCAAATATCACATCCAGTCTCTGCCCATCTTACCACATGCCATTCCCAGAACAACACACCCAGAATTCGCCAGCATTCCTTGCACCTGCACTACCTCTCACCTATCCATTCCCCTGGCACCACTAATTCTGTGCTGCCTCCTCACTCGCTCACTCAGTCTGCCCACCTTCCCACCTACTTCTGTTTTCCCTAATACCTGCCGCACTCTCATTCCACGAAAGCAGCATTCAAGGCGGGTGCAATTCCTGTCATTCGGATCCTCATCCCTAATAAAGAGAGGACCCTGACTGTGACTGCCTCCAGCAGGTCCTGGACTGGTGTGAGAGGTTGCCCATGATTTACTGTCTTGGGAAATCCTGGGTGAAGCCTATCTTCTTTGACTTGACTGAGACTTGTTTTGAACCATGACAAACTTCATTTCTCTGCATCTGTACTAAACAGCACTGAAAGATGCTGAGACTATTGGACTGAATCAGAGGAGGGTAAAACAATATTTGTGCAGGGTAATAGAGATCAATACTAGTGTAGAATGTGTACATTAGAACATTCTTCAAGGCATTATCTGAATATAATAGAGAGATAATGAGGTGAATCTATTATTTTTTTTAATCTAAGCATGAGTTGCTTTATGTTATCTGGCGAGATTCTTGTTTCTGGGCCCAGCAAGACTTCTCCAGTATCTTATCAAAAACACATCATTAACTACAATCTGAATCTGTTGCCAGTTTGCAGGTGCTGGGCTATCTGACATTTAGCTCCTGACCTGCCCCAGGTGGCTGACTGACTGTGTGCAAGCCTCTGGACTGGTATCGGAGTCTGCCTTTAACATATTGTGCCAGTACACCTGAATGAAAGCTATCTCTCTTGACTTGGCAACCTGCTGATAACTGTGGCAAGCTTCCTGGCTTTCTGCCTGTGTCAAAGGGCAAAGTGAGATGGAAGCAGACAGAGAATAACAAAAATGGCTGAGGAGGCAAAGAACAAAAAGGCAGGGCAAGGCAAGGGAGCACCAGAGAGGCTTAGAGCGAAGGAGCACTATGACAGCAAGAACAACCCAGTCTAGTCTATAAGCTCAGGGTGTGTCCCTGAGTGCACACTGTCTTTGCAGCAGCATTACAATAATAGTTGCCGGTGCAGCCCAAAGCGTAGCATTGAATGGCAAAGGCACAGTGTAAGAGCTCGGTATCCACCACAGAGGTCCTTTGGATCAAATGATGAGGTCACTAAGTACCCACTCTGACTTCCATGTTGAGAATTCTCAATGTCTCGTTTGTTTGGTGCATTTGGTACGATGGAAGCTAAATCTTAATGCGGTGAGTACTGGCATTAGTGAAGTGTTTAACAAGCTGTAATCTCTACTGCCATTCTCCCACTGCCTGGGGTGTTGTATTGCGGTATAGATTTTGGGCAAGACAATAGTCTGAACTTATGCCATTATACAACAGAATGCAGCTTCCTCTAACTAGCCCCGGTACATCAAGCTGGTGGATGATCAGCCAATCAACATACTCTTTGGTTCCTTAGTTGTAGAAAGTTGCTAATATTAGACCAACTATTGTGAAGGAATCAGTATTAATGGTTTTGAGAGTTTTCAGGGCAAAACAAAAGAACTAGCTCTCCTAGAAAGCCGTACGCAAGCACAGAGTACAGTGGGATGCCGTGGCAAGTGCGGCTCTAGTTGTTGGTGCTTCCATGGTGTAGTTCCACAGAGGGCTAATATTCCTGCAAGAGCTGAGAGAGATAATAGTGGGAGTGTCATACTGCAAATCATGAAAGATGGCATTAAAATTCAACCAAAACCAAGGCATTGCTTGCCCACATGACAACATTTGTGAGGAGCTAAAGATCTGGCAGCTGAAATATTGACATATGTTGAGGGCTCAGAGAAATCTTTGGGAGGTGGGGTTCAGAGGGGTCCAGTGGTAGTTACTAACTCCTTGTTGCTGAGGAATTGAGGCTCAGAGATACCCCGGAGCATTGCTTACTCTGTGAAGTAAGTGGTTGCTTATATCAGTTCAGCTGAGAGTTGAGGTGCAAAGAAATCGTGGGGAGGAGTGTCACTCACAAAAGCCGATGTGGTTGTCTGTTCCATGAAGTGAAGCTGCTGGCTTAGCACAGTTCAAAAGCTGGTGTGTGATCTTGTAAACTCACTGGGGTGCAGTCTCAGGAAAAGAGATTGAGTAGTTAGGGTGGGGGTTGGGGAAAGGGGGGTACAGTGGGGATGAGCATCTGTTGACAGTGGCATCGCTGATGAGCTGGGAATGTCTATGTTCACATGTTGGAGGGCACCTGCCCAATACAGTGATACAAAGTGTCAGAAATGCATTAGCTCAGCTGTAAAAAATTCTGAAGGTGTGATCTCAGAGCAAATTGAGATTGGCACTAGTGTCCCTTTTGATAAGGGTCATAAGTGCTATTGGCTACAGATCAGATGAACTTGTTGAATTATTATAGAATTGTCATAGAATCCCTACTGTGTGGAAACAGGCTATTTCGCCCATCAAATCCACACCTCCACCCTATCCCTGTAACCCTGCACTTCCTTTGGCTAATCCACCTAGCCTGCATATTCCTGGACATACTATGGGAAATTTAGCGTGGCCAATCCACCTAACCTGCACATCTTTAGACTGTGGGAGTAAACCAGTATATCCAGAGGAAACCCACACAGACGGGGACAATGTGCAGACAGTCACCTGAGGCTGGAATTGAACCCACGTCCCTGGTTCTGTGAGGGAACATCCTTGACATTTGAAATTCCTTTTGAGAAAGCCAGAGGTTTATAGATTTTGTTTTTGTGACTCCTGGAGATCACTGACTGTGCAGAATCTGGCTTGGCAATATCTGTCTTTGGTGTACAGCTTCTGTTTTGTGGTCGACTACAGTTTAGTTCTTAATTCATGCCTACCACATGCTAAATCTGGATGTTAGAATATAAGATTGTTGGTGCTGGCTGTTTGTTTGGCTGGTTTTTATATAATAACACTTCTGTTTGTTTGAACCTGTGGAATATTCAGGTATTATTCATTCGGTAAACACTTGGGATTTCAGAATTTGTTTGCTTTAAATTAAGTTACTGGTCCCTAACCAGATCTCAAAAAAATTGGGACTCATCCAGGATCATTACATTTTCAAGAAAATGTATATCCCATAGCAGAGCAATGCTGCTGTTTTCTTCTTTAGATATCTATTTTCCAAAAATAATGTGCTGAATTTGCAATGACACCTCTAATAATTCA
The DNA here is from genome assembly GCF_030684315.1 of Stegostoma tigrinum. NCBI lineage: Eukaryota > Metazoa > Chordata > Chondrichthyes > Orectolobiformes > Stegostomatidae > Stegostoma > Stegostoma tigrinum. Next base: position 61,488,289 of record NC_081357.1, on the reverse strand, counting down.
TTAGCCATCCATACTTGGCCTCCATAAGATTTTACCCTGGGATTTGATCATTGACAAAATCATCTTGCTTTACTTGTTTATCTCCTTCTAATGCCAACCTCACCAATCTCCCCTTTTATTCCTGGATATTTTTCACCTACTTTTCCCACCAGGAAACCCACCACCCCCCCCCCAAACTAATTCCATCTTCTGCTAAACTACCTAGTCAGTAGCTTCTTGAAAGCCTGTGTTTAATCCCACCTCTCAGTCTCCCATCCCTGCTGTTCCTTGAATTCTGGTCCAAATCTAGAAATCTGAACACAACTTGGGATCACAAGAGCACTGTCATCATCCACATATTCTTGACGAGGGAGTAATCAGATTTTGGTAATGTTTCAAATTATAATGACTAGGATCACCCTGATACTACAGCTTTCTTTTGCCTTTGCAATCCATGAGATGCACAGCATTCCTTTACTTGTTTTTGACAATGAGGGCTTTATTGGAATCATTTTATCTGGCAGCAACCAGGAATAAGGGGCTATCCATAGTTTCATTCAAGGGATTACTCTCTCCATCACATCAAAGTAGTGATCCACAGAGTGTAGATTGGCTTATTTGCCCATCATTAGACCTGGATCCACCATCTCAAGCAATTCTGTGCTTTCATTCATCCTGATAAGAATAATATACCTTAGCCCTCTCCAACAACACAAGAACAATAGGCTTATGCAGTTTCTTGCTATTCCAACCTTCCAATTTTACCTCAGTTACTGCCACCCATGATCTTGATGCCACTTACCATTATTCCATTATACCTGCTTCCTCACCATACAAGTATCTGCCAAAAAAAACCCAGATCTTACACGTTTAACTGCATTCACACTCATTCTGGCCATCCAAATATCAATCTATGCTTTAATATTCACTGACACACACTCTCCAACTTTGTACTGCTTCAGAACTGCCATCACCCATCATTACAAAACACCCATTCCAACTATCGAGTGTGACCCATGGAATGATGTCAAACAGAAGGAAGCTACTTGGCTCGATAAGACTGGGCCATTTCTTTTACAAGTAAATGATTTTGTAAATGTAGGCGGAATGTATTCAATTGGTTTATCCAAACCCACTTTCATCTGTAAAGTCATAGACATGCGGCAACTGGAGGCACTGAGGAGCATACAAGGGGCAGAGTATTTGATAGACACTAGTTACAGAGAGGGCATCACACCACATGCTCAGTCAGGGCCAAGGATGTCTCTGAGCAGTTGCGTGAAATTCTTAAGGGAGAGGTGAGCCAGCCAGAGGTCATTGTGCACATTGGTACCCACAAGAGGTAGAAAGAGGGATGAGGTCCTGTAGAGTGAGTACTGGGCATGAGGAAAAGAGGCTGAAAAGAGGCTGAAAAGCAGGACCTCGGGGGTAGTAATCTCTGGGTGTGCTAGTGAGGCAACAAATGAAAAACTAAAACAGGTGACTGTGTGGCTAAGGAGCTGTTGCAGGCAGCAGGGTTTCAGGTTCTTGGAACATTGGGACCTCTTCTGAAGCAGGGGTGATCTGCACAAGAGGGACAGGCTGCACCTGATCTTGAAGGGAACCAATATCTTTGCAGGGAGGTTCGCTAATGCCAATCAGGAGGGTTTAGCATGGCAGGGAGCTGTGAACCATAACAGCAGGTCAGCAAGTGGAGGGGTTGATAGGAAGGGTAGTTGCTAGGACTAGTAAGTCTGAAAGGAAAGATAGACAGAGACAGGTCAACAAATACAATAGCATTAATGGGCTGAAGTGTGTTTATTTCAACGTCAGGGGTATTATGGCTAAGGCAGGTGACCGTTGAGCCTGGATCTGTGCATGGGACTATGGTGCTGTGGCCATTACAGAGACTTGACTGGCTGCTCAACGTTTCAGAGCTTTGTTGTTTTAGATGAGATAGACAGGGAGGTAAAAGAGGTAGAGTTGCATTACAAATCAGGGAGAATGTTACATCTGAAGCCAGAAAGAATATACTGGAGGGCTCATCCAGCTGAGGCAATATGGGTCGAACACAAAAATAAGACGGGTGCAATCATTCTGATGGCATTATGCTTTAGGCCCCACAACCGCCACCAAAACATTGAGGAACAAATATGAAGACTGATTATGGACTGATGCAATAACAACAGGGTTGTCATAGTGGGTAACTTTAACTTCTCCAATATTGACTGGGACTTCCTCAAAGCAAGAGGCTTAGATGGGGCAGAATTTATTAGGTGCATCCAAGACGGTTTCTTGAAACAGTATGTGGATAGTCCAACTAGAGGAGGGGATATACTGGACCTCGAATTGGCTAATGAGCCTGGTTAGGTGACTAACCTTTCAGTGGGAGAGCGTTTTGAAAATAGTGATCCCGACTCCTTAAGTTTTAAGATAGCTATGAATAAGGATAAGGACTTTGCAGAAAGTTACTGAATTGGAGAAGGGCAAATTACGACGGTAACTGAAATTGTACCAATAATGCCATGATGCTAGAAATACTTAAGACAATTCAAAGGCTATTATTATGAGCAAATTTCTTCAGGAGCATGCTTCTCTCTGGTTGCCACTGAAGTCACTCCATGGAAGCTGGTATCCTGTCACCAAGTGTCCCATTATTTACAATAGGAGAGTCCTTGGTACTGATCCAGCTCCCTCAGAGCCAGCTCTCAGAGTGAACAGGATGTCTGCCACTCCTGTTCTTATCTGTCAGCCAGGGCTCCCTTGTTGGACTTGATTAACAGCTCCAATCAGGGAACTCATTCTATGAGCTGCACCTGGCTGACCTTGTTAGAACCACTACACATTCAGTTCCATTCAGGGTAACAAATTCAGTCTTTGTCAATGACACCCATGTCCCATGAAAGTATAAAAATAAAAGCAACTTCACTTTTCTCAAATTGAATTCCGTCTATCACAATTTTGCCTACTGACTTGTCTACGGCTATAATTTTGTAGAAAAGACATATCGCGTCAAAGCTTTTTATCTGATACTTATCAGGGAGCTGGTGGCAACGGTGGAATTCACAAGGATACAAATTTGACAGCAAATGCAACATTTACACTGCATGAGAGGAGAATGCTGATTGCTTAGCAAGTGGATTCTGGTTCGTAGAGGCATTGTCTCTAAATTTTGCAACCTGGATCTTACCCCACTATTTCAATTTGCTTGCTTTTCATTCTTTTAAGCATTTAAAACAGAATTCTTGATAGCCTTGTCTCTCTTTCATCTGGAGCTTCCATTGACCTTGTCCCAGAAATCGATCTTCAATCTACTGATTCTAACTTAACATGTATCCACTCTATCACTGTCAGCAGTACTATTGAGCAAGCTAACATTGTCATTTGGAACATCCCCCAAGACCATTACTTGAAACAACTCCTGTAGTCAAAAATCTCCATAAGATACATAGTTTGAACCTAACTCTAGTGCTGATGGACATACATTTATGTTCTGCAAATCAACTTGGAATATTTTTGACATTTAAGGCACTGTGTAACTTCATGTTGTTAAATCCTTTGACCTTTCATCATTTGCTTTTCCTTCTCATAACTCTTGTAGGCACTTTTTTCCAATAAGGAGACACGATTCTACTAAATCTCATTCACTCGCTGAAATCGCAGAGGTTTTTAGGATCAATACTCCGCTATGCTTAACCTTATAGACCAGAAAAAAACTGCATTAAAACAAAAAATGCCTTTCGAGTACCACTGAATCAGAAATGATTTACTGTATATGACAGATTTTTTAAAATTCAATATAATGCAATACACAGAAGCTGAAAGAAATAAATCACCCATTTCGGTTGCACAAATTGAAGTATGTAATACTCCAATTATACAATAGTTTTGAACAATTTTGATCAATTTTAAAACCAAGATCTTGAAAATTCAGAGATAATGGGAACTGCAGATGCTGGAGATTCCAAGATAATAAAATGTGAGGCTGGATGAACACAGCAGGCCAAGCAGCATCTCAGGAGCACAAAAGCTGACGTTTCGGGCCTAGACCCTTCATCAGAGAGGGGGATGGGGGGAGGGAACTGGAATAAATAGGGAGAGAGGGGGAGGCGGACCGAAGATGGAGAGTAAAGAAGATAGGTGGAGAGGGTGTAGGTGGGGAGGTAGGGAGGGGATAGGTCAGTCCAGGGAAGACGGACAGGTCAAGGAGGTGGGATGAGGTTAGTAGGTAGCTGGGGGTGCGGCTTGGGGTGGGAGGAAGGGATGGGTGAGAGGAAGAACCGGTTAGGGAGGCAGAGACAGGTTGGACTGGTTTTGGGATGCAGTGGGTGGGGGGGAAGAGCTGGGCTGGTTGTGTGGTGCAGTGGGGGGAGGGGATGAACTGGGCTGGTTTAGGGATGCAGTAGGGGAAGGGGAGATTTTGAAACTGGTGAAGTCCACATTGATACCATATGGCTGCAGGGTTCCCAGGCGGAATATGAGTTGCTGTTCCTGCAACCTTCGGGTGGCATCATTGTGGCAGTGCAGGAGGCCCATGATGGACATGTCATCAAGAGAATGGGAGGGGGAGTGGAAATGGTTTGCGACTGGGAGGTGCAGTTGTTTGTTGCGAACTGAGCGGAGGTGTTCTGCAAAGCGGTCCCCAAGCCTCCGCTTGGTTTCCCCAATGTAGAGGAAGCCGCACCGGGTACAGTGGATGCAGTATACCACATTGGCAGATGTGCAGGTGAACCTCTGCTTAATGTGGAATGTCATCTTGGGGCCTGGGATGGGGGTGAGGGAGGAGGTGTGGGGACAAGTGTAGCATTTCCTGCGGTTGCAGGGGAAGGTGCCGGGTGTGGTGGGGTTGGAGGGCAGTGTGGAGCGAACAAGGGAGTCACGGAGAGAGTGGTCTCTCCGGAAAGCAGACAGGGGAGGGGATGGAAAAATGTCTTGGGTGGTGGGGTCGGATTGTAAATGGCGGAAGTGTCGGAGGATAATGCGTTGTATCCGGAGGTTGGTAGGGTGGTGTGTGAGAACGAGGGGGATCCTCTTGGGGCGGTTGTGGCGGGGGCGGGGTGTGAGGGATGTGTCGCGGGAAATGCGGGAGACGCGGTCAAGGGTGTTCTCGATCACCGTGGGGGGAAAGTTGCGGTCCTTAAAGAACTTGGACATCTGGGATGTGCGGGAGTGGAATGTCTTATCGTGGGAGCAGATGCGGCGGAGGCGGAGGAATTGGAAATAGGGGATGGAATTTTTGCAGGAGGGTGGGTGGGAGGAGGTGTCTTCTAGGTAGCTGTGGGAGTCGGTGGGCTTGAAATGGACATCAGTTACAAGCTGGTTGCCTGAGATGGAGACTGAGAGGTCCAGGAAGGTGAGGGATGTGCTGGAGATGGCCCAGGTGAACTGAAGGTTGGGGTGGAAGGTGTTGGTGAAGTGGATGAACTGTTCGAGCTCCTCTGGGGAGCAAGAGGCGGCGCCGATACAGTCATCAATGTAGCGGAGGAAGAGGTGGGGTTTGGGGAAAAACCCCACCTCTTCCTCCAGTACATTGATGACTGTATCGGCGCCGCCTCTTGCTCCCCAGAGGAGCTCGAACAGTTCATCCACTTCACCAACACCTTCCACCCCAACCTTCAGTTCACCTGGGCCATCTCCAGCACATCCCTCACCTTCCTGGACCTCTCAGTCTCCATCTCAGGCAACCAGCTTGTAACTGATGTCCATTTCAAGCCCACCGACTCCCACAGCTACCTAGAAGACACCTCCTCCCACCCACCCTCCTGCAAAAATTCCATCCCCTATTCCCAATTCCTCCGCCTCCGCCGCATCTGCTCCCACGATAAGACATTCCACTCCCGCACATCCCAGATGTCCAAGTTCTTTAAGGACCGCAACTTTCCCCCCACGGTGATCGAGAACACCCTTGACCGCGTCTCCCGCATTTCCCGCGACACATCCCTCACACCCCGCCCCCGCCACAACCGCCCCAAGAGGATCCCCCTCGTTCTCACACACCACCCTACCAACCTCCGGATACAACGCATTATCCTCCGACACTTCCGCCATTTACAATCCGACCCCACCACCCAAGACATTTTTCCATCCCCTCCCCTGTCTGCTTTCCGGAGAGACCACTCTCTCCGTGACTCCCTTGTTCGCTCCACACTGCCCTCCAACCCCACCACACCCGGCACCTTCCCCTGCAACCGCAGGAAATGCTACACTTGTCCCCACACCTCCTCCCTCACCCCCATCCCAGGCCCCAAGATGACATTCCACATTAAGCAGAGGTTCACCTGCACATCTGCCAATGTGGTATACTGCATCCACTGTACCCGGTGCGGCTTCCTCTACATTGGGGAAACCAAGCGGAGGCTTGGGGACCGCTTTGCAGAACACCTCCGCTCAGTTCGCAACAAACAACTGCACCTCCCAGTCGCAAACCATTTCCACTCCCCCTCCCATTCTCTTGATGACATGTCCATCATGGGCCTCCTGCACTGCCACAATGATGCCACCCGAAGGTTGCAGGAACAGCAACTCATATTCCGCCTGGGAACCCTGCAGCCATATGGTATCAATGTGGACTTCACCAGTTTCAAAATCTCCCCTTCCCCTACTGCATCCCTAAACCAGCCCAGTTCATCCCCTCCCCCCACTGCACCACACAACCAGCCCAGCTCTACCCACCCACCCACTGCATCCCAAAACCAGTCCAACCTGTCTCTGCCTCCCTAACCGGTTCTTCCTCTCACCCATCCCTTCCTCCCACCCCAAGCCGCACCCCCAGCTACCTACTAACCTCATCCCACCTCCTTGACCTGTCCGTCTTCCCTGGACTGACCTATCCCCTCCCTACCTCCCCACCTACACCCTCTCCACCTATCTTCTTTACTCTCCATCTTCGGTCCGCCTCCCCCTCTCTCCCTATTTATTCCAGTTCCCTCCCCCCATCCCCCTCTCTGATGAAGGGTCTAGGCCCGAAACGTCAGCTTTTGTGCTCCTGAGATGCTGCTTGGCCTGCTGTGTTCATCCAGCCTCACATTTTATTATCTTGAAAATTCAAATCTGATTTAGCTCTACAAAGAGAAGCAAAAACAATTCAGTTGACATTGACATTTTGATATTGATATTTTTTCACAGAATGTAGGTGGTTCTGAAAATGCCTGCATTCCTCACCCATTCCTAGTTGCCCTTCAAAAGATGAGGATGATCTGCATTCTTCAACTGCTCATATAGTGTTGACAGACCCATGGTGCTGTTAGGAAAGAAGTTCCAAGAAAGTGCCCTGATTCATTTTCAGGTGCTTTCATTAAGGTGTTTTGTGGCAGGTATGAACTCAGTTGACAGAGATAATGAAAAATAAGATCAGGTGATTGTGTAACAGAAGAGAAGTAATTCCCATGATAGAACTAATGTAAGCAAACTAGGTTTTGTTGGCTTGTTTTACTGTTCAAATTTATGAGATGGCTACTATATACCTTTGTCAATTTTCAGGGCCAAATTTAACCTGCACTTTTTTAGAAGCATGATAATGTTAAGTACAGTCAGAGATAGCATGTATGAAACATTAAAATAAGCAAAATTCAAGACAAAATGGATTTTAAAACAAATTCCAAAGGAAATTTTTGCCATACACACGTGAGGTAAGTTGCTGCACCACCGGCCAACATGATCACAGAATCATACTGTACAGAAGAGGACCTTCTGCCCATCAAGTCTGTACCACCAAAATATACTACTACTAGCTATACAAGTTCCACTTTCACGCACTAGGGCCACATTGAATGTTATGACACTTTAAGAGACCATCAATGTACTTTTTAAAGTTTATGGAGGTTTCCTGCCTCACCGCCCTCTGGGTTAAAGATTTTCCCTTAAAACATCTCGGATCCTCCTGCCTTTTGCAGTAAATCTATGCTCCTTGTTATTGACACAAACATGAAGGCAGCACTGCTGATATCATCGTGCACTCGCTGTTGCCTCTTCCTCACCACTGGACTCCTTTTAAATAAATTACAAAAAATATTCCCAAATACTTAATCATTCAACATAGTGTTTGGGCAGATGATAATGTGTTGCATGATAAATCTTTGTACTTAAACATTATAATTGTATGTGTAAAGAGTGGAGATGATGATTTGATTGGTTGCTTCAATAGAAAAACTGAATTAGGGAGGGTTTACAGTTGAGTTCTCAATAAATTGTTATTGCAAACTTTCTGGTGGAATACAGTGATGTTACGTGCTCTGCAATAGTGTGTAGTAAGTGAACCTTTGCAGCTGCAAAACACTGCCAATGGTGTAAAATAATTTAAAGATAAACATTTTGGGAAATCATTCTTCGTGTAAAGGTACAATTCCAAAGAGAGCACAAGAACAAAGAAATAGAGGATTAATGCAAGTTTTTTTAAGGCGACAGGGCAGGTTGATCATAAAACAAGGATGTTATGATGAACTTCTTCAAATCACTAGTTCAATCTCAAATGGAGTATTATGCCATACTTGATTAGAAAGATTAGAGAAGCTGAGATTGTTCCTCTTGTAGACTTAAAGTGCTTGAACTGAATGCTCAATAAGGATTGACAGTCAATACAGAGAAAGTGTTGCTGCAGGAAGAGTCAAAAAAATCAGAGAACAGACTTCAGATGACAGGCAAAAGAACCTTTTTTCCCCAGCAGCAGTTGAGAAATGTATTGTGAACTGCTTGAAAAGGAGATTCAATTTTGGTTTTCCAAAGGAAACTTGATGAGCATCTGAAACACATTTAACAGGCTAAATGATTGGCAAGCAGAAGATAGCAATTTCATGATTCAAGATGAACAATTGTAAATGGAATTAAACCTTTGTTCTAGATATTGCACCTCTGCACGTACAAAGGGTGACATTTCGTTGGGACATCAGATCACATGAACTTGGAGCCTCTTTCTGTATGGCTTCAAATTACCCTCATAGCTTCTTTTGTAAACAATTAAATTCAATAGCTATGTTCACTCAAGTCTATGGAACTCATATCAGTGCAATGATTTCAGTTTTTAAAAGGCTTGAACTGACATTCCAATGCAACTTTTGACACTAGGAGACATTGCAATTTGTTATTCCTCTTAGGACTACATTCAAAGTGTCATTGATAAAATAATAGCAGCTGGAAGGTAGTCTTAGATTACAGGTTAGGTAGGCTGATCAGCAGTTGATGGAATTCATCCTGTTAAGCGTGAGGTGATGTACTTGGGTATGTCCAACAAGGCAATAGAATGCATGCTAAATGGCACCACCCTGGGATGCACTGAGGACCAGACAGACCTTGGTATGCATACAAACTGGCACATTGAGGTAACTGGACAGGTAAATAAAGTTGATAAGGTATATGGGAAATTTGCTTTTAAAGCAATAAAGGCATAAAGTTGGCAAACAAAGAGGTTATGCTAGAATTGTGGAAAGCTTTGGTCAGGCCATAGAAAGAGCAGTGTAAAATTCTGGAATCCACATTATCGGAAGGATGTGATTGCATTGGAGGGGATGCAAAGAAGATTTACCAGCCTGCTGCCTGGTCTGGAGAGGTTTTGTTAAGAAAGATTGGATAGACGGAAGTTGTTTTTCTTGCAGCACAAGAGACTGAGGGGTACATGACCGAGATCTGTAAAGTTATAAGGGGATGAGGGGAATAAGCAAAGTAGACAGGAAGAAGCTCTTTCTCCTGCCCAACACCCACATGATTTTCATTCACTCACTATGTGTAATGGTGGTACAGGCAGAAACCCTTAACAAATATTTAGATGTATACTAGTAACGCAAAGGCATGCAAGGGTATGACAATGGTAAATGGGATTAGAATAGTTAGGCAACTGTTTTAACACACAAATTTGATGGGCTGAACAGCCTTTTTCAGTACTGTAGACATCTAGGGCTCAATTTTAATGAGAAAGCAGGAGATAATTCACTGATCAAGTGCAGGTCTTAGTATTTACTGAATGTTGGAACTCAAGGTAATATCAAAGAGATTTGGACATTCAAGTGGACAATCTACTAAAGCCAATAGAGAAACAAAAATCAAATGTAATTAATAGAATAATGTCTTTATTTCAAAAGGGTCTAGACTGTAGTAATCACACATCTCCTTTTATGTTGTAAATTTCCATGCTTCTTGAGAGAAGTTATGCCTCAGTTCCATACCGATCTTTGTACGGCTTCATCTGGAGTGTTACATTCAGTTTGAGTTGCCCATCTTAAAAAATATGGATGGGCTCTTGTATTACAGGTGGAGTACACATAATGTAACATCTAAAACCAATTTGAAATGAAGCAGCTTCAACAGAAGTGGACAATTCTCAGACAGTTATTCTTTTAATAAGTACCATACGTATCTCTGATGATACAGAACAAAGTCCAGGGAGATGTACATGACAGTCTCTTGAGAAACCATGCAAAAGCGCAAAAAGAAAATAGAGGGTTCCACAAATTGACATCAGCACCATGTTTTATCATCTTGTGTAAATGAATGCCATTGGGAACCACAAGAAAATGTGGGATAAGTTTTAAATGGCTCAGATTCCTGAAAAATCACTGGCCAATACAGTAGAATCATTATGATAATTGAACAAAGCTGCCTGGTTTAACTAATTCTGACATCTAGTTCCAGCTTCTTTCAAACTAAACTCAAATGCAGTGGGGAAATACGGATTTGCATTCTCTGGAATAATTTAAAACTGAATTATCAATGCAATAACTAAATCATTGCACCACCTCAGAACCACTGGGTTTCCACTGTAGTGATAAAACAGAACCAAAAAAGTAATTACTTGACAAATTTATGGACAACAGTAATATAACCCTCCTTCTAAATAAACAAATACGTACTGATGATCTCAGACTTGCAAATACAAGTGGGTGAAGCAGCCAAATAGGATGTATACAGAAGAATGTCAAATTCCTGTTGTTGTTTGGTAAATGTATTACCCACCCCAGAGATGGCTGGCCCTTCCTAGTGTCCAACATGTCATAGAACTGCAGCTTTAAGGCACCTCAGATGAAAATTAAGTATTGAATCTTATTCATATACTTAGAAAAAGACCTTTTTCATGAAGCTGCAGTTCATGTAATGCAGTTGCAGAAATATTTACAGAGAACTTTTATGCCTCTATCGGTCATGATACAGTATTCCATTCATAAAATCCAAGTTTTATTTGTAAAAATTGGTTTTACATAGCATACATTTTCCCAAGTATTACAACTATGAATATAACTTGAAGTGACACTGGTCATCTGTGTAACATTGCTGTGTCCAGCATGCAAGTGTTCAGTCATTTATACATTCAGCACAATTTTTCATTTGATTTCAGTGTAGTTGGCACTGTTTTGTTAGTTTAGATAAAGAAAAAAGTTAGTCCTTACCCATCCTCCATCTCCAAAAATAAAATAAACTCAAATCATATGGAGATGACAATTACATTACAGAAAATAATCAGAAAAGAACCAAATTTGATTTGTGAAGCAAGGGTAATCAACACTTTTTCTATGTAACATATTACTCTTTTTGCACAGTTCTCAAATTAAAAAAACAACCACCCACCCATATATCCAAAACATTTCAGGACTGGTCTTTCAACTGCAAGCAGCTAATATTTCAGTACAAGCAACAGTGCTTGAAAGAACAGGTTATCATAAAACCATACATATCCAAAACAAGCTACTACCAAGTAGTAGAATTACATTTGCCATTTTACTGATATCCATGTGACATTGGTGGGCCTTTGTCTTCATGTGATTTGCCAATGCTATTCATTTAAATGACAAATTGCTTTAATTACTTTAATTAGAGAAGCCAAGCCAAAATATGTCATACACCGATCATCGTTCTTATTCAGTCTCAGTTCTAGTTAGCAGCATTAAAGGAACAGAGCACTTCCATTTCTTCTAATTTCTAATTACATTTCTAATTATTGACACAACTCTCAACTATGGCAAAACATTTATTAATGTAAAGCACAGGTATGCATCAGCCAAAAGGACATGCACCGCTTGACTTCCATGCTCCTCTTCCCTTGGTGACAATGGCTGCGATGTTATTATATGGTAATACCCACTGCTGTGATGACATGTAAGGATATAGATTTCTGACTTCGGCACTATGATCTGTGCCATATTTGTGCTTGAAACAGGTTAACATTAACATCATAACACAATATTCTTACAAGAGCAAAATCACACTGGAAAACCATAACTCTATCTACTGCCATGTGTCATGCAGCAACTTAAGTGACAAACTGACAAGTCTGAATATCAGTGCATCCACCATAGGGAAAGAGGGTGCAGACGTAAATCTTCATATTTTTAAATTTTAATCAACAAATTACATTTTGTATTTGCCATTTCATATATAAAATAAAATTGAAAAAGTACAATTAATATCCCTTGCTTGGGTTGTATACCCACTTGCAGATTATGATACAATTAAAACCCAAAAATATTGTTCCTTTATGCTTCTCTTCGGTTTCCAATCTTATATGAGATATGGCATTTAAACAGATTCCCTTATCCATCAACCACTAACAAATCTATCTTGATGAAATTGAGCAAGGTCTATCTAATAAAATAAACTAAACAGCAACAACACACAAAAGCAATTCATGCCATAGTTCAGCTTCATCAGGAAACTAACACAACATCACACACTGGCCCACAAATGCGTTCACAGGAATGGCAGCCAGCCCACATCCTTGCACCTGCACAAGAGACAGCCAAGTACAAACCAGGCTGTCCATCATAATGATACAATGGAATAGTGTAATCTCTTACGTTACATTACTTAAATTCCATTTTTATATCTTTAAAGCTTTGGGGGGAAAATAGCTGTTTTTAAATCTTGAGCAGTACGTGATCAAACATCCCTGCTGCACTCTAGTTTAAGGCTAATTAAAATTCATTGAAATTCTAGGTGTTGCATTAAAATAGGACTTTAAAATGTAATAGGATCATCTTTATACATTTATTGAACACTCATTTAGTGCAAGGCATTGCAGATAAGTTATTTGTCCATATCAACCAAGAAAGAAGAGTCCATTGATGGTAATCCTTCAAACTTACAGTTCTTTCATATAAAAAAGTCCCATTTCAGAATGCCTGAATTAATGGTCAAGCTCAACAGTTTCTTTAAAGAAAAAGATACTGACCCCTCACAGACAGCGATGCAACTAAGATTTGAACAAAGACATATTCTTATCCTCAGTTGATTAAAAAAAAAGACACTGAATTGGGATTCAATGGTTCACAGGTAAGTGTAAACATTGGATATTTTGGGTCCCTTTGACTGAAGCCTGGACGCAATTCCATGCTGACTTGTGGTCATTTTCCCATTCGTTGTTCACAGGCTGCAAACTGCTGGAGGGCGGAAATAAATCTTTCATAACTTAAGTTGACGTGTGAAGACAGTGATCTAGAGGTAGGAGGAAGAGGAAACACATTAAAATGCAACATACCACATCACTGAAATTCAAAATGCCTTTTTAAGACAGGCCAAAGCTAGCCACATTGGGGTCCATTTTGTCCTTACAGTAAGCCATTGTGGTGGTGGGCTGTTTGTCCACACGTAGACATACACATACACAGAGATAGAGACAATGACAAGGCAGCCACAATGTAAAGTCCCAACTCCATTTGAATAGGACTGCTGAGATATGGAGCATCTGATAGAAAACTCACCAGATTGATGTACCAATTTTTTAGGGCTAATGCACGAAGTGGGTCAAGACCCAGAGAAGTGCGTGGGCTACTTCAGGGTTCCCACCATCACTGTACACTCCCCTTAGCTCAGCCTCTAACTTTCTTGCTCACAGACGTAACGGGAGCATTCCAAGCTGCCACCTTTCAAATGGTACTGGCAGCATTGTCAGGGATAACAGGAAGATGAGACTTTTGATACAGGACACATTAAATTCAAATCAATCCTTTGCTTTCCGTTGTGACAATTCACTAAACAAAAATAAGGAAGAAAGGAAAATACCAGTGCATTGGAGACCTGAAAGAAAAACAGGAAATACTGCAAATTTTGTTTTAACCAGCACACTCAAAATACCCGCAAAAAAAAATACCTGAAATACTGGTTGTTTACAGTATTATCACTATCACCGTGATGTCCAAGTAGTCAGTTGGAGGGTGTGAATCAGAAAGCTCTGTCAGTGATTTTTTATTTAAAGGTAAGGCTTCGCTAATACTTAAGTGATTTATGCTGTAAATAAAGTACAACAGTGATGTATAAACCCCCTGCAAAACATTAGTATGTGTTTTTACAATGATTAAGTGGACCTCAATCAACAGGAATATTTGATCAACTGGCACACCCCTGGTGCCATAGATGCCAGTTAATAAACAAGTTTGCTGTACTCCAGGTCTGTAAGCATTAGTGGAGAGAAAAAGCAGAGTTGACATCAAGTCAAATATAACTTCATCAAAACTGCAAGAACTGACTGCCCTGGAGAGGAGCTGCTGAGTTACATTTCTTACCATCACCTTGGGCGCAAGCCTCCTAGTACAAACCTAGCCTGAGGTTTTATTTCTAGAGTGGGGGGGAATTGAAAAGTAAGGACGCTATACTAGCCCTGCACGGAACCTTGTTAAAACTGCACTTCACGCGTGGGGTTTGGGTCACTAGTTATTAAACAGGAGATAGAGACAATGCAGAGTGCAGACAACTGTTACAAAGATGATACCAGAAATGCTTAGATATACAAACCAGGAAGGAACTGGCAGTTTGGTTTGTTGTCTCAGAAAACATGCTGAGATGTTACCTAATAACAATAATACCTAGGCTTTTAAACAATGCAAGTTAGAAAAATGTTTTTTTTTTAAACAAGGGCATCATTAGACATGGGTCTCATCACATCCCTAACAGCTCTCAAGAAGGCAGTGTTAAGCTGCCTTTTTGAATTGCTACAGTACTAGTAGCCTCGGTACACCCACAGTACTGTTGGGAAGGCAGCTTTAGAACTGATACCATGACAAAGGAACTGTAAAATAAAAGTCAGGACAATCAGAGATGAACTCGCAGGGGTGAGTGTACCCAGGTTTTAATTTATTCATGAGATATGGGTAGGCCAGTATTTATTGCTCATCCCTTGTCGTCCTGTGAACAGCTAAGGGTCAACCACATTAATGTGGGTCTGGAGTCACAAGTAAACCAGATCAAGTGAGGATGGCAGATTTCCTTCTCTAAAAGGACACCAGTGAACCCGATGGGTTTTTCTTTCCCAATCAACAATGGTCTTGTGGTTATCGTTAGACTCCAATTGCAGACTTGTTTTTAAAACAGAAGTTAAATTCAAATTCCAGCTTCTAGATTTGAATCTAGATCTCAGATCATTACCTAGATTACCAGTCTTGCAATAACACAACTCAGGTATCATTCTTGTGTCTGCAGACCTCTTCCTTCCAGATGGATGGGGTTATGGATTTCAAAGATGTCAAAGAGGCCCTGGTACGCTGCTACCACCTTGTAAATGGTGTACACTGTAGTCAATGAACATTGGTGTGGAGGCAGTGAAGGTTTAAAGTGATGGAAGGGGTGCCAATCAAGTAGATTGTTTCATCCTGAATGGTATCAAGCTTGTGTTGCTGCAATTGCACCTATCCAGAGACAGCAAGAGAGAGCATTCCATCAAAATCCTGACTTGACTCTCGCAGACAGAGTCATACAACACAGAAACAGACCCTTCAGTCCAACCAGTCCACACTGAACATAATCCCAAACTAACCGGGTCCCACTGGCCTGGTCCTGGCCCATATCCCTCCAAACTTTTCTATTCATTTACTTATCCAAATGTCTTTTAAATGCTGTAATTGTATCCACATCCACCACTTCCTCAGGAAGTTCATTCCATAAGGAAACCACCATCTGTGTAAAGAATTTTCCGCTCATGTCTGTTCTAAATTTCTCTCCTCTCACCTTACAAAACATGCCCCCTAGTCTTGAACTCCACCCATCCTACGGAAAAAAGAACTATTAATTCTATCTATACCTCATTATTTTACAAGCATATATAAGGTCTCCTCTCAATCTCCTATGCTTCTGTGAAAAGTGTCCTCACCTATCCAGCCTTTCTTTAAACACAAACTTTCCATACACAGCAACATCCTGTTAAATCTCTTCGGAATCTTCTCCAGCTTAATAATATCCTTACTATAACTGAGTGACCAGAACAGGACATGGTATTCCAGAAGAGGCCTCACCAATGTCCTGTACAACCTCAACATGACTTCCCAACTCCCATACTCAAAAGGACCAAGCAATGAAGGCAAGTGTGCCAAACATCTCAAATTATTTACATAGTTGGCCCAAAAAAAGAAGCCCAGGATGTCGACTGTGATGCTAATGCTGTTAAATGTCATGGGAGGAGATGTTCAGATTCTCTCTCAACCATTGCTAAAAGGGAACAAATCAAAGGTTAATGCCTTGTGTTCATCCGGACTATGATGCAAGAAACAGACTTGGAAAGAGAGATATAGTATTGTACAGCAGGAGGGTGCTGATTGGTTTGGCTGTCAGTGACACTGGGATGCAGCAAGAGAGTGAACTGCCAACTGAATTCTCAGACCAAGCAAGTAGATTCTGATTGGTCAAGGTGCTGCCAAGGAAATGCAGAGATTGGGACTGTCCATGGCACCTTTTATTCATGAAAAAAAAAGGCAATATACAAATTCATTTTGCTCACATTAAACAGGGTCCTGTGTATTAATGTGCATAGCTCCAAGCGTGCACAAATGCATCACATTTCAAGTCAGACTATCAGTTTCCAATATAATACTTAGCACAATTTAGATTATTTAGTAAATGGCTTCCAATAGCAGGATCTCAGCTATAATTTTATACTTTTGAGGCTTGCAAATGCAGGCCGCTTGTACATGACTGACATGGTGCTAGCTGTGAACAGCCAATGAAATGCATTGTTTTGATACAGTCCGCTAGTTTTTGGGACAAATGGCCGATGTACTTGGCATGACACTGATACTAGAACTCATACATTATTATTCCTTTATGAGACAGACAAAAACATTTTTGGTTTGAAGGCAACATCCAGTTGGAGGTGAAAACCACTTGTATGCAGTAAGTCCACATGCAGGAGGAGACATCTACCTCCAGCAGATGGCTAGGGCCCAAGTAATGAGGTTGTCAATAGGACTGATCTTGTAGCACATGGAAGTAGGAATACCAACGCTGGTGCGGCGTGTGCAGAGGGAGGGTGTGGGGATACATGTATGTCCCTTTTTCTCAAATCTGTTTCTTACCTCAATCCTATTCAGGGGAAGATGAAAACTTCCAGATCCTGGTCTCCTTTTAGCAATGTCTAATTTCTGTACTGCCAAGCATTATTCTCTTGCTCACTGGAGACGATTACTGCCTCGCACTTGTGTGATGCAAATATCATTTGCCATTTCTCAGTCCAAGCCTGAATATAGTCCAAGTCTTGACATATACGGACATAAACTTATCCGACTGTCATGAAATTCAAGTCCATGCACCAAATTCCTGTTCCAAAAGCTAGAATTAATACACAAAGAATGGAGAAGCACGTGCCAATACCGGAGCACATTAATTATTGTAAATCCAACTTGAAAGCTTTT
This sequence comes from Stegostoma tigrinum, assembly GCF_030684315.1. Taxonomy (NCBI): domain Eukaryota; kingdom Metazoa; phylum Chordata; class Chondrichthyes; order Orectolobiformes; family Stegostomatidae; genus Stegostoma; species Stegostoma tigrinum. Next base: position 61,470,737 of record NC_081357.1, on the reverse strand, counting down.
ACTCACTGGTTTTTCATTGATCGTTTTGAATCGTGGAATTATGGAACGAAAAAGCATAGGGTACCATTCAACTGATCATGCTCATTACAGTACATTACAACAGCTGTTCCATTAGTCCTACTTCTTTTTCTCCATAGCCAAGAACCCTTATTCCATTTCAATTATTGACCGATTCCACTTTTATAAGTTATGATTGAATTAGTTCCCACCAGCCTTTAAGCTGACATATTCTGCTGCATTACCTTTTCCCTTACATGTCATACCACCTTCCTTCGCCAATAACTGTACTTTAAATGTATCCTCTGGTAATGGAGGCTTTTTTAAAAAAACAGCAGCAGCAGCTTCCCCACATTCATATTAAATTTCATACTGGCTTTCTCTGCTCCTAGAGTGCTCCCTCAGCTTCCCTACGTTCTCCACGTAATTTTTTAACCCTGGTACCATTCCAGTAAACCTCTTCGGCACCTCTCCAAGTCTGTGATAACTTTATTAAAATACAGTGCCCAAAGCTGATCGCAGTTCCAGATCGGATCGCAACGGTATTTTATTGAAGCCTTTTGCACAATGTTTATAAAGCAAAGATTTGCACCATTTTAATGATTTTCACTCGTTATCGCAAAGCTTGTATGTGTACATTCTCAGATCTCCCAATTCCTGTTTATTTCTTACAACTGTACCACTTGCTGCTTCTCAGTCTACCTACAAACAAATCAGTACATGCTTCTCTGCACTAAGCTTCAACAGGCAGAGGTGAGCCCATTTCACAAATCTCTATTGGGTTTTTCATTTTCCTTTGTGTTTTTAAACAGGGGCGTAACATTTGCAATCCCTCAGTGTTGTAGTACCATTCCCATAAACAAAGCAATACAGGCAAACTGTAACCAGAACTTGCACAATGGTCATTCCGACTTTCCTTGGCAACCTTGATGGGAGTGCAGCATAAATGTACCAGAATAATACATACACAATGATAAATCATGAGAAGAGATTACACAAACAAGTGTTACACTCCCTGGAATTTAGAAGGTTAAACAATGAATTGGTCAAAGTTTCAGTTGTTAAGGGGATCTGATAGGGCAGGTAGGTAATCAGAACTCCAGGACTAGAGGGCATACCCTAAACTTCACGGTTAAGTCATTCAGAGTGGAATGAGGAAACATTCCCAGTCAGAAACTAGGCAGATGTTCAGAATGCTCCTCCTCAAATGCCAATGGAAGATACTGGGGCAATCATAACTTTCAATCGGAGATTGACAGATGACTGTTAACTAACAAGGTATTCAGAGATACATCAAAAAGATCACAGATGGGCACAGATCAGCCATGAATTTAAGCCGTCAGCTCCAGTGCCTAAGGATCCCATTCAGATCAGTTGAACTTTCTATTTTGAACAGTCATCCTTTTTATAAAAAGTTTGCTCCCTCTTTTCAAGTAGCTCGTTTCTCCAAGAAAATGATCGATGTTTGTCAATGACCAGCACTTTCACCAAGACGGTACCAGAAAATAATTAATTAGTAAATAGTCTTGCATTTTGAGCCAGAAGAATGCTTGTAGACAATATGACAACTACACAGTACCACCTAGTGGTTGCACACAAATTAACAAAACTCAAAACTCCAAACAAATCACTGAAATCTGATGTTAGTCCCTCTCCATCAATTTAATCACAAATAGGTCAAATGGCTTCAGACAACAAAAAAAACTTCATCCTCTTCATCGCCTAGGAGAACCATCTGCTGACTTTCAAGCACACAAGATCAACGAGGATCAGCACTGATGAGAAGTTGAACGGAATCAGTCATTAGAACATAATGGTTGCAAGAACAAGGCAGAAGGTGGAGAGCTTGCAATAAGTGGCTCACCTCTTGATCCTTTGAAGTTGCTTCTCTATCTGCAATACTCACACCAGGTATGTCAGTGGATAGTCAACTGCATCACACAAAGTGCTTAACATCATCCAGATTATTTCAGTTTGACTGTTGCCCTTATGCAATAGGCGCAATAGTGAAGTTACCAAATCCTTCAAAAAGTGTATCCCTGTCTCATTATCTCTATCTGGATGACGGACAAGAGCATTTTTTGGGCATCTGCAGATTCCTATTCTAAGCATTTACGTAATGAGGGCGGAGCATGCTAAAGCAATCAAAATACACCGATACTTTGCAATGATTATAGAACAACAAAATCCTCCATCAAATGTCCTCCAAACTAATTGCACATTCATTTAAAAAAATGGACTTGCAGCATCTCATTGCTTCAACATACTAAACAAATGTTTAATTTGTAAATACAGTCCCAAAGATACTTACATAATTTCAGTAAGTCTGATGTGCCACGGCAGAAAGCCAAGTGTGCTGTCCACAGGACCAAATTTTAAAACTAGATCCGGGTCAGGTAAACCGAATGTGCTTTCTAAGGGAAGAAAATAAAAAGTACGCCTGTCTTAAATATGTGCAAGCATCATACCATACAAAATTTGATTATATACAAGAATCAGTCTGGTAACGAGAACTCAAATAAAAATAACTGGAGTTAGGAGATCAAACCATTATCAGCACAGTCATTACTCATGTTTTACAAGATACAAACAAGAATGAAATTATATTGCAACTTGACATAACCTTCTAAAATGCAGACAACTGAAGACGACTACAGATTTAAACATTACACTGTAGTGGCCTAGCCAGTGCATTTTAGATTAAAAACAGGCTCACTAAAAACTGAAGATTGAATAGAAATTGTAATTTGTAACAAAGGAATTAAAATTCAAGTTAAATGAAAGGCAAGCTAATGCATTAAGTTAATCACTTTGAACCATGCAGCTGTTCGCTTTGTTTACATTAATGAAAGTAAGTTTTGGCAAAGTCACGTGCTGATTTGTGTCTCGGTGATGGAATGAAACATGGAAAGAGAAGTGGAGTCAGAGTTATACTACAGAGGAAAAGGTCATTTAGCCCACCAAATCTGTGCTAGTCAATAACAAGTACCTAGCTATTCAATGGACTATTCTCCAAACTATGACTGAAGAACTGCATTGTCCATTTGGGAACAGGACAGCAGAATGAGAAATTTAGGAAAGATACAGACATGCTAAGATCAGAAAGAGTCTAAATGGATACTGAAGTGTGCTAGAGCTGAACAAGAGGTCTCTTATCATAAAACATCTCCTTCACAGCAGCATTGGAGATTGATAAAGGTGAGAGAGATAACATCCCACACTCCAGTCTGAGATTGCGACCCAGAAAGAACAGATCTGGCACAAGCATTAAACATGAAAGTTCCGTAACTAAAAATGAATCAAAGTGACCAAAAATAGCAGTTACTTAATATAGTGTGTTCTACAGCAACACGGTATGTAGGAAGTTCAAGAAAGAATTTGTTGCTGCAGCAGGTAGCAAACTAGAAAAGGGCTCAGAAAAAGTTTAAGAGGGTGTTGCCAGGGTTGGAGCGTTTGAACTATAGGGAGAAGAATAGGCTGGGGCTATTTTCCCTGGAGCATCGGAGGCCGAGGGGTGACCTTATAGAGGTTTATAAAATCATGAGGGGCATGGATAGGGTAAACAGACAAGGTCTTTTCCCTAGGATGGGAGGCCCAAAATTAGAGTGCACAAGGTAAGAGGGGAAATATATACAAGGGACCTAAGGGGCAACTTTTTCACGCCATGTGTGCTGCATTTCTGAAATGAGTTGCCACAGCAAGTGATGCAGGTGGGTATAATTACAACATTTATAAGGCATCTGGATGGATATATAAATAGGTAGGGTTAAGAGGGATAATGGGCCAAAATGCTGGCAGATGGGACTAGATTTTTGGAGGACATCTGGGCAGCATGGACAAGTGTCTGTGTCTGTGCTGTATATCTCTACGACAGCCGTTCTGAAGACATGTTTGAAGATATGATAGTGGGTTGACTACCACAGCTTGCAGGGCTTCAAAGCAACCAGTATCATTGTGAACATGCGTACAACTGGACAACAAAAATGTCCAACATTTAAAGTACAGAAACAAAGTTGCTGGAAAACCCCAGCAGGTCTGGCAGCCTCTGTGAAGGAATAAACAGAATTAATGTTTTGGGTCCGGTGGCCCTTCCTCAGAACTGGTAGTGGCTGGGAAAACGTCAGTTCACTGTATATTTGTGTTGTTGCAAGACATTGATTTCTGTGCCAGAACCTTTAGACCAGAAAAAGGTTCTTTATAGAAACCCACATTAGCATCTCTTGCGATGCAAATGTTATGCTGATTATGCTCATTGCATTCCTTCCAACGACCGACAAATGGCACTTACCTCTGAGAAAAGCGTCCATAATATTCACATTTAGATCAGTGGACCTTCTCTGCTGCTGAGCAACCAACTGACAGTATTTTTTAGCAGCATTCACTACATCTGCTTTCCCGTCATCAGGTGAAAGCACTTTCACTGTAGTTGGACAAGACAGAACTACAATACAAAAGTTAAAATACATTGTACCAAGTAACAGTAGCATAATGTTTACACAAAGACTTAATTTGTTGTGGTTGGTTGGCTCGCCGAGCCGTTTTGTTGTTGTTCCGCAGATGTTTCATTACCCTGCGGGTAACATCAGTGCAGCCTCCGATAAACTTTCATCAGGGGCTGCACTGATGTTACCCAGCAGGGTAATGAAACATCTGCGGAACAACAAAACAGCTCAGCGCGCCAACCAACCACAAATCGAGCTACAAATCTACTCCAAAAAACTTAATTTGCTAAAACAATAATGTTTAACTGTGTTGAGAGCCTTTACAAGTAGCACAGGATCTTGTTAACTGTATTAGAACATAGAACATAGAACAGTACAGCACAGAACAGGCCCTTCAGCCCACAATGTTGTGCCGACCATTGATCCTCATGTATGCACCCTCAAATTTCTGTGACCATATACATGTCCAGCAGTCTCTTAAATGACCCCAATGACCTTGCTTCCACAACTGCTGCTGGCAACGCATTCCATGCTCTCACAACTCTCTGCGTAAAGAACCTGCCTCTGACATCCCCTCTATACTTTCCACCAACCAGCTTAAAACTATGACCCCTCGTGCTAGCCATTTCTGCCCTGGGAAATAGTCTCTGGCTATCAACTCTATCTATGCCTCTCATTATCTTGTATACCTCAATTAGGTCCCCTCTCCTCCTCCTTTTCTCCAATGAAAAGAGACCGAGCTCAGTCAACCTCTCTTCATAAGATAAGCCCTCCAGTCCAGGCAGCATCCTGGTAAACCTCCTCTGAACCCTCTCCAAAGCATCCACATCTTTCCTACAATAGGGCGCCCAGAACTGGACGCAGTATTCCAAGTAAGGGAATGGAACGCTTTGCCTGCAACAGTAGTAGATTCGCCAACTTTAAGTACATTTAAGTCGTCATTGGATAAGCAAATGGACGTACATGGAATAGTGTAGGTTAGATGGGCTTGAGATCGGTATGACAGGTCGGCACAACATCGAGGGCCGAAGGGCCTGTACTGTGCTGTAATGTCCTATGTTCTATGTTCACCCTAACTGAGCTTTCACGCATCATCTTCACATAAGCCTCCTTCTTCCTCTTGACAAAAGATTCAACTTCTTTAGTAAACCACGGTTCCCTCGCTCGACCACTTCCTCCCTGCCCAACAAGGACATATCCTTAACAAGGACATGCAGTTGCTGCTCCTTGAACAAGCTCCACATTTCAACTGTGCCCAACCCCTGCAGTTTCCTTCCCCATCCTGTGCATCCTAAATCTTGCCTAATCGCCTCATAATTACCTTTCCCCACAGCTATAATTCTTGCCCTGTGGTATATACTTATCCCTTTCCATCACTAAAGTAAACGTAACCGAACTGTGGTCAGTATCACCGAAGTGCTCGCCTACCTCCAAATCTAACACTTGGCCTGGTTCATTACCCAGAACCAAATCCAATGTGGCCTCTCCTCTTGTTGGCCTATCTACATATTGTGTCAGGGAACCCTCCTGCACACATTGGACAAAACGGACCCATCTGAAGTACTCAAACTATAGCGTTTTCAGTCAATATTTGCAAAGTTAAAGTCCCGCATATCAATAAACCCGTTACCATCGCTCCTGTCCAGAATCATCTTGGCAATCCTTTCCTCTGCATCTCTGGAACTATTCAGAGGCCTGTAGAAAACTCCCAACAGGGTGACCTCTCCTTTCCTGTTTCTAACCTCAGCAGACGAATCCTCAAACATCATTTCTGCCACTGTAATGGTGTCCTTGACTAACAGTGCCACACCTCCCCCTCTTTTACCACCTTCCCTGATCTTATTGAAACATCTAAACCCCAGACCCACAACAACCATTCCAGTCCCTGCTCTATCCATGACTCTGAAATGGCCACAACATTGACGTCCCTGGTACCAATCCATGCTGCAAGTTCACCCACCTTATCCCGGATGCTCCTGCCGTTGAAGTAGACACACGTCAAACCACCTTCCTGCCGGCCGGTGCACTCCAGTGACCTTGAAATCTTGTTCATGACTTCACTACTCTCAACCTCCTGTACACTGGAGCTACAATTCAGGTTCACATCCCCCTGCTGAATTAGTTTAAACCCTTCCGAAGAGCATTAGCAAATGTCCCCCCCCAGGATATTGGTGCCCCTCTGGTTCAGGTGTGGACCATCCCTTTCGTAGAGGTCCCACCTACCCCAGAATGAACCCCAATTATCCAGGTATCTGAATCCCTCCCTCCTGCACCATCCCTGTTGGCACGTGTTTAACTGCTCTCTCTCCCTAATCCTCACCTAGGTAGCACGTGGCACAGTTAACAAACCAGAGATAACAACTCTGTTTGTTCTAGCTCTAAGCTTCCACACTAGCTCCCTGAATTTCTGCCTCACATCCCCATCCCTTTGTCTACCTATGTTGTTGGTGCCGATGTGGACCACGGCCTGGGGCTGCTCCCCCTCCCCCTTAAGGATCCTGAAACACGACCCAAGATGTCACGGACCCTGGCACCTGGCAGGCAACATACCAACCGCGAGTCTCTTTCATTCCCACAGAATCTCCTATCTGTCCCCCTAACTTTGGAGTTCCAAATGACTAATGCTCTCCTCCTCTCCCCTCTTCCCTCCTGAGCAACAGGGTCAGACTCTGCGCCAGAGACCTGTACCGCACAGCTTACCCCTGGTAAGTCATCCCCCCCCACATTATCCAAAACTGTATACTTGTTATTGAGGGGATGGCCACAGGGGATCCCTGCAGTGCCTGCCTGTTTCCTTTCTGTTTCCTGACTGTATCCCATCTATCTTTTTCCTGTACCTAAGGACTCCTCTCAATTACCCCCTCAGCCTCCCAAATGCTCCAAAGTTCATCCAGCTCCAGCTCCAGCTCCAGTTCCCGAACGTGGTTTCCGAGGAGCCAGAATAGGGTGCACTTCCCGCAGATGAAGTCAGTGGGGCCACTAGTGGTGACCCTTACCTCCCACATTCTGTAGGAGGAGCATGCAACTGCCCTAACATCCATTCCTCTGTTCTAAATTCACACACAGACTTTTGTGGTGGGGCTGGAGGGGAGTGTGGAGCGGACAAGGGAGTCACGGAGAGGGTGATCCCTCCGGAAGGCAGATAAGGGTGGGGATGGAAAAATGTCTTTGGTGGTGGGGTCGGATTGCAGATGTTGGAAGTGTTGGAGGATGTTGCATTGGATCCAGAGGTTGGTGAGGTGGTATGTGAGGAGAAGGGGGATTCTGATTTCAGCTTTATTGTGAGGAGGGGGTATGAGGGATGAGTAGATGTAAACGGAAGGTGAACAGAGCAATAGAAACCATGCATGGGCAATATGTAGCAGATCTAAATAAGGCTAGGAATTGGTGCAGACTTGGTGGCCCAAAAAAGCCTGTTTTTTTGCTACATTTTACTGTTTTGTATTATTGTTATTATTATTAACTAAAGTCCTGTACAGTCCCAACATAACCTCGTTGTTCTTATAATCTATGACTCGACTAATAAAGGCAAATATCCTGAATGCCTTCTTCACTCCCCTATTAACCTGTCCTGCATCAGGAAACCAAGAGTGGACAGAGAAGAAAGTTATCTCAGAGTACAACAGGACCTTAATCAGATGGGCTGATAGGCTGAGAAGTGGATGGAGTTTACCTTAGGTAAATGTGAGGTGTTGCATTTTGGTAAGGTGAGTCAGGGCAGGACATATATGCTTATACAACTATACAGGAGGAAGGTGATGGCCTAGTGGCATTATCACTGGATTGTTAATCCAGAGACTCAGGTAATGTGCTGGGGACCTGTGTTCAAATCCTACTGTGGCAAATAGTGGAATTTGAATTCAGCAATTTAGAAAAAGTTGGAATTAAGCATCTAATGATGATTGTGAGTCCATTGTTGATTGTCAGAAAAGCCCATCTGGTTCACTAATGTCTTTTGGAGAAGAAAACTGCCATTCTTACCTGGTTTGGCCTATATGTGACTCCAGACCCACAGCAATGTGGGTGACTCTAAACTGCCCTCCGGGCAATTAGGGATGGGCAATAAATGCTGGCCTAGAAAGCAATGCACTCATCCTGTCTATGAATTTTAATGGTCCTGGGGAATGTTGCAAAACAGAGAGACTTTGGGGTGCAGATTCATCGTTTCTTGAATGTGGAGTCACATACAGACAGGGTAGTTAGGAAGGTGATTGGTACACTTGCCTTTATTGGTCAGTACATGGGAGGTCATGTTGTGGCTGTACAGGACATTGGTTAGGCCACTTTTGGAATACTCATTTAATTCAGATCTCCCTGCTTTAGGAAAGATGTTAAACTTGAAGGGTGCAGAAAAAAACTTACAACAATATTGCTGGGGTTAGAGGGTTTGAGCTATAGTGAGGGGCTGACTAGGCTGGGGCTACTCTCCCTGGAGCGTGGGAGGCTGAGAGGTGATCTTTTGGAGGTTTATAAAATCATGAGGACCATGGACAGGGTGAAAAGCTATGGTCCTTTTTTCCCAGGGTAGGGGAGTGCAAACCTACAGGGCACACGATTAAGGTCAGAGGAGAAAGATATAATAGGGACAACTTTTTCATGCGTGTATGGAATGATCTGCCAGATAAAGTGGTGGAGGCTGGTACAATTACAACATTTTAAAGGCATCTAGATGGGTACATGAATAGGAAGGGTGAAGAGAGATATGGGCCAAATGCTAGCAAATGGAAGTAGATTAGTTTAGGATATCTGGTCAGCATAGACAAGTTGGACCAAAGGGTCTGTTTCTCTCTGTTCTTTTGAGCTTCCTAGTGCCCTGCCATTCCTTTGTCTGGGACAATCAATAGCTGCTAATGGGGACTGTTAATGTCTGACAATCAGTTGTTTACGGTAACAGCCCATGTGATGGTCTGGTGTGTGGAGCCTCTATTGCGGAGATGAAATGTAGACTGTGCGACCACTTTGCAAAATGCCCACGCTCTATCAACAAAAATGTTCCTGAGCTTCCTGTTGCCTGTCACTTCAATACATCATCATGTTCCCTGGCCAGCATCTCTGTCTCAGACTTGCCGCATTGCTTCAGCACGTCTCAGCGTAAGCTGGAAGAACAGCACATTTTCTGCTTGGGGACCCTGCTGCCTTCAGGGCTTAATATCAAGTTAAATAATTTTAGGGATTTAGCATCTTCCCCAATGTCCTTAACCCAATACCTACACAGCAAATTGCCTGACAGTGAGAGAGAAGGTCTTAAGTTATAGGAGGATCAGTCAGAAGGACAAATCAGTTACTACCCATTCCTTTGTCTGCCCAACTGTTTTACTCTCTCTCTGGGCTCTATCTCCACCTATCAGTTCTTCCTCCCCCTCCCACCACCCCATCTTCAGCATTGATACAAACCTTTTCCTAACCACCTTCTCCTTACATTCAACAGCATTATCTTTGCTGAATCCCCTATCAACATCCTAGCATTTAACTATTGATCATAAATGGAAATGGCCAACCAAAGCAGTGCTGTGGCTACAACAGCAGGCCAAAAGCTAGGAATTCTGTTGGTGGGTAACTCACCTCCTCTGTCATCGCCACTTGGAGCTCCAATAAATATTCAGAAGCTTGATTCAAAGCTGTAATCATTTTAAACATTCACAGCTCAACCACTGATACCCAGCAATGTTAACAATCCACAAAATGCACTGCAGCAACTAACAGGCTCCCACAATAGCATCTTCCACACCTTCAATCTCTACCATTCAGGCCAAAGGTTGAAAATGCATGAGAACTCCATCTACTGCCTGTTCCCTTCAAAACCACACACCATCCTGACTTGGAACTAAGACACCACTATTTCATTGTAGCTGGGTCAAAATCCTTGAAATCCTTCTTTAGCAGCACTGTGTGTATCTAAGCCACATGGGCAATAGCAGTTCAAGAAGGCAGCTCACCACCATCGTCTCCAGGATAATTAGGGATGGGCAATAAAAACCATCATCCCGTGAATGAATAAAACGAGATGAGACTAATACCACAGGATTGAAGAATTGTACATGTACAACAAAAGCAAAATAGCATGAATGCTGGAAATCTGAACAATAAACAAAAAGCACTGCAAGTACTCTGCAGGTCAGAGACAGAGAAAATCAGAATTAATGATACAGGACCGGGCCTTTCACGATAGGACATGTTGGTTCAGCTGAAGTCAAGTGCAGAGACTTTCAAAAGGCATTAATAAAGTGCTACATTAAAGTCTTATAATTGTGTAAAATTGATTAAGCCATCTTAAAGGATCCTGAACTCTAAATAAAGGTAGCTGTAGTTGCAGTTCTTACTCTCCATTGAAACACAGTAAGAATCCCAACCAGACCAAATGACTTCTTGAATAATCTCCTCTATTAATTTTTTTATCCCAATCAATAGCTATTGCTTAGTGTTAGTGAAGATCTATAGATCGGTTTGTGGCTGGAGTTGTTGTTTGGTTTGCTGAGCCGACTGCTTTTCATGCAAATGTCCTGTATTCCATGATGTGATTTTGCAATTTTTGAAGCCAATAACTCCAAAGTCCTTTGCTCTATTATACTTTCCAAACACAGAAGCAGGCAGCTCAAAAAAGTACTTGTTAAATGTCAGGTTTAAGGCATAAAAAACAAATTAATATACTTTATGAATAAATGCAGGTTTATATTTGAAAATAAAAGGATCACTGAGCAAAGTAAATTCCTTGAAATTATTGCAAGTGACCCATGTAAGTTAGTAATCTAAAACCGGAAACTTTTACGTAATTATCAAGATGGCCTACAGATCACCAGCAGCATTTTCAAGATATGACTGGTGTGGTATGTTTTCAAGGAAGAATTTGTGCACAGATTATGAAGTATATTCTTCAAAGCTATGACAATGCCACATTTGCTGAGATGAACTTGCTAACGTTACAAAAGACACATTGCAAACTGTGACAAAGTTCACAGTTTTCTTTACAAGACAATATTTTCAATGGATATATGATATAACATTTTTAATTGGATTGTACAAAGGAGTTAAGCTGGCAGTGGACTTTAAATTAGAAATCTATGTTCAGTTTTTGACGAAACAATTTCAATTTACAAACTTAATTTTAAAAACTGCATAAAGGCACTGACCTTGTTCAATTTTCTTGTTACTATTTAAAAAATCAGTAGAATATTTTGAAGAGTCTAGACCTAACAATTCTTGCTGTTGTTTTAAGATTTCCTCCATTAATCTGGAATTATTTCTTTTGAAAATTCCTGGAAGACACAAAAGGCACATGAGTGAAATGACTGAAAACATCAATTACGATAAGCAAGACAGCAGTCAGAAAGACAACATGATTGAAGCAGCTAAGACTGGTTTGTGACCTCTCTAAGAACAATGAGTGACAAATGTCTACATTTGAGAAAACTGGTGTGAAGTACAAATTGGAAGCTACAAAGATCACAGTTGGATAAAGGGATCAAATAAATGATGCAGTGATACAGACCATTAGCATTTTTGCTTTTGGCGCTCTTTGCTCCTGACAATCAAACCAGCTCAGTGCCATGAATACAGAGGTTTTTTATTCCCAGATAAAATGTACAGTGCATTAAAATAGGTGAACAGAATTCAACTGCAGTCAAGATGTCTTTGTTTTTTGCCCTTGTGTTAAAATTGTAATCTCAATAAAGAAAAGTTGACTGTGTAAATACCTACTCAAATCACATGCTTCCTGTCACAATCTGATGGTATCTGTAGCAAGTCAAAATTGCATCAGATACAAGTCACGGGTGGAGGACAAACAAGAGCAGCAGGGAGGAGTGAAACAAACCAAAACAAACTTTCCTGTTTGAGCATGACCTAGCTGCTTCTGTCTGTGTTAAAAGTTTGGAAACTTCCTGAAATATCATTTGGACTGTGTCTCCGCAGCAGGAGTAATTATCAGATTGTTAAATGAACAGAAGACATGAATTCCAGTTCAGATTAGTAAGATTATTCATTCTCCTGAAAATTCTATAAATAGCTGTTTGAAAGAATTCCACGTAATCTTTATTCTCATTACAACGCTGGAATGAAATCTTTTTGAATATGACACACAAAATTTGGGGGTTCAGGGGTTTAAAACTGTTATGAATTACGTGATATGGATAAGGAAGAAGGGGCCCACTCTTCTCATCCATTGCCCATCCTGAAAAATTCCCTGATTTTTTTACTGAATCCAACTATTTAAATTATTCCACACTTCAGACAGAACCTGCTCACCAGTATACTGACAATCAAAACAGCTGAATGGCATGGTTTCAATCTTGTCATGTATCCAACATTATCAACAGGGCATGAGACAATTGGCAAGTAAAATTTTACATTCTGATATTAGCCTTTGCAGTGTGTGGGCAAAGAACCAAAAGACAGCTCAACTATAAACCTTTAACCAGCAGTCACTGGGGAGTCAAGTTCTTCACATCTGATGCTTACATAATAACTTCCAACGTGGACTAAAACTTGCAGTAAACCAGCCTCTTTGCTTCCAAATAGGTACCGACACCAAATAAGTACACATTGAATAAGACATAACGATACTGCTAAGAAAATTACAACAAATTTCCTTAACTCCCTTTCACCAAACTACAAAGAACTTTCAAAAAACTGCATTCCACATGTTTGAAGACATTCAGGGCATATCTACAGCCAATCACAGCTTTTAATTTCAACAGGGCGCATTTTCTCAAGTAACCATAATAAACAATACTGATTATACAATTCTTTGGGGTCAGTGGCAGCAGAAAATGAGTATATTAGGTAAACTACATCGGCAAAGAGAAAACAATAAAATGGAAGAAAAAGTATTCAATCTATAAGTGTCTATTGCTCTTTATCCAAATCGAAACACAAAAAGCTGGCCAAACAACTGTTCAAAGTCCAAGGTAATATAAAACACTTTCGGAGATCTTGGAATTCTTCCAATTCTGATTTTCTTAACATTCCAGATTTTCATCACTCCACCACTAGCAGTTTGGGCATCAAGCTCTGGAATTCATTTCTATAACCCTTCCTCCAAAGATAAATCTTTAAAAGTGCAAAACTTGAATTAAATTCCTATTTGTCTACATCCGTAGCAGTTTAGAACCAAAAAAGCACTTTATCAGCTAATGGTCATGAGTCACCACCAGATTATTTTTTACCGTGGTGCAATATGTAATCTTGACTTGATTAGCCATTTCTATTATGCACATTTGGAGCAAAACTTCAGCCCAGTAATTCTGACCCAGAAGGTACATTTCAAACACAATTAAGAAAATAAGGACTTCAAATTCTATTACAGACTGGAGATCAAAGAAAATCCTTATTGCCTGATAAGTCTCAACTCATCCTAAGAAAAACACTGAGCATGAAAAACATTTAACTTAAAGAATAGTTTGAAAATGATCCTTTATATCTGGATAATTAAACAATCATGAATAAGATGCAATACAGAAGTAGCCTACGAAGTAGAGCTTTTCAAGCAAATCTGTGGAATGCTGAAACTTTTGTTTATTGATAAAAGAAAATTCCAAAAATAGAACCTAACATAAATTATCAAACTTCAACAGGAAATATCTTATTGCAATCCACTCTTTAAAAGAACCAAACTGAACATTGCAAATCGCAACGTACATCTATACAAGTCAGAGAAGCAGCAGGCATCCCACAGAAAGAAGTCATCAATATTTTCCCATCACGCACGGCTATAGCACAAAAGATACTTTCTTGTCTGCACTAGTCAAAGATCTAACTACGCTAAGATAATAAAATGTAGGCCCGAAACGTCAGCTTTTGTGCTCCTGAGATGCTGCTGGGCCTGCTGTGTTCATCCAGCCTCACATTTTATTATCTTGGATTCTCCAGCATCTGCAGTTCCCATTATCTCTAACTACGCTAATGCCTTCTTCCAGCTTTTGGCCCATGGCTGTGCTGACAATAGCAAGCAAGTGATTACCTAAATAATGCTTAAATGTTGCAAGAGTTTCTAACTCAAATCACTCTTTCAGTGAGTCAGTTTGAGGTTCCCACGACCCTCAGGATTATTAAAAAAAGACATCCTCACCCCCTTCTTTCCCGTCTACCTTAATCTACGAATCCAGTTATTGACCCCATCAGTACAAGAACAAGTGCCTTCAGCCTCTATATGCCCTTCAATCTTATTTCGCTCTATCAGACAACAAAAGTTGGTTCAGACAGGCAAATTTTAAGGAGCACATTAAAAGGACAAAACAGGAGTTCATGGATGCTCAGAGGATAAGAAAGGATATCAGAGTTGTTGAGTTAGAAAAGTTTTTGGAGTTAAGGAAAGTGAGGCCACAGAATAGTCCGAAAGTGAGGATGGGGAATGATGTTCCTTAACTAACATGGATAAACAGACACGTACAGTTGGTTCTGCTACAATACAATAGGTGTATTCCTGTGCAACATCGTCTTATAGAAAATCAAGCTATAGAAATAATAGGGCCTATGGGAAAAGTAGGGTTTAGGGGCAGACCAGCTAAAAAAAAATCACAAAAGTCTAATACAAAGGATCACACAATATGAATAAAATGTTTAATTCATATCTAATAATGAAATAAATGTAAATTTAATACTTTACCTCAAAATAATGTCAAGATGACTTGACGGGGGGAGGAGATTGCACTGTACCTCTCAGAAAGCACTTTGCATCAAAGCCCGCAAAAAGATCATGTGATACTGGCACAGAGATTCTTTTGGTGCTAATATCGAACGTATTCACGACAAAGCCTGTGAAAGCATCATCATGTCATGTTGACACATACTCCTCTGTGCACCGATGCAATCTCTTTCCAGCCAACACAAGTTCACGTTTTAGAAGTAGCGTTCCCCAATTCACCAGTCGCACTGCAGCCAATTTGCAGTCACGGAACAAACATTATAGCAGAAATGTAGTGATAAGTCCACACTACTTGGTGCAGCAGCAGTTTACGATGAATACAATGTGACAGATTGGCCTGGGTTTGGTGAGGTTATGGAGGTGAAAGTATGCAATCTTATCAATAATGCAAACGTCTGGTCAGAGACTCATCTAAGGGTCAAATATGACAGATAAAAATATTCTGCCAATTAAGCTTCTTAGCAAATTTTGAATGCTCCACCAACCAATCTCAACATTTTAGCAAAATCGAAGCACAAATGAAAACTGTTCTCACCAGTCTGAACCAAGCTGTAAAACTGGCTTGAAATAGTTACAACTACTGTAATCCACCATGAAACAGCTCCCACGTACCACAACCAAGCATACATGCAAAAACCTGACTTTCATTAAAATATTCATCAGAAGGTTTCACGTAATCAGCTAAGCATCTGCATTTACACAAAGAAACTCGCTGCACCCATTTTCTTAAATAGCACACTGCTGTTCCTGATTCCCTGGCCTTGATGATATGTACTCTGAAATGATTTTGGAGTTAGCAGGAGAAATTACAAACCAGTACAGCCAGACATGCAGCCTTCCCTTTACCCTGTGGGCTATGCTGCGTCTTTTGATCTTTCAGGGGATGTGGGCATCACTGACTAGGCCAGAACGTGTTATATGTCCCCAGCTATCCTCAGGAAAGCGGTGGTAAGCTGTCTTCTTGGACCGCTGTAATCAATGTACAGGGAGTTGGGGACATCCACAGTGCTGTTGGGATGAAGTTCCTGGATTCTGACCCAGGGATAATAAGAAGGGTGGCAATATAGTACCAAATCAGGATGATGCATAGTTTGATGGATGGGAATTTACAGGTTCTGCACCATACAAGCCAGTCTGATTTACAGTCTTTGCTGCCTGTTTTATTGGAAGTAGATATGTTCCTTGGTCATGGAGGTCAGTGATGAGGAAGGTTTAAGAATTGCACAGGATTTGTTTGCTGATCCTGAAGAAAACATTTAGTTTTCTATAACAGATAGGAAAAACTTGCTCTCACTAGGGTAAGGATCAGGAACATGAGGGCGCAAATTTTAGGGAATAGGCAAAAAAAATGTAATCGAAATAAGAGGAAAGCCTTTTTTAGCTCAGTGGCTAGTTAGGAGCCAAAATACATTGTGCGTATGACGAAGGCAGATTCAACCGAGGCATTAAAGAGGAAATTGGATTACTTTATGAAAAGGAAAACTGTGCTGAGCAAATGGAAAAGGATTGGAAAAATAAAGCGGTAAAGGGTTCCTTCAGTGAGCCAGCACAGAAAATTCCAAGTGGCCTCTCTCTATGCTGTAACAAATGAGAGATTCTGTAAAGCGCAATGGTCAGACAAATGCTGGAATAATTGTTCAAGGTTGCTTTGAGATGTCCTCCAGACATCAAAAAGGCTGTGTCTATAACAGCTTTTACAAATAAAAGAAACAGGGTGCTAGTCTGATGGAAATCACAAATCACTTGTCAGCAAAATTTAATGCTGTTAGCTAACTTGCGCATTTTGCCTCAAATTATTCTGTACCACTGGACAGTACATCATGGAATAGAGAAGCTTTGTGTCTGCCTCAGAAAAGGTTGAGAAGGCTTGGGCTCTTTCGTCAATAGAAGATCTTGAAAGGTGACCAATTAACATTATGGATGGGAAAGGCAGGGGACTAAAAGCCATAAATGAAAGATAGTTTTCTTTAAAAAAAGAGAGAGTCCAAGCTGGCAATCTGGGCAATTTCTTTACCAGGAGTGATTAGAACATGGTACTTGCTACCACATGGAATCATACAGGTGAATAATCAAATACACCCAGGCAGAAACTGAATAGGTACATGAAGGAGAAAAGGAACAGAAGGATATAATTCTGGAGCTAGATGAACAGCGTGGGAGAATATCATGGGGCACAGACACGTTGATCCAAATTATCTGTTTAGATATGTAACAGTGAAATATGTTCACTAATTTTGAATTCAAACAGGTTGTCAGAACTGCTTAAGCCAAGTTTTAAAGTACAACTTCAACCAAAAGTGCATTCTGGACAAACTTAAAAGAACCTTGTTGCATCTACTGTACCAATTCAAGTGCAATGGTATGTCACTGTATTAATAATCCTGAGGTCCAGACTAACTTTCTGGAGATGACAGCTGGGTAAATTTAAATACAACTAATCTCTGATTTTGAAAAACTAGACTCAGTAATAGTGATCAAGAAACCACTGACAATGGTCACTAAAAATCCACCTGTCTCACTGACGTCCTGCTGAGAAAGCGACTTGCCATCCTTACCAATCTGGCATACATAGGCCCCAGACACTCAGCAATGTGGATGACTCCTAAATGTGCCTGAAAGAATCAAGCAAGCCTTTCAGTTGTAACAATCATTAGAGTTATATAGCATGGAAGCAGACCCTTTGGTCCAACTCATTCATAATGACCATGCACCCAAACTAAACTAGTCTCACTTACCTGTGCTTTCCCCAAATGCCTCTAAACCATTTGTACTCAAGAACTTATCTAAATATCTTTTAAATGTTGAAACTGCACCTGCATCTACCACTTCTTCTGGCAGTTCATTCCTTATATGCACTACCCTCTGTGTGAAAAAAGTTGCCCAAGGTCTCTTTTAAATCATTCCCCTCTTACCTTAAAACCTATTTCCTCTAGCTTTGAACTCCCCCATCCAAGGAAAAAGACCATGGCTATTCGCCTTATCTTTGCCCCTGACAATTTTATCAGTAACATCCTTGTAAATCTTTTCTACACTTTCCAATTTAATAATATCCTTCCTATAGCAGGGTGACCAGAAGAGTATGCAGTACTCCAAAAAGTGGCCCCACTGATGTCCTGTACAACCGCAACAGGATGTCCCAACTCCTGTGCACTATGCTCTAACCTGAGAAGTCAAGCATGCCAAACATCTTCACCACCTTGTCTACCTGTGATGCCACTTTCAAGTACCTGAACCCAGAGGGGTCTGTTCAACAACAGTCCCCAGGGGCCCTATCATTAACTGTGCAAGTCCTGCCAGGTTTGTCTTTCCAAAATCCCACACCTCACATTTATCTAAATTAAGCTCCATCTGCCATTCCTAGGCCCCTTTGGCTCAGCTGATCAAGATCCCACTGTATTCTGGAGATAACCTCCTTCCCTATCCACTATACCACCAAACCAGAGTTGGTTAATCTAATCGGGCCTATTCTAAAGGACTGACATACCTATCTATATTAAATCACACTGTCTTACAGTAATAGAAATAAATTAATGATAAAAGGAATAAAACAACACAAAACACCCAATACTGACCTGGGCACCAGAAGCAACAATGGCACACCCGGTCCGGTCAACCCTGCAAAGCGACAGTTTGACACTCTCTGTAAGATACGAATGTGTCTGCCATCACAATCACCATCCTCGCGTACATCTGAATCCACCAGTAGGACAGACCCACCAGACGTCGTGACCCACCTGGGAGTCCTAAACATCATCTCTGGAAATCACCAAGTCTCATGGTATCAGATCAAACATGGGCAAGGAAACTCCTCCTGGTTACCATCTACCACCCCCTTCCCTCCCCGCTTTCCTTCACAGCTAAGGAATCAATATTCCTTCAGGTTAACTGCTTGGTAAATGCACAGCATGTAGTCTGGGTAGACGACTTCAACATTTATCACAGGGAATGGTTTGTTAGCACAGTTACCAAGCCAACTAGCCGAGTCCTAAAAACACACAGTTGATAGAACAGGCCTGAGACAGGTGGTGAGGGAAAGAACAACAGGTAAAAATCTCTTTCTCCACTGATCTAATATTGCCAGTGCATCTGGCCAAGTCAGTATCAGCAGGAATGACTGCTGCATTGTTCTTGCACAGATGAAGTGCTAACTTCACATTAAGGATACCCTCCATCATGCTTTGTGGCACTATTATGCTAAATGGGACAGATTTCAAACATCTCAAAATTGGGCACCCACAAGGCACTATGTGCCATCAGCAGCAACAGAATTGTGTTCCATCACAATCTGTAACGTCATAGCCTGGGATATCCACCAATCTACCATGCCAATCAAGTTGGGAGATACAACCATGGCTTTATGAACAGTGTGGGAGATAACAGGAGCAGCACAAAGTATACCTCAAAAAAAAGGGGTACCCACCTGATAAAGCTGTATGCCAAACAGCAGAAGCAGCATGAGACAAACAAACCAAACACACTTTGACAAGAATACAGGTGCTGAATATTATTTGAATGGAAAAATTCTGCAGTAGGTCACAATAAAGAGGAATTTTGGATCCTTTGAGCATGAATTGCAAAAAATTAGAATCCAAGTTCAGGAGGTAGTAGGGGACACAAATTACTGGCCTGTACCTCAAAAGGGAATGAGGTACAAAAATAAGAAAGCATTGAAGTTATACAAGACGCTAGACCACACCTGCAATGCTGTGAACAGGTCTAATCCTTAAGGAACAACGCACTGGCATCGGAAGCAATCTAGAATGTTTATTAGGTTGATCGCGATGTACGAGGGATTGTCTCATGAAAAACAGTTGAGTATGCTTGAATACGACTCATTGGAGTTTAAAAGAATGAGGGGCACACTTGTTGAAATGTATAAGATTCTTAAGGAACTTGACAGGGTAGACATGGAGAGCTTGTTTTCCCTTGTGGGAGAACCTAGGACTAGAGGGCATAATCTCAGAGTGAGGATCGCCTATTTATGGTAGAGATGAAGAGAACTATTTTTTACTCAGTGGAATTCTCAGTGAATCAGTGGAATTTTTCACCACAGAGAGTTATTGAGTTCGGTTCATCAAGTATACTGAAGTCCGAGATAGACAGATTTGTAATCAGTAAAGGAATCAAAGTTATGGGGTAAAGACAGTAAAATAGAGTTGAGGGCTATCAGATCAGCTGTGATCTCACTGAATGGCAGAGCAGACTCAATAAGCCAAATGCCTACTTCTGCTTCTATGTCTGGCACTATTATGCTAAATGGGACAGATTTCAAACATCTCAAAATTGGGCACCCACAAGGCACTTTGGAGCATCAGCAGCAACAGAACTGTGTTCCATCACAATCTGTAATGTCATAGCCTGGGATATCCACCAATCTACCATGCCAATCAAGTTGGGAGATCAGCCACGGCTTTATGAACAGTGTGGGAGATCACAACAGGGATGAGTTGGCCAGATGCACTGGCAATATTAGATGTAAGTGAACCCACCAGAAACTGATCCGACTGAAAGTCTGTAGTCCTGCTACATCCATTCATGAGTGGTGCTGGATAGTTGAACAACCAGAGAAGGGTCCAGAAATATCAGTACACTCAGCCAGAAACGCCAAGATCCATCTCTATCTCCTCCTAAGGTCACCTATATCACTGATGACTGACCAAGCAATGCAATTCACTCCATCTGATACAAGAAACAGCTGGTTCTCACAACATTCCACAAATAATATGAAAGGCCTTCTCCAGAACAGCCATGACCTAAGCCAAGCTGTTCCAGTACAGCTCCAAAGGCAACGACACAGGAATGTTAAATATAATCCAGGTATGTCCTATCCACAATAAGCAGGACAAACCTAACTCAGTTAACTACCACCATATCAGTCTGTGGTGAACTCTGTGATGGGATGGAAAGACAATGAACAACAGTGCTATCAAGCATCTTTAGCTACTTTGCCAATGAACTTCCCCTCAAAGTCAGAAGTCAGGGATGTTTGAAAATGCAGAGTGTTTAGTAACATTTGCAACATTTCAGATACAGAAGTCATCCAAGTCCAGATACAGCCAGACCTAGGCTAGACAACGGTTTGGTCTAATAAATGGCAAGTAACATTTGCACTATAAAGCACCAGGCAGTAAGCATCTCCACAAAGAGTCAAACCATTTTTCCTGAACATTTAATTGCGTTACCAGTGAACCCCACACCACAGACCTCCTGGGCATCACCATTAACAGAACTGGTCGTATGAATACTGAGGCTGTAAGAACAAATCAAGGATTGGGAAAATCTCTGGAAGATATTTCAACTCCTAACTCCACAAAGCCTGTCCACTGACAAGACAAGGTCAGGGTTGGGAATAAACACGCTCCACTTTCCCCCAAGACAACACAGCCTCCTCAACTAGCACCTCATCCATTCACTTCCTCCACTCCGGACACCCAGGCAGCTGTATACACCATCAGCAAGTCACAAGGTTCCTTCAACACAATCTTCAGGACCTGGTACATCCAACATGTAGAAATCCAAGGTCAGCAGATACATGGAAATGCTGCCACCGGAAAGGTGTCCACCAAGCCATCAACCATTCTGATTTTAAACCATATCACGATACCATAATGTCACTGGGTCTAATCCTAGATCTCCCACCCTAACAGCACCGAGGGTGTCCCTACACTCCAAGGATTGTTGTGGTTCAACAAGGTGGCTCACCATCTTCACAGGGGTCATTACGCATAAGCAATAGATGCCAGCCTAACTAGCACAGATGTCCTATGAATGAATTTTTCTTTTAAAAATTCATCCAGTACAGTCAGTGCCAGAAAGAATGTTGCTAAAGGTCTTATTAAAACAATGGTAGGCTATCATTTAAGTGCTTTGAGGACAAGGAAACAGTAATGCCATTCAGCTGATAGCTAGCTATCAGTCATTCCCATTTTAATAAAATTTAGAGGATTTTTTAAAAAAATCATTGCCTTTCCTCACCCCCAACAACATTCATCAAGAAAACTTGGATAGATAGGCCTCTTGGATATTGTGCAGCTCAATCACAAACAGGTCTGACACAGTGAAACAAAAATGATGTTTTCTTTTTGCTATTTTGATAATTTCTAATTACAGTATCAGCTTTAAAAATTGCACTGAAAATAAACAAAGAAATATTAGTCAGTTCATTGATACCCCATGAATGGTCAGTTCAAGAAGTGTGCCCCTCCTCTCCTCTGTCCCAGTCAGATGTTGAGACTGAACTGCAAATGTTTCACTTGGCAGCATGCTCTGTTGATGAAGCCATTATGTTCCTCAGCTGCAGGGCAACTGAGCATTCAAATAACCCATTCAAATCTTGAAACAGGCTACCTACCAGGAAGAACTCAAACAAAAAACTCATGACCACAAATTTTGAAGTACATACTCATGATTCAATTATTGCTATTTTGCCACTGCTGTTGGTGTTGAATTCAGACAGACTAAATAATCAGAACATATTTGAGCCCCAAAGAAAATAACTCCTCTATCCGAAGTATATCCAAATGCCAAAAGTAAGCTCGGAGCATTTTTAAAACCTCTAATAAACACCTGCAACATTAAAGCAAACATACGTACATTCTGAAAAGGTGACAGCACCCCTCCTATGATGGAAGTGTGCTTTGTTAAAACAACATAATCATCAGTACTCACATTCCAATTACAGGTGTGCACCACAAGATGTGGAATCATTTTGACATTGAATGAGAATGTCATTATTCTTATCACATCTACTTGGATCTTCCTGCAAGAGGCATTGATTAAAATCTTATGCAAAAATATATGCATTTAACAAGCCTGAATTAAGCAGTGGTTGTTACTGGCACTTTATCCATTCCCTGTCTGTGATAAGATTCATTTTGCAATCTCTTTCTAAATGATAAGATAAATTAAAACACAAAAGGAAGACAAAATGGTCAGAAACAAAAAAGAAACAAAGCACTGAGCAGACTGATTGAACTTCTAATAAAAATCTTTACCCTTTGCATTCTTAGGATTATAGGATTTCAAATTGGAATAATTTGAAATCCTGTTGTATTATTAAAGTAATAAAATAATTATACTTGGATGCTGCTGCTGTTTAACTTTAAAGTAGGAATAAGGCTGATTAATTCAAAATTGCTCAAGTGGCAATGTGTCATTTTATGTTGTGGCAGTGACAAGATATTCCAATCTTCAGGAAAAACTGTAAGGAAATCAGTTCGGTCCTATAGAGTGCACTGTGATTTTCATTTAATACCTCTGCTGAGGGTAGTTTCTCTAGGCCAGAGGTCTGGGTTCTCGTCCCACCTGCTATGAAACAGGTCAATTTGAAAAGCCCTCCTCCAAAAATACCATTTTACTGTAACAAAAAGTACACACCATATAAACTTAAAATCAGTCTAAATTATGCCCTTAAATCTGTGACTTGAACCCACAACTTGGAATAGGATAATGATAGTACTAAAGTGATCAACCCTAACTTACTGACATACACATGTATGAAAAAGAAACCGTTCAACAGTAGTCACATTTAGTTTTGACTGACGTTAAGTTATGGCACTTTAACAGTTGAAAGTAGTTTTACACTGTAAGAACTTTAATTAAGCAGCGTTCATTTAGAGCGGGTAGAGCTTGCAACTGTAAAAAGGGACGAAAAACGAAAGTATTTTTTTCCTTCTCTTGACGGGCGCCAAACTGCCCTGGACAACCAAGAAACAAACATTAAGCCAGGATTTGTCAAGGCGATTGCTGCTAAATCATCCACAAAGTTAAAGGAACAAACCATGGATCGGAAATTCCGGTTCTTTAACGTTCAATTCAAGGAAGAAAATTCCCGCCCACCTATGCAATGTACGTCTTATTTCTAAGGCGGGGGAGGCTCGTTTACTTTCGGGCAGCTACCCACTCCACCCCTGGCTCACCTTGGTTGTCATAGACGCTGACATAGGAAATGCCAACAGCCATACACCACACCACCAGGTTAGCGATGTCCGTGTAGCTGCTTTCGTCCTCAGTCACTACCAGCCCCAAGTGCAGCGGTAACTTCTTCAGGCGGCGTCCGTCCGAGCGCCAGCGCGCGCGCCGGCTCTTGCCTTTGTTCTTGGCGTTCTGGAATCGGAACGCCAGGCTCGCCGGGTTCCAGCGCCTCCAGGCCCACATTCCATGGCGGAGCCAGGCCGACAGCGTCCGGTGCAGGCACAGCAATGTATGCAGTATCCTCCAGACCAACTCAAACACTGCCATCACCTTACCATGCAATTACAGAGAAGGTTCGGGTTGCGGAGGAGAACTGCAGCGTGTGAAACCAAAACTAAATAACACAACCCTCCCGTTGTAAAGATTCACGTGGAGAAAAGCCAGCTTTGCTAAATCAGTCTCCGTCTTTCTTTGAATGAATACTAATCAGTGCCAACTCCTCAACACGCCCGCCGCCATCTTCACTCTTCCCCCACCCCCTAAGTATTAACTTTCACCTTTGACCGAAACAACACATGGAGTGCTGGGATTGGTTCACAAGGTCCAAACCCGACCAGAGACGAATGCAATTTGTTCACTCGACAGTCGCCTGAAGCTGCAGCGTCCCCTAATTCGACAGAGCTCAATTCGTCTCCAGCTTCAACATTTGTCAATGCAATGCTGAAGGGGAATAGCAAAACATATCGTAGAAAAATCTGTGTAGTCGCTTGCAAAACAACTTTTGAAATGTTGCAATGTCGAAGGGGCGTTGTCGAATCCTCCCACAAACAGAAATGAGGCAATGACTATTTCCCAATTGTAATAATGAGGAAAGGACACGGGACGCAGGCTAGGAGACAGGTTTGTGGAACATCTGCGCTCAGCACTCACCAACAGCCGATTGCCATCCATGTTAATTGCCACCCTGGCAACATGTCCATCCGTGGCATCCTCCACTGTCAGAGTGAGTCCAGACGTCAACGGGAAGAACAACACCTGGTATTTTCACCTTGGGAGCTTACGGCTTGTATATTGTCTTCACCAGCTTCAAAATCCCTCCACCCCAGCTTTATCCCGCCTTCTGGCCTCGGCCTCCTCCTCCTCGCATCTCTGAACTAACCTGTCCATCTTCCTACTTGCTTATGTGTACCACCCTTCCCACTGACCTATCACAATAACCCCTACCTGCATCCACCTATCACCATCCCACCTACCTTTCCCCAGCCCCCTCCCTCTTTATTTCTGGGGTCATCTTCTACTCTCAGTTCCGATGAAGGGTTTTGGCTGAAGTGTTGACCTTCAAACTTCTCCAAATGTCTTTTAAATGTTGTAATTGTCCCCCCAACTTTGGTCTGTGGGACGAAATCAGAAACCCGGCCAAAAAAACTCTTAAGAGGCTGGCATCCCAACACCAGTCACCCACTATTTGCAAATACATTGCCTTTAACAATAGCATTACCTCTCACTGACTCGGGCATTCAGCAGACCCAATATTCCCTGACAGTCATCCTTTTATGTCAGCTAGGTTTCCCTGATTAGACCAGATTAACAGCCCCAATCAGGGAACTCATATTCCTTGAGGTCTAGCTGGCTGACCTTGTTACAATTATCGAATCACTCTGAGTCCACTGATGGAGGACAGTCTGATTTTTTTTTGAGAGCTTCCTGGGGTGTTTTAACACCAAAGCTTCTGATTCAGAATCCAAGACGAGAGGTATGTAATGAGCAGGAGGTTGCCCCTTGTGCTCAAAGGACCTCCATAGACATTCACTCATTTGTTTGGAGGCAGAACGGGGGAGACAGTGGCCTAGTGGTATTATTGCTGGGCTGTTATTACCAGAGACCTAGATAATGTTCTGAGGACCAGGTTCAAATCTTGCCATGGCAGATGGAGGAATTTAAATTTTTTTTTAAATCTGGAATTAAGAGTCTAATAATGTCCATCCATTGCCAGTTGTTGGGAAAAACCCATCTGGTTCACTAATGTCCTTTAGGGAAGGAAACTACCATCCTTACCTAGTCTGGCCTACATGTGATTCCAGACCCACAGCAATGTTGACTCATACCTGCCCTCTGGACAATTAGGGATGGGCAATAAATGCTGCCTAGCCAGCAACGCCCTCATCCCGTGAATGAATAAAGGAAGTGTCAAGGCAGCTACTTCCATCACGTACGTTTCTGATTCAAAGGACTCGACAATGTTTGATGGAGAGGGTGAATCAATGGATCCTTGAAGTGTCCTGAAGGCTCTCGGGGCAGGACGAGTTTTGCCCCCACACATTCTGTGAATTCGTAGCTTTTAAATATACTTATTCAGGACAGTCAAACCTACCCACATGTAGCGTCATCCTATAATCAGTTAAGAACTGTGACAGCTTGGTGTGTAGTGAGGCTGTAGGCTGTTTCTTCAGCCTTCAAAGTTTGGACCAATCTTTCTGTTCAGACCATTAAATCATGGGTGGCATGGAACTGTCTTAATATATTGAATCCAATTCAATTTAGGAAGTAACTAAAGTCCCTGATGGTAAACAATGGCCCATTATCCATGACCAATATCTGGGACTCTGTATGTCGCAAAAGATATACACAATTTTTCGAACATCGCTCCAGTGATGATGAATGGACACTATACACTTCCAACCACTTTGAGTGGCCATCTTCAATGGCTAAAAACATTGAATGGACTAACATAGTCAACATGCAACTGAATCCGGGGTTTTCATGGCCACTCCCTTGGATGTGGGGAAGCCGCTGGCAGTAATTTTTGCCCTTGTTGACACTCTGGACACTGTCCCACTAAAGCTGTGTGTCTGCGTCCATGCCTGGCCAGCAGCATAACTCCTCACTAATATCTTCATTTTGTATAGCCCTGGGTGGCCCTGGTATAATTCAGCAAGTATTTGACAGCGACCTTTGCTTGCAACAATCACTCTTGCTCCACAGAACAATATGATGCCCTCTACTGTGAGCTCTCCAGGTTTGAAAAGGTTTTAATTCTAGCTGAGACGGCACTTTGTTTTATCCCATCAATGCCAGTTGTTTCATTTTGGAAAGGACTAGATATTTCTGTATCAAAAGTCTGATTTTGTTAGCTGTGACTGGTAGTGCGTCTGGAAAATTCAGTGTCATGATCGAGCGTTCTATTTGGGGTACTATTGGTAGTATATCTGCCAGTGGAGGCAGCTTAATGCATCCACATCCACTGCTCGGCCTCCTGCACAGTGTTCTAATTTATAATTATGAGCACTTATTATCAGAGCCCACTGCAGAATGCAGCTGAAGTAATGGACAGCATAGTCTTATCCTCTTTAAGCAGACTAAGTAGGGGTTTGTGGTGCATGATTATCACAAATGTACTCCATCATGGCACAGACAGAATTTTCTGACTTCACATATAACCACCAATCCTTTTTCTATTTGCACTCTGCATTTGCCAAAGCCCTGGATACATAAGCCAGTGGGTGTTCCTCTCCAGTGGGACACCTATGAACTAATACCTCCCCAATGCCATATGGAGAGGCATCTCAGATCTTTCTTGGGATCATAGTGTGCCAGCACATTAGAGGATGATAGTTGATTCTTTACTACCTCAAAAGCTAGGACCTGTCTATGATACCATTTGCAAAGGCTGACCTTTTTTTAGGAGTTGATGCAACGGTGGATGCGAGATTGCATATGAACTTTCCATAGTAATTTACTAGATTCAGAAATGACCTAAGCTCCTGCACAGACATGGGGCCAGTGCACATGTGATTGGCCTCACTTTACCTTCAATGGGTGTAAGCTGATCTTGTCAACCCTGTAGCTCAAATAGATCACTTGGGGGCCTCGAGCACATATTTTTCCCATTTTAGGCATATACCTGCCTCAGAAGATCCCTTAGGTCTCTATCCAAGTTCTCTATGTGTTCCTTATTAGGTTTACCGTTAGGGCATCATCTAGCTAAATGGTGACCTGAGGTAGACCTTGCAAAATGTTCTTCATTGTCTGCTGAAAAATTGAACAGACTAACAATATGTCGATAGCAGTCTTGTATATTGGTACAAGCTTTTGTGGGCGCTAGCCTAGCTGATTTCTTGCACAAATTTAAGGGCTGGGGTCCAGAGCGAATTTTATTAAAAACTGTTTCTGCAATCACTGATACAGCTGCACTGGTAACAACCTTCATTTTAACCAGATGGGCATTCAAGCAATTTATGCTTGATTGGTTCTGATTTGAATGTTGCTAAGCAATCTAATTGTTCTAAACCAGATGCGGGTAGACTTTCCAAGATAGGAACTCTCCTAGACATCCTCAGGAATATGGCCTACGAGTTAACTTCCTCCATTTAAGTCTAATAGGGCTAAATTGCCACCCGAATTTGCATATCAGCAGCACTTACTATGTCTTACCAGACAGGATCCTGAAGAAGTTTGTAACTGTTTGCCCAAGATTTGGATTTGTTTTGGGGTTTTGCTGTTGGCCAACCTCGAGTTGCTCCTATCATGATATGTCCTGAATAAAGCTATTCAGTTGCTTGTTCTCAAGTGGTGTTCCCCGAGCTTAAGTGGACTTGCAAGCTTGTCCGCTTCCATCTGAATATCTTGCCACCCATGAGCTCCACTCTCGCATTTTTCAGTGATAAAGCCAGTTGAAGTCCAATTGAATTTCAGCCAGTAGGCCTTTTTGCCTGGGCACATAATTTATCCCACAAACTAGACAGTCTCTAAACATCTCATTAAGAGTTAAACCAACCTCACAGGCTTCTGCTAGTCATCTTGACCTAGCCACAAACTGCGATATGGATTCCCGTCGTTCTCTCACCGCTGAGTAAAAGTGCTTGTGTGTCTCAGAATTAAAGAAGCCTTGGGATCGTAATATTCCTGAAATATATCAAACAATTCTTGAAAGGTTTTAATATCTCTTGCCTCAGGAAAAGTTAGACTCCACAGGTTGTCCGGAAAATTACTCGTTTTTTTGTCTGCCCGAATGTTGTTTGTCCAGAAAAAAAATAATGCATTCTTTCCACATACTGGGCCCAGTCATCAATGGCAGGTTCGAATGAGTCAAGCTTCCCAAACTGAGGAATAATGTAAGTAAGCGCTTACACCCCAACTTCACATTGACTGTTGTGAGCAAGTTTAATCAGGATTGTGCTTTACTCTTGCAACCACTGACATAACTGTTCAGAGACCAGCATCCCAAAACCAATCACCCTTTGATAATAGCATTGCCTCTCACTGAATCGTGTATTCAGGAGGCTGAATTACCCTGACACTCATCCATTTGTATTTGCCAATTCTACATGATTGGGCTAGATTAACAGATTTAATTAAGGACCTTCTGTTCTGAGGTCCAGCTTGTGAACCTTGTTACAATCGCTACTTCAGCAGAAACCCACCCATACATGGGGAGAACATTCAACCTCCACGTAGGCAGTCATCCAAGCCTGGAATTGAACCTGGACCCCTTGTGTTGTGAGGCAGCAGTGCTAATCACTGAGTCACCATCCCACTCATTATGAGTCTTAATTTTTGAATTGATGCCCTGGAATCGGATTTGAAACCAAATCCTTATGGCTCCAAGATTTGTGTGCTACCAATTAAATCACAACTGACACAAGACAGTAAGGACAGAAGGAAATCAGAGAGAGACTTTAAAAGTAAAATTATTTGTTGTAATGCAGTAGTTCATACAAACTACCTTTGAATTAAGGTTTTTGATTCATATAAAATGCTCGGAGCACTCCATTTCTGCTCCATTACCCATATTATCTGTCTCCTACTGCAGCAATGTCTCTGTTTTAAAATTCTCATCCTTAGTTTCAAATTCCTCCAATGTCTCACTCCATATTTCCATAACCTCAAGAAGAGCTTTGGACTCCTCCAAATATGATCTTTTTTCTCCAATCTTAATTGGTTGTTGGCTGTGACTTCAGCTTTCAAGGCCTTAATCATGGAATTCCCTCCCAAATCCTCACTGCCCTTTAATTCTTCTCACTTAAGAAGGTCTGTAAAACTTAAGCTCATTGCTTTTATTCTCCATCCTCACATCTTCTTGTGTTAATTGTGTCAATTATGTTTGAAAACTATTATGGACCATCTGAGAACATTTTACTTTGTCAAAAGTGTTGCATAAATTCACATTGTTGTAGCCACCTAACTTGCTGTGATGAGTTTATTTTGTTCAGGTGTAATGTGATATTAAAAACGGAAAACACTCCCATTCTGATGGAATTTAAGCATTATCGATTTCTAAATGTTTAGTCTCATTTCTTCACCAGGAAACTTTAAAAACTTAATATTTCCCAGATGTAATAAATTAATTGTTTTTGTATGGTCAATGCTGATTATAAAAACCTCTATTTTCTCTGTTGTAAATTTCAAAATTTTAAATGTGCTGACCTGGAAATGCCGTAATTATTCTCTCAAGCGCTGCTGTTAGTCCCTTAGAGGATGAGGCTGGGAATTATAAATGAAAAACAGAAAATGGCAGAGACTTTGATCATTATTTTGTATCTGTCTTTTTGTAGATGACATAAAATACTTCCCAAGAATAAAATAAAATCAACGGTTGAAGGAAAAGTCAACAGAAACAAAATTGCTGGAAAAGCTTAGGTCTGGCGGCATCTGTGAAGGAAAACAAAAACAGAGTTAACGTTTCGGGTCCGGTGACTCTTCCTCAGAACAGGAGGACAAGAATTGAAGGAGAAGAGCTTTACACAATCGTATCAGGAGAAAAAGGTGTCAGAAAATCTAATAGGACTAAAGGTTGATGACTCCCCTTGATCTGATGGCCTCAGTCCTGGAATTTTGGAAGTGGCTACAGAGATGGTAGATTTATTGGTTGTAATCTTTCAAAATTCCCCAGATTCATGGAAGACCTAGTGGATAGTAAAATAGCCAATGTCATATGCCTATTCAAGAAAGGAAGGAGAATACAGAAAATACTAGGCCAGAAATCGATAAAGCGCTGGAGCCTATTCTTTAAAAGATTGGTAATGGACATCAACATGGTTTCATAAAAGGAAAATTATGTTTAACAAATTAATTGAGAGTTTCATTGGGGATGGAACAAGCTGGTTTGATAAATATCCAGTAGATGTAGTTGTTTTGAGTTTCCAAAATCCATTCAATAAATTATCAGACAAAAGGTTACTACAGAAGGAAAGAATTTAGGTTAAGGGTGAATGGGGCTGGAGAGGGATAACAAAATATAGCCAAATTATCTGACGATACAAAGATATGAAACCAAGCTGTGAAGAGGACATAGAGAGTATGCAAAGAGATCGAAGTAGGTTAGGTGGGTGGACAAAGGTTTGGCAGTTGTAGTGTAGTGTGGAACAAAGTGTGATTGGCAAATCTGGGGAAAGAATAGAAAAAAAAAGTGGTCCAAATTTTCCGATGACTGTCAGAACAGATTTGATCGATAGTGATTTTCTCTAATGTTACACACTGGCCTGAAAATTTCCGTGTCTGGCCTGTCCCATATGCATCTATTACCTGGAACGAGGGAGAAATGCACTCAGCACAGGAACTGTGTTGCAGGCTGAGGCATAGCCTTTTCTTTATGCTACTTGTTTCAGGAGTTAAATTATTGAAAGGATAGGAAAGGTAAGTGTGTCAGGTAAGCGATTGGTAAGCAGAGGGTAATGTGAGAGGTGGGTATGAGGATAAGATACTAGAGGAATGACAGGTAGGGTACCAAGTAGGGGTTAGGGCAGTATGCGGTTAGCATGACAGTGAAGAGTGAATGTGATAGGTGGATGAGAGATGTTTTGCCAATTAGGTGGCAGGGAAAGGAGCTTGATGGGTGATGATGGTTAAGGTGTCAAGTGTTAGTGGAATTGGGTAACAGATGGATGAGGGATGAGCTTTGTTGGTGGATTTGGGATTAAATGCCAATTAAATGGACGGATGCTTAGAGTAGGTTGGGGGAATTTGTACCTTGGATCCAGCAGGTGGTTTCGTGTCGGACTGGTTTGGTAGGAGGGTCAGGTGAAATCGGGGGGGGGACATCAGGTTAGGATGTTACTAGGGTAGGGGAACAACTTGTCTTGGGAGATGTCGGATTAGGAAAGATATTGGGTCAAGACGTTGTTGAATCATAGGAAAATTGAGTCAGGGGCCCATTGTTTCAGGGAAGTATTAAGTGTGTCAGCTCAGGGGACCTTATGTGATCATGGGAGACTGTCTGCTTGAGTGTGTCCAGTTAGAGGTCCATCAGTTCTGGGGGTGGGTAGTGGTGTTGAGTCCTGCAGGGTCAGCCTGCAGGCGATGTGTTGTGTCAGGAATCCAGGAGTGTGGGGTTGGGGAGTAGGGGTGGGGGGGTGGGGGGTGCGCAGGCTGCAATGGTGCATCAGGGCTTTATTTTAATCACTACCTAGAAGTTAGAACGGATACCTGAGTGAATTGGAGCCCTCAGGAATCTCCAACTTTAAGGACTAATTTGGAAAGTTCCAGACTTGGCAGAATTTCCAACCAGAAATTTCAATTACCTGAGCCATTCTTGCAGAGATTTCTACATGGTTATGATGCATAACTTCAGACTGCACTGCAAAAACAGTTATCTGGCCATCAGAAATATAAGTTGGGATATTATCTTGTGGCTCTACAGGACATTGGTGAGGCCACTTTTCAGAACGCTGCATGCAATTTTGCTCTCCCTTCTGTAGGAAGGATGTTGTTAAACTTGAGAGGATCCAGAAAAGATTTACAAGGATGTTACCAAGACTGGAGGGTTTGATTTATAGTAGGAGAATCTGAATAGGTTGAGGCTGTAGTCCTTGGAGCATCTGAGACTGAGGGATGACCTTACAGACCTTTATAAAATCATGAGGGGTATGGATATGGTGAATAGCCAAGCTCCTTTTCCAAGGGTGGGGAGTCCAACTTGGAGGGCATAGGTTTAAGGTGAGAGGGGAAAGATTTAAAAAGGACCTGAGGGGTAATTTTTTCATGTAGAGCGTGGTGTGTGTATGGAACAATCTGCCAGAGGAAGTGGTGGATGCTGGTAAAAGTACAACATTTAAGGAATCTAAAGAGGAAGGGTATGGAAGGATATGGGCCAAATGCTGGTAAAGGGTTTAGGTCAGTGTGGGATGTCTGGCTGGCACAGATCAGTAGGACTGAAGGGTCAGTTTCCGTATTGTATCACTCTACGACTCTTAGTGGAGAAATTTAAGATTGTGATGAGGAGGAATTTCTTCTCTCAGCAAGTTGTTGATCTGTGGAATTCATAGAAGCCCTACCGTGAGGAAACAGGTCCTTAAGCCCAACAAATCCACAGCGACTCTCAGAGCATGTCACCCAGACCAATCCCCCTCTAACCCACCGAATTTACTCATCTGTCAATAGCATGTGCAATTTAGCATGGCCAATCACCTAACCCACACACTTTTGGACTGTGGGAGGAAACCGGAGCACCCGGAGGAAACATGGGGAGAATGTGCAAACTCCACACAGACAGGTGCCTGAGGGTGGATTTGAACCCAGGTCCCTGGCACTGTGAGGCAGCAGTGCTAACTACTGAGCCACCATGCTGCCCCCAAAAAAGGAATTATCTGCGCCAGAGAGCATTAAAGGTTGGATGATGAACGTATTCAAGGCTGAGTGCTGGAGCAGACTTGAGGTGCCTCCTGCTTCTGTTTATTATGTTCTTATAAATCATAATTCACAATTTCCAATTAGAGCAATGGTAAGGTTGTCATTGTTCACTCATTATATGGAAGAAATCTGGCCAAAGCTGTACGTGGGAATACAAAAGCTGCAGTCAGACATGCTGGACTCCTCAATAGTGTTTTTTGTCCCACTCCTTGCCAATAACCTGAAATTAATGTCAACTAAGTGAACTTGCAACTTTGACCCATACATTCTGCACAATGAATGGTTAAAGAAGATAGGGCTAGTACATTCAAGAATAAATGAGATTTCAGCATAAATAGCAATAATTTCTAATGGACAGTCTTGCTGGCCTAAAACATACTTTTATAAGTGTACAACCACATTCCCACAAAAGAAAATGTGTTAGAGCTTTTAAATGTTTATTTTAACTTTTGATGTTTAATTTAAAGGGTCACGGAATTAAAAGCAACATGTTATTAGCCATCAGAGATAATGGGAACTGCAGATGCTGGAGAATTCCAAGATAATACAATGTGAGGCTGGATGAACACAGCAGGCCAAGCAGCATCTCAGGAGCACAAAAGCTGACGTTTCGGGCCTAGACCCTTCATCAGAGAGGGGGATGGGGAGAGGGAACTGGAATAAATAGGGAGAGAGGGGGAGGCGGACCGAAGATGGAGAGTAAAGGAGATAGGTGGAGAGAGTGTAGGTGGGGAGGTAGGGAGGGGATAGGTCAGTCCAGGGAAGACGGACAGGTCAAGGAGGTGGGATGAGGTTAGTAGGTAGCTGGGGGTGCGGCTTGGGGTGGGAGGAAGGGATGGGTGAGAGGAAGAACCGGTTAGGGAGGCAGAGACAGGTTGGACTGGTTTTGGGATGCAGTGGGTGGGGGGGAAGAGCTGGGCTGGTTGTGTGGTGCAGTGGGGGGAGGGGACGAACTGGGCTGGTTTAGGGATGCAGTAGGGGAAGGGGAGATTTTGAAACTGGTGAAGTCCACATTGATACCATATGGCTGCAGGGTTCC
Source organism: Stegostoma tigrinum (assembly GCF_030684315.1). Lineage (NCBI taxonomy): Eukaryota > Metazoa > Chordata > Chondrichthyes > Orectolobiformes > Stegostomatidae > Stegostoma > Stegostoma tigrinum. The sequence continues at coordinate 61,436,083 of NC_081357.1, read as the reverse complement.
CAGGCGGAATATGAGTTGCTGTTCCTGCAACCTTCGGGTGGCATCATTGTGGCAGTGCAGGAGGCCCATGATGGACATGTCATCTAGAGAATGGGAGGGGGAGTGGAAATGGTTTGCGACTGGGAGGTGCAGTTGTTTGTTGCGAACTGAGCGGAGGTGTTCTGCAAAGCGGTCCCCAAACCACCGCTTGGTTTCCCCAATGTAGAGGAAGCCGCACCGGGTACAGTGGATGCAGTATACCACATTGGCAGATGTGCAGGTGAACCTCTGCTTAATGTGGAATGTCATCTTGGGGCCTGGGATGGGGGTGAGGGAGGAGGTGTCGGGACAAGTGTAGCATTTCCTGCGGTTGCAGGGGAAGGTGCCGGGTGTGGTGGGGTTGGAGGGCAGTGTGGAGCGAACAAGGGAGTCACGGAGAGAGTGGTCTCTCCGGAAAGCTGACAGGGGTGGGGATGGAAAAATGTCTTGGGTGGTGGGGTCGGATTGTAAATTGCGGAAGTGTCGGAGGATAATGCGTTGTATCCGGAGGTTGGTAGGGTGGTGTGTGAGAACGAGGGGGATCCTCTTGGGGCGGTTGTGGCGGGGGCGGGGTGTGAGGGATGTGTCGCGGGAAATACGGGAGACGCGGTCAAGGGCGTTCTCGATCACTGTGGGGGGAAAGTTGCGGTCCTTAAAGAACTTGGACATCTGGGATGTGCGGGAGTGGAATGTCTTCTCGTGGGAGCAGATGCGGCGGAGGAATTGGGAATAGGGGATGGAATTTTTGCAGGAGGGTGGGTGGGAGGAGGTGTATTCCAGGTAGCTGTGGGAGTCGGTGGGCTTGAAATGGACATCAGTTACAAGCTGGTTGCCTGAGATGGAGACTGAGAGGTCCAGGAAGGTGAGGGATGTGCTGGAGATGGCCCAGGTGAACTGAAGGTTGGGGTGGAAGGTGTTGGTGAAGTGGATGAACTGTTCGAGCTCCTCTGGGGAGCAAGAGGCGGCGCCGATACAGTCATCAATGTACCGGAGGAAGAGGTGTGGTTTGGGGCCTGTGTAGGTGCGGAAGATGGACTGTTCCACGTAACCTACAAAGAGGCAGGCATAGCTGGGGCCCATGTGGGTGCCCATGGCCACCCCCTTAGTCTGTAGGAAGTGGGAGGAGTCAAAAGAGAAGTTGTTGAGTGTGAGGACGAGTTCAGCTAGGCGGATGAGAGTGTCGGTGGAGGGGGACTGGTCGGGCCTGCGGGACAGGAAGAAGCGGAGGGCCTTGAGGCCATCTCCATGCGGAATGCAGGTGTACAGGGACTGGACGTCCATGGTGAATATGAGGTGTTGGGGGCCAGGGAATTGGAAGTCCTGGAGGAGGTGGAGGGCGTGGGTGGTGTCACGGACGTAGGTGGGGAGTTCCTGGACCAAAGGGGAGAAAATGGTGTCCAGATAGGTGGAGATGAGTTCGGTGGGCAGGAGCAGGCTGAGATGATGGGTCGACCAGGGCAGGCAGGTTTGTGGATTTTGGGAAGAAGACAGAAACGGGCCGTGCGGGGTTGGGGAACAATGAGGTTGGAGGCTATGGGTGGGAGGTCCCCTGTGGTGATGAGGTCGTGAATGGTGTTGGAGATGATGGTTTGGTGCTCGGGTGTGGGGGCATGATCGAGGAGGCGGTAGGAGGTGGTGTCGGAGAGTTGGCGTCTGGCCTCGGCGATATAGAGGTCAGTGCGCCATACTACCACTGCGCCACCCTTGTCTGCGGGTTTGATGGTGAGGTTGGGGTTGGAGCGGAGGGCTGCCCGTTCTGCGGGGGAGAGGTTGGAGTGGGTGAGGGGGTGGAGAGGTTGAGGCGGTTAATGTCTCGACAGCAGTTGGAGATGAAGAGGTCGAGGGAGGGTAGGAGGCCTGGGGGTGGTGTCCAGGAGGAGGACTTGTGTTGGAAGCGGGTGAAGGGGTCAGTGGAAGGAGGGTTGGGTTCCCAGTTGAAGAAGTAGGCATGGAGGCGAAGACGGCGGAAAAACTGCTCTATGTCCAACCGTGACTGGTATTCGTTGATGTGTGGTTGTAGGGGGACAAAGGTGAGCCCCTTACTAAGGACTGACCGTTCGTCCTCAGTCAGTGGGAGGTCTGGGGGGATGGTGAAGATGCGGCAGGGCTCAGTGTGGCTGTCTTCTCTGGGGTTGCTGTCTGAGGAGGTTGTGGGCGGAGCGATGAGGTCGTCGGCTGTAGGCGGGGTTCCGTCGGCTGTGGGCGGTGTTCCGTCGGCCGTGGGCGGGGTTGCGTCGGCGTCGACCGTGGGCGGGGTTCCGTCGGCGGTTGGAGGATCGGGGTGGGCGGCAGCAGCTGCAGTGAGGGTGGTGTGTGGGGTGTTGTACCTGGACGTGGAGGTGGTGACTGCAGCAGCGGTTCCGGAAGTTCTGTGGCCAGCGGAGGCGGATGTGACCTCATCGGTGGGGTCTCCGGCCATGTCCTCATGGTCAATGGCGGCGGGTGCATGGTGGGGGAGGGGCAGGGACAGAGTCGGGATTTGGGAGGCGCAGGAATCCTCTACTGGGTGGCAGGGGCCCGTGAGTTGGTTGTACTTACGATTTTTGGTGTCCAGTAAAGCTGAGTGGAACTGGGTGTTCAGTCTGTGGATCCTGCGGAGGATGAAAAACAGCAGAGGTCCTTTCCTGGAAATAGAAGGAGCTGAATTTGTACAAACAAACTGTTTTAACAACTGTTTGATAACTTACTGCCATATGCTGCAAGGGTGAATATTTGCTCTGCAGAAGAATTTAATGAGTATTGCCAGGACAGACTGTTTCAAACGGACAACTAACACCGAATGTAATGAGGAACAGAGAAGCTACTCCAGATAAGAAAGCAAGCCAAGGACTTAGTAACTTCAAAAATGTCATAAATAATTTCACACCATGAACTTAACAAGACGGAAAATCCTACTGGATTTCATCTTGAGGATTGTTCAGCAGCAGAACTCTAGACAATAGCACTGCACAAGTATTGAACCCTGAACATCCAGAGACCTATGCTATTTTTTGGAATCATAGCTAAGTCCCATCAATAACTAGGTAATAACTAAGTTGGTTTGTTAGACCTAACTTGCTTACTTGAAGGGTCTTATTTTGGCTGCTACATGCAATGAAGTTTAAATAATTGGTTCAGTATATGAATTTCTGTGTGATTTCTTAAGTAGCCGAATGAAAGGTAGTTTGTGGTAATTTACATTTAACACTCATGGATGGCTTCTCAAAATAAAATGTTTTAATAAGAAAATCTTTATTCCAAGGTCAATAGAAAGTAACTATAACATTGCTGATTTCAGTTTCCTTCTGCTGTTTGTAATTCTGTTCAATACCAATAAGCCAGTAATAGGAGAAAAACCATAATGTTATTTTAATGTAATTTTTTAAAAAAACAAACTAAAACAGTAATGCTTGTTAAACAGCGCCACTAGTTATAAATCAGTCCTGCATGAGGTAATAACATTGATTTAAATTCTGGTCTGGATTCAAGACACCTATTGATTGTCTTCATTGTTAGCAATTTTAATATGCATTTTATTTGAAATTATGAAAGGAAACTATTTGCCTGGCATCAAATTTGAAAAAAATAGATAGGCAAAACATTATCCTGTTATAAAACTTATATCAAACTGATAATTTTGATTCTTCATCATTTTCTGCTCAGCAGAATTGAATCAATGTTGACCCAGATCATACTAATTAATGCAGTATCCCAAACAAATCACTCAGAAATATTTTTGAATTGCAGATCAACAAATAATAAATTCAGGGAAGACATTTCAAACTATATTTATCTATTCTAGAAGCATATATAAGACTTAAAAAACAGTGAGAAACTGCAAAGATATAATTCAAGTTCCAATGGAACATTGATTACATCAGAAAAACGGAACTTTTAAAGTCATGCTCGTTATTTTCAGTCTGCATCATAGTCATAATAATCTTCATTGTCAGCTGGGCCATTAAGATTTGAGCTATTGTCTTCCTGTGCTTTCTTTGTGGCAATTTCGTGAAATGCTTTTCCTTTTGTACCATGCAGAGTATTATATCCACAGCTGTTCAGAATCTTGGTGGAAGATAGCCAGGTCTCACCTTGATAATAGTCTGGAGTTGTACAGTAGCCACTTTTGATCGCCAGTTGCCTTGCAGTCAATAAGACTCTGATTTTCATGAGGTCACATGTGCAGTTCCACGGGTTACCATCCAGGTAAAGCTGTCTCAGTTGAGGTAAATATCCAAACACATCAGGGGTAAGAGATGATAACCTATTATTACGCAGATTCAAAACTCGTAGCCGCTTCAAATGTTCAACTGACTCTTTGAAAATTCTTGTAATGTTGTTTCCCTTCAGATCTAGCCTCACAAGAGTATCAGGAAGCCTGTGGAAAGATAAAGGATAACAATTAGTTATCTCACGCTAGAATGGGATAAACATATGCAATTATTAGTTGTAAACACGCATTATTGCGGCACCAACACTAATGGGAGGATATAATTTCAGCAGAACAAAATGGGCAGTCTCCATTACAGTACTGATCCAAAAACAAGTTACTCACAATTAACTACAGGGAAGGGGAGGCTTCATAAATAACTAAAGGGAGGATAATAGGTCTCATCTGTAACATTACCTGAAAGGTTTCAAAACTGCAGCAGAGACATTTGTAAATAAGCACAAGAATTTTGAGATAAATGCACAATAGAATACAGAGTCCTGGTAATCAAGCAAGATTTGAATTAATCAGTGAATGGATATTTGTGTGGGGCAGAATATGGACATTGTAATGTTTTCAAAATTTTAGGAAGGCTATTGGGAGACCTTTAAGAAGGGAATTTCTTTGGGGATACTCCTGATGATCTGCTTTTGACAGAAATCCTGTTAATGCTGTGTATTCCTGTATTCCTGTTGGGTTTCTCATGAAGAAAGTTAAGAAAATTTTCTTCAAATATGTTATGCAATTATCTTTCTAAGACAGGTTGACGGATAGCCACAATTTACAAACTCTCTCAAAATCTATTCCCTGGAATACTGAAAGAGCATTTGCATTGTCACCTTTGAAAACTATTTTGATCATTTTATATGCTGAATTTAGAGAATGTATTTTTATTCATAGATATTGCAGATTTCAAAAAGCAAACTGAAAAACCTTGCATGCTCTGAAAAAGAAAGACGAAGACATGCTATTGCAACACTCAAAGTATTAATTTTGGTACGGTCTAATTCTCCAGGTAAGCTAATGCGATAGGTGTTATTGCCTTCTGAAGAGAATGAGTTTGTGAACTTCTCCCAGACTCTTAGTTGAGCAGTAATTTGTACAGCTGAATGAGTTGGGAACGTGTCTCTTATTTCTTCAGATGACAAGTTCATCTTCCGAAATGTGTCTGTATGAATGAGAGTTGAGATTTGAATCTGAGCTTCATCTCCTAAGTAAGATTACCAGACATTTTCACTTCATATTTATATTTCTGACTGTAACTCTGTAAGCTAATATTGATTAGCTACATTCATTAAATTAAAAATGCATGAGTGAAGCTAATTTTAAACCGTTATTTTTGCAATATTTCTCCTTTCCTAACTTCATGGTTTTTTTTCCCTGGAGCATGCTTCTACAGATTGAGACTTTCCTGCAGAATTTCACCTGTCATTATTCATGTGTGAACCTTGACAATAATTGGAAGAAAACATCACTCTCAATTATGTCCTTGTTGAACACCACACTTTCATTTTCTAAGAGTGGTCAGCATAAAATGTCCAGGATTCTGAATTATGGTTGAGTTTGCCCCCTATAACTGAGGGACTCAAGGACAACTTCAGGAACGATATCGTCACCCTCAGTAGGATAAATTAACAGCCACCTAAGCAGCTCTGTGGGTGTACTCAAACCAGATAGCCTGCAGCAATTCAGGAACATGAAGCAGCACCAGCTTCTCAAGGACAGTTAGGGTTGCCTGCAGCCCCTATATCCATAGAAAAATAATTTTTAAAAATTTAAAAAAACTGGAGTTAGAACTGGTAACTTATTGCACAGGGTTGCTAAGTAATCAGGTAAAGGAAAAAAGACACATCACATTTAATCAGCAAGTTTATACTCACCATTATCAGAAAGGTAAGTAATCCAGTCAGATCTCAGTTGAAACAATTCAGATTTCACATAATTGAACTAGTCCATCAGAGAAGTTGACATAACACATGATAAAGGTTAAAGGAAAGGTCACGTGATTAAAATGCTTAGATTTCTTTTCACTGTTCACAAAGAGCAAAAACATTTCAAGGAGGTTTATCAGGCTTATTTACAACAGTCTAATATTGAAATTTTGAATATGTCATTAAATTGTATAAAGTTATTAATACTCCAGTAGAAATATGTCTGGTGGCAGTGCTGTGGTGCCATATTTTGTGATAAGCAACTCTAGCATGGCGAAACCTCATATATGCTCATTATCATTAAGATGATTTTGAAAATAAATGGAAGCCCTATAGACAGTTCTGCAGCAACATTAGTTTCATTCAAAATATTCCAGCCACTAGGAGATTTGTAAATATATAGAATAAGAAGAAGAATGTAATTCATTTTTGGTAATTAATAAGTGTTTTTATTCCTGCGTTCAGTGGCCCTTTTGCCTCACACATTTTCCAGAAACACATTGTACTTACCTGCTGGTGAGTTACTGCAGACCTTCAGCAATAGATACCCCGTTCCTGGCCAGGTATCTGATCTGTTCAGCTTTACCAGCCTCCTCCCCCCACCATTGACAAAGGAAAACTCTCTGACCAATATTTTGTTGTCAATCTTTTGCAGGTCTAAAACAATCCTACTGTGTGAATTTTCCATCAGTTTAATTCCTTACAATGTATGTTCAGCAATGCTCCTTCAACATTGCTATAATTTTCCGAAAGAATGTGTTTTGTATGATGAAAGCTACCTGTGATTATTCCATCAGAGATAATGGGAACTGCAGATGCTGGAGAATTCCAAGATAATAAAATGTGAGGCTGGATGAACACAGCAGGCCAAGCAGCATCTCAGGAGCACAAAAGCTGACGTTTCGGGCCTAGACCCTTCATCAGAGAGGGGGATGGGGGGAGGGAGCTGGAATAAATAGGGAGAGAGGGGGAGGCGGACCGAAGATGGAGAGTAAAGAAGATAGGTGGAGAGAGTGTAGGTGGGGAGGTAGGGAGGGGATAGGTCAGTCCGGGGAAGACGGACAGGTCAAGGAGGTGGGATGAGGTTAGTAGGTAGCGGGGGGTGCGGCTTGGGGTGGGAGGAAGGGATGAATGAGAGGAAGAACTGGTTAGGGAGGCAGAGACAGGTTGGACTGGTTTTGGGATGCAGTGGGTGGGGGGGGAAGAGCTGGGCTGGTTGTGTGGTGCAGTGGGGGGAGGGGTCGGACTGGGCTGGTTGAGGGATGCAGTAGGGGAAGGGGAGATTTTGAAACTGGTGAAGTCCACATTGATACCATATGGCTGCAGGGTTCCCAGGCGGAATATGAGTTGCTGTTCCTGCAACCTTCGGGTGGCATCATTGTGGCAGTGCAGGAGGCCCATGATGGACATGTCATCAAGAGAATGGGAGGGGGAGTGGAAATGGTTTGCGACTGGGAGGTGCAGTTGTTTGTTGCGAACTGAGCGGAGGTGTTCTGCAAAGCGGTCCCCAAGCCTCCGCTTGGTTTCCCCAATGTAGAGGAAGCCGCACCGGGTACAGTGGATGCAGTATACCACATTGGCAGATGTGCAGGTGAACCTCTGCTTGATGTGGAATGTCATCTTGGGGCCTGGGATGGGGGTGAGGGAGGAGGTGTGGGGACAAGTGTAGCATTTCCTGCGGTTGCAGGGGAAGGTGCCGGGTGTGGTGGGGTTGGAGGGCAGTGTGGAGCGAACAAGGGAGTCACGGAGAGAGTGGTCTCTCCGGAAAGCAGACAGGGGAGGGGATGGAAAAATGTCTTGGGTGGTGGGGTCGGATTGTAAATGGCGGAAGTGTCGGAGGATAATGCGTTGTATCCGGAGGTTGGTAGAGTGGTGTGTGAAAACGAGGGGGATCCTCTTGGGGCGGTTGTGGCGGGGGCGGGGGTGTGAGGGATGTGTCGCGGGAAATGCGGGAGACGCGGTCAAGGGCGTTCTCGATCACTGTGGGGGGAAAGTTGCGGTCCTTAAAGAACTTGGACATCTGGGATGTGCGGGAGTGGAATGTCTTGTCGTGGGACCAGATGCGGCGGTGGCGGAGGAATTGGGAATAGGGGATGGAATTTTTGCAGGAGGGTGGGTGGGAGGAGGTGTATTCTAGGTAGCTGTGGGAGTCGGTGGGCTTGAAATGGACATCAGTTACAAGCTGGTTGCCTGAGATGGAGACTGAGAGGTCCAGGAAGGTGAGGGATGTGCTGGAGATGGCCCAGGTGAACTGAAAGTTGGGGTGGAAGGTGTTGGTGAAGTGGATGAACTGTTCGAGCTCCTCTGGGGAGCAAGAGGCGGCGCCGATACAGTCATCAATGTACCGGAGGAGAGGTGGGGTTTGGGGCCTGTGTAGGTGCGGAAGAGGGACTGTTCCACGTAACCTACAAAGAGGCAGGCATAGCTGGGGCCCATGCGGGTGCCCATGGCCACCTCCTTAGTCTGTAGGAAGTGGGAGGAGTCAAAAGAGAAGTTGTTGAGTGTGAGGACGAGTTCAGCTAGGCGGATGAGAGTGTCGGTGGAGGGGGACTGGTCGGGCCTGCGGGACAGGAAGAAGCGGAGGGCCTTGAGGCCATCTCCATGCGGAATGCAGGTGTACAGGGACTGGACGTCCATGGTGAATATGAGGTGTTGGGGGCCAGGGAATTGGAAGTCCTGGAGGAGGTGGAGGGCGTGGGTGGTGTCACGGACGTAGGTGGGGAGTTCCTGGACCAAAGGGGAGAAAATGGAGTCCAGATAGGTGGAGATGAGTTCGGTGGGGCAGGAGCAGGCTGAGACGATGGGTCGACCAGGGCAGGCAGGTTTGTGGATTTTGGGAAGGAGATAGAAACGGGCCGTGCGGGGTTGGGGAACAATGAGGTTGGAGGCTGTGGGTGGGAGGTCCCCTGAGGTGATGAGGTCGTGAATGGTGTTGGAGATGATGGTTTGGTGCTCGGGTGTGGGGTCATGATCGAGGAGGCGGTAGGAGGGGGTGTCGGAGAGTTGGCGTCTGGCCTCGGCGATGTAGAGGTCAGTGCGCCATACTACCACTGCGCCACCCTTGTCTGCGGGTTTGATGGTGAGGTTGGGGTTGAGCGGAGGGCTGCCCGTTCTGCGGGGGAGAGGTTGGAGTGGGTGAGAGGGGTGGAGAGGTTGAGGTGGTTGATGTCTCGACGGCAGTTGGAGATGAAGAGGTCGAGGGAGGGTAGGAGGCCTGGGGATGGTGTCCAGGAGGAGGACTTGTGTTGGAAGCGGGTGAAGGGGTCAGTGGAAGGAGGGTTAGGTTCCCGGTTGAAGAAGTTGGCATGGAGGCGAAGACGGTGGAAAAACTGCTCTATGTCCGACCGTGACTGGTATTCGTTGATGTGTGGTTGTAGGGGGACAAAGGTGAGCCCCTTGCTCAGGACTGACCGTTCGTCCTCAGTCAGTGGGAGGTCTGGGGGGATGGTGAAGATGCGGCAGGGCTCAGTGTGGCTGTCTCCTCTGGGGTTGCAGGCTGTGGAGGTTGTGGGCGGAGCGATGAGGTCGTCGGCCGTGGGCGGGGTGCCATCGGCCGTGGGCGGGGTGCCGTCGGCCGTGGGCGGGGTTCCGTCGGCGTCGGGCGGGGTTCCGTCGGCGGTTGGAGGATCAGGGTGGGCGGCAGCAGCTGAGGTGAGGGTGGTGTGTGGGCTGCAGCACCTGGACGTGGAGGTGGTGACTGCAGCAGCGGTTCCGGAAGTTCTGTGGCCGGCGGAGGCGGATGTGACGTCATCGGTGGGGTCTCCGGCCATGTCCTCATGGTCAATGGCGGCGGGTGCATGGTGGGGGAGGGGCAGGGACAGAGTCGGGATTTGGGAGGCGCAGGAATCCTCTTGTGGGTGGCAGGGGCCAGTGAGTAGGTTGTACTTACGATTTTTGGTGTCCAGTAAAGCTGAGTGGAACTGGGTGTTCAGTCTGTGGATCCTGCGGAGGATAAAAAACAGCAGGGGTCCTTTGCAGGTCTGGGAGAGGGAGGCTCTGAGCTGGGGCAGGCTGGATTGCAGTGCGTGGAGGTGCCGGCGCATGGCTGCGAGTGTCTGTTTCAGGACTCGCAGGGAGAACCGCTTCTGAAGGGTCTGAATATTCTGGGTGGAGAGGTGGTCACGGTTGGGGCCAAATTGGGAAGGCTGAAATGTGGACTGTAGTCCCTTTGGGATGATCTGGATCCGTAGGCAGGTGCTGAGGAAGGTGATGTGGCTGTGGTACCTGGTTTGCTTCAGGACATGTCCCCACACCTCCTCCCTCACCCCCATCCCAGGCCCCAAGATGACATTCCACATCAAGCAGAGGTTCACCTGCACATCTGCCAATGTGGTATACTGCATCCACTGTACCCGGTGCGGCTTCCTCTACATTGGGGAAACCAAGCGGAGGCTTGGGGACCGCTTTGCAGAACACCTCCGCTCAGTTCACAAAAAACAACTGCACCTCCCAGTCGCAAACCATTTCCACTCCCCCTCCCATTCTCTTGATGACATGTCCATCATGGGCCTCCTGCACTGCCACAATGATGCCACCCGAAGGTTGCAGGAACAGCAACTCATATTCCGCCTGGGAACCCTGCAGCCATATGGTATCAATGTGGACTTCACCAGTTTCAAAATCTCCCCTTCCCCTACTGCATCCCTCAACCAGCCCAGTCCGACCCCTCCCCCCACTGCACCACACAACCAGCCCAGCTCTTCCCCCCCACCCACTGCATCCCAAAACCAGTCCAACCTGTCTCTACCTCCCTAACAGGTTCTTCCTCTCACCCATCCCTTCCTCCCACCCCAAGCCGCACCCCCCGCTACCTACTAACCTCATCCCACCTCCTTGACCTGTCCGTCTTCCCCGGACTGACCTATCCCCTCCCTACCTCCCCACCTGCACTCTCTCCACCTATCTTCTTTACTCTCCATCTTCGGTCCGCCTCCCCCTCTCTCCCTATTTATTCCAGCTCCCTCCCCCCATCCCCCTCTCTGATGAAGGGTCTAGGCCCGAAACGTCAGCTTTTGTGCTCCTGAGATGCTGCTTGGCCTGCTGTGTTCATCCAGCCTCACATTTTATTATCTTGGAATTCTCCAGCATCTGCAGTTCCCATTATCTCTGATACAATTTTAACCTCACTGCGAAGCCTCTTCCAGGGATGCCTAACCTGAAGAAGTTACCCTCCTCCCTCCGGACCAACCTCAGGGAATCTCTCTCCCATTACAACTCTCTTGTAATCTCTTCGGCCTTGAAACTGCTCGACCATGTCCTGAAGCAAACCAGGTACCACAGCCACATCACCTTCCTCAGCACCTGCCTACGGAACCAGATCATCCCAAAGGGACTACAGTCCACATTTCAGCCTTCCCAATTTGGCCCCAACCGTGACCACCTCTACACCCAGAATGTTCAGACCCTTCAGAAGCGGTTCTCCCTGCGAGTCCTGAAACAGACACTCGCAGTCATGCGCCGGCACCTCCACGCACTGCAATCCAGCCTGCCCCAGCTCAGAGCCTCATCTCCCAGACCTGCAAAGGACCTCTGCTGTTTTTTATCCTCCGCAGGATCCACAGACTGAACACCCAGTTCCACTCAGCTTTACTGGACACCAAAAATCGTAAGTACAACCAACTCACTGGCCCCTGCCCCCCACAAGAGGATTCCTGCGCCTCCCAAATCCCGACTCTGTCCCTGCCCCTCCCCCACCATGCGCCCGCCGCCATTGACCATGAGGACACGGCCGGAGACCCCACCGATGACGTCACATCCGCCTCCGCCGGCCACAGAACTTCCGGAACCGCTGCTGCAGTCACCACCTCCACGTCCAGGTACTACAGCCCACACACCACCCTCGCCTCAGCTGCTGCCGGCCACCCCGATCCTCCAACCGCCGACGGAACCCCGCCCACGGCCGACGCCGACGGCACCCCGCCCACGGCCGACGGCACCCCGCCCACGGCCGACGGCACCCCGCCCACGGCCGACGGAACCCCGCCCACGCCCGACGGAACCCCGCCCACGGCCGACGACCTCATCGCTCCGCCCACAACCTCCACAGCCTGCAACCCCAGAGGAGACAGCCACACGGAGCCCTGCCGCATCTTCACCATCCCCCCAGACCTCCCACTGACTGAGGACGAACGGTCAGTCCTTAGCAAGGGGCTCACCTTTGTCCCCCTACAACCACACATCAACGAATACCAGTCACGGTCGGACATAGAGCAGTTTTTCCGCCGTCTTCGCCTCCATGCCTACTTCTTCAACCGGGAACCTAACCCTCCTTCCACTGACCCCTTCACCCGCTTCCAACACAAGTCCTCCTCCTGGACACCACCCCCAGGCCTCCTACCCTCCCTCGACCTCTTCATCTCCAACTGCCGTCGAGACATCAACCGCCTCAACCTCTCCACCCCTCTCACCCACTCCAACCTCTCCCCCGCAGAACGGGCAGCCCTCCGCTCCCTCCGCTCCAACCCCAACCTCACCATCAAACCCGCAGACAAGGGTGGCGCAGTGGTAGTATGGCGCACTGACCTCTACATCGCCGAGGCCAGACGCCAACTCTCCGACACCACCTCCTACCGCCTCCTCGATCATGACCCCACACCCGAGCACCAAACCATCATCTCCAACACCATTCACGACCTCATCACCTCAGGGGACCTCCCACCCACAGCCTCCAACCTCATTGTTCCCCAACCCCGCACGGCCCGTTTCTATCTCCTTCCCAAAATCCACAAACCTGCCTGCCCTGGTCGACCCATCGTCTCAGCCTGCTCCTGCCCCACCGAACTCATCTCCACCTATCTGGACTCCATTTTCTCCCCTTTGGTCCAGGAACTCCCCACCTACGTCCGTGACACCACCCACGCCCTCCACCTCCTCCAGGACTTCCAATTCCCTGGCCCCCAACACCTCATATTCACCATGGACGTCCAGTCCCTGTACACCTGCATTCCGCATGGAGATGGCCTCAAGGCCCTCCGCTTCTTCCTGTCCCGCAGGCCCGACCAGTCCCCCTCCACCGACACTCTCATCCGCCTAGCTGAACTCGTCCTCACACTCAACAACTTCTCTTTTGACTCCTCCCACTTCCTACAGACTAAGGAGGTGGCCATGGGCACCCGCATGGGCCCCAGCTATGCCTGCCTCTTTGTAGGTTACGTGGAACAGTCCCTCTTCCGCACCTACACAGGCCCCAAACCCCACCTCTTCCTCCGGTACATTGATGACTGTATCGGCGCCGCCTCTTGCTCCCCAGAGGAGCTCGAACAGTTCATCCACTTCACCAACACCTTCCACCCCAACCTTCAGTTCACCTGGGCCATCTCCAGCACATCCCTCACCTTCCTGGACCTCTCAGTCTCCATCTCAGGCAACCAGCTTGTAACTGATGTCCATTTCAAGCCCACCGACTCCCACAGCTACCTAGAATACACCTCCTCCCACCCACCCTCCTGCAAAAATTCCATCCCCTATTCCCAATTCCTCCGCCTCCGCCGCATCTGCTCCCACGACAAGACATTCCACTCCCGCACATCCCAGATGTCCAAGTTCTTTAAGGACCGCAACTTTCCCCCCACAGTGATCGAGAACGCCCTTGACCGCGTCTCCCGCATTTCCCGCGACACATCCCTCACACCCCGCCCCCGCCACAACCGCCCCAAGAGGATCCCCCTCGTTCTCACACACCACCCTACCAACCTCCGGATACAACGCATCATCCTCCGACACTTCCGCCATTTACAATCCGACCCCACCACCCAAGACATTTTTCCATCCCCTCCCCTGTCTGCTTTCCGGAGAGACCACTCTCTCCGTGACTCCCTTGTTCGCTCCACACTGCCCTCCAACCCCACCACACCCGGCACCTTCCCCTGCAACCGCAGGAAATGCTACACTTGTCCCCACACCTCCTCCCTCACCCCCATCCCAGGCCCCAAGATGACATTCCACATCAAGCAGAGGTTCACCTGCACATCTGCCAATGTGGTATACTGCATCCACTGTACCCGGTGCGGCTTCCTCTACATTGGGGAAACCAAGCGGAGGCTTGGGGACCGCTTTGCAGAACACCTCCGCTCAGTTCGCAACAAACAACTGCACCTCCCAGTCGCAAACCATTTCCACTCCCCCTCCCATTCTCTTGATGACATGTCCATCATGGGCCTCCTGCACTGCCACAATGATGCCACCCGAAGGTTGCAGGAACAGCAACTCATATTCCGCCTGGGAACCCTGCAGCCATATGGTATCAATGTGGACTTCACCAGTTTCAAAATCTCCCCTTCCCCTACTGCATCCCTCAACCAGCCCAGTCCGACCCCTCCCCCCACTGCACCACACAACCAGCCCAGCTCTTCCCCCCCACCCACTGCATCCCAAAACCAGTCCAACCTGTCTCTGCCTCCCTAACCGGTTCTTCCTCTCACCTATCCCTTCCTCCCACCCCAAGCCGCACCCCCTGCTACCTACTAACCTCATCCCACCTCCTTGACCTGTCCGTCTTCCCCGGACTGACCTATCCCCTCCCTACCTCCCCACCTACACTCTCTCCACCTATCTTCTTTACTCTCCATCTTCGGTCCGCCTCCCCCTCTCTCCCTATTTATTCCAGCTCCCTCCCCCCATCCCCCTCTCTGATGAAGGGTCTAGGCCCGAAACGTCAGCTTTTGTGCTCCTGAGATGCTGCTTGGCCTGCTGTGTTCATCCAGCCTCACATTTTATTATCTGTGATTATTCCATACTGTAATGATTTTCTGATTATACATTTGTCTCCACAACTTACGACTACCTAACTCTAACTTCCCTTACCCCTTCCCTTCCTGTCTCCCAAAATTATGACTCGAACTAATTGTACTCAGAATTGCATCAGAGATAATGGGAACTGCAGATGCTGGAGAATCCAAGATAATAAAGTGTGAAGCTGGATGAACACAGCAGGCCAAGCAGCATCTCAGGAGCACAAAAGCCTAGACCCTTCATCAGAGAGGGGGATGGGGAGAGGGTTCTGGAATAAATAGGGAGAGAGGGGGAGGTGGACCGAAGATGGAGAGAAAAGAAGATAGGTGGAGAGAGTATCGGTGGGGAGGTAGGGAGGGGATAGGTCAGTCCAGGGAAGACGGACAGGTCAAGGAGGTGGGATGAGGTTAGTAGGTAGGAAATGGAGGTGTGGCTTGAGGTGGGAGGAAGGGATTGGTGAGAGGAAGAACCGGTTAGGGAGGCAGAAACAGGCTGGGCTGGTTTTGGGATGCAGTGGGTGGAGGGGAAGAGCTGGGCTGGTTGTGTGATGCAGTAGGGGGGAGGGGACGAACTGCGTTGGTTTTGGGATGTGGTGGGGGAAGGGGAGATTTTGAAGCTTGTGAAGTCCACATTGATACCATTGGGCTGCAGGGTTCCCAGGCGGAATATGAGTTGCTGTTCCTGCAACCTTCGGGTGGCATCATTGTGGCAGTGCAGGAGGCCCATGATGGACATGTCATCTAGAGAATGGGAGGGGGAGTGGAAATGGTTTGCGACTGGGAGGTACAGTTGTTTGTTGTGAACTGAGCGGAGGTGTTCTGCAAAGCGGTCCCCAAGCCTCCGCTTGGTTTCCCCAATGTAGAGGAAGCCGCACCGGGTACAGTGGATGCAGTATACCACATTGGCAGATGTGCAGGTGAACCTCTGCTTAATGTGGAAAGTCACCTTGTGGCCTGGGATAGGGGTGAGGGAGGAGGTGTGGGGGCAAGTGTAGCATTTCCTGCGGTTGCAGGGGAAGGTGCCGGGTGTGGTGGGGTTGGAGGGCAGTGTGGAGCGAACAAGGGATTCACAGAGAGAGTGGTCTCTCCGGAAGGCAGACAGGGGAGGGGATGGAAAAATGTCTTGGGTGGTGGGGTCGGATTGTAAATGGCGGAAGTGTCGGAGGATGATGCGTTGTATCCGGAGTTTGGTGGGGTGGTGTCTGAGAACGAGGGGGATCCTCTGGGGACGGTTGTGGCGGGGGCGGGGTGTGAGTGATGTGTTGCGGGAGACGCGGTCAAGGGCGTTCTCGATCACTGTGGGGGGAAAGTTGCGGTCCTTGAAGAACTTTGACATCTGGGATGTGCGGGAGTGGAATGCCTCATCCTGTGAGCAGATGCGGCGGAGGCGGAAGAATAGGGGATGGAATTTTTGCAGGTGTGTGGGTGGGAGGAGGTATATTCTAGGTAGCTGTGAGAGTCGGTGGACAGTGGTCGAGAACGCCCTTGACCACGTCTCCCACATTTCCAGCAACACATCCCTCACACCCCACCCCCACCACAACCGCCCCAAGAGGATCCCCCTCGTTCTCACACACCAGCCTCCAGATACAACACATCATCCTCCGACACTTCCGCCATCTACAATCTGACCCCACCACCCAAGACATTTTTCCATCCCCACCCTTGTCTGCCTTCCGGAGAGACCACTCTCTCCATGACTCCCTTGTTCGCTCCACACTCCCCTCCAACCCCACCACACCCAGCACCTTCCCCTGCATCCGCAGGAAGTGCTACACTTGTCCCCACACCTCCTCCCTCACCCCCATCCCAGGCCCCAAGATGACTTTCCATATTAAGCAGAGGTTCACCTGCACATGTGCCAATGTGGTATACTGTATCCATTGTACCCGGTGTGGCTTCCTCTACATCATGGAAACCAAGCAGAGGCTTGGGGACCGCTTTGCAGAACACCTCCGCTCGGTTCACAATAAACAACTGCACCTCCCAGCAGCGAACCATTTTAACTCCCCCTCCCATTCTTTAGATGACATGTCCATCATGGGCCTCCTGCAGTGCCACAATGATGCCACCCGAAGGTTGCAGGAACAGCAACTCATATTCAGCTTGGGAACCCTGCAGACCAATGGTATTAATGTGGACTTCACCAGCTTCAAAATCTCCCTTTCCCCCACCGTATCCCAAAACCAGCCCAGTTCATCCCCTTCCCCCACTGCATCACACAACCAGCCCAGCCTGTGTCTGCCTCCCTAACCTGTTCTTCCTCTCACCCATCCCTTCCTACCAGCTCAAGCTGCACCTCCATTTCCTACCTACTAACCTCATCCTGCCTCCTTGACCTGTCCGTCTTCCCTGGACTGACCTATCCCCTCCCTACCTCCCCACCTATACTCTCCTCTCCACCTATCTTCTTTTCTCTCCATCTTCGGTCCGCCTCCCCCTCCCTATTTATTCCAGAACCCTTTCCCCATCCCCCTCTCTGATGAAGGGTCTAGGCCCAAAACGTCATCTTTTGTGCTCCTGAGATGCTGCTTGGCCTGCTGTGTTCATCCAGCTTCACACTTTATTATCTTCTATTCAGAATTGCTTTGTATCTCAAAGAAAACCTGTTTCTTTTTGGTACATTTTGAATGTGATGCATTATTTAAGCCAAGAGGAGCTCACTGTCCTCTTGAGAACTATATTGTCTGAGTCTTGCATTATGTGGAAGAAGCAAGATGGAAGGACTTCAGATTGCTTACATTTCTGTTTTTCTTTCATTATTCTCCATTCATCAATATCATACCACACCAATCCTACACTTCCTTATTTTCCAATAGAATTGGTGTTTATTACAGCATGGACTTATACCCTCCAGCCCACTGTGTCTGCACCCGTCATTTAACAGCTATCTATTCTAATCTCATTTTCCAGCACTTTATAGATAACCTTGTATACCACAGCATATCAAGTGCTCATCTAAAAACTTATTAAATGTCTTGGGGCACTTTCAGGGAGTGAGGTCCAGACACCCACAATCCTTTGGGCGAAAATCTTTTCCTCAAATCCTCTCTAAACCTCTTGCTGCTTACCTTAGCCCGTTAGGTTATTGTCCCCCTCTACAAAGGGGAATAAATTCTCCCTATCTACTCTGTCTATGCCCATCAGAATTTTGTATGCCTCAGTCAAATACCCCTCAGCACAACCCCAGCCTATCTAGTTTTCATCAAAATTAAATCATTCCAGCCCAGACAATATCCTGGTGAATCTCTTCTGAACTCCATTTAGTACGATACCACTCTTCCTATTCTGTGGCAACCAGAACTGCTCACAGTACTCCAACTGTGGCTTATCTACTCTTGTATACGACTCCAACATAACCTCTTTGCTCTTATATTCAATGCCTACACCAAAAAGGCAAATATCCCATATACATTCTTAACCATCTTATCTATTCTCCCTGTTGCTTTCAAAGACCCATGAACCTATACAATAAGATTCCTCTGATCCTCTGTACTTCGTACCACTCAATGTGTATTACTCCCCTGATGTTAGATTTCCCAAAATGCATCACCTCATATTTTTTCAAGATTAAATTCCATTTGCCACATTTCAGTCCATCTGTTAAGCACATCTGTACTGTTCTGTGGCCCAAGGATTTCTTCCTTGCCATTTACCACACCACCAATTTTTGTGTCAAGTGCAAATTTGTTGATTATATCTCCCACATTCATGTCTGGTTAATTAATGTACAGTACAAATAGAAAAGGACCCTGCACCAAAACCTAAGGTATGCCACGGGACATGGGCTTCCAGTCACAAAAACACTCTTGAACTATAACTTGTCAACTTTGTTTCCAATTTGCCAAATTTCCCTGGTTACCAAGGACTCTTAGTTTTTTAACCAGTCTGCTACGCAAAACCTTGTCAGAAGCTTTACTGAGGTCCATGTAGACTGTTTCAACTGACATTCATTTCTGCAATTAGCCACCTCCTTGAATTCTTCAATCAAATTTGTTAGACATGATTGCCTTCTTACAGGGACAAAGGCATCCACTCCTTGAGACAATTTGTTGCATTTATAAACACTTGTTTGAAATCATAATTAGTCTTAAAACTAATAAAAATGAATAAAAATTCAAAAATGATTTTCTGCTTGACAATAAATTGGTAAAAATACTTAATACGGAGAAACATTCCTCTTCACCCCTCCAGAACTTTAATATTGTCCTTCTCCTATCCCAATACTAAAAACGTACCCTTTTGGGAAGGTTGACAATTGGTTTTGCTCCAGTGCAAGGTCTGACAGTTGCAAACAGTGCTTCTGTGCACCTATGCCAATAACTGTAATGTTGTTGTACTCCAGAAATAAATGTTTCAGTTCACATAATCTGGAGAATTCTTGCAGTGAAATTTTTTGTATTAAGTTGTGACTGCAATCCAACATTTGTAGTTGTGCTGGCAGTTGAGAAGGAACTGCTTTTAGTTGGTTTTTGGACAGATCCACTATGGATAAGTTTGTCAAAGCCAGTACATCATTTGCCGTTGTAAGTTGATTTTCAGAAAGGGACAGTTCAGAGAGATAACTGAGATATTTTAAGTCTTGTATCTGTAATTCATTGATCAGATTTTTGTCCATCTTTAAGGGCCACAATAAAGTTGGCATTTTTTTGTGGGATTTTGCAAAACATATTTCCTGACAAACTGAGAAAGCGCAGGGATGGTAAAAAGCTGAAAAAATTTGAAGGTAGGGAAGACAGCCTGTTGTTTTGCATGCTTAAGCGTTTCAGATAAGGAAGTTTTAGTAGTCCTGATAATAGCTGAAGATTATTACTGTCCAAAACAAGACTTTCCAGTTTAAGAGCGGATGATAAAACACGAGAATGTATTTTGGAGATCTTATTATTTTGCAGGTCGAGGATTTTCAGTTTTGCCAAACCTTCAAAGTCAGTCTCACATTAATGCCTGAATTTGATTATTACCCAGTTGCAATACTTCTACATTGGAGGGAAGCTTACTGGGAACACGCCTCAACTTGTTCTTCCATAGTTCTAAGGTCCTCAGATGTGTCAGGGTTGAAAATGTGTGTGCTTCTGTTGCTTCCATTCCACACGAAGACAATGCAAGCTCTTCAATGCTATAAAGTCCACCAAAATCTGACACCTAAAAACACGAATACAAGATAGTCATTGACGCATAATTTCAGTGAGCAGTAATTACCTTGCACTAATTACTTTGCATCAAGATTTAACTTTGTTTTGTTCTAACCACTTGAACAAAACATTTAGGGTAAAGGAAAATACAAATGTTGACAAACTGAAATAAACCCAACATCCCCAGCCTTTTCTCCAGAAATTACAGTTTAGTGGAAGCAGGGATGAGTGAGCAAAAGGTGGGTCTCATGGACAAAATGACTGAAAGGTGTGTAGGGAGAAAGATAAAAAACGGAGAAAGTGAACAAACAAGAAAACTGGAATAGAAAATAATTTTCCACTTAAATAAACAATTCTTTTAAGTTTATTTGACCAAAATAATATATTATGCCTGCATCAAACATTTCATCATGTAAGTTTTTTCCTGAATTCATTTCACCTTATATTCATTCTGCTGCTGTTGCTAAGTACATCGACTAGCGGCACATGTCAAAGTATTCATCAAATGTCAATGTGTCCGAAAGATGACTCCTGTCCATTAGGTACTGATTTTGCTTGAAATTTGGACAGATGACACTTGAAATTTTCTCAGGAAAGAGTAGAAATGCATTACCTGAACGTATGGTTCTTGAGGAAGGACAATTTCTCTTGGTTAACAAGAAAATACTCTGAAGAAGAGAATGAATGTGGTGACACTGGAATCATTAAAATTAATCTTGATGCTAGGGTTATTTCAGATTATACAAACTTGTTTTTGGCATACCCTTGACCTCATGAATGAATGTTTTACTTGTCTGTAGCTATTTCACAATGTATTTAAAACATCACCAATAATTTGGCCATCAACTGCCTTCTCATTGACTTTCACTTTGGCATGACCCGTCCCTCTCCCAACTAGTCTTTTGAGGTGTAGAAATCAGCAGTTTTGTTTACGAATCTCAGCACATCTTTCTCCCATCCTAATTCTGATTCCACGATCCATGCTCATGTGTGACCACTGAACTGTGTTCTCACCATCAACTTTTTTATAACTATTCTGACACAGGAAAGCCTAGAATATTTTCAGCAGTAGGTTGCAAGAAAAAAGTGAATATATACCTGAGGAGAAATTTGTCAAAAAGACCAAGCGAGTGAGTTTAATTTGATAGCTCTTTCAAGAGAAGGCAGCAAAGGAACAATAGGTTGAAAGATATCCTTCTGTGCTGAAAATTCAAGGATTTTATCAGTCTATATGACTGCACACATGATGGAAAGGCAATAGGTGTATTTTCAAGTGTTTATCATTGCAATAATTCAAGTGCATGGTATAGGAAAATGCAATTGCGTAGATAAGAAATTAATAGACATTATATGATGACCAAATGATTATAATAAATAGATCTTGCTTGGTTTAAAGACAGTTGTAAGTGGCAGCTTCAGGCGATATTATGGCACCTCTTTTCTTCTCTGACCATATAGATGATTTAAATTTGGGCATAATGAACATGATGTTATAGGAAGGATATTATTAAACTGGAGGAGGTTCAGAAAAGATTTACTGGGATATTGCTGAGAATGGAGGGCTTGAGAAATAAAAATAAACTGGAGAGGCTGTGACATTTTTCACTACAACATAGAAGTTTGAGCGATGATCATATTGAGGTTTGTAATATCATGAGGGGCATAGATAAGGTGAATGATAAGGATCTTTTCCCAGGGGTGGGGTGTTCAAAATCAGGGGCATATTTTTAAGGTGAGAGGATAAAGATTTAATAAGGACATGAGGGGCAACTTTCTTACACAGAGTCGCTAGGGTATGAATGAACTGCCAGAGGAAGCGGTAGATGAAGGTGCAGTTACAACATTTAAAGGACATTTGGATAAGTTTATGAAGAGGAAAGGTTTTGAGGGATATGAGCCAAGAACCGGCATAGAATGTAGAACTGTACAGTACAGGATTGGATCCTTTGGCCCATGATGTTGTGCCGAACACGACACCAAATGAAACTAAATCCTTCTATTCCTTGTATATTCAAGTGCTATCTAAAAATCCATGCAAGTATCTCCCTCCACCACCACCTCCTCTGTCAATGCATTCCAGACTGCTGCCACTATCTGTATAAAAAACCTGCCCGTTATGTCCCCTTTGAAATTACCCCCTCTCACCTTAAATGCAGGCCCCCTAGTATTAGACATTTTAACTCTGGAGAAAAGATTCTGATCGTCAACTCTGTCTATGCATCGCATAACTTTATAAGCTTCTAACAAATCTCCCCTTAGCCTATGCTGCTCAAGAGAAAACAACCTGAGTTTATCTAGCCTCTCCTTTTTGCTCATACCCTCTAATCAAAACAGATTCCTTTCAGATCTCTTCTGCACCCTCTCCAAAGCCTTCACATCCTTCCTGTAATATGGCAATCAGAATTGAACACAATACTGTAAAAGCGTGGCCTAACCAAAGTCTTATAAAGCTGTGGGTGGGACTAGTTTAGTTTGGGAACATGGTCGGCATAGACTGGTTGAGCCGAAGGTTCTGTCTTCATGCTGTATGACTCTATGACTATTTGCTGATGACTGAAAATTGTTAAATATTGAGGAACAGTGTAAAATAACTGGCAGAGATGTCAACATTTGTACAATGTAAGGAACTGGAGTCAAACAAGGAATGGAAGTAAGCACTAGGTGGAAAAATGCTGAAGAATTTGGATGAGCGGGAAAATTATGTAATTTAAATATACTGTACTTGGACTATCCTTTTGCATGTAGACAATGACATGAGTTTTCCAAGTCATTTTGACATAAATGGGAGGACAGACTGGAAGATTTGAGACATGGTGACAAATTTGTTCAGGCAAATGTTTAGCCATATGTAGAATATTAAGT
Source organism: Stegostoma tigrinum (assembly GCF_030684315.1). NCBI lineage: Eukaryota > Metazoa > Chordata > Chondrichthyes > Orectolobiformes > Stegostomatidae > Stegostoma > Stegostoma tigrinum. Next base: position 61,413,222 of record NC_081357.1, on the reverse strand, counting down.
GCAATTTTAAAATCCTCAATATTGAAAGGACATTAAAGCATAGAACATGCGGCATGGATTTAGCAAATTGATGCTTGGGTAGTGAGCTATTGATATGAGGACAGAGTTGAGATGCTGAGGCAGTTTGCATGGGCATACAATATTTTTCTTTTGTAAAGGCGGTGTAGCACAGTCCTTGAATAGTTTAAGTCTCACTAACTTGATGTGAGCTTTTTGAAGAGCTGACAAAGACGATTGGTGAAGGCAGAATGGTAGACGTTATCTAGATGGATTTCAGGAAAATATTCAACAAGATTCCACTTAGTCGATTGGTTAGTAAGGTTAGACTTCTTGGCATCCAAGGGGAGCTAACCATTTTGATACAAAATTGGCTTGAAAGTAAGACACAAAGGCTGTTGGTAGAGTGTTGTCAGACTGGAAATGTGTCATCTGGGTCCATTGCGTTTTGTCATTTCTATAAATGATCTGGATGTGAATAAGGGAAGTATGGTTAGTAAGTTTGCAGATGACACCAAAATAGGTGATGTAGTGGAGTGATGATTATCTCAGAGAACAATGGGACCTTGAGCAGATGGGCCAACGGCCGAGGAGTTTCAGATGGAGTTTAAATTTAGAAAAATGTGAGGTGCTGCATTTTGGTAAAACAAACAAGGGCAGGACTTCCACAATTAGAGGTAGGGCCCTGGGGGCTGTTGCTGAACAAAGAGACCTATTATTCCAGGTGTACCATTCCTTGAAAGTGGAGCGACAGGTGGACAGGGTGGTGAAGAACGCATTTGGCACGCTTGCCTTCATTGATCAGTGCATTAAGTACAGGAGTTGGAGCATCAAGTTGAGGATATACTGGATATTGGTGAGGTCACTTTTGGAAAACTGTCTACAATGCGTGTATGTAATAAGCTGCCAGAGAAAATTGTGGAGGTGGGTACAATTACAAGATTTAAAAGAAACATGGAGACATATAAGAATAGGAAGGGTTTAATGGGATTTGAGCCAAATGCTGGGGAATGGGATTAGGTCAGATTGGGATGTCTGTTGCACATGGACAAGTTGGACTGAAGGTTTCGTTTCTGTGCTGCATGGTTCTGTAACTGTGCAAGGCAGATGCAGATAGATTTTTCTTATCCGAGTAGGGAAATAGTTAAACAGGGGTAAGGGGAATATGTATTTGAGGTTATAATTAGATGAGCTATGAACCTATTGAATGGTGGGGCAAACTCGAGGGGCTGAACATAGAACATAGAACAATACAGCGCAGAACAGGCCCTCGGCCCTCGATGTTGCGCCGACCTGTGAACAAATCTAAGCTTTGAATGTGCTACGTACTAGGGAAATTTTATTGATCTTTTCGAAAATGTGAATGTCTTTGTTAGACTTACTAGAAATAGCCTGTTTTCGTTTGCCTGCAAGACAGCATTCAGTGGCCATCACGTTAAAATTGCAATGAAGAGTGACTCGGGAGGTTGTGAGAAATTTCTTTACGTAATGGATTGTTGAAGTGTAAGGCACGTTGCTAAAGGGAATAGCTGAGGCAAAACAGGTACTTTTTTTCAGAGAATGTTGATAACTTTGTAAACGACAGAAATTAAGTGAGAAGGAGAGAAACAGCAAATGGCATGACTATTACCAGAAACTTCCAAAAGCCAGAATATATCAAGACCCTAATAGTCGCGTTCCTTGGATACAATCAAGTACAATTTTGGCTTCCCTATATTCAATAATCCTCAAAACGCAAGCTATGAGTGAATAAGCATATTCGTATCAGCATTTTAATCTGTCGCTAATCAAATGCTTTTCGCACGATGACAGAGAGAAATTGTCGAAATGTCTGTCCCAAACACCAGTGTTATAAAATGTTTGTATAAAGTGAGAACATAATCTTGTCTCAAAAAATATCTGTATTCTGCATAAAAATTGAAAATCAAGGAGCAAAAAATCTAACTCAGTTGTGTGAAGTTAAAACACCCACGCACCTGCTCTGCATTTATTATTCGAAGGAAAGTTAGAAATAAGTATTTACATCTTACACATTTGCTTTAAAGCTTTATCTAATTTGCTGCCGAGTTTAGACTTCCCAAAATACTCACAAAACAACTACCAGGTTTTAATTCATTCTTCAAACTAAATTTAGCAAATACTAAGCATTACAGACGTTTTATCTCAGAAATAGAATAAGTATTGTAATTCGTTCCAACACACCGAAACACAAAAACACTCAATTTAATTTAAAAAATACAATTGAACGTAGGGAAGGAAATAATGCAAATAAATGACACTAAATTCTCATGATTATGAACAAAATAAAATCCCTGCTTTTCAAAACCAATGTAAAATGATGCTGACAAGCTCAGTGAGCGCCTTTCTCTCACCCGCAGCTGTTTGATGTTGTTGTGTCCAAGGTGCAGTTTCCTGGTATCTGCTGGGATGGCTTTGGGCACTGTTGTAACCCTACAGCACTGCACCGATTTGGAGGAGTCGCAGACACATCTCGTGGGGCAGTCGGTCTGGCAAAACATCATAAAAGGCAAAATAGAAAGCAAATAAATTAGCAACTTTTTTTTGCATTCGAGAGCTTCCAGTATTATTTACTAGACACGCAGTGTACAAGTATAGAAACCGATAGGAAGGCGTTCTACTTTCCATGGAAAGAATCTCAGTTCGAACTTCCAGAAAAAAGTGTCTTTGTATCTCCACCCTTTAAGTGTCTTTGTATCTCCCCTCGTACAGTGAGCGTGTCTTTGTGACAGAAAACTATGTTATCTGGCTTAAAAAGTAAGCAAACGTTTTGTTACAAATGGAAAAGCCAATACCAGGGAATAGTATATTGCCCTGATATTTGCAAAGAAGCAGTGCTAACAGAAACGTTGTGGCAATATTACTCAATTGTCTATTGTGTATGGTCTCCATCTACAAACAGGAGCATTCCGTTTGGTCTTTTTTTCGATTCAGGCGTGTTTCTGCTGTCACGTTGAGATAACATCACTTTGTATTGTTACAAACATATTACATTCCAACACCTCGCTGTGCTTTCTAACTTGCAGAGGTAAACAAAAGCCCAATAACATTTGTTGCCACAGGTGGCTGGGATCTCCAGGTGACCCGCAAAGCTTTAAGATCAGAGAGAATGAATGTGTCTCCTACAATTTAAAGAGAAAAGCACTCCTCATCATTAACCCTCGCAGTATTTAAAACTGTCAGAGAAAATCCGGAATACCAGCCATATAAACTGCAAGGCGCAATTTTAGCATCTCTAACTGGGAATGAGAGGAAAGATTCTGGATAGTGAATGCTTGTGGTCGTTGCATTTTACATTTGACGGATATCACGGTCAATTACTGACTCATATGTCCCCATGGATTGTAAATTCTATTATAATCATACCTATGAATCCAACAGATAATTCAGGATCTGTACAGTAATTACAACTACATCAGTATGAAATATATTTTCATTCAACATTTTTGAGCTAAATTTGCATAATCTGATTTCACACTAATTCACATTATACGAATTTAGCTCAAAAATGTAGAATGAAAATATACAGTAATCGATGCTCAATCTTAAATGCCGTTGACCTGAATGGTGTTCTCATCCATTTCATGGCTATAGAATCTCAGAGGCCAGTTAAGAATCAAATGGGGGCATACCAGGTAAAGACTGCAAATTTCTTCTCTGGATGACATTAGTGAACATGGTAGGTTTTACAATAATTAATGATAGTTTCATGACCACCATTACTGCAACTAGCTTTCGATTTAAGATTTTATTAAATTGAATTTAAATTTCACTAGCTGCTGTGGTGAGATTTGAATCCATGTCCCAGAACAGTAAGCCTTACCATTGGATGACTTGGCCAGTGACATTAGCACTAATAAGATTTATTGTGCTAAAGCCAGTTTCATCTGAATAACTTATTAAAAGTTTCTGACTTACACACACACACATGCTGTCCACATACATAAGCAAGCTACAGTTTGGGAAAATTAATTAAGCATTCTTAAAAGGGGAAGTTATACGATTGGATGTTTTCAGGCTGATCTCAATTGCTCGCTGAGTCTAACATTTAAATGATTAAAATGTGCCGATGGACAATAGTTGTTATCGATTAATTTTGAACACACTGTCTATAGTGGGTGGATGGTCAATCAGCAGAGAGAGACTAAACTTGTTGTTTCAATGAAGAGACAAAAAAAAGAGCTCATGGCCCACTTGGGGTTCAGCTTCTTCAGCATCTCTTCTGCTTCTGTTCTGTGGCCTGAAATAAAGCAGGTTCTTAAACACAAAAAAGAGCTTGACGGTTTATCATATAAACCTGTCTCTCCAGCTGGTTGGTTAGCCAAATACTGGGCCATGGCTAATGGATTCTTATGGTTTACATGATTAGATTATGCTGGACGAATTACTTTCTCAGCTAAAGTACATTGTCTGAGGTAAAAACAGAAAATGATTGAGAAACAACAAATCTGGCAACATCTTTGGTGACAGAAATAGATTTACTCTTCTTTGAAGTAGAGTTGTATAGGACTCAAAATACTAACTCTGTTTCTCAATTTTAACTCAATAAAATTCTGCTTTAAAACTTGCGTAGGTTTCAGTCAGTAAATACACAAAATCACTTTTGCTGTAAAGCACATCTTTTGTGACATGATATGCGCTAAACCTACTTCTGCATATAAATTCTGTCAACTAAATTTCAAGGCATCCCTTAAACCTGCAGTCCATATGGCTGTCTACCTCCAAATTCCAGGTCATGGCCTAGACCTGTACATTCAATGTCTTGTTTCCCTCATCATCAGCATTTCCCTACTTCTTTCAAACATCACTTTCTTCAGGAGAAAAAAAATTCCCCGTAATTGCACATAGCTGTTGTTTCAAACTGCAGAATTTCTGGCCTTTACCTTTTTCATTCAGTACATTCATGGCCCAGATTTTGTCATGAGTTGCAAAATGATGACATTCATTACTCATATCAAGCCAACTTCATTTAAAGACGTAGCATTTTGCAGTATTTGGCTTCTCCCAAGGTTAGTTTGAATCTGAAGTCAAATCAAGAGGATCATGAGGTATCCAGCAGTAGTGAATTTATTAAGCTGCATAAGGAGCCATGTTTAAGTAATTTCACAGACAGCACATCAGGAAGTAAAATGCACTGATGTTCTTCACAGCATCAAATAAATCGCTGTAATGGGAATACATACATACATGGTTAGGTTAGAAACAGAACTTTCAAATAAATTATTTTAAATTTTCTTTTTATGAATTTTCTTTTCAGGACATGAGAAAATTTTATTTAGCATTAATTATGAACTTAGCACTTTGTTTCAAGCACAGTTATATCTTATTGAACAAACTGTCATGTTATCGAGGATTTTACAGCAAGACTTATAGTGCGAAGGAGCAGGTTTTATCAGTTCACTGTTTGCCAGTTGATTGCAGTCTGTGGGAACTTAAACAACCCACCACAAGGAGAAGAGTAGCATCACTGACGGCTTTATCATATGTGGACTTTACTGGAGTTTCAGATGAATAATGTCAATGAACACTGAGTTTCATCATTATTACCACAGTAATATCTAGGTTATAAGCTTTGTAATGATTGATCCACTGAACTGCTCCCTTTACCAAAGAAGCTTCTACCTCCATAATATTGAATGGGACTTTTAGTTATATGCTGTAAGAAATTCTATTATTTTTAAAAATCGAGACAAGGAGACTTAAAAATAGGTTTCAACAGCTACTTTGGAAGTTTTATGTTTTTTGTAGTGGGCAGACAGGTGCAGGAATTTTCATCTTTTTTACTGCAAAAATATACTTTATTCATAAAAACATGTTTATCCACATTCACAGATACAAAAGCAATTCTGTACAGACTGTGTATATCAAGAAAAACAAATATTGGACTTTGACATTCCTGCAGTAGCAAAAATCAAAGGCATTTCTTACTTGTGCAGGACACTATTTACCTACATTGGGGCAACAAGAGAGTCTGATAACTCAACGGACGCTCATTATACTTCAGCAAAAGACCTTAGATGGGTGGCCTTTCCCTACTCTGCCCTGGTAGCAGCTGTCCCAAGCTTTAGTACATCCCTCAGCAGGTAGTTCTGGGCTTTGGAACTGTGCCAGTCTGCAACATTCAGACAAGGTCAACCCTTTACACTAGAAGATCAACAGGTTTGGGTAGACAAAAGACTGTCTTTCACTGAGTTACGGTCCTCCAAGTGCAGTCGATGTTTGTCTTAATATGCCTTCCAGGAAACAGACTGTGGAGCAGAGTCCTGTGTCATGGAGCTGATTGGGATGAAGCTGGATGAAAACCATTGCATTTCTCTCCAGACCTTCTTTGCAAAGGCAAATTCCAGGAGAACACGTGTGATAGCCTCTTCCCCCTCCCTCTGTAGCAACTTCGAGGGCAGCGTGTGGTGAAGCAGTGAATCCCAGCAGGCCTGAAGGATCTCATAAGTGCTCTTCTCACCACCAGCCAAGTGATGTCTTAGCGCTTGTCAGCAAGTTCTGGAGATGTGGTATTCTGCCAAATGGCTTTGACAGCCTGCTTAGGGAAGAACGTGACAGAATCCATCCTTTTTTCCCTTTTCCTGCAGGGTTTCAAGGACTTTATGTGCTGATCTCTTCCTGATAGACTTCTGGTCAAAGGTGTTTCTCTCCACAAAGGACAGGCAATATGGTATATTTCAACTACATGGAGCACTGGGGCCAGTCCCAACACCGGGGACAGGTAGAACCACTTAGTATTTGTGTACCAAGGATCTATGCACAGATTGGTGCAGCCATGCACAGAGGTATCCCTCAGGATGAGGGTAATGTTGGGTAGGGCTTTCTCCACTTTTCTAGAGTTTTTTTAACATGGTGGCCCTGTGGACAGAGTCCATTTTTCAAGGTGAAGTGGAAGATGTTTTGGGTGACTGCGATAGCACAGACTCAGAGTATGGGCTAGACCTGTGCCACAAATAGTAACACTGACAATACACACCTGATGATCAGGTTTTTACCTGTAATGGACAGAGTGCAGTGCTCCCATAAGCCTAATTACAGCCTTACCTTGGCAATACACTCCTCCCATTCTTGCGCATGCCCTGGCCCCACTGAAACATCTTCAGATAATCTGTCCTGATGGTGAAGGAGACAATGGATCGGTTGGCCCAGTTCCCAAAGAAAATGGCCTCACTCTTGCCTCAAATTACCTTGGCTCCCGAAGCTAGGTCGAATTTGTCATAGATGCAGACTCTGTGTCCTGACAGCGGATCTGAGCAAAACAAAGCAATGTCATCTATGTGCAGGGAGACTTTGATCTACAGATTAGTCACCCCTCTCAGGCTTGTATCTTTCCTGATGGACTCAGCAAAAAGCTGCATACAGCTCCCTCCCCAAAACCCATGAAGACCACATCCCACATGTAGGTGTGTGACATCCTGTCAAAGACCTTCTCCTTGTCCTGGCTGATGAGGCAGATAACCACAGCCCTGACCTGCAGGTAGGTAAGCGTCTCCCCATGGAATGCAAGGGTTTCACAGATCTTCCTGCCTGGAAAGTTGGGTTGAATCACCAAGCCCAGAGCAGACCTGTTCTAGTTGGCAATGACTTTAGGCAGGATTTTGAACCCTGCACTCAATAGTGAGACTGCTCGCTAATTTCTAATTTCCTCCTTCTTCTTCCACTTGTGGATGATTATGATAGTACTTTTCCTCATGGATCCACATCTGCTACCTGCCAGAAGCATACTGTTACACACCTTCAGCATATCCCACAGATTTGAACACAACTTGGCCAGTAAGCAGTTACTTCTGGGAGTTCTATTCATTTCAAAGAACTCAATGGTGTTGGTAAGCTCATTCCAGTTTCTCCAATGCACTGTCACCTAAGATCGCCATGATAAAGGACAGGGATGTTGGGAGGCTGCACTGTCTGTGGACTTCATGTCATATAGTTTGACATAAAAGGGTTTGCTGATCCTTGGGATGTCAGACTGAGATGACATTACTGAGCCACCTTTTTCCTTCAAGCGACTGATAACAGAGTTCTCCCTGTGTGCCTTCTGGACTGCATCTCATCCTGCTTCAAGGAGTGGACCCTGAAATGGAAAATTATCTTCGAGGCCTCCAATGCAAGGATTGGATCTTGTTGGCTCTTCACCTCCTGGAATTCCTCCTCCTCCTGGATTTCCTCCTTGAGATTAACCCCCATCGTCTGCAGTAGGAGTAGGTGCTGCATGCTTTTCAGGATTTTGGACAACTTTGCTTGACTCTCTGTTGGCTTCTGAACATCTCTGAGGATGAAGAACTTCATGATCTTCTCCTTGACTGTTTCCCACCCGTTTGTTGGAGACTCAAAGAGGGGCTTTACAGTTCTCCAACCTTTGTTATCCCTTTTGAATTCCTCAACATTTTCTGGTGTCAATTGTTTCACACTCAGCTTCCACATTCCCTTGCTGGCCCACTGGTCATCTATAGGTGATAATCAGCCAGCAGGAGGCAGAGGTTAGAGAAGAACATTGGCTGGATGTCAGTCTATCTGTCCTGGAACATTCAGCAGATGAAGCTAGAAAGCTCCAGTTTCATGTTGTGCTCCAAACTGGGCAGAGCTGTTACTGTGTTTTGCTCCTGGTTCAGAGTATTGCTGCTCCCTGTTTCCCAGAGCTGAGTTGTGGTAGGTGCCTCTTTGTTGCCAATGTCAGGAGGTGGGGTTTCTCAGGGCCCCTCATTGTGTCCAGTTTTCCAGTTTGGGGGGATGCTCATCGCTTCCAATGTCTTGGTGCATTGCCACTTCTTCTGTTAGGGGCCATCCTCCTGCATGTTCTTTGTTGGAAGAGGACTTGCTGTTGTGTCCTTCATAGAACTGTCACTTTCTACTCTGCTGCTGGCCTGTGCTGACCCTGTATGACTTAGGGAGACAGCATACTCAAGATTCCCCAATATACGTCTGGTAGCTTTGGCTCCCTCCGGTTGTGAAACTGGATGGTGGGTGGAGGATGTTACTTTTGGTGCCCACCTTCAGGGCTACATTGCTGGTCCAGAAGGGATCTCCTATATTGATGCTGCTTCCTTCAAGATATATGTACTTTCCTAGGAAGGTCAGGATATTTGCTGCTGGGAATTGGAGGTTACATATAGTTTGAAACAGCTCAGCTCCTCTGTCCTGGTAGGATGAACAACAATGCCACAGATACGACATAGAGGTGACACCTTGTCTCTCTCAAATACCATTCACATTCCTTCATGGTCTGGAAGTTCACAGTGAAATACACATCGCTGGGGAAGTCCTGCAGAAATAGATATCTGCTGCTTGGATCCCGCAGCAATCCAGGAGGATCCTCATTATGAAGAAAGTCCGATTGACTGGCGTACCTCCCTCCATCTTCTTCACAATTACCCTGACTATGTTCTGAGGCATAGGTCCTTGCAGAGGCCGTAGCTCTAATTGGCTGAAAACTGAATTGGCATTAGGCCAAAGTCAGCACAAAGATCCATTAAGTGCAGCTCAGTTCAACCAATGATCCTTTAATATTGACTCATGATCTAGCAATGATTTCAAAATTCTCTGATGACTCACAACTTGGAGCTGACATTTGGTCTGAGCCAAAAAGCCAAAGGATTAGACAAGGGCATCTTAGACCTCAGCACACCTCTGTTATGACTGACCAGGTGATGGGACAGCAGTCCTTGTGTGTGCCTGCCTGTGACTTCATGCCCATAATCACTGTCTACTGGACATGAAAGCAGCGCATCTGGCTGAATTCTGGCAGACAAGGCAATGGAGGGAATTACAGTGTTGAATTTTAGTCATAAATTACAGATAACTGTAACAAGGAGGGCAAATTAAATTTTGGCATTTATAGCTAAAGGAATAGTATACAAAAGAAGGGAAGTATTTCTGCTACTGTGCAAGGCATTGGTGAAACAGCACTTGGAGTATCATGTACGGTTTTGGTTGCCTTACATGAGGAGGGATGTAGTTTCATTGGAGGCAATTCAGAGGAACTTCACTAGACTTATTCCAGAAATGACGGGTTTGTCTTGTGGAGAGAGATTGAGCAGTACAGGTCTACACTGTTTAGCATTTGGATTGAAGTACAGCAAACCTTGTTTTAACTGTACCTTATCAACTGGCACTCTTGATAAACTGCCCAAAATTATATACCTCAAATCTTTCGTCTGCACTGCAAACTCTTTCAAGATGGCATTATTTGCAGCAATCCACAACATGCTGAGTGCATGTTTGAGATTGAAAATCTCGGTTCCCACCATGACTCCAACCACTCCTAGAATTAGAGTACAGATGAATGGCCTCATTGAATTGCAGGACAGACTTGAAGGACTTTTGCCTTTTCCTACACTGTTCTAAGCCACCTGGAGTAAGAGTCCTTCCTTCAAGTCAGCCTCTTTTGGAGTATTGCATGTAATTCTGGCCCTCCTGTTGTGAAACTTCAAAGGTTCAGAAAAGATTTGCAAGGAAGTTGCCAGGATTAGAGGGTTTGCGCTAGAGGGATAGGCTGAATAGGCTGGGGCTACTTTCCCTGGAGTGTCAGAGGCAGAGGGGCGACCTTAGCGAGGTTTATAAAAACATGAGAGGCATGGATAGGGTAAACAGGCAAGGTCTTTTCCCCAGGGTAGGGGAGTCCAAAGTGAAAAGGGAAAGATATGAACGGGATCTAAGGGGCAACTTTTTCAGGCAGAGGGTGGTGCATGTATGGAATGAGCAACCAGATGAAGTGGTGGAGGCTAGTACAATTACAACTTTTAGAAGGCATCTGGACGGTTATACGAATAGGAAGGGTTTAGAGGGATATAGGCCAAATGCTGGAAAATGGGACTACATTTACGCAGGTTATCTGGTCAGCATGGATGAGTTGGACTGAAGGTCTGTTTCCGTGCTTTATATCTCTATGACTCTATGATTCCAAAAACTCTGCAGTAAGTTCATAGTTACACTGTAGTTACAGACTCAATTGAAAGAAAAATGCTTTGTATCAACGCTACAATTTTTGATCTTCATACATGTTAGAACCCTTCCACCCCCAGTGGACATCTCTCCTGTTCCTTTACTGAGCAGAGAGGGTAGTCAGCTGAGGGTTCTTCTTGTGGGTCTGCTCCTGGACAATATTTTTATTCCCAGATCCAGACAATGCCCAGTCCATGAGATTCTTCAGTTTGACTGACTGCCTCTTTTCTGCTGTTATTTCAGAGTTTTGGTGGGCATGGAAAAGGAGTGAGGACCTGAGTTCTTGATAACAAAGTGTGGAGCTGGATGAACACAGCGGGCCAAGCAGCATCTTAGGAGCATAAAAGCTGTCATTTCAGGCCTTAACCCTTGATCAGAAAAGGGGGAGGGGGAGAGGGTTCTGAAATAAATAGGGAGAGAGGGGGAGGTGGATCAAAGATGGATGGAGGAGAAGATAGGTGGAGAGGGGACAGGCAAGTTAAAGGTGCAGGGATGGAGCCAGCAGAGGTGAGTGTAGGTGGGGAAGTAGGGAGGGGATACGTCAGTCTGGGGAGGACAGACAGGTCAAGGGGGCGGGATGAGGTTAGTAGGTAGGAAATGGAGGTGTGGCTTGAGGTAGGAGGAGGGGATAGGTGAGATGAAAAACAGGTTAGGAAGCGGGGGATAGGCTGGGCTGGTTTTGGGATGCAGTGCGGGGAGGGGAGATTTTGAAGCTTGTGAAATCCATACGGGCTGCAGGGTTCCAAGCAGAATATGAATTGCTGTTCCTACAACCTTCGGGTGGCAGCATTGTGGCACTGCAGGAGGCCCAGGATGGACATGTCGTCTGAGGAATGGGAGGAGGAGTTGAAATGGTTCGCGACTGGGAGGTGCAGTTGTTTATTGCGAACCGAGCGGAGGTGTTCTGCAAAGCAGTCCCCAAGCCTCCGCTTGGTTTCCCCGATGTAGAGGAGGCCACACTGGGTACAGCGGATGCAGTATACCACATTGGCGGATTTGCAGGTGAACATCTGCTTGTTGTGGAAAGTCTTCTTGGAGGCTGGGATGGGGGTAAGGGAGGAGGTGTGGGGGCAAGTGTAGCACTAACTGCGGTTGCAGGGGAAAGTGCTGGGTGTGGTGGGGTTGGAGGGGAGTGTGGAGTGGACAAGGGAGTCATGGAGAGAGTGGTCTCTCCGGAAAGCAGACAAGAGTGGGGATGGAAAAATGTCTTTGGTGGTGGTTCAGAACATAGAACAGCACAGCACAGTACAGGCTCTTTGACCGAAGTTGTGCCGAAGTTTTACCCTAAACCCAAGGTCTATGTAACCTCCACCCCTACCTTAGTCTATCATCCATATGCCTATTTTATAGCCGCTTAAATGCCCCTAATGAGGCCAACTCCAGTACCCTCTCCGGCAATGCATTCCACGCCCCATCAGGTGTCGGATTGCAGATGGCGGAAGTGTTGGAGGATGTTGGGTTGGATGTAAAGGCTGGTGAGTGGTATGTGAGGACGAGGGGGATTCTCTTTTGTCGGTTATTACGCGGACAGGGTGTGAGGGATGAATTGCGGGAAATGTGGGAGGCACGGTCGAGGGCGTTCTCGACCACTGTGGGTGGCGGGGGTGAAGTTGCGATCTTGATGTCTTTCCTGACCCGATGAACCAGAGTGTGCACAAATAATTTTATAATTTCATGTTTCATTTTAAAAAGATAGTTGTTTAAATTTTGTTGTCTGACTTCCTTTAAAAGAGAGGTGCTTTTGCTTATTTGTTTTTGATGGACAATCAAGTAGAAGAGACACTAGAAGTTGGCATGTCAGTGCAAACAAATCTCTAGAAACCACTAGCTAAGATTTTTGTGACTGTAGCTCCATTACAGTTCCGTAAGTGCAGCAGATCCATGCCACTGGCATTTTTTAGATTTAATTTTAGTTGGAAAAGGCTGTGAAAAATTCCAGTTTAGTGTAGCTACACTCTGCAGAAAACAGGTCTCCAACCAGTAGCACGTATAATACAGAATGGCATTTTTTATCGATACTACCAGATTGAATTCACAAAACGTCTGACTGATATGTGCTCCAATGTTTAATGTTGACAGTAAACAGTTCCCCTGTTTTGTTCATTGAGTAGGCCAGCAGTTTTGTGTTCTTAGTGAAATCGTTATTTTTCGTAGTTGAAAAACCAAGGTGAAGGGCCATTTTGTAATATGTCTTCCAGGTTCAAAATGAAAGATAATGAGATAAATAAGAGAGCAGTGCTTAGTAATACCAAACTTGAGTTTTAAAAGCCTGAAATGTGGGAGGTAAACAACTGTATGCTTTCTGGGAAAAAATAAGTTAAAGCAGATTTTAAAATGCCTATTTCAATGTGATGTGGGGTCATAGAGGGATGGGGAAGCTTGTTGAATTGTGTTTGCAGAAGGAAGAAGAGAGGAAGGTTTGCAGGAGGATTGTTATTATCAATGCAATAGAGAAATGAAAGAAAAGCTGTAGAAAACATGAAGACATCAGAGTTGAGAGGAGAATCATCTTCCTGATTGACCAAAACGTGGGGTGTGATGGAAAGAAGTTTTGAATCATTGGAAAGGCAGACATACTTAGACCAAGATGTAATGTCCTATCTGACAGAAGAAATCAGTAAAGAGTAAACATTTTCATGCTTCTCGAGAAATACAAGTTAACTTACTGATAGAAATCCAAAGGTCAGGAGGCTGAATGCATTAGTTGGACTAAAAAAACTGTAAAGACTTTGTGAAGATGAAAAGGCTTATTTCTGACATTGAGTGTCATAATTTTAGCCCTTCAGTATGAAAAATGGAAGTTGATTATAGATTTCAACGAGGGCAAGAGATAGGTTTTGAATCAAGCTGTTCAGAGATGCTCTCTGATGAAGGGTCTAGGCCCGAAACGTCAGCTTTTGTGCTCCTGAGATGCTGTTTGGCCTGCTGTGTTCATCCAGCCTCACATTGTATCTTCCTGGCTAAGTGTTGGATACACCGCTATTGTTCCACAAAAGCCGTGCAAGGAACCAGATATGAAACTGCAGTCGAAAGACGCTGGCATTGAGAAATAAAAGATTGCATTGAAAGTTACATTTGGCAATGTGCTAAATATTTGGACATCACCTAATTATTCAATGGAAGAAAGATACTGATAAGTATAATGGCTGGCTTGTTCATTGTAGTAGCACTGCAGCTATTGTAGATGAGTAACCTTCAAGTTGTCAAGAATGGTGATTTCTGAAGCGTAAATAATAAATAGATTCTGCTTGAGAAATGTTGGTACGTTCCAGGTGTTTTTCCACATTGGCTAATTTTTTAAAAAGTAAGATTAAAGCTGTGGGCATGTTGAGTATGTGGCAGTGAGTTTCAGTGTAGGTATGCCCACAGTGCTGTTAAGAGGAGAGATCCAGGGTTTTGACCCAGCATTCATGAAGGAAAGGTGTAATAAACCAAGTCAGGATGGGAGAAGATGATCTTTTAGGTGAAGGTGTTATGTGTAATCTGCTAATTGTCCTTTAGTTGATAGAGGCCACAGGTTTGCAAATTGCTGAGGAGGCGACTTAGCGAGTTGCTGCAGTGCATCATGTGGATGGTAGACACTACTGCCATTAGGCGTTGATAATGGAGTGAATAGAATCATACAGCACAGAAACAGACCCTTTGGTCCAAACAGCGCATGCCAAACATAATCCCAAACCAAACTAGTCCCACCTGCCTGCTCCTGGCCCATATCACTCCAATCCTTTCCTATTCACATACTTATCCAAATGTCTTTTAAACATTGTAATTGCATCCACATTCACCACTTCCTCTGGAAGTTCATTCCACACACTAACCACCCACTGTTTTAAAAAAATTGCCCTTCATGTCTTTTTTAAATCTTTCTCCTCTCACCTAATGTGCCCCCAATCCTGAAATCCTCTATTCGAGGGTAAAGGCAACTACCATTAACTCCATCTAAATCTCTCATGATTTTATAAACTTCTGTAAGGTTGCCTCTCGACCTCCTACACACCAATAAAACAAAAATTCCAGCCTATCCAGCCTTTCTTTATAACTCAAACCTTCCATACCTGCAACATCCTGGTAAATCTGTTCTGAATCCTCTCCAGCTTAATAACCTTCCTAAACTGAGCCCCCAGAACTGGGCACAGTATTCCAGAAGAGACCTCACCAATATCCTGTACAACCTCGACGAAACGTCCCAACTCTTACACTTAAAGGACTGAGCACTGAAGGCAAGCATGCCTAACTCCTTGTTAACCATCCTTTCTATATGTGACACAAACTTCAAAGAATTATGTACCTGCACTTCTAGGCCTCTCTGTTCTCCAACAGTACCCAAGGCCCTACCATTAATTGTACAAGCCCTACTTTTGTTTGTTGTATCAAAATGCAAAACCTAACAAACTTACAAACCATGCCTTCTATATTCTCATCCAAATCATTTATATAAATGATTAAAAAAGAGTACCCTGAACTGATCTCTGTGGAACACCACTGGTGACAAGCCTCCAGTCAGAAAAGCAATCCTCCACCATTACTCTGTCTCCTGTTGTGAAGCCAGTTATGTAGCCAGTTGGCAAGCTCACCCTAATCTCATGTTAGTCTACCATGCAGAACCTTGTCGAAGGCTTTACTAAAGTCCAAGTAAACAGCATCTATTGCTCTGCCCTCCTCAATCTTTTTCAACAATTTACCCATAACCTAAATCAGACCCTCAAGTCTATAGTTCCCCGGTTTCCCCTTACAACCTTTCTTAAATAAAGGTACAATATTAGCCACCCTCCTGTCATCAAGTACCTTACGTGTAGTTCTAGATGATGCAAATATGTTCTTTATGTTATTAATTCGCAGGTTGAGGGCATGGTTGGCTAGGCCAGCATTTAGTCCCCATCCCTAATTGCCAAGAAGTCGATTAAGAGTCGACCACATTGCTGTGGGTCTGGAGTCATATGTAGGCCAGACCTGGTAAGGACAGCAGTTTCCTTCTCCAAAGGACACTAGTGAACCAGATGGATTTTTCCAACAATTGACAACGGATTCATGGTCATCTCTGAACTCTTAATTTTGGATGTTTTGTTGAATTCAATTTCTTGCTGCGGTGGGATTTGAAGCCTAGTCCCCAGGACATTACCTGGTTCTCTAGATTAGCAAGTCCAACAATAATACCATTAGATCATCGCCTCCCCTTTCTGGTGGATGGGATATTAATCAAGTGGCTGCTATGTCCTGGATGTTGTTAGTTTTCTTGTTGGAGTTGCACTAATCGGGGCAATTAGAGAGTATTCCATTACATTCCTGACTTGTGGCGTAGTGATGGTGGTCAGACTTTGACCAAACCTTGGCTTGGTGGTTAGCACTGCAGCCTCACAGCGCCAGGAACCTCGGTTCGATTCCAGCCTCAGGTAACTGTGCGGAGTGTGCACATTCTCCTCGTGTCTGTGTGGGTTTTCTCCGGGTACTCCGGTTTCCTCCCACCATCCAAACATGTGCAGACTAGGTTGATTGGCCATGCTAAATTGCCAGTAGTGTTCAGGGGGGTGTGGGTTATAGGGGGATGGGTCTAGGTGGGATGCTCCAAAGGTGGTGTGGACTTGTTGGGCTGAAGGGCCTGTTTCCACACTGTAGGGAATCTAATCAAAGATAATAGGAACTGCAGATGCTGGAGAATCCAAGATAATAAAATGTGAGGCTGGATGAACACAGCAGGCCCAGCAGCATCTCAGGAGCACAAAAGCTGACGTTTCGGGCCTAGACCCTTCATCAGAGAGGGGGATGGGGTGAGGGTTCTGGAATAAATAGGGAAAGAGGGGGAGGCGGACCGAAGATGGAGAGAAAAGAAGATAGGTGGAGAGAGTATAGGTGGGGAGGTGGGGAGGTAGGGAGGGGATAGGTCAGTCCAGGGAAGACGGACAGGTCAAGGAGGTGGGATGAGGTTAGTAGGTAGATGGGGGTGCGGCTTGGGGTGGGAGGAAGGGATGGGTGAGAGGAAGAACAGGTTAGGGAGGCAGAGACAGGTTGGACTGGTTTTGGGATGCAGTGGGTGGAGGGGAATCTAATCAAACTCTGATTTCCCAGTATCAGTAAGGGCACTTTTTTAAAACAATAGCCGAACTTCGACACAAAGTCAACATGTCACTTTTGGAACTTTTCAAGGAGAGCGGAAACACCGGCTGGTGGAAGAGCCGTACTGCACCAAGTGGCAGGTTGGGGGTCGGTCCACTTGGAAAACTCCACTTTATTCAGGAAGAAGCGTGTCTGCCAGCAGTGCACGACTGACCGGTGCCTGTCCGTCAGTGAGTGAAGTGCGTTCGATCGGCATCGGAACGTCCGAGCAAGCACGACAAATACTCCCCGCCCCTTCTCTACACAGTCATCAGGACTAGTCCAACCTAACGTTTCCGAAAGGGGGTATAGCTCAGTGGCAGAGCATTTGACTGCAGATCAAGAGGTCCCCGGTTCAAATCCGGGTGCCCCCTTCCCAAAGCAATTTTTCGTCTTCAGAAGCAAAACAAACACGAACAATTAAACTGCTTCAATTTTGTATGCGTTGACAATACCATTAAATTACCTCCTTTCGTGAACGAAAGGAATAAAATATGACTAGCCAGGAAAAAAGGAAATCCACAGATTTTATCAGTGATAATGGGAACTGCAGATGCTGGAGAATCCAAGATAATGAAGTGTGAAGCTGGACGAACACACCAGGCCAAGCAGCATCTCTTTGTGCTCCTGAGATGCTGCTTGGCCTGCTGTGTTCATCCAGCTTCACACTTTATTATCCACAGATTTTAAACTCCTTTGCTTAGTCTTTGGCCCCGGCCCTCGCTCACTGAAACTGAACGAGGTTCACTCCAGTTCATGTGTGTCAAAAATGCTAAAATGTTCGCTCAGGCAGCTGATCTTCGTACGATGGGCAAATCAGAAATTAGTAATTTTCCACAAAGCTGGAAGGAGGCGCTGTGATTAAAATTTAATTCCGAAGCTGCTGAAAAGTGCAACTGGGGGTGTTGACACTTTTGCGTTTACCTGGTTCACTTTCTGCACTTCAGCTTTTAATTATTGCAGATAATCCCCGGGGAAAGAATGGGAGGGGAGCAAGAAATTAAAAAAAAGGCTTGGAAAGATATCAAAGTGTGGAGCTGGGTGAACACAGCAGGCCAAGCAGCATCTTAGGAGCACAAAAGCTCCAATTATCTCTTTGAAAGATATCTCGCTTGTTCTTTAATCACGGTATGTATTTATGTATCTATATCGCTACGATTAAAGATTAAAATGCTGCATGAACTCTGATCAATGTTATCAAATAAACAATCTATACCTTTAATTCAGCCGCCCAAAGATAGCAAGATGTGAGTCGTTACTCCGAATTGGAATGGTGGAAGCACCGCAGTGCAGCACTACCTGGAAGTCAGTTCATTTAGCTACTAAGGCAGGATTAATGAAATAAATTCATAATTGCAGCTCGTGATTACAACACTTTCTCTAGCAAACAAACCCGGGGGTCTTCCTGAATCCCTGATAAAGAATGACCTCATTCATGTATTCTTCATTCAGTATTCCAGGATATATAGGCAAAAGAAATATGATTCATTTTGGTAGGAACAACATGGGGAGACAGTCTAAGATAAAGGTACAAATCTAAACAGGGTGCAGGAACAAAGGGATAATGGGAAGTGCGGATGCTAGAGAATCTGAGATAACAAAGTGTGGAGCTGGATGAACACAGCAGGCCAAGCAGCATCTTAGGGGCAAAAAAGCTGACATTTCGAGCATAGACCCTTAGCAGGAACAAAGGGACTTGTGTGTACATAGAATCATAGAGAGGTACAGCATGGAAACAGACCCTTCAGTCCAACTTGTCCATGCCGACCAGATATCCTATATAAATCTAGTCCTATTTTTTAATACTTGGCCCATATTCCTCTAAACCCTTCCTATTCATAGACCCATCCAGATGCCTTTTAAATGTTATAATTGTACCAGATTCCACCACTTCCTCTGGCAGTTCATTCCATAAACACACCACCCTCTGCAAGTAAAAGTTGCCCCTTAGGCCCCTTTTATAGCTTTCTCCTCTCACCTTAAACCTATGCTTTCTGGCTTTGCAGAAACACCCTGGGGAACAGACCCTGTCTATCCATGCCCCTCATGATTTTATAAATACCTATATGTGTGCGGGAATAAATTAAGGGTGGCAGAACACTTTGAAAGAGTAGATTATAAAGCATGCCAATATTAAGCTCAAACCAGCCTTAAGTAGTTAATATTTATTTACAAATGAAACAGAAATATGATGCACAGTGCTGGCTGCAGTTGATTGTAAAAGAAGAAATAAAATAGCCATTGATTTTGACACTGATTTTAAGCCATGTTCAAATTTATATGGCTCTATACCAAAAGATGCAGATTGATATCATATTATGTCAATAATTCAAAATGAGAAGAATCTTAAACAAACTGCAATCTACACAATATCTTTGAAAGTTTATTTATGAAAAGAATGAGAAATGTAGATCTTCCATTGTCTGAACTGAATGTTTTGGCCCAATGCCGTACAAATTCGAAGCGCGCTTAATTCCATCTGTTGGCAAAATCTGGGCCCAATGGATTATTTTTAATGGTCAGTAAAATATGTATCTAATTATGAGCTTTCTTGTACATATATATTTTTACTGTTAATGATCTGCTGAAGTATTGTGCATCACATTTTTGATTTACTTGTAAGTAAAAATATTCATTATGTC
This sequence comes from Stegostoma tigrinum, assembly GCF_030684315.1. Lineage (NCBI taxonomy): Eukaryota > Metazoa > Chordata > Chondrichthyes > Orectolobiformes > Stegostomatidae > Stegostoma > Stegostoma tigrinum. The sequence continues at coordinate 61,393,534 of NC_081357.1, read as the reverse complement.
AGGCTAGTTTGAGCTGAATGTCCTTTATTGTAAAGTAGGTTCCTGCTAATTTTGCGCAAAACAACACATAATCCATGAACAGGACAATGAAAGTAGAATGATTGTTAGTAACACCATTGTTTACTCTCACCAAGGCCAGATTGCTGAAAAAAATTTCTATACCAGAGAAAGCAACATCTAGATATGTGAAGCCATTGAATTATTTCAGTTAAAAAAGTATTTACATTGCTATTAATTATTTTCCTTAAAAATAGTGTCTTACAATCCCAGATATATTTCTACTTTAAAACTAAATATTTCAATATATTTTATTCATTCATTCACAGGATGAGGACATTGCTGCCTAGGCCAGCATTTATTGACTATCCATAATCCCCCATGGAGTTACATTGACCAGGCCAGGTAAGAATGTCAGTTTTCCTCCCTAAGTGAACCACGTAGGTTTTTCTGACAATCAACGATGGATTCTTGGTTTAAGTGCAGTTAAAAGTTAAATCTCCAACAATTCTGCAGGAATATACATTGACCTATCTCCCTAACATTTTGCACGTGAGTTTGCACTGATACTCTCTGTAAATATGGCAAATTTGAATTGGGATCATCAATTACACCCAATATATTCTTGGACTTAACGAAACAAAACCATTCGGGAACAACAAATCTGAATTAAATCAATAACCTACAAAACAGGCATCAGCTCAGTGTGTGGGAAATGTCTTACAGAACATATCAATCGAAGTTCAAAGCCAATATTTGTTAACCACTATAGATCTGGACTCTATATCAAGGAATGGTTTTGTAGGATGATTAAAACTATCTTGCAGGAGGTCATTTGACCCCTGATTCTTGTATCTTATGTAAACTCAGTCTTCCCAGACTGTGTTCTGTACCCACTTTTCAACACTGATTCATTATCTTTTTCCATGACATTCGGAGCTGTCCATCAGTAGCCATTTGGCGAAGCACCTCATAGCTTAATGGCCTTCTGTTCAAAATTTTTCTTCCCTAGATATGAAATGTGACATTTAAATAAAGATCCATCGCTGACACAAGTCAGACTGTCAAATTTTCAGAGTTCCCTAGATAATGGGGTGTCCCTCTGGATTGGAAAATTTCACATGTCACTCTGCTGCTTAAGAACGACAAACGAGGAAACCAGGAATTGCACATCAGTTAGCCTAACATCTGTGGTGGCGAAATTGCTGGAGTCTGCAATTATGGATAAGGTGATTGAACACCTCAAACTTTTTAATTAATCAAGGAGAGTCCACATGAAGTCATGACAGGTAGTCATATCTAACAAACCTTACTGAAATTTTTAAGGTAATGAAGAAGATGACTTGGGGGTTCAGGTGCATTGATCTTTAAAAAGCCAGAGACAGATGGAGAAAATGATCAGAAAGGTTAATAGAATGCTGGCCTTTAATATTTAGAGGACTAAGAGTATAAGGAGGCAGACATTCTGCTGCGGCTACATAAAACTCTGCCCAATAGTATCAATGTGGATTTCACCAGCTTCAAAATCTCCCCTCCCCCCACTGCATCCCAAAACCAGCCCAGCTGGTCGCAGCCTGCCTAACCTGTTCTTCCTCTCACCTATCCCCTCCTCCCACCTCAATTTCCTACCTACTAACCTCATCCTGCCCCCTTGACCTATCCGTCCTCCCTGGACTGACCTATCACCTCCCTACCTCCCCACCCGTACTCTCCTCTCCACCTATCTTCTGCTCTATCCATCTCCAGTCCGCCTCCCCCTCTCTCCCTAGTTATTTCAGAGTCCTCTCCCCATCCCCCTTTTCTGATGAAGAGTCTAGGCCCGAAACGTCAACTTTTGTGCTCCTAGGATGCTGCTTGGCCTGCTGTGTTCATCCAGCTCCACACTTTGTTAGATAACCAAGTGTGAAGCTGGATGAACACAGCAGGCCAAGCAGCATCTCCGGAGCACAAAAGCTGATGTTTCGGGCCTAGACCCTTCATCAGTGTCTCCGATGAAGGGTCTAGGCCCGAAACGTCAGCTTTTGTGCTCCTGAGATGCTGCTTGGCCTGCTGTGTTCATCCAGCTTCACACTTGGTTATCTTGGATTCTCCAGCATCTGCAGTTCCCCTCATGCCTCCACATTTTGTTAGCTGGTTAGACCCCAGTTGGAATATTGTCGATATATCTATGCGACCTACCTTAGAGAAAGGATTTATTATTAGCCTTGGAGGGAGTAAAACATGAATGACTACTTGACTTCAAGGGCTAAATTACTATGCAGGTTAGGCCTGTTTTCTCTAGAATTTAGAAAATTAATGGGTGATCTGATTATCATTTTCAAGATATTAACAGGAAACGACAGTGTAGATAAAGATAATCTGTTTCCATTGGTTGGGGATTCTAGAACTGGGGGATATAGTCTAAAAGTTAGGGCCAGACCATTCAAAAAAGTATTAGGAAGCATATACAAGGGTGGTAGATAGCGAGTTTTGAGAAGATTTGTAGCTCAGGTTGAGGTTCTGGATGTGATCACCAACCCAAGGAAACCTAAACAGATAAATAGAAAGCGGGACATAACGCCAGCGCTTCACCGGAGGCTCACTGATGATGTTACCTAGAATGGTGACGAAACATCTGAAAACAAACCTTCCAGCTCAGCGAGCAAACTTACATCCAGAAGGGTGGAAGATGTTTGGAATGCTCTTTCAAACAAGGCAGTTGATGCTAGATCCATTGTTTCTTTTAAAGTTGAGGGTTCTTTTGTTAAACAAAGCCAGCTATAATACCAAAGGCAGGTCTATGGGGTTAGGCCATAAATCAGCCCTGATTTCATTGAATGGTGAGACAGGCTTGAGGGGCTGAATAGACTACTCCTGTTCCTTTAAACTGCTCTTCTCTGAATGACTGGACATTATTAAGCCAGGTCTTGTGAACATTTTCTGCTGTTGTGAAATTAGCAAACTGCTTAACAAATACCCACCACTGGATAAGCAGAAAATTTCTCCAAATAAATATTGCAAAGATTGAAAAATTCAATCTATACTCCAATCTGATCCCTAGCTGCCAATGCCATCCTTCTCCCTGGCATCTGTATGACACTAAACTAGACTGTTCCCAATATTGGTGTTATATATGACCCCGAGGGGAGCTTCTGGCCACATATTCACAGTATCATTAATGCATCCAATGTCAACCTCTGTAACATCATACAATTCTGACACTGTTTCATTTGTTGTGCTTTTGAAACTCATCCAAGTCATTGTTCCCTCCAAATTTGACTATGCCAGAGTTCTCCTTGTTCTGCTCTCAAAGAGTGTTCTACCCTTTGTGAACCTGAACTTATCCAACACTGCACTGCCCATGTACTCATCAACATCAAAGCCCATTCATGTCCTCTTTTCACCCTATATTCTTCATCTCCTCCAGTCCCACAACCCTCTGATCTGATTTGATTGATTTATTGTCAAGTGTAGCTAAGTACAGTGAAAAGCATTGTTTATGAGCAGTACAGGCAGATCATAGTAAGCAAGGACATACAGATTGTAGGGAGAAAAACAAAACTAGACAGATTCATACAAGTTGCATTGCACAGGGTGTGTGCTAGGGTCAAGATCAACATTAGCAAAGCAGCATTATTTGAAGTTAGAGAGTCCATTCATCAGTCTAATAATGGCAGGGAAGAAGCTGTTCTTGAACTTGCTGGTGTGTGTACAAGCTACTGTATCTTCTGCCTGAAGGAGGAGCTTATAAGAGACCTTGTGAACATGTCAAATTTCCTGACTGGCTGAGGAAGGAGAGGCTTTACTGTGCCTCCCTGACTGTTGCATTTATGTGGGATATCTAGGACAGGTTGTCGGTTATTGTCACTCCTAGAAACTTGACAGCCTCATCCTCTCAACCTCAGCTCTGCTGATGGAGATGGGGGCGTGTTCTTCATCCTTCTTTCTGAAATCAATGATCAGTTCTTTAGTTTTGCTGAAGTTGAGTGAGAGGTTGTTTTCAATGCACCAAATCACCAAGCCCTCTATCTCCTTTCTGTACTCTGACTTGTCCTCTGATCACCTGACTTCTTCCAATTCAGATTCCCAGACATTAAACACTCCACCACCAGTGGCTGCACTAGCAATTTAGTCCCAATTTCTGAAAATATTCCATAAAATTCTCTGCCTTCCCACCTCATTTCTCTTCTTCGAAATGCGCCTTGGAAGCGACTTCTGGCCAATGTTTTCGTTCAAAATAAGAAATTGAAGAAGAAACTCAGTAATAGATCAGATGTCGCTTTCTCTCCACAGATGCTGCCAGCCCTGGTGAGTTTCTTCAGCAATTTCTGCTTTGGTTTCAGATCTTGTGCATCCGCAGTGTTCTGTTGCACTTCTAAGTTTTGGTTCAAAAGCTCCTGGACGGGGCGCTTCGTCATATTTTACACTGTACAACAGGAAGAGGCGAGTTGTGTTCAAGGCGCCATATAAATTCAAGTTGTTGCTGTTGCGGGGCGGCGGGGGTGTGTGTGAGTGGGTGCGCGTGCGGGCCGTGGGCGGGGTTTCTGCCGCGCGTTCTGGCTCTGCCCCCTTTCTCCATGGTGACGGTTCGAACGACCGTTCCTCGCTCCACTCGCTCGGCCTTCTACTGTTGTGGCAGGCGCGAGCAATCGAGAGTGGGCTCCTTGACAACCGGAACCGGAGGCGGCGCCGCGGTCCACGGAGGAGGAGGAGGAGGAAGAAGAGGAAGAAAGAGACGAAACTCCGGGCACACGGTACAGGGCTGCGGGTCGGAGTCCCCAACCGCCATCTGCTCCCTTCTCTCCCGTCCTGCAGCGTCAACTATGGCCTCCTCGGCCGGGGCTCCGCCGGCAGCGGCAGCCGGCCCTTCCATGTTCCGCTGGCTGGAGGTGCTGGAGAAGGAGTTTGACAAGGCCTTCGTGGATGTGGACCTGCTCCTGGGGGAGATCGACCCCGACCAGTCCGAGATCACCTACGAGGGCCGCCAGAAGATGACGGCGCTCAGCTCCTGCTTCGCGCAGCTTTGTCACAAGGCGCAGACTGTCTTCCAGATCAACCATAAACTGGAGGTGAGCCCAGGGGTTGAATGTTTGCTGTGGGAATAGAGAACCCCGCCCACCCCGTCTCCCTTACTGAGGATCTGCAGATTAGTGTGAATATCTCAATAGCCCCCGTCCACCACATTGGATCAGCCCCATACTGTGAGTCAGTACACTAGTATCAATACTGTATCTCAATATAATCTTGTCCATTAGGTCAGCCTCTGAGGATCAATATAGTGATGTTACTATGGCAATTGAGACCCCCTTGCATTGTCCATCCATCTCCTTCGTGTCAGTTTCTATAGAGATCTCTCATTGCATCAGACCTTTGCTGCGGGCCCATAAGTCACTGTTAATATCTTAATAGAAATCCCTCATTAGATTATCCTTTTACTGAATATTGCACCACAGAGAAAAAATAAACTCCTGAATTAAGGGTCTAATGATGACCATGAAACCATTGGCAGTCATCAGAAAAATTCATCTGGTTCACTAAAGTCTTTTTGGCTGTAAATGCTGGCTTAGTCAAAGATGACTACATCCTGTCAGTGAATTTAAAATAAAAGACCTTCTCTCCAAATTGGATCACTCCACTCTCTGAGGGTCAATATGCTAATTAAATAGCTCACTAGAGATCACGTTGAATTCTGCTCTTGCTGAGGATCAATGCAGTAACTATTATTAGTATCTCAATAAAGAATTGGATTAGCCCGTATATGATAAACCTTTAATATACTGGGGATCAGTATATTACTGATCATATCTCAACAGAGATCCACCTCCATGGTATCAATCTTATACTGATGTCAAAACAGTAACATTAATATCTCAATAGAAATACCTGTTTAGATCAATCCCTTTCTGATACTGACTATATTAATATCAATGTATAGAACTGAATAGCAAAATTTCTTATAGTTGTCTAAAAAGGAAAATAACGTTTAACCAACTTATTACAAGTTTTCGAAAAAGTAGCGTAAGTGTTATTGTGGTAGTTTCCCTATCTGTGAGCCAGGAGGCCTGGGTCATGTCCTGTCTGCTGTAGGGGAGTTTCATAACATTTCTGAACAGATTGGTTCTAAAATCAAAAGAAAGAGTAATATGCACACTGGTTAAGGAGCAGACCATTGATTGACGATAATGTGGTGGCCAAGTGGTATAGTTACTGAACTAGGAATCCAGATAATGTTCTGGGTAACAAGATTCAAATCCCACCGTGGCAGCTAGTGAAATTTTAATGCAAAATAATCATCTAATGATCATAAGACCATTGTTGGTGTGCAAAAACCTAACATGTTAACAAACATCTTTTAGTTAAGAATATTGCCATAGTTCACCTGGTCTGGCATACATGTGATTGACTGTTAACTGCCATCTGATGGCCCCGCAAGCCGTTCTGTTGTACCAACTGCTAGAAGCTCTCAATAAAGGAATGAAACTGGAAAGATCACCGGGCATGAACCCAGACACTGGAAATGACAATGGGCAAATTCAGCTCTGCCAACCCTACAAAGTCCTTTTTGCTAACTTCTGGGGATTAGTGGGAAAATTGGCAAAGTTGTCTCTTGAATTAGTCAAGCAACAGCCTCTCAACGGCATTGTGGATCTGCTAATAGCACATGGGCTGCAGCAGTTCGAGAAGGCAGCTCACACCCATCTTCTCAAGAGCAACTAGGAATAGGCAATTCAGGCAACAACACCCATGTCCCAAATGGTAATATTTAGTTATTTTTAATTAACAAATTCCAAAGATTTAACTTGTCCAGCCATATAAATACAGTGGCTCCTGGGTGTAGGTCAGAGGCCTGAAATTCTGTGGTAATTTCCTCATCACCTGACTCCCACATTCTGTCCCGACATTTGCCGTGCACAAAGTGGGAGTATATTGAAATGCAGCCCACTTTCCTGGATGAGTGCAGCGCCAATAACACTCAAGATCTTCAGCAACATCCAGCTCAGTGAAAACTGCTTAATCAGCACTCTATCCACAATGTTAAATATTCACACCCTCCACCAGTCGTGGGCAGTGATAACAGTATGTACTAGCTACAAAATAAGCTAAAGCAACTTCTTCAGTACTTTACAAAACCTCAGCGTCTACAACCTAGAAAGTAGCAGTGCATGGAAACACCATCCTGACTTCAAATTATATTTATTCCAGTTCCCTCTCCCCATCCCCCTCTCTGATGAAAGGTCTAGGCCCGAAACGTCAGCTTTTGTGCTCCTGAGATGCTGCTTGGCCTGCTGTGTTCATCCAGCCTCACATTTTATTATCTTCAAATTATATGTGTTTGACTGTTGCTGGGTCAAATTCCATTCTCTAACACAGCTGGTAGGTACCTACATCAAATATACTGCAACTGTTCAGGAATACAATTGTGAGCAGTTATGGGTAAGCAATAAATGATGGCCTTACCAGCATCACTTATTAATGATTCTTTTTGCTACAGCGATGTATTGTTTAAAAACTTCAGTAATTTATCATCAGATGCGGTTTGAGCTGCAATTTGTGGAAAATACTGAGTAGTTCTAACCATTTTGTTATAGGTTCCAGTACAGAAAAGAAACAACTCAATCAATTTTAAAAGTATAAAGGTGGTTCTCCAACACCTGAAAAACTAGATGCTTTTCTTCCCCTCAAAATGAAACAAAAAGAAAAGTTATCTTTTCTAGTGGGCAGCTTTGTTCAAACCTATTAAGTAGGTTTGGAATCTGTTGTGATGAGGAATGCTGCACTGCTGATGAAACACGTTTTTCTAGTGAGTAGAGCGATAGATAACAATGGAAGTTCCAGATTTGATCCCAGGTTTGAGCTGAATTTTTATTCTTAACTGTCCTCTGTTGAATATGGGAAAATTCCCTGGACGTGTTTTTTTTAAATTTGCATGTGGTATTGGAATATGAATGTTGGATGAGGACAGGATTAAATAACCTTCAGTAACAGAGCCGTTGGTGATCAATCATAGCCACCTTGGATGTTACATGATAACGTAAACATGCTACTAGAAACCTCGTGTTGCCATGAAGAGAAATGTAGTAAGAAAACAAAATAAAATTGTTTTGAATATGTGGGTACTGATCACTAAAATTACTGTCAATTTACTAGAATGGATATAGGCTGGAAATGTGATAAATGTTACTTCAACTGCCAGTGGAACCTGTTAAGCAGGCCAATCAACTTCATAAAGAAAGTGGAGTACCATACTTTGATCTGTGCTGATACCCTGCCCAATTTTATGTTTGTTTTATCCACATTCTTCTGACATTACTTCAGACCAATCATAATATATTTTTGTTTGACTTCCTGTTGTTATCATCCTATTGGCTTTTATAGTTAGACTGAAATGATTAACTGATAATTTGGTAATGCCTGCAACAGGTAGATTATCCCAGAGCGGCATAATTAGTTGAAGAAAAGATTAAATTTACCATTCTGTAGACCCGTACTTCACCGAGCAAACATGGCAGTATAGCTGGCCTGTGCATGTGTATGTGCAAACTATATTGCCATCCAAACTGAGGTGATTTGCAATTGCTGCAATCATGTTAAGGGGTCCTCTAGCGTTTAGAGAAGAAATCTGAATACCCTGAAATTAGCCAACAGAACTGCACAACAAGATTTCATGTTTTTAAACAGTACCATATTTTGATGCCTCAACAAGAAGTAGACAAAATAAGCACTATGAACTTAACACTACAGCTTTTGAAGCTTATTATAAACCTATTGCTCATCAACCACCTCCCTGCTCCAACCTCCCAAAGAATTCCCTTAACCCACAAAGTCTTTAATGTTTGTTCACTTTTCCTGGGATTATTCCAAACAATATTGCACAGCCCTCTATATTTTGCTTTAATTGTTCTTGGTATTAAAGCCATTCATCCATGATTCTATGGGGAACCTTCCCTTGATTTTTGGCTATGCAACCTCCCACCTTTACACAACTTTGGATGCCTCTGCCACTTGTATTGGTGGCTGGTAGATATCTAATAGCCTTACCACAGCTTCCTAAGATAATTCTGTTTTCTGCAACAAGGCACTGTGCAAACCACACAAATTTAATCTTCTAAAAGCAACTAAAGCAAATCTTCCAGGTGTCTTTCCTTCAAAATCCAAACTTAGAGAGTGCCTCAACCATATACTGTGCAGTAACTGATGAAGGTTTTATTTTATCTGCTTGAAATTTTGGCCTAACTGGTTATCACCTCCTTTTTGCTCATTTAATCTGCTGTGATGCAGTCTTCTTCAAAGCTTAGCTACAGTTTGAAACATTACTTTAATCAGGCATGTTTGCCATTATCTTAAATGTGGATTCACTTCTAAATCAGGAACCATGGAATGCTTACAGCAGAGACAAGGCATTCAGCCCAGTATGCCTTTTAAAGAGCAATTCACCCAGCTCCATTACCCTGCCATTCACTCATAGCTTGCATTTCGTTTTACTTGCGAAAACTAAATAATTCCCTTTGGAAAGTCTGAATTGAACCTGACTCCACCACAGTCTTACCCGGACCAAAGTTTTTTTTAAAAATTCATATGTGGGATGTGGGCATTGCTAGCTGGCCAGCATTTCTTGCCCATCCCTAGTTGCCCTTGAGAAGGTGGTGGTGAGCTGTCTTCTTGCAGTCCACCAGCTGTAGGTTGACCCTCAATGCCATCAAGGAGGGAATTCAAGGACTGTGACTCAGCGGCAGTGAAGGGATGGCGATATATTTCCACGTCGGATGGTGAGTGGTTTGGAGGGGAACTTGGAGGTGGTGGCGTTCCCATATGTCTACTGCCCTTGTTCTTTTAGATGGAGGTAGTCATGGAGTCGTGGGTTTAGAAGGTGCTGTCTGAGGACTTTTGGTGAATTTTGTTTGGCGAAGTAGCAAAACCTATGAGATTATCGTGTGAGGTGTCGTTATAATGACACTGTTTAAGTGACTTTTTTTTGTCTGTGTAACATATCTTTTACAATACAGCTAACTGTGCACTTCATCAGAGAGCCTCTGATGAAGGGTCTAGGCCCGAAACAGCAGCTTTTGTGCTGTTGAGATGCTGCTTGGCCTGCTGTGTTCATCCAGCTTCACACTTTGTAATCTTGGATTCTCCAGCATCTGCAGTTCCCATTATCTCGGAAGCAATAGTCATATGCTTTTCCTCCAGTCTTTCAATTTTAACAACAAACAGAGAATGTGATAGAGAGTTTTGAAAAGATTTGTAGCTCAGGTTGAGGTTTTGGATGTGAGTTTGCTCGCTGAGCTGGAAGGATCATTTTGAGACGTTAACGTCACCATTCTAGGTAACATCATCAGTGAGCCTCCGGTGAAGCGCTGGTGTTATGTCCCGCTTTCTATTTACCTGTTTAGGTTTCCTTGGGTTGGTGATGTCATTTCCTGTTCTTTTTCTCAGAGGATGGTAGGTGGGCTCCAAATAAATGTGTTTGTTGGTGGAGTTCCGGTTGGAATGCCATGCTTCTAGGAATTCTCGTGCGTGTCTCTCTTTGGCTTGTCCTAGGATGGATGTGTTGTCCCAATCAAAGTGGTGTCCTTCCTCATCTGTATGTAAGGATACTGGTGAAAGTGGGTCATGTCTTTTTGTGGCTAGTTGATGTTCGTGTGTCCTGGTGGCTAGCTTTCTGCCTGTTTGTCCAATGTAGTGTTTGTCACAGTTCTTGCAAGGTATTTTGTAAATGACGTTTGTTTTGCTTGTTGTCTGTATAGAGTCTTTTAAGTTCATTAGCTGCTGTTTTAGTGTGTTGGTGGGTTTGTGGGCTACATCATGGTACACCACAATTAGACAAGAATTTTAATATTTTTTTAAAACATTTTTGCACAATACTTATATATTAGCCTCTCTGTATAAACTACTTCTGAGCAAGCATTTGAATGTTTGTTTATTTCTTCTGTTTCTGTATTGTGGAGAGAAAAATGGAGATAACACTTTGAGTCCAGTGACTTTTTTTCAGTTCACTATGCTGTGCTTATTGGAAGATAGTCATCTAACAGCCAGGACATCACCCAAGGCATTTCTTGGAACAGTGTCCTAGCCCCAACCATTATCAGGAACTCTGTCAAAAACCATTTTAAGATTAGTTTTCACACGACACTAGGTTGTAGTCCAACAGGTTTATTTGAAATCACAAGCTTTTGGAGTGCAGCACCTTCATCAGGTGAAGTGGGATTTACATATACATACTAATTAATTAAAACCTTCAGGTTTGTTTAATACACTCGCCCCATTTCTGAAGAAGGGTCCCGACCTGAAACGTCAGCTTTCCTACTCCTGATGCTGCCTGGCCTGCTGTGTTCCTTCATCTTCACGCTGTGTTATCTCATAAGTGGTGTGACCCTTTGATCTTTTACTTCTAAATTCTATGTCTGATACCACCTCTCTCACTACCATCTGAAGAAGGAGCAAGGCTCTGAAAGTTGTGGTTTCAAATAAACCTGTTGGACTATAACCTGGTATCGTGTGACTTTTGACTCTGTTCACCCCAGTCCCACACTGACACCTCCACATTATCTTAAGATCGATAGTGGAGATGGTTGCTAATAATTGTGCAATTTTCAGTTTAACTCACAATTCGTCAGACATTGAAGCAATCTGTACTTGCATGCGGTAGGTTCGAAGCAACATGTAGGCTTTGGCTGATAAAGAGCAAGCTATATCTTGTATACACATATACAAATTAATGACCATCTCCAGCAAAAGAACGTGTAACTATGTCCTCTTGACATTCTGTGTGATTGCCACTGCTGCATCCTTCACAGGTCCTGTAGCCACCATTAACTAGGAATCTAACTGGCCCAGCCACGTATGTTTTAAATTTTTTGTTCATGGGATGTGGGCATTACTTTCTGGGCCAGCATTCATTGCTCATCCGAAGTTACACTTGAGAAGGTAGTGGTGAGCTGCTTTCTTGAAGTGCTGCACTCTGTAGACCCAAAATCCTGTTAGGGAGGTACTTGCAGGATTTTGACCCAAAGACACTGAACGATCAGTACTATGTTTCCAAGTCTGGGCAATGAGTGGCTTCATGTGAAACCTACAGCTGTTGATGTTCCCACGTATCTGTTGTCCTTGTCTTTTGAAGTGGTAGTTGTTCTGTGGTAATGACTGCTACCAGCTTACCTTTTGTCTTAATTTTGTCTTGAGACAATTTGAATTAGCGGTAGAGTACATGCATACACTGAGCTTCTACACAACAGACACTGTTCTGAGGTAACAAGAAGGTTAATTGATTGATAGTAACAAGTACACCCTGTGTGTGAAGCATAACTATTAGCCTTGAGGGAAATAAATCTGCTCCAACTTTTTCTTTAATAGCAGACTAAGTGACATTAGTAGAGTGGACTGAGGCAGTGTAACAGAACATCTAACCCTTCAGAACTATTATCTTATGCAATACCATCTACGTACACAAGGCAGCACAAAGCAGATTGCTTGATTGGCAGCCCCTTCCTCCAGATTAAACGTTCACCCCCTCCAGCACTGTGCAATCTGATTGCAGTGCGCACCATCTACAAGATGCATTGCAGTAGAATACTAAGGCTCCTTAAATAGCACTGCCAAACCTGTGATCTCTATCACCTGCAAACTAAAAGGCAGCAAGCACATCACTATCACTATCTGCAAACTCTCCTCCAAGTAACAAATTGCTCTGACTTAGAAATATATTGTTATTCTTTCATTACTGTGGGATTAAAATTCTGGAACTCCTACTTAACAGCATTTGGCATACCTATACAATATTGACTGCCTCGCTCCATAAGGAAATATTTCTCCATCACCTCCTACAGGTTAATTAGAGGTGGGATATAAATACTGGTGCTGGCAGTGATGCTCACCTTTCAGTGATGGTTAAGAAAAATAAAATCAGACTTCAAGAAGGAAGCTTTGTCAATATTATCTGTGCCTAGAGAAGAAAATTTACAAGTAATCTGGTGGCCACTATGCCTTTGGTAAATACATAAGATGATCAGCTGTACTTTTTGTTTATGTGTAAGACATTGGCACATGTCAAAGAATATCTGTTTATTTTTAAGGGCTACATGTCAGGTAAGATGTTTCCTCTAGCTTTTCCATGAATTAATGTTTAAATAACTTGAGTCCACTTTCTGTCTCTGCAGAGCACAGGAAGCACCCAAATCAAATACAGCCCTGATGCTTGCAGTAAATTACCCTTCCTTGTGAGTTTTGACACAGTCGAGTAGGCGATTCTCCTCAAAATCCTCTTCTCCGTTGAACACCTTCATGGTACTACCTAGCTTAATTCCACTCCTGGCTATCTGATTGTAGCCAAAATGATTCCTCATCGAGCCGCATGGATATATTTACAGGCCTATTTCCTTTGGTTACTGCGCCAGTAACGTGGTTGATTTAAATCTAATTAATTGAGGAGCAATATTTGAGTAATCTCTTTGTTCACTAAATTGATCGAGCATTGAGCACTTTGCCACAAGCAGTGGTTGAGGCAGAGTCCGTTGCATCTTTCTGCGTTAATTGCTAAATATTTTGAGACAGAGAAAGATTTGGCACTTCTTCCATTTCAGTTAATGTTATTATTTAAGATATTTATTGAACACTTGTTGATGTTTATTCAGTCTCTGTGTTAAGTGTTTAATTTTTTGACGGCAATATTGGGTTTTGTTGCAGCTTTTATTTATTTAATACCAAGATAATTCATGTAGTACAGAAAATTATCAGGCTGAAAGTTGGTGAAAGACGAGTTCAAGAATTAATGACTATGTCATGTTAAGAAACATGTTCCAATATACACATTGGCACAAGTATTAAATAGCTACCACAATTTATGAGCATCTACAGGACGTGGTAGTGCAATTAATTCTGAGAATCAGATACAGTGGTGACTTGTTTGGCAAGTTCCTAGAATGTCAAATATGGGTGTGTTACAGGTTCTACTGTATATTATAGTATGGTCTGCACATTATAGAAATTATTTATTTTCAGGTTGCTGTTTAAGCTATAAGAAAAGTATTTTGGTGGATATAAATTTTTACCCATGGTTGTTTTGCATGCTTAATGCTGCTGAGATATGATTGCATAGAGTCTAGAAGTCATTTCCAAGTTTCCAGTATCAAGGCACACTTCAGTGAGACAGCTATTCCACAGCATGCCCACTTTTTTCACACCACATATGTGTTATGAGAAGTCTACACATACAAGGCCCTGGAGGCTTGCGCTTGTATTTTAGATGGTGGTGGCTGGTGTCAGCAAACACAGCCTTCAATAATCAGCACCAAGGCTCCAGAGCAGTTTGGAAACACGCACACTGCCTCGAACTTTAGTTAAAGCAACGCTGCTTCTTGAGAATTTCTTGGCATACTTTCTCACCTTACAGTTGCAGCAGTGCACCAATTGAAAATGACTGTTGTTGAACATTAATTTTCTTCTTGCTTTCAAATGTATTGATTCAATGTAGAAGTAAAGCTGTAAGCCAGAAATGTCCATTCAGTTAAACTAAATCATAAAATGAACTTCATATGTTGAGTTTTATTTTTGTTACTGAAGTGAATCTTGGGCAAATTGAGTACAAGCATATTTTTTTCTGGAATGTTTGCCTTGTTTAAATTGGTTGAATTCCTAGTGTGCTATGGAAAATTTACTTCTGCAGGCAAGACTCGGATATATCTGGTTTTATATGTTTGGCGATAGAATGACATTGAACCTAATAGTGTATATTCATTATAAACAAATAAAGTTAAACCCTTGTGCAAAATGAAAATGTGATCATTATGAAACTCATAATGTTTTGAACTGTTAACCATTTGCTTTTTACTTTCCCCTGTAGGCTCAGCTGCTGGATTTGAAATCGGAGCTGATCGACACCCAAGCTGAGAAAGTTGTGTTAGAGAAAGAAGTACATGATCAACTTCTCCAGCTTCATGCTGTCCAACTGCAGCTGCATGCTAAGACTGGGCAGAATGTTGATTCAAGCTCAATCAAGGCTAAACTGGTATGTTCTAGCAACAAAGCTGCCTACTATAATCCTCAGACAATGAAAACTGTTTTGTTTAGCCTTATTTAGAATGAATTATTTCAAGGTTTTTTTTCAAATCAATTTTCTTGAACCTGTCAAGCCACAGTTCAAAACACAAAAGACTCTTAAAAAAGTCTGCTTCCCCTAGAAACATTCACTACTTCTGTAGACTAGTTTCTTGGAAGTTTATTCCATTTTTAAAAATATTCTGCTCTGATCAAATTTTTAGTTCTGGCCATAGAAAGTAATGACCTCTCCAAACTTCCACGGAAACTGGAGCATGCATATATTCAACGAGAGACTGATGAATAATAACCAGAAATAAAAATTTGGTTGCTCTTCCTGCTGCTGTAGCCTGCATTCCCAGGTAGCTTAGGTACATTGAGATCAGTTGCTGTACTCTACTGCTGACTGCTGAGATCAGCTAATTCAGGACAACTCAATCACTAAACCAGAGCACCTTTTCACTGGCATAGCACAGTCCTTTGTCATGTTGTGTATTATTTACTAAAACTTTGGAACTTCAGAAAGTTGTTTTATGCTGGATGAATAACTCCAAAGTATGCTGAAACTATAACCTGCTGAATATTCTTCAAAAAAGCAGTTCTCGGCCAAGAGATTCAAAGAGTGATTCTGAAATGAGATGTAACCACTTGAAACTTACTGCAATTTTCTATCCATTAAAATCAAAATAATAAAATTGAAGTTCAATGCTATAGACTTCATTTGGATATACCAGATATTTTATAGACTGTCTTTCGAAACACTGTCAGTGGCCTGTTATTTATAGAGGAGAATTTTGTGATGGGAATAGATGGGTAGGTAACAGCTTTCTTCTGGAATTCTAGGTTCTGCACGTGCTGTAGGGTTTTAACCCCACATTGTGCATTTTTGATTTCAGCCAGGGTTCTTCCTTAGAAACTGGCCTGATTGCCAGGCTTGTTTCTCTGATGAGCAGAAAATGCTCTTGAAGAGACCACAACTCCAGGAATAGACCAGGAGACTTAAGTTATATTCATCGAAGTGTGGGTTGGGATCTGTACTTAATGGATAGTCAGTAATTGGTTGAGAAGGGTTCTGATCCCAATCCTGGGAGGAGGTATTTGAATGGATGGGTGGTATTAGACTTATTCTGATAGTGAGCTGGGATATGTAAAGTTGGTGGACAGAAAGGAAACACTCCTGCTTCTCCCAGCTATAACTACTGTAAATATATTAGTTTTTTTCCAGGAAGCAGCCCTCATCTCCATTCATTAGCTGAGTTTCCTGAGGCTTGAAAGTCAGGTCAATAATATTTAAATTATTGTATGGTGGCATGCTTCCTTGTGCAAATTGGAAGTGAACTGCAACTTTGTAGTCTTTCAGGTTTTCTCTAAGCAGCAGTCAGTGCAAATAATTCTTCGCTTTTTGTTGCCATAAGCAGAGTTTATTTTGGTGTTTCATAGTTTTGTTCTAAGTATAGCTTTGTTCGCTAATGTAATCATAAAGCCATTGATGACTTGGATCTAGATACTTTTTATCAACCTTTTCAGTCATATTATCATAGATCATAGATCATAGAATCCCTACAGTTTGGAAACAGGAACCTGGGTCTCTGGTGCTGTGAGGCAGCCGTGCTAACCACTGAGCCGCCATGCCTCTGGAGCAGGTAGGACTTGATTCCAGGCCTTCTGGCCCGGAATTAAGGACATTGCCACTGCACCAGTTGCTAAACTTGACGCAAAGAAGAGTAGGTTGTGAAGACAACACAAGACAAAAACAGATGGTTAAGTGAATGGGCAGAAATTTGTGAGGTGGCATATAATGTAAGAAATTGTGAACCTTTCCACTTCAGTACGCGGACTACGAAAGGCCTGTATTAATTAAATGGAGCGAGGGTTACTAAAATTCATCAATGAGATGTGGGCGTCACTTTATTGCCCGTCCTTAGTTGCCTTCAAGAAGCTGAGCTGCCTTCTTGAACCGCTGTAGCCCATTGTAGAACGCCTATGTACATAGAGATTTGGCTGTTTTGGTAGAGGAATCACAATATTGTATGGAGGTACAACAAGTGATTAGAAAGACAACTGGGATATCTTTATTTGTTGCAAGGGGGGTGGAATGTAAGCGTATGGATGAGATCACATCTCGAGCACTGTGTACAGTTTAGATCATTTATTTTAAAAAAGAATATAATTGTCTTAGAAGCAGCGTGAAGAAGGTTCCCTTGGTTGCCAGGGATGAAATGATTGTCTTACAACTTAAGTTTCTACAGGTTGTGCATGCATATGTTGGATTTTCGAAGAATGTAAGGTGATCTTAAGAGCTGAGGGGTCTTGACAAGGTGGATGCTGAAAGGATTTTCTGTTGTGGGGGACAGTAGAACAAGGCTACACAGTTTAAAATAAGGGGTCATTCATTGAGGATAGAGGAGGAATGTCAGCCTGTGGAATTCTTCTTATCCCAGAGAGTAGTGGAATGAGGGCCAATGTGTCTTATCAGATGGTGGAGCAGGCTCAAGGTACCAAATGACCTATTCCTATGCTTCATTTGTGAGTTTGTGTGTTAATATTGAAATATAACCTCTGTTTTGCTTTTGGACAAAATCCACCAATTACTCGTTTGTTTTCCTGTGAGTGATTTAACTTTTTTAAATGTACTAAAATGTCCCTTGTCTTCCTAATACCGTTTTCTTTCCTATCCCAAGTCTGTCCTTTCAGCGGATGAGCTGGTAAGTGAGTGCACTGGTGTGACTATTTTTCTGTCAATTCACTGACAATCGTCACTGCCTTCCACCAATCTTATTCTTTCATTATAAGTAATGCAACGTAATATATTTTTGAACTGGAATGCTGGATTAACTGTTGGCATAGTTAACCAATACTTAATGTGCCCTTTTATAAATGTCAAACTATGATTATTATTATTGCTGTGAGCAACGATGATACATTAAAGCAGCTTTTAAGAATGATTTGCTAAAGCCATGTAAATTGCCCATTTCTGCTAACTTAAGTTAATTGAAGATTTTTAATTTTGGGTATTTTAATAAAAGCATAGATTTATACATTTTTCAGAACTTTTTACTTAGGTATAATAGATGTTCTAGAAATGATTTATTAGTTTATGCCATTGATCAGAATTAAGGGAGTCTTTATAAATTATTCTAAGTGCAGTGAATATTCTTCATCTTATGAGCAGCTTGTGATTGCCAAAACAGTTACTAGACTTATGATGCTTAAGATAATTATGTGTATTGGTAACCAATGTGTCTATTTTTCTGAAAAGGAGAAAGAATTAGAATCCAATAAAAAAGAAAAAGTGAAGGAAGCAAAGCTAGAAGCTGATGTGAAACTGCTGCGAAAAGAGAATGAAGCATTGCGTCGCCATATAGCAGTTCTACAAGCTGAGGTATATGGTGCAAGGCTGGCAGCTAAGTATCTTGATAAAGAGCTGGCAGGCAGGTGAGGAGTCAGTCTTGATGTATATTCCTGTATCTCTAACAGAAAGCAAGCTAGGAGTTTTCAGACATCAATAATTTGTCTTTAATATCTTCATTGTGATAACTTATGAAACCAGTAAATAAAATCACATTTCTTTACCATTTGCGGTAGTAGTGCACATATAAGGTAGCATTTTAAGATATCAAAAGGAAATTAAATTGTCACAGCGTGAGTTGAAGGGAATTGGAATTCGTACACTTTACATTGATGCATTTGATGAGCATAATCTTTATTTTATATCGAGTTTCAGGTTATCTTAGTTAGCATATTCTGTGTATTCTACACCTTAATCCATGTGGTGAATTTAATGTAGAGTCCAGCGTGAAGTCTGGGTGTGAGAAATATAACACCATAAGACAAAGGAAAAGAAGCAGGCAATGCAGAGCAGACTAGTTGGGTTTCTATTCAGTAGGATCATGGATGATCTGATAACCATTAGCTCCATTTCCCTGCCTTTTCCCCATTATGCTTGATTCCCTCACTGATTAAAAATCTGCCACAGTCTTGAGTATGCTTAATGATCCAGGCTGTACAGCTCTGTCTGGTTAAAAAATTCCAAAAATTCAGTATCCACTGATAGAGAAGTTTTATTCTGAGATTATGCCCTTGAGCCTTAGGCTCTCCTGTGAGGAGAAACAACCTAAGGCTAGCATTCATTTCATAGCCCTAATTTTCCTTGGAAATATGGAAATGATTCACCTTCTGTAACCACGAAAGTCTGTGAAATTTAGATAAATTCATGTTGCTAAAAATGTCGCCCAAGACAATATCAATATTCACTTTCTAAAGGTGAAATGATTGCACCCGAGTCAGTTGCCTCTTTCCTTAGATGTCCACTGTACATTTTCTGCATTTTCTATTTTTATTTCAGGCAAATTTGAATTTCCCATTTTGGTGAAAAGGAACTTCAGTTGGGTCATGCATTGATTTAGCAAGCAGGCAGCCTCTGCTTTTTGTGGGCGCTTGTAAGGGCAAAAACATCAATTTTTCTAATGTTTAATACTTTGTGCAGAGTGCAACAAATCCAGCTATTGGGTCGAGACATGAAAGGACCTGCTCATGACAAACTATGGAACCAGTTGGAAGCAGAAATACATCTTCACAGACATAAAACTGTTATTAGGGCATGTCGAGGGCGCAATGACCCAAAACGACCTCTGCCCATGCCGCCTGGGCACGTATGTAAAATTCAAATTTTTACTGTTTGAATGAAAGATATTATTTACTTGTGTGAAAGTTTAAAAACTTGCCAAAGGATGAAAATCCCCTGGAGATGTGCAGTTTGAGATTTTATATATGACCCCAGAGGACATGATGCTAAATAACTATTTTGCAACTTTTTTTTAAAAACAAAGAAAAAGATGCTGCTAAATTCTTAGTCATAGAAGAGGTAGTTCAGCTATTGGATAGACTCAGATTTGATCAAAAAGTATTAGGTTGTCTGGATATTCTTAAAGTTGATATGGCACCGGCACTTGATCAGCTGCATCCGTGGATACAGAAGGAACTAAGTGTGAGAATAGAGAACACACTGCCCATAACCTTCTACTCCTTCTTAGGTACAAAATGGATACGAGACACTGGACAATTCTAAATGTTACATTGTTTTGAATAGGTATGTAAGGATAAGACTAGCAACTGCACACCAGTTAGCTTAACCCATTGGTGGTAAAGCTTGTAGAAACAATAAACTGGGACAAAAATTGACAAAATTGAGGAAAATAAATTGCATACATTTAAATAATGTGTTTTTTCAATGAAGTAACAAAATAATTCTTAAGTGTGATACAGTTAATGTGACATAAATATATTTCCAGTAGACATTTGATAAAATGCATGTCAGCAAAATTGTAGCCCTTTGAAGAAAAATGTCAGTATCTATATGTAAATGAAGTTGATTCACTGACTGGAAATAGTATTAGTGATTAGTCAGTTTTTGTAAGTTGGCCATGGTCTCCTACAAATTCTGTATCATCTCTGAGGAATCCCATATACTCAAATAATTATTGACATGCATATTTGAAAACAATTCATTCAAAAGCACCTTTGTATTCGATTCTGAGCATCACATTTTAAGAACAATGTTAAGGCCTTCAAGAGAATGTAGAAGGGATTTTATAGAATTGTGCCAGGCATTATCATAATATATATCATCTCTGTACACAGCTCTCCCAGTACTGAAATTTTTGAATAATAATCATCCTGAAAGTAAAATGTTGTACACATTTTACCTCTTAGATTTAACTTTATACTCTCAATAACTACCAAATCAGAATATTTGATTGGAATTGCTAATTTATTCTTGTGTGCCCAAGGTCAAGTTTCACTAGAGTCTTGTGTTGTCAGTGTTTCAGCTGTTATTTAATTATCTCATTAAATCATTTCATTTTATGTTCTCCAATTTATACTTTTTTTGGCAAACAGTTTTCTACTGCTCATTAAGAGTTTGTCATCATTTTCATTTGTCAAAATTATTTATCACATTTCTTTCCTCAAATAGGATCCAAATATCATAAGGAAGTCCCAGGGTGTTGGGCCAATTCGGAAAGTGCTGTTAGTCAAAGAGGATCATGAAGGACTTGGCATATCAATTACAGTAAGTCTGCTTCGGTATGTACTCACTGAGATTCACATAGCTATCTAGAACAGGAATACACCAGTTTGGACAGACCCAAGGGAGGCTGTTTTTGTTGCTGAAGACCAGATGCAGGAGCTTCGCATTTGTCTTAATTTAGGAAGTTTAAATGTTAGGTCCTGTAGTGGACAAATTTTTCATTGATTTCTATGATACAAAAATGATATGCAGCATATCTTTGATCATAGATCATAGAATCATTCAATCCCCACAGTGTGGGAACAGACCCATCTGTCCAACAAATCCACACCAACCCTCAGAGGATCCCATCCCTCTATAACCCGCCTAATCTACACATCCCTGAATGCTACGGGCAATTTAGAATGGCCAATTCACCTAGCCTGCGTCAGAGATAATGGGAGCTGCAGATGCTGGAGAATCCGAGATAACAAAGTGTGGAGGTGGATGAACACAGCAGGCCAAGCAGCATCTCCTAAGATGCTGCTCGGCCTGCTGTTTTCATCCACCTACACACTTTGTCACCAAGCCTGCACATCTCCGGATTGTGGGAGGAAACCGGAGTACCCGGAAGAAACCCATGCAGACACAGGGGGAAGGTGCAAGCTCCACACACAGTCGCCCGAGGGTGGAATTGAACCCGGGTCCATGGTGCTGTAAAGCAACAGTGCTAATCGTTGAGCCACCGTGCCGCTTCGATCTTGTAATACACAGTAGCTCTATAAGCAGTAACAGCTAATGTCTCAAAATTTACTGGTTTTTTTTTGTCCCAAGTGTTTTAGATCCATGGGCCAGTGTAGATTGTGGCAAGTAATGTAGGAGATGTCATTTAACCACCTCGATACACAAACTGTCACTGCTATGGGACAAATGAGTCAAGAACTCTAGAATCTGTGTCATGGAAAGAGGTT
The DNA here is from genome assembly GCF_030684315.1 of Stegostoma tigrinum. NCBI lineage: Eukaryota > Metazoa > Chordata > Chondrichthyes > Orectolobiformes > Stegostomatidae > Stegostoma > Stegostoma tigrinum. Next base: position 61,371,550 of record NC_081357.1, on the reverse strand, counting down.
TCCTGTAGACTCCCTGATTTGTTATTTTCAAATCTCTCTTGGGCAGAAAGTTTGTAATTGACTATTTTGGGCTTGTTGCTTTCTTGATTGATAAATATTGTGTATCTGTTATCTATTGATTGAGATATAAGCAAATTAATGAGAATATTTACTTAAACATATAATGTTCCATGATGTACACAAAGTTAAACTGTTAGATGCACCTATATTGGTGTATATTGAAACAAATGAATTATGGTTGAATTTGTGAATATAAACTGACCTTGCATTTCATTCAAGGTAACAACTGATATTGTCTAGTAAAGAAGTAAAGTTGCATTGAAAAACTAATGTTGTGATTTGCCAGTTGATGTTTAATTTAGTATTGGATTGTAACTTGGATATAACAAGAATATACATCCATTAAACATACAAATTGAGAACAAAATCTCGGCAATTTATAGAATGTACACTAAATAAAAAGCAACATCAGAGTGTATGGTCAGGAAGCAAAGGCAAATTTGAAGAAAATGATGGAAATTAAGTGTTTGGAAGTAGCATGGGGATGAATTGTAGGAGCTTTGACATGGAACCAGAATTTCATTGCAGCTAAGTAAACAGATAACAATTAATTTCTCATTTTAATTGTACTCAATGTTTGAAGAATGAGTGGTGCATGCAGATACGCAGCTGGTAATACTGGTGAGATACGGTAGGTGAACGCATGAAAGGATTTAAACGGCTGAATAAATCCGCTTAGGTATGAGAAGTTGGTGAAGTTTGCAGAAGATGAAATTGTTGGGCAGTGAAGGAGAAAACAGGCAAGTTGTACTTTGCAATCTAGATAAGTAGTTTGAAAGGAAAAGGAGGTCAGCTCAAGGTATTCAAGAAATTGTCTTGGAGTGACAAAATATGGACTTGGAGTTAACAGTAGCAGAAATTTGGGAACAAAGACAAGAAAAATTCTGAGGTTGAAAAGATATTGGCAGTCATAAATAAACCTCAGTTTGGGTTTAAGTAGGATGCATCTCTTGGACTAGTTTGCACCTCTTGGACTAGTTTCAAAGTAGCAGTTTGGGAGATTGAACAAGCCTTGGGCAATGGCAACATGGTATGATTGGGAGCCAAAGACAATACTGACAAAATTACAAATAGTTGTCTGGAGTAAGTTGCACCTCAGTAAAGGGAACTTTAATGCTGCCCTGAGAATATTAATGTGCAGTCTATAATCCCATCTTCAATCAAAAGTGTAAAATGTTGCTTTATTGTGAGAATGCGGTAACATTTTACAAGTTTATTATTCCCTCTGATCTATATTATATTTCCTAATAGTATGCGTGCATTGAGAATTTTATATGCATGTTAAGAAAATTCCCATAACATTGAGTCACCATGCCAGTTTTTCTTTTACTCTTTAATAAGAGAGGAGTTGCATTTTTTTTATTGGTTAAAACTTTTCAGTCGACTACTTACTTAAACACTACTGCTCTATCAGGAGGTGTCGTAACAACTTGTAACCTACCATACAATGGGATAATTTATGGGATTAAAAATAAAAAGTGCATTGTCCAATGTTAACTAAATGTTACTGCTTTTTAAAAAACAAAACAGGGTGGCAAGGAGCATGGAGTCCCAATTCTAATATCAGAAATCCACCCAGGTCAACCTGCTGAGCGATGTGATGGCCTGCATGTTGGAGATGCCATACTAGCAGTTAATGGAATTGATCTGAGAGATGCCAAACACAAAGAAGCTGTTACTATTCTCTCCCAGCAGGTAATTAAACTGACCTGCAATCGAGGAACATTTGTAATTTTGGTGTTCTCTTGCTGAACGTTTGCCACTGGACCTACCATGTATTTCCTGCATTTTGACTTGCACTTAACTTGACAAAAAGTTATTTACGTGTTTACATGAGGAACTTTATAAACTTACAGTCCATTCATACCAACTTGCAAATTTAAGAATGCTCTGCTTTTTCATATAATTCAATAATTCTGCTTTATCAACAATAGAAAGTTACAATAACCTTTTTTCAGCGTTTAACTGTAGAATATTTAAGTGTATTCTGAAAGCATAAACAGAACATTTCAAAGTAGTAACAGCCCAAAAACATGCCATTCAACCTGATGGATTGATATTGATATTTCTGCTCCATGCAGATTTCCTTGTGTAACATCAGCATATATTCCTATTCCTTCATCCCTTGTCTGGGTATCAAGGTTCTCCTTGAATGCATTTTAGTGCTATTCACCTCAACTGTTCTTTTTTCTTTGGTTAGAATATGGAACTGCCAAAGTGTGAAGAGATTTTCCTCAATTCCACAACTGATTTAGTAGTATCTACTTTATGAACCCCACCGCTGATTTTCAACTGCATTGGAAATGCTTTGTCTATATGTCAATATCGTCAAAGCCTTTCATGATATTAAAAACCTGTATGAGGTCACACCATAATCTTGGTTTTACGATAGGTGGTATTGGCTTGTAGAACATTTCCTTATAAATCCAATACCCTGGTGAATTGCTTTACATCTTCCTTTTTATAAATTGAAGAGTAGAACTGCTCACAGTCCCCTTTTTGGTCCAATCAGTGTTCTATACAGAATTGTCATTCAGCAAAAAAAAATGCTAGCCCTGCCAGCAACATCTGCATCCTGTGAATAGATTTTTTAAAAAGTGTAATTGTAATTCAACATAACTTAACTTATCTGCCCTTCAGTGCCATTAGAAATAAACCTGTGATTTTTTTTTATAAATGAATTGTGTTGCTCCTTCCAATGATTTATGTATTTGTGCTCCAAGATCTTGATGTTAATCTACCTCACTTAAACATATTTTCAAAGGAGTAGGTCACCTTATTCTTCAGCCAACTGCACTATTTCATAGTTTTATATGTGTTGAACTTTGTGTCATGTGGAGAAATTAACTTTATGCCTAAGCATTTTCTGAAATCAGTCAAAGACCGGAAAATGTAATTGCTACCTTCCTGACTGTTGATTCTGTCTGACTGGCTGAGTGTTTCCAATGATTTGTGTTTTTATTTGAGATTTCCAGCAATGCCAGTAATTTTATTTTTGCACATTGTAGAACCACTTATTTCAGGACCAAAACCAAAGCTACTTTTTGTTTTACAGAGAGGAGGCATTGAGTTTGAAGTGGTGTATGTTGCTCCAGAGATAGACTCTGATGATGAAAATGTGGATTATGAAGATGAGACTGGGCATCGATATCGCTTGTATCTTGATGAGCTGGAAGAAAGCAGAAATGCAGCTGTTGGCAGAAATGATGGCAGTGGTGATGCCAAACCCCTAGCAGGTAGATATTTGAAAATGTTTACGAAGAGTGACTAAACATCTTAAGGCACTTAAGTACCATTTAAATACAATGCACAGACTTTTTCCAATCTCAAGACATTTCAAATATTTTACAACACTTAGGTAGCGTTGGTTGTAATATGGGGAAATTTGACACTAATTTGTGCTCAGAAAGGACTTGTAAACAACCTTGCGATAATAACTAGATGATCTGTTTGAGTCCTGTTGGTCAAGGAATATATTTTGGCCAAGAGACAGAGAATGCCTTGCTTTCGCTTCAAATAGTGCCTCTTCTGCCTGAAAGCTGGCTGAATTATTGGTGTAATAAAATGTGAGGCTGGATGAACACAGCAGGCCAAGCAGCATCTCAGGAGCACAAAAGCTGACGTTTCGGGCCTAGACCCTTCATCAGAGAGGGGGATGGGGAGAAGGAACTGGAATAAATAGGGAGAGAGGGGGAGGCGGACCGAAGATGGAGAGTAAAGAAGATAGGTGGAGAGAGTATAGGTGGGGAGGTAGGGAGGGGATAGGTCAGTCCAGGGAAGACGGACAGGTCAAGGAGGTGGGATGAGGTTAGTAGGTAGATGGGGGTGTGGCTTGGGGTGGGAGGAAGGGATGGGTGAGAGGAAGAACCGGTTAGGGAGGCAGAGACAGGTTGGACTGGTTTTGGGATGCAGTGGGTGGGGGGGAAGAGCTGGGGCTGGTTGTGTGGTGCAGTGGGGGAGGGGACGAACTGGGCTGGTTTAGGGATGCAGTTGGGGAAGGGGAGATTTTGAAACTGGTGAAGTCCACATTGATACCATTAGGCTACAGGGTTCCCAAGCGGAATATGAGTTGCTGTTCCTGCAACCTTCGGGTGGCATCATTGTGGCAGTGCAGGAGGCCCATGATGGACATGTCATCTAAAGAATGGGAGGGGGGGTGGAAATGGTTTGCGACTGGGAGGTGCAGTTGTTTGTTGCGAACTGAGCGGAGGTGTTCTGCAAAGCGGTCTCCAAGCCTCCGCTTGGTTTCCCCAATGTAGAGGAAGCCACACCGGGTACAGTGGATGCAGTATACCACATTGGCAGATGTGCGGGTGAACCTCTGCTTAATGTGGAATGTCATCTTGGGGCCTGGGATAGGGGTGAGGGAGGAGGTGTGGGGGCAAGTGTAGCATTTCCTGCGGTTGCAGGGGAAGGTGCCGGGTGTGGTGGGGTTGGAGGGCAGTGTGGAACGAACAAGGGAGTCACGGAGAGAGTGGTCTCTCCGGAAAGCAGACAGGGGTGGGGATGGAAAAATCTCTTGCGTGGTGGGGTCGGATTGTAAATGGCGGAAGTGTTGGAGGATGATGCGTTGTATCCGGAGGTTGGTAGGGTGGTGTGTGAGAACGAGGGGGATCCTCTTTGGGCGGTTGTGGCGGGGGCGGGGTGTGAGGGATGTGTTGCGGGAAATACGGGAGACGCGGTCAAGGGCGTTCTCGATCACTGTGGGGGGAAAGTTGCAGTCCTTGAAGAACTTGGACATCTCCCGCACATCCCAGATGTCCAAGTTCTTCAAGGACCGGAACTTTCCCCCCACAGTGATCGAGAACGCCCTTGACCGCGTCTCCCGTATTTCCCGCAACACATCCCTCACACCCCGCCCCCACCACAACCGCCCAAAGAGGATCCCCCTCGTTCTCACACACCACCCTACCAACCTCCGGATACAACGCATCATCCTCCGACACTTCCGCCATTTACAATCCGACCCCACCACCCAAGACATTTTTCCATCCCCACCCCTGTCTGCTTTCTGGAGAGACCACTTTCTCCGTGACTCCCTTGTTTGCTCCACACTGCCCTCCAACCCCACCACACCCGGCACCTTCCCCTGCAACCTCAGGAAATGCTACACTTGCCCCCACACCTCCTCCCTCACCCCTATCCCAGGCCCCAAGATGACATTCCACATTAAGCAGAGGTTCACCTGCACATCTGCCAATGTGGTATACTGCATCCACTGTACCTGGTGTGGCTTCCTCTACATTGGGGAAACCAAGCTGAGGCTTGGAGACCGCTTTGCAGAACACCTCCGCTCAGTTCGCAACAAACAACTGCACCTTCCAGTCGCAAACCATTTCCACTCCCCCTCCCATTCTTTAGATGACATGTCCATCATGGGCCTCCTGCAGTGCCACAATGATGCCACCCGAAGGTTGCAGGAACAGCAACTCATATTCCGCCTGTGAACACTGAAGCCTAATGGTATCAATGTGGACTTCACCAGTTTCAAAATCTCCCCTTCCCCAACTGCATCCCTAAACCAGCTCAGTTCGTCCCCTCCCCCCACTGCACCACACAACCAGCCCAGCTCTTCCCCCCCCACCCACTGCATCCCAAAACCAGTCCAACCTGTCTCTGCCTCCCTAACCGGTTCTTCCTCTCACCCATCCCTTCCTCCCACCCCAAGCCACACCCCCATCTACCTACTAACCTCATCCCACCTCCTTGACCTGTCCGTCTTCCCTGTACTGACCTATCCCCTCCCTACCTCCCCACCTATACTCTCTCCACCTATCTTCTTTACTCTCCACCTTCGGTCCGCCTCCCCCTCTCTCCCTATTTATTCCAGTTCCCTCTCCCCATCCCCCTCTCTGATGAAGGGTCTAGGCCCGAAACGTCAGCTTTTGTGCTCCTGAGATGCTGCTTGGCCTGCTGTGTTCATCCAGCCTCACATTTTATTATCTTGGAATTCTCCAGCATCTGCAGTTCCCATTATCTCTGAATTATTGGTGTGCCATCTCAGGTTTTTATTCGAGTTGTATGTTCCAATCTCCGAATTGGAACTTGAACCCAAATCCATGACTTTCTGGGTTCAGAGATAAGAGTCCTAACACTGAGCCAATGCTGATGACCATACTTTTAGATTGAATAGAGATTATGCTGTGTTTGTTCTGGAACTTGCTAAATTCCAGTATTTTGCCCAAATGGATTATCTCCAAGTAAAGCAAGATTTGAGTATCAACAGAGTTGCCTTATATGTCAACAATTAAGCTATATTTTACCTTTTCTATATCTATATATATATTTATATGTCACATATAGATATGTGTTTAAACACACAAAAAAAGGTCTGGTTGATTTTTCTGCTTTGTATCCTGGTGCATTGAAGCCATCATGGGCATTTTATTGTGCAGCTGATGTGTACTTCCCAAAGACCTAAAATTTTTTTGAATCAAGCGCTGAATTCGGTGCTGCCCTTAGCAGCCTAATTGTTGGGTGAATATTATTTCTTCTCTTTCACTGGAGGTTCTATTTTAGAAGTTAGCTTCTGTTTCTCCCTGCTGAATACCTGCATATTTCCCATGTGATAGGGCAGGTCTGTATTTTCATGATTGTTGCCAGTTGCTAGCAAGTGTTTATTGTGCCACCTTAACCACTTGAGTATTCCTGAAAATTTGCTTTAAATAATCCTTTTTTTTGCGGAGTGAAAAAATGTCACTAATATAAATCCTAAAATATCTATACCAATTGTGTGCATTTTCATGTAAGATATTAACACTGACTTTTTTTCACAATAGTGACAGAGCAGAAACCAGTTTTAGATGCTATCTTAAATGGGGATGCAGGAACAAGCAGTGAAACCGCTTCAGAAGATGCAGCACTCAAACAAAAAGATTGTGCAGAATGCTCATCTTAAGTTGTCCCTATGTTACTTGAACAATAAAGTGATGTTTCTGCACTTGACTACCAGTACCGAAGGAACATCGTGTGAATGTGATCAACTGTGTATACCTATATTGAAAATAATGTGTATAAGGGATCACCATGATTATCTTCTGTGCCTAAGGAGTTCCAAATACTGTATACCATAGAATTGCATTATTAACGGTTCTGCATGTATGAAAATATTTAAATGTTGTATTAATTAACCATCACAAGTAAATGGTTGGGTCTGTATGTTCTGATGTTACAGCTACCTTAAGTTTTGAAATTAGTGGGGAATTTGGCATGTACTAGGTGCTAGTTTACTAGTTGGTGTCTTTTGGAGTATTTTCAAACTACCAGTTGACCTTTCCCCTGGGGGTTCTTTTTGTGCACAATACCTGCATAAAAAGCACTTTCATCTGTTAAAGTTATGTTCTATCAATCTATTCAGTGATGTTGCCCCTAAATTAAACTATAATCCTTTGGGGAAAATTTGTCATTGCAGTTGCTCCTCGTTTTTCATATGTGATTAACCAGAAAATCTAATTCGTCTTGAAATATATGCAGAACTGTTAATTGGATTTCCTAAAGGTACAATAGAACTGTCCATGCCCTTGGCCTTCTCCATGCAGCACAGTTGCATTGTATTAAATGTTGCTGTTAATGTAGGTAGAAATTTGCAGTTAACAATTAGTTAATATCTACAAATAGTGAAAGTGTGATGTCTTGTGTTTAAACTTTATGATCCAAAAATAATGAGTCAATGAGATATAGATTGTTAGGTTATATAACTGAATCTCATTGGAAGACTAATCTCTTAGACTACATTTCTTAATCCAGCAGGAAGGATTATTTAATGATATCTTGACAGTTACTTTGTTGTAAGTACTCACTTCCTATGTATCTTCAATCCAAAATTGAAATGCACTATTTGTAATTATCAGGTTATCCTGTTAAGGGGATAAATAGAACATTTGGTAAAGTTAAGGTGACCTTGATATATTTGATGTAGTGTCACTTCTTCAGGTGCATTGCATCCTTGGAAGAGAAGCATGTTGTTTGAACTGGCCTCCATGCCCTGTGAATCCTGGTTTTCAAGTAGAGCAGGTGCAGAATGAAGTTCATATCACATTAAAGTTCAATACAATTCCCAATGTATGCAGGCATGCTTAAGGATGCTTAATAACAAGAATCTGGGGCTGGGAAAGCTCACAGTACTGTAACAAACAGTTGTTTAGGTGGAAAAATGTTTTAAAAGCACAATACAGTAGCTGTTGGAAATTAAAATAAAATCAGAAAATACATTAATTATTTAGGTCAGGCAGTATTTGAGGGGCAAGAGAGTGAGAAAACGGGCTTGGCATTTCAGTCAATTACTTTTTGTTAGATGAAAATAACTTTTTTTCTGAACAAAAATCTCCCAAAAATGGTATCATCGCTTTTCCTGTTTTTATCTACATCTACACACTAGAGTTCACCCTCTTTCTATTTGTATATTATAATGCAACAAACACTTTTTATAGATAATAAAATGTGAGGCTGGATGAACACAGCAGGCCAAGCAGCATCTCAGGAGCACAAAAGCTGACGTTTCGGGCCTAGAGGGTCTAGGCCCGAAACGTCAGCTTTTGTGCTCCTGAGATGCTGCTTGGCCTGCTGTGTTCATCCAGCCTAACATTTTATTATCTTGGAATCTCCAGCATCTGCAGTTCCCATTATCTCAAACACTTTTTATAGTGCAAGTTTATCCTCAGCAGCACTAGTGATTTCCTCACTATTTGTGTATAAGCAACTCTATTGTACATACATCTTTATTGGATTTTTAACTATTTATAAAGTTACAGTTTATGCTTATTTTTATGTCCCCTCCCCATCCCTTTTCATCGCTTTAAAATTGTACCATAAGTAACAGTTGACTCCTCTTACACACTGATATTTGGGTTTATTCACTTGCTGAAGTGGCTTGAAATTTCTTCCATATTATATCATCCACTTATTTTCCTTGACAATGTCTCTTTTTAAATATCATTCATTCTCCACCGCTTCTAAGCCTCAGCAGAAGTAGCAATACCATATTCTAAATTTTTTATCTATCATCGAAAGATGTAAATGAGTCACACAGTAGATAGGTACACAGAATTTGAGGTGCAACAAATTTGTCGTGCATCTACGGGAATGTAGATTTTATTTCTTGCAATTTCATATCTTGTCACAAAGTGTTCAAATGGAATGCGTAGGAGTCTTTGATGTTCTGATTTCACAATATTCATGATGACACTCATGGTAGACACATCCTCTCTTATCTGGAAAACTTCTCATCTCAATAGCCCATTACATAATGTGATGGAATATTCTTCTACATAACTATTCATTTTAATATCCTTTAACACTGGGGATACTGGCTATGAAATTCATTTAGTGACCTATGCCTCTTGCCTCACAGCACAAAATTTTGGCTTTGTGAACAAAACAGTGGAGAAAATGGAAAAGCTGTTTTAACTTATTTCCTATTCACTTGTTATAAAGTTTTTAATGTATTGTTTACATTTGGTTAACACTTCAATATATTTATGGCTTATATTCATTTCTTTATGCATTGGGAAATCTTAACCTGGATGAGAATATTATCATTGTAGTTTTACAGCCAAGTATAATTACAGAAAATCAAAAATAGACTAAAGTAACTAGGGACAAGGAAAGTGATTTTCTTAAAATGTTAAAAAGAAATTGAATCGTCCATACCTATGCAGAGAAGCAAGGGATTTGGGAGGATTAGAGTTTGAAAGTTATATGCAAATGTGAATTTATACAGGATGTGTCCAGTAACACAAGTGTAAATCGGATGGCATATGGGAACGTTTTCATCTCCAATGTTACTATTTTTAAACACTTTTAAAAGACTTAATCCCAGGTTTGTTTATTTAATCAATGAGAAACCATATCGCCTTTTAAGGAAATTTATTTCGGGTGTTCATTCAATGTTTTGAAGAAGAAAACAAAACCATAGAACTTGAGGCAAATTTAAATGTAACACTAGTCATACTAAGTATTCCATTCTTCCATTTCTGGAGATTTTTGATCAGTAATGTGCCCGTGAATAATATGTTGTTTTCGGAGTTTTGTTGTATTTCAAGCTCAGTACTTGTACACAGTAGTGCAGAGCTAATGAACTAGAATTCCATCAGCAGTCTCTGTTTTCCCTGTGATCAGCATTAGCAACACTCTGGAGAGCTGTGTTGAAAGGCAAGTTAAATTTTAATGTTGACACAAAGCTGACAATATTGATACTTGCTCTAGTTATATTTAAAAACAATCTCCCAGGTTGTTTAACTTGCACTTGCAACTGGTTGAAGTGAGGCTACTTGCTGGAAGGGCTACATTCAATTAAGCACCTTCATGTTCCACTTTTTCTGTAGAACCAGTGAAACTGGTTTATATCAGTATGAAGGTGCAACATAACTAACCTATACAAGGAGGTGATGTAAAATGCATTCTCCTTGTCAAATTCCCAGCAGGTGATGTCTGATGTTTTGCTTATGATTCAAAGCAAAGTCTACATTTGTTACAGTCATGGCGCAGATAAACTACGCCCGCCGTGAGAACTTTTGCAAAAGTATCAGAAATGTGGTTTCTAATGATATTACAGAAGCACTTAAGACTTGTCTACAAAATATTTTGTACATTTGTGTTCCAGTTCAAATGTCATTGGAGAATGAAGGACAGATGACTGTACAGTATTCTACTTTAAATGGCTTTGATTTCAAGTGTCGTGTTAATGAAAATATTCCTTAGTTAATAGTGTTTCATCTGAAAGTTCAAAATGAATCTTCTCTCATTTATTATTGAGTACATAAAATTACAACACAAAAGGGTCAGACCAATTAAAGTGTTGGCCTAAAGCTATGATCAATTCTTAGTGACTACATTTGACTTTTAGTGGCAGAATGAATTTCAGGGACATCTTGTAATATTGCTTTCTCCCTCAATATTCCTTTTTTGTTTACTAGTCTTTTTTCCCTAGGGGGATGGTTAAATTATTGATGTTTATGAATATAATACATAATATATACATCTGTATAATGAGATGAAATATTGTTTATGAATATTGGTACATAAAAGTCAACACATTTCCTTATACTCAAAAGCAGCAACTAGTAAAATTAGTATGTAATGGCAAATGTATTTTTTTAAAAAAAATGCCTTTGTATGAAAGTTTTTTTTTTCTTTTAAATGTGAAGCAGGTTTTGTCCATAAAGGCTCATTGGAAGACAAAAAGCAGGATCATTGAAATTATTTGTGCTAACAATTTAATTTTACTCATCTAGATGGGGGAAGTTCATGCTTGTTACTTAATTGATTATGGACTTGTTTTCCAGTTTGTGTATCAACCATTTGATTTGAAACTAGAGGCATTTTGTGTATTTCTCTCCCGTTTTATTACATCTAAAACTCATCAGAAGAGGTATTAAGGTTACAAATCATTGACTTTGCAAGATATTTTAAAAGCAATCAACATGTAATAATACATCTTCTATTAGCACAGCATTGTTTTTAGGATTTGCCTTCCAATTTAATTTTCAGTGTATCCTGGTAGCCTGTTTTCCTGAATTGTTGTGATAGGAGAGATAAGAGTGTCAATTCAGAGCTATTTTAAACAACTGATTTCTCTCTTTTGATGCCATTTGGAGTTGTGAGCAGGGGGGCCCTGTTGTGGTGCAGTGATAGTGCCCCTACCCCTGAACCGAGACACCTGGGTTCAAGCTGTGTAATAACATCTTTGAGCAGGTTGATTTAGAAAAATTAGGTTGAATTTTTTTTAAAAAAATTAAGAGTCGCGAGTATAGATTTTCTGAGTTTGGCTGAATGGGCCAGGACTTCTATCTGCTACTGCTGAACTTGGCCAAGGGCATTCAGCCGAAATATGGTTTGAGGTTTCTAATTTGTTCTCGGCTCTGGTTTGGATGTTAGAAAGATGAACTGCCAGTAAAATACACCAAAATTGAGTTTTCTTAGGGGCTTATGCAACACAATATTCAAAACATTTTCACAGCTATGCCTAACTTTCCCTCCATTCTTACTTCAATTCTGAAAATATTACAGTTATCTGTTGGCCCTTGTATGTGAGATACCTCAAAGACCTAAAAGAATGTAATTTCTTTGTACCTGCTTATGTGTACGTGGATGCAGTCAGTGGCAAAAGAATGGACTCATGGCAATTTTAGAGGGAGAAATGGGTAAACAGTGGTTCAGAAGTGTGTTTTCCTTCATTGTACTGATACACTTCACATCTGTTTTCCTCTCCAATAACTTTCAGAATTCTGATTTAGATTGTTAAACCCTTAATGCATTTAGCAATCAAACCGGATTCCAACAGCTTATTTAGACTTACTAATTCCAGTGATTAAATTTATTTTCATTTATTCAGCAATTATAACAGGTGACCAGGAGAATGGCCATTGAAAAATAGGAACAGGAGTAGGTTATTTGAGCCTCCAAGACTGCATTGCCATTCAGTATGATCGGTACTCAGTATTCCGTACCTGCTTTATTCTGATATCCTTTGATTCTTTTAGTCCCGATAACCGTAACTCCTTGAAAACCTTGAGTGCTTTGGCTTCGACTGCTTTCTGTGGCAGATAATTCTTGAGGCTCACCATGTCCTCATCTCAATCCTAAATGGCGTATGTTATTCCTTAGACTGTGACCCTGATTTTGAACATCTTTCTTGTGTTTACCTTGTCTAGTCCTAACCAATCCAGGATCTTCTTACATCAGTCCTGTGCTTCTAAAAATCAGTCTGGCAAGACTCAATTGCACCCCCTCAACAGTCCGAACATTCTTCCTCAGATAAGGAGACCAAAAAGTCTGCACAATACTTAAGGTGTGAGCTCATCATGGTTCTACACATTTGCAACAAGACACATCTACCCTTGTATTTGAATGCTGCAGCAGGTATGGAAGGCAGCTTTATATTTGGTTAAGTGCAAATATAACCATTTAGAGCTTTAAAAAAGTGGGAATTATCAGATCCAAGATAACTCCAATGAATGTAAAATATTTCTCTTTTTTTCGATGGCCTCAGGCTTCTCAAACACAGATGCAAAAACAAAGTTGCTGGGAAAGCTCAGCAGGTCTGGCAGCATCTGTGGAGGAGAAAACAGAGTTAATGTTTCGGTCTGGTGACCCTTGCTCAGAACTGATGGTGGCTGGGAAAACGTCAGTTGGGTGGGATAGGGAGTAAACGATGAGAAAGACAGTGGGACCAACAAAAGAGTTGTTAATGAAACTCAGGCTTCTCAATTATGTGTAATTACTGTTGGGTAGACAACTGTGAAAGAATGAAGAGACGTCCTGCAGAAGGGCTCTTGTGATACTTGCGTAGCATCCATATCTCCACACCAGTGAACAGAGGTTCAGGTCTCATCTGTTTCAGAGTTGGCTGACTGGTTGATTGAAAAATATCTAAAAGCAGGCAGAGTTGCCAACTCTTTACCAGATGGTATCTGACTTAGTGGTAGTAGTTTTGATTGAGAAAATTATATTCAAATCTCACTTAAGGGGTTTCAGCACAGCTTCACTGCAGTACTGAGGTACTATCTAACATGTTAAACGAAGAACCGACGTCATCTGTGTCTCACGGAGAAAAGTGAATCCTGTGGCATTGTCTGAACAGCAGCAGACTTCTCTTGATGGCTAACACAGCATTCAAATAACTGACACTACAAAGAAACAAAAGAGATATTTAATTACATGGCAAAAGTACTGCAAATTGGTTGGGAGATCCTGAGGATGTGATAGATGGCTCATAGGTATATGATATGGAAGCATAATATGGAAGTCTCTTCATTGAGTAGCTTGATGTCTCAACTACTGTCAGCTAGAAAAGCAACTGTAGAACTTAAATTAGGAGATGCAATGGCCCAGTGGTATTATCGCTGGACTATTAATCCAGAAACTCAGCTGAATTCCGGGGGGACAGTTTTGAATCTGGCCATGACAGATGGTGGAATTTGAATTCAATTTTTAAAAAAAACCTGGAGTTAAGAATCTACTAATGAACGTGAAATCTTTGCCAAATTGTTGGGATTGAAAAAAAACCCCACCTGCCTCACTAATGTCCTTCAGTGAAGAAAATCTATCATCCTCACCTAGTCTAGCCTACTTGTGACTTCAGACCCACAGCAAATGACGTTGATGCTAAACTGCCCCGTGAAATGACCATGAAAGCCACTCAGATTATATCAATCGCTATGAAGTCTCAACAAGAAAATGAAACTGGATAGTCCGCCTGGCATTGACTCAGGCACTGGAAACAACAATGGCAGAAACTGGCCTGTACACTCTGCAAAGTGGGGGTTAGTGCCAAAAGTGGGAGAGCTGCCTCAAAGCCAAATTAAGCTAATGCCTTTAAGTCATACTGAGTCATCTTTGACAATGTCCCAGAAACCATCATCATCATCCCTTTCCCACTGGCAGGACAGACCCAGCAGAGATGGTGGCACAATAATTTATGGGAGTGGCCCTTAGACTTCTCAACATTGCCTCTGGATCCAATTAAGTCTCCACTACATCGGATTAAACATGGGCAAGAAAGCCTCCTGCTGATTACCATCTGCTGCCCTCCTCAGTTGATGAATCAGAGTTTCTCTACGCTGAATAACATTTGGAGGAAACACTGAGGGTGGCAAAGGTGCAATATCTACTCTGTATGGGGTATTTAAATGTCTACCACCAAGAGTGATTCAGCAGCAACAGTACTGATTGAGCTGGTCAGGCCTGAAAAGACATAGCAGCTTGATTGGGTCTGCAGCAGATGCTGAGGGTACTTACAAGAGGGAAACACATGTTTGATGTCATCCTTACTAGTTTGCTCCCTGCAGATGTATCTGTCCAAGTTTGCAGACGACACAAAGGTCGGAGGTGTCGTTGACAGTGTAGAGGGCTGTTGTAGGCTGCAGCGGGACATTGACAGGATGCAGAGATGGGCTGAGAGGTGGCAGATGGAGTTCAACCTGGATAAATGCGAGGTGATGCATTTTGGAAGGTCGAATTTGAAAGCTGAGTACAGGATTAAGGATAGGATTCTTGGCAGCGTGGAGGAACAGAGGGATCTTGGTGTGCAGATACATAGATCCCTTAAAATGGCCACCCAAGTGGACAGGGTTGTTAAGAAAGCATATGGTGTTTTGGCTTTCATTAACAGGGGGATTGAGTTTAAGAGTCGTGAGATCTTGTTGCAGCTCTATAAAACTTTGGTTAGACCGCACTTGGAATACTGCGTCCAGTTCTGGGCGCCCTATTATAGGAAAGATGTGGATGCTTTGGAGAGGGTTCAGAGGAGGTTTACCAGGATGCTGCCTGGACTGGAGGGCTTATCTTATGAAGAGAGGTTGACTGAGCTCGGTCTCTTTTCATTGGAGAAAAGGAGGAGGAGAGGGGACCTAATTGAGGTATACAAGATAATGAGAGGCATAGATAGAGTTGATAGCCAGAGACTATTTCCCAGGGCAGAAATGGCTAGCACGAGGGGTCATAGTTTTAAGCTGGTTGGTGGAAAGTATAGAGGGGATGTCAGAGGCAGGTTCTTTACGCAGAGAGTTGTGAGAGCATGGAATGCGTTGCCAGCAGCAGTTGTGGAAGCAAGGTCATTGGGGTCATTTAAGAGACTGCTGGACATGTATATGGTCACAGAAATTTGAGGGTGCATACATGAGGATCAATGGTCGGCACAACATTGTGGGCTGAAGGGCCTGTTCTGTGCTGTACTGTTCTATGTTCTATCTGTGAGAGTGACCCCTGCTGAGTCCTCATGGAGATGAAGTTCTGCCTTCATAGGGAGAATACTCTCCATCATGTTGTGTGGCACTATTACCGTGATAATTGGGACAGATTTCAAACAGATCTAGCAACTCCAGTTTAGGCATCCATTAGGTACTATGGACGATCATTAGCAGAATTGTACTCAAGCACAATCTGTAGCCTCTTGCCTGCCATATCCCCCATTCAACCATTACCACAAAGCCCAGGGATCAACCATTGTTCAAGGAGAGTACAGGAAAGCATGCCAGGAGCAGTACTGGGCATATATAAAAATGAAATGTCACCCTGATTCAACCAAGCTCCCAAATAGGTCGATTTGCATGTCAAGCAGCATTAGCAATAGATGCTAGGCAGAGCTAAGTGATTCCACAATCAAAGATTCAAATTAAGATCTGCATCCTGCCACATCCAGTTATGAATGATGGGGAACAATTAAACTACTCACTGGAGAAGGCTTCACAAATATCCCTATCCTCCATGATTGAAGAGACCAACATATTAATACAAAAGATAAGGCTGACATATTTGCAGCAACCTTCAGCTGGAAGTGTCAAGTGGATGAGCCATGTTGGTCTCATCCAGCGGTCCTCAGCCATTCTTATTCACTTCACGTGATCTTAAGAAATGGTTGGAGGCAAGCGATACTGCGAAGGCTATGGGCCCTGACAACATTCTGGCAATAGTACTGCTCCAGAACTTGTTACTCCCCTGACTAAGCTCTTCCAGCACTGTTAGAAGAGTGGAATGTACCTGCCAATGTGTAAAATTGCCCAGCTATGGCCTGTAAACAAAAAGCAGGAGTAATCCAACTATCCCATCAGGTTACTCTTGACCATCAGTAAAGAGGAAGAATGTGTCATCAACCATGTGGCAACACGGTGCCTCAGTGGTTAGAGAGAGAGAGAGAGAGCTAACAAAGTGTGGAGCTGGATGAACACAGCAGGCCAAGCAGCACCTTAGGAGCACAAAAGCTGACGTTTTAGGCCTACACCCTGCATCAGAAAAGGGGAATGGGGAGAAGGTTCTGAAGTAAATAGGGGGAGGCAGATCAAAGATGGATAGAGGAGAAGATAGGTGGAGAGGAGACAGACAAGTTAAAGGAGTAGGGATGGAGCCAGTAGAGGTGAGTGTAGGTGAGGAGGTAGCAAGGGGATAGGTCAGCCTGGGAAGGACGAACAGGCCAAAGGGGGCAGGATGAGGTTAGTAGGTAGGAAATGGAGGTGCGGCTTGAGTTGGGAGGAGGGGATAGGTGAGAGTAAGACGAGATTAGGAAGGCGGGGACGAACTGGGCTGGTTTTGGGATGCAGTGGGGGGAGGAGAGATTTTGAAGCCTGTGAAGTCGATCGAGTTCCGGAACCAAGAGGTTATGCTGCAGCTGTACAAAACTCTGGTGCGACCGCACTTGGAGTATTGCGTACAGTTCTGGTCACCGCATTATAAGAAGGATGTGGAAGTTTGGAAAGGGTGCAGAGGAGATTTACTAGGATGTTGCCTGGTATGGAGGGAAGGTCTTCCGAGGAAAGGCTGAGGGACTTGAGGGTGTTTTCCTTAGAGAGAAGAAGGTTGAGAGGGGACTTCATTGAAACATATAAAATAATCAGAGGGTTAGACAGGGTGGATAGGGAGAGCCTTTTTCCTAGGATGGTGATGGCGAGCACGAGGGGGCATAGCTTTAAATTGAGGGGTGAAAGATATAGGACAGATGTCAGAGGTGGTTTCTTTACTCAGAGAGTAGTAAGGGAATGGAACGCTTTGCCTGCAATGATAGTAGATTCGCCAACTTTAGGTACATTTAAGTCGTCATTGGATAAGCATATGGACGTACATGGAATAGTGTTGGTTAGATGGGCTTCAGATTGGTATGACAGGTCGGCACAACATCGAGGGCTGAAGGGCCTGTACTGTGCTGTAATGTTCTATGTTCTAAGTGTAGCACCTCCTGCAATTGCAGGGGAAAGTGTCGGGTGTGGTGGGGTTGGAGGGGAGTGTGGAGCGGACAAGGGAGTCATGGAGAGAGTGGTCCCTTCGGAAAGCAGACAAGGGTGGGGATGGAAAAATGTGTTTGGTGATGGGGTCGGATTGTAGATGGCTGAAGTGTCGGAGGATGATGTATTGGATCAGGAGGTTGGTGGGTGGTATGTGAGGACGAGGGGGTTTCTCTTTTGGTGGTTATTGTGGGGACGGGGTGTGAGGGATGAGTTACGGGAAATGCGGGAGATATAGTCGAGGGCATTCTCAACCATTCTCTGTGGGGGGAAAGTTGTGGTCCTTGAAAAGTAAGGACATCTGGGATGTACGGGAGTGGAATGCCTCATCTTTGGACCAGATGCGGCGGAGGCAAAGGAATTGGGAGCAGGGGATGGAATTTTTGCAGCAAGGTCGGTGGGAGGAGGTGTATTCTGGGTAGCTGTGGGTGGGAGTCAGTGGGCTTGAAATGGATATTGGTTTCTAGGAGGTTGTCTGAGAGGGAGACAGAGTGGTCCAGGAAGGTGAGGCATGTGTTGGAGTTGGTCCAGGAAGGTGAGGGATGTGTTGGAGAGGTTAGCACTGCTGCTGCACAGCACCAGGGACCCAGGTTTGATTCCGCCTTTGGGCAACTGTGTAGAGTTTGCACATCTGTCCCATTTCTGCCTGTGTTTCTTCAGCCCAAAGGTCTGCAGGTTAGACAGATTGGCCATGGGGAATGCAGGGGTATAGGGTAGAGGGTAGGTCTGGGTGGGGATGTCCTTCAGACGGTTAATGTTGATTCAATGGGCTGAATGGCCTGCTTTCACACTGTCCAGATTCTACATTATAGTGTTTTCAATCAGCACCCTCTTAGTGATAACCTGCTCCATGACATCCAGTTTGGATTCTTCCAGGGCTAATCAACTCCTGACCTCATTACAGGTCCAAACAGGGACAGACAGCTGAATTCCAGAGGTGAGGAGAAAGTGACAGCTTTTGACATGAAAGCCACATTTGATCGAGAATGATGTCAAGGAGCCTGAGCAAAACTAGAATCAATCAGTATCAGGGACCAAACTTTCCTCTCGTAAGAGACATACCTAGAACATGGTTGTAGTTGCTGGTCAGTCATCTCAGCTCCAGGACATTTCTGCAGGAGTACCTCATGGTAGTGTCCAAGGCACCACCATCTTCAGATGCTTCAAAAATGACCTTCCCTCCATAAGAGGTCATAAGTGAGGACATTCTCCAATGATTGTGCAATGATTCAGCACCATTTCTCCTCAGATACTCAAGCAGTCCATGTTCAAATGCAACAAAGTCTGGACAAGATTCAGGCTTGGGCTGACAAGTGGCAAGAAACATTGGTTGGCATTTTTGTACAGTGAACAATCATCTGCAATAAGAGACAATCTAACCCCTGCCTGTTGACATTCAATGGTTTTACCATCACTGAATCCTCCACCATAAACATCCTTGGAACTAGCATTGATCAGAAACTCAGTTGGACTCATGACAGAAACACAATGGCTACAGGAACAGGAGCAGGTCAAAGGCTAGGAATACTGCAGTGAGTAACTCACCCTCCTGACTCCCCACAGCCATTTACAAGGCATAAATCAGAAGTGTGATGGGATACTTCACACTTGCCTGGATGGGTACATCTCCAGCAACAATTAAGAAGCTTGAGAACAAAGTGTGGAGCTGGATGAACATAGCAGAGGCCTAAGATGCTGCTTGGCCTGCTGTGTTCATCCAGCTCCACACTTTGTTATCTCGGATTCTCCAGCATCTGCAGTTCCCATTATCTCTGATAGGGCAGTATATGCAAGCCAGCATTTAAATAATGCCACAAAAGAATTTTATAGAGGTCCTGGTAGCCAGGAAGAATTATTTCAGGTACTGTTGACCACCTTGTAAAGTCCCGCAATGAAGTCTGCACATGCAAATTACACAATTTCAATGCAGTTTCCCTTATCTCTCCACACACGAAGCACATGAATAGCCTAATAACTTATCGACTACATTCATAAATTCCGGTCACAGTATTGGATGCCCTTTACCACCATACATCACAGAATCATTCTGGTGCAAACTGATACCATAACCCATCGTGTGTGTGCTCCAAATATGCATTATAATTCAATGCTTTTCTTCTGCCTTTTCCAGTAACTGTGCACATTATTACTATTCAAATAATCATCTATCACCTCTTGAATGCCTCAATTGAACTTCTGTTTATGACGCTCCTAGGCAGTGCATTCCAGATACAGAGTTCCGAGGAAGGGTCAGCTGAAACATTAACTCTGATTTCTCTTCACTGATGCAGCCAGACCTACTGAGCTTTTCCAGCTCCTTCTGTTTTCATTCCAGATACATAATTACTTGTATGAAAGCCTTCTTTCTCTCATATTATTTGCTTCTTTTGCAAGTCACTTCAAATAGAGTCATACAGCACTGAAACAGACCATTTGGTCCAACAGTCCATGCTAACAATGTTCCTGGACTAACCTAGTCCCATCTGCCTACATTTAGAACATAGAACATAGAAAAGTACAGCACAGCCCTTTGGCCCACGATGTTATGCCGTGGAATAATCCTAATCCAAAAATAAAATAACCTAACCTACATTCCCCTCAATTCACTGCTGTCCATGTGCATGTCCAGTAGTTGCTTAAATGTCACTAATGACTCCGCTTCCATGACTACCACCGGTAATTTATTCCATGCACTCACAACTCTCTGGGTGAAGAACCTCCCTCTGACGTCTCCGCTATACCTTCCTCCTAACACCTTAAAACTATGACCCCCTTGTGGCAGTCAATCCTGCCCTGGGGAAAAGTCTCTGGTTATCGACTCTATCCATGCCTCTCATTACCTTGTACACCTCGATCAGGTCACCTCTCTTCCTCCTTCTCTCCAGAGAGAAAAGTCTGAGCTCAGTCAACCTCTCCTCGTAAGACAAGCCCTCCAGTCCAGGCAGCATCCTGGTAAACCTCCTTTGCACCCTCTCCAAAGCCTCCACATCTTTCCTATAATAGGGCGACCAGAACTGGACACAATATTCCAAGTGTGGTCTCACCAGGGTTTTGTAGAGCTGCAGCATAACCTCGTGGCTCTTAAACTCGATCCCCCTGTTAATGAAAATCAAAACACCATATGCTTTCTTAACAACCTTATCCACCTGGGTGGCAACTTTGAGGGAGCTATGCACTTGAACACCAAGATCCCACTGTTCCTCCACACTGCCGAGAATCCTGCCTTTAATCCTATATTCAGCATTTAAGTTCGACCTTCCAAAATGCATCACCTTGCATTTATCCAGGTTGAATTCCATCTGCCATTTCTCAGCCCAGCTCTGCATTCTGTCAATGTCTTGCTGAAGCCTGCAATAGCCCTCAATACCATCAACGGCACCTCCAACTTTTGTGTCATCAGCAAACATACTAACCCACCCCTCAACCTCCTCATCCAAGTCACTTATAAAAACTACAAAGAGCAGAGGCCTAAGAACAGAGCCCTGCGGGACACCACTCAGCACTGGCTTATAGGCCTCCAAACATTTCTTATTCATGAACCTAACAAAATGTCTCTTAAGCATTGTAATTATATCTGCATCCAACACTTCTCTGGGAGGTCATTCCACACACTAACCACTCTATGTAAAAAAGCTGCCCCTCATGTCCTTTTTAAATTTTTCTCCTAGAACCTTAAATATATGCTTCCTAGTTTTGAACTTGCCCACCTTAGGGAGAATACCTTTGCTAGTCGTCTTATGTATACTCAAGATTTTATAAACCTCTATATAGGCCACCCCTCAATCAAAAACACTCTAGTGAAAAAGTCCCAGCCTTCTTAAATAATTTAAATGCTCTATTCTCAGCAACATTCTGGTATATATTTCCGGAACCCTCTCCAGTTTAATAATATCCTTCCTTTAACAGAGCAACCAGAACTGCACACAGTATTCCAGAAGAGACCTCACCAACGTCCCATACAATCTCAATATGACATCACAATGCCTATTCTCAAAGGTCTAAGCAAAGACAAGCATACTAAACACCTTCTAACTACCCTTCTACCTGTGATAAGCAAAGTAATTTATAACCTGCTTAAGCAGGGAATTTAGCACCTGGTCACCTCTACTAACAATTCTCCTGTTTGTCCAGTTACAAATCTGTGCCTTCTCATTCTTGACCCTTCTACAACTAGGAACAATTTCTCCTTATCCACGTAATGCAGATCCCCCATGATTTTGAAACCTTCGACCATATCTCTTCTTAGTCTTCACATTCCCAAACTCTCCAGTCTTTCCTCTTGCAGTAATCAAAATTTCCTTTCCCTGAAACCATTCTCAAACTTCTGCACTCTCCAATGCATTCACATAATTTCTGAAGTGTGGTACCAAGAAATGTGCACAATATTTCATCTGTGGTCCATGTAATGTTTTACCCAAGTTCACCTTCAGTTCCTTTCTCTTACATTCGGTATCTCTCTTAATAAAACCTAGGATGCTCTCTCCACTGGTTTGTCTACCTTAAATAACTTAGGCACATATAGATGTAGGTCATTCAGCTCCTGCATATCCTTTAGAATAGCACCCTTATACTGTCCATATTCTTTCTACCAAAAAAAATCACCTCTCTCCCCTTCACATTAACAAGTTGATGAGGTGGGCAGTTGGCAGCAGATAAAAGTTCAGAGTTCCTTTGGAGGTTTCTTTAATCTGCAAACTTTGAAATTGTTCTCTGTAATATGCATCAGGGAAAGCAAAGATCTCAATATTGAAAACCGAAGTAACCTCACTACAAATCTTCCTCCAGCCTGAAAAATATTATTTAACCATTACTCTGTTTCCTATCACTCAGCCAATTTTGTACCCATGTCTACTGTTCCTTTTATTCCATGAGCTTCAACTGTTTTTTTACAATTTTGTTATGCAACATGCTATGATATATATTAACAATACTACCCTCATCAATCTGCCTTGTTATCTCAAAAAATCTTGAAGGTAGTTAAACATGACTTTTCCTTAAGAATTCTTTGCAGGCTGTCATTAATTAACCAGCATTTGTCCACATGACTAAAAATTAAATTCTAAATTGTTGTTTCTAGAAGTTTTTACACCCCCGAATTTAAACTCATTAGTCTATAATTGCTGGGCTTATCTTTAGATCTTTTGAACAGAGGTGTAACATTTGGACTTCTCTAGTCCTCTAAGGCCACCTCCAAGTCTAAGAAAGACTGAAAAATTATGGCCATTGCCTCTGCAATTTTCACTCATTTCCTTCAGTGTCCTTGGATTAATCTCATCTGGTCCTGTTGTCTCATCAACTGTAAGCTCTAACAGCTTATCCAATATTTCTAGCGCCTAAATGTCCTCCTCTGTTGCCATGGCTTGGGTCACATTGGTTTGCTTGGTAAAGATATTTAATGCCTCAATGGCCCATCTCCTCCTCTTACTATTTATGTGCGTATAGAAAGATTGAGATTCCCTTTCATGTTAGCTGCCAGTCTTTATTCATTATCTTTGCTTCTCTTCTTTGAAGAAAGCCCATTGTTTAGTTACAGTTTTTCCCACCAATCTTTGACTCTGACTCTATCTGTGTAGCTCAATCGGTTCATGGCCAACTGAAGTCACCTTTCTCCCCCGTTCATTATTCTTAGTCTTTATTATAGCCACAACATCATAATTCCTGATAGCAATCTGTGCCTGTAACACATTCACCTTATTGTCTATATTCTGTGAATTCACATACATGCACAAGAACCACGACTCAAAACATTTTAATCCTTATTTCAACTATACCTATTAACTTACTATTCTCTATTGTAGTGCTATCTGTCTCCCCCAGTATTTCATGCACCCTGGTATTTCACTCTGATTTTCTTTTTCCTCACTTCCATATCCCTGTGTTAGTTTAATCCCTCCACAATAGCATGAGCAAAATGCTGCACAAGGAACTCAATCCCAATTCTGTTCCCCAGAGTCTGTCCCAGCGTCCTTGTAATCTAAAGCCCCCCACCAACTCCATCAGCTTTCCAACTACACATTCATTTGTCTTCTCATTTATGTAAACATTTGTACATGGCACTGGGAGTAATCTGGATATTATTACTTTTGAGTTCCTGACAGCTAATTCTCTACCTTGCTCCCTAAATTCTGGCTACAGCACCACATTTCCTTTCTACTCATGTTGGTGTCAATGTGGACCACAACCCTTGGTTGATCACCCTTCCCCAGCTGACTGTCCTGCCACCGTTGTGTGACATTCTTGAGCCTGGCAGTAGGAAACAACACAGCGTTCTGCAGTCATGCCTGGAGCCACAGAGACACATGCTTATTCCCCAAACTGACAATCCCTGTTCTCTACTTTTCTCTCCTAAATAGCTAAGCCAAATGTGATGGTACGAGGCTACTACATTCCTCTGAGGAACTACCAGCTTCACCATTGTGCAGAATGAAAAATTTACTGTGAGCAGATTCACCTTGAGGCAGTTCTGCACTACTTCCCTAATTCTCTGCTCATCTATATGCTATCCACGCAATCCTTTGCTTTATAAATGCATCACAGAGTGTCCAACCTGGAGCTCATGTATCAGCATCTGCAGAAACTTGCTGCACTTGCTAATCTGAGTTACATCAAGTGTCTGTGAAACCCCTACCTATATTCCACACACTTGAGCTACCCTGCTTTAAGGTTTACTTTTAGGCTATTATTACCAACCGTACATTAGACAGTAGAAAGCAGAATTACTCACCAATGAACTCGTCTGGACCTATATATTGGATCCTTAAGGGTAAGGGTGAGAACCAATTCCGATGGGGCTAAAATGGTTTTTAAAAACAAAGAAGCATCCCCCCCTTCCAATCCTCTTCTAACTCACCCATCTCCTGGCACTCTGTTCATGTCACAATCCATGCTAAATCACACTGGGATACTATATGTTTGAACTGAAGACTTTTCTGAGCCCCAGTTACAGAGAAAAACAAAACACTTTAATCTTTCTTCCTAAATTAATTGCTGCTGTACAACAGTATGTAATGGAACTTTTTCTGAGCGTGACCCATCATTTAAAATTAAACAGAGTTAATTTTTTTTTTCATTCAATTAAACTAGAATTTAAGGCCATTGTAAAATTAGTTGTTTTTTATGCCAGTTATTATAATGATATCTATATAATACTCACATTTGCTGGGCCCCTGAGAGGGCAGAGCCTAATAAAGACTCTGGAAGGAGCTCTTCAGCCACGGGAGAAGGTCACTGAGGAGGATGCTCATATTAACTTTCCCTGTGGCTGATGGCTAAGTGCTCTACTCAAGAGCTTTTACATGGTAAGCAATGTCCTCAGCGAGGCAGAGGAAATGTCTCAAGGGCACCCTCAAAATTCTCCTTAAAGAAGTGGAACATCCTTATCAACATATGGGAAGCATCTGCACACCAAGACAGCATGGCAACCCAGGCAGCTCACCCACCCCGTTCCCCCCAACCACCGTTTGCCCCTTCCTTGATAGAAACTGTATGGGTTATGCATTGAGTTCTTCAGTTGCTTGAGGGCTCACTTTAGTGTGGACATAAGTTATCCTCAAACACAAGGAAGTGCCTAAGAAGTCATTGATCGTTTCAAACTTGCTTAATTTTGAATTTCTTAAAAGCATCCTGTCTCATTAACAGGAATGCCACTGAATACTTTCTACTTGATAGACATTTTACATGCTACGCCGTGAGCTTTACGATTATGCAATACAAAAGCAGCTTTGAATAAAAAATACCACCCTGAACTAGAAGTATAAATTAATTTTATCTTTACGTATACCCCTGGTAATGTGGAGAATCTACAGAGATTTCATCAGTCTCAGCATCCTTGGCAGGCAAAAGAAAAATAAACCAGCAGCATCATTCTAATTAGTAACCCATTGGAAAGCACAAGCACAGACTGTCAATTGGATCAGGTCCTGAAATCCTCCAAACTCAAAGACTTTTGTCACTATCCAGGCATGAAAATGAAAATGGACACTTGAGCAAAGTAAGACTTAGCTTTTGGCTATTATGGAACATGACATTTGTAGACCTATATATAAAGATTATGAATACAAAACACTGCTATGCAGTGTCTTGTAAATCAATGAAATACCACCATTTCATCCCTTAATTATAACCAGTGCCTTTGGTACTGTCACAGAATGACATCACAACAGTGAATAACCATTTAAAGTCAAATTCTGACAATGTTAGGGGAAACTAGGTTGAACTTGAAACAAAGCTAATTTTCACATTTGCTAGATTTATTTTTTGAAACAGCTGTTACCTTGAGAAAGTTAAAATAAAACCCGTGAAGTTTAAACAATGCAATATGGTAAAAATACTATATACAGTGGTTGGTATTTAACTGTTGGCTATTAAGTAAAGAATAACAGCCAATTTCCATAGGTCATCAAATGAGCCAGCAAACAACTGTTACGATGAACTATATTAGCATACACAATGAGAAAATAGCAAACATCAAAAACTCTTTCCAGTTACCAAGAGTCAAGTGAAACAAATGCTTGCATACAACAGTGAAAGGTTTCTCATAGTAATAATTCATCTTTAACAGTAAAAAAACTGAGTTAAAAATTTTGTCTACCTCCATTGCTTAAAAGTTAAAATCCTTCTATTATATTGATGAAAATTGGAAAAAAATACACATTTAAAAATTTACTATGAATAAGCAAAAGCATGTAACCAATGTCCACATTAAGAGCATCTCATAAATCAAATTGCACATTACTTTTTAAGCAGCATATTTATACCAATTAAGGCATGGGACATTATAAATGTGTGCAATTTTGTACACTTTCTCTTTTGAAACATCTTATTTACCAAAGTATACTAAATTTACATAATGACAGAAAATAAAATCTCATTATTACAATGGTAGTTCTGAGGGGCTCACACCAGGTGTGGCATGGAACTACAAAAGCTTACTCAAATATTCCACTTTGGTGACATTCTTGCAGTTTATTCCAGGTCTATGATGGCGACTAAAGTCTTGAATTATCAGTTCACATCTTTAGGGATTTCTTTAGGGATGCCAGATAGTTTTTTCACCGACAGTAGAAAAAAATTCAATTACCACAAAATCTGCCAACACTCTGAATGCTGTGACTTGCTGGCTGATCATATTCTGCTTTGCCATTCTTTGAATTATTAGTAACACCTTGCGGTATTTGATAATGCACACTACTAGGGTGTAATCCATTACCATTAGGAATGTTGGGTTCAATGTGAGAATCAGTCACTTGAGAAGACAAAGGCATTTTCGTTAAAGATGTTACTGGTACATTATAGGAAGCTTCTTTTGAACATGGATTCTTTCTTGTAGAAGAACTGAGGTGTTGCACTTTGTCAATAATTGGGGTTGCATATACTGGTTCCTGATTAGTTAAGGGTTCTGCATATTCATGTTGGTTTTCAACAAGAGGGTTCATTGAATCTGTTCCACCAATTCCACCATCCTCATCTGTGTCTATTGGTTTAAAGGTGGAGCCCTTTCTTGCCACTCTTACTGTTCCAACCATTACGGATAGCTGGTAATCTTCAAAACAAAGGACAATTCAAATACATTAGCACATAATTTTAATCCCCATACTATCCCACACTGTAAGACATCTTTCAGCATTAATACACAAATAGATTTTAGAACTGTTTTTGATGGTTATTGTTTCATAGGATTTCCCAAGAAAGGAATTCTGTGCATTGTGCAGGTAATCGCGATCGCAAATATAATATAGAAGGACAAGTATTTGGGATTCAGCGGCCAGCCAATAAAAAAAATGCACAAAATTTTGCTTTGGATTTTATTAATTCAAGGATGTAGTCTCCACTGGCTGTACTAGCATTGTTTGTCCATCCATACTGATTATGTGATTAGCTTCTTTTCCTTGATTTTTAAGACATTGTGACCGCATCTAAAATATCATACATGTAGCAGGTATGCAAGACGACTTTTAATTTTATAAACAGTATTTTAAAATTAGATTGATTGTAATATCACAATAATAATAGAACATAGAACATAGAAAAGTACAGCACAGTACAGGCCCTTTGGCCCACGATGTTATGCCGTGGAATAATCCTAATCCAAAAATAAAATAACCTAAACTACATTCCCCTCAATTCACTGCTGTCCATGTGCATGTCCAGCAGTCGCTTAAATGTCACTAATGACTCCACTTCCACGACTACCACCGGTAAACTATTCCATGCGCTCACAACTCTCTGGGTGAAGAACCTCCCTCTGACGTCTCCGCTATACCTTCCTCCTAACACCTTAAAACTATGACCCCTTGTGGCAGTCAATCCTGCCCTGGGGAAAAATCTCTGGCTATCGACTCTATGCATGCCTCTCATTACCTTGTACACCTCGATCGGGTCACCTCTCTTCCTCCCTCTCTCCAGAGAGAAAAGTCTGAGCTCAGTCAACCTCACCTCGAAAGACAAGCCCTCCAGTCCAGGCAGCATCCTGGTAAACCTCCTTTGCACCCTCTCCAAAGCCTCCACATCTTTCCTATAATAGGGCGACCAGAACTGGACACAATATTCCAAGTGTGGTCTCACCAGGGTTTTGTAGAGCTGCAGCATAACCTCGTGGCTCTTAAACTCGATCCTCCTGTTAATGAAAGCCAAACACCATATGCCTTCTTAACAACCTTATCCACCTGGGTGGCAACTTTGAGGGAGCTATGCACTTGAACACCAAGATCCCGCTGTTCCTCCACACTGCTGAGAATCTTGCCTTTAATCCAATATTCAGCATTTAAGTTCGACCTTCCAAAATGCATCACTTCGCACTTATCCAGGTTGAACTCCATCTGCCATTTCTCAGCCCAGCTCTGCATTCTGTCAATGTCTCACTGAAGCCTGCAATAGCCCTCGATACTATCAACGGCACCTCCAACCTTTTGTGTCATCAGCAAACATACCAACCCACCCCTCAACCAAGTCATTTATAAAAACTACAAAGAGCAGAGGCCCAAGACCAGAGCCCTATGGGATACCACTCAGCACTGACCTCCAGGCAGAATACTTACCATCTACGACCACTTTCTGCCTCCTGTCAGCCAACCGAGCTGAATCGAGACAGCCAAATCACCCTGTATCCCATACCTCCTGACTTTATGAATGAGCCTACCGTGGGGAACCTTATCAAATGCCTTGCTGAAGTCCATGTACACCACATCCACTGCTTGACCCTCGTCAACCTGTCTCGTGACTTCCTCAAAGAACTCAATAAGATTTGTAAGGCATGACCTGCCCCTCACAAAGCCATGCTGACTCCCTTTAATCACGCTATGCTTTTCAAAATAGTCATAAATCCTATCCCTCAGAATTCTTTCCAAAACCTTGCTGACCACAGATGTAAGACTGACTGGTCTGTAATTTTGAAGGATTTCTCTATTCCCTTCCTTGAAAAGAGGAACAACATTTGCCTCCCTCCAATCTTCCGGTACGACTCCTGTGGAGAGTGAGGAACCAAAGATCTTTGCCAGCGGCTTAGCAACCTCCTTTCTCGCTTCCCGGAGCAACCTAGGACAAATCTGGTCTGGCCCTGGGGACTTATCAATCTTAATGTTTGCCAAAATTTCCAGCACATCAACTTCCTCAATCTTGATCTGTTCAACCCTGTTTTCCTGCTCCTCAAAGTTCTCATTCACAACAAGGTCCCTTTCCTTAGCGAAAGCCGAAGCAAAAAACTCATTTAGAGCTTTCCCTATCTGCTCAGACTCTACTCCCTATGCTATCCCTGATCGGCCCTACCTTCTCCCTGATCATTCTCTTATTCCTCACGTTATGAGTAAAATGCCTTCGGGTTCTCCCTAATCCTTCCTGCCAAGCTTCCTTCGTGCCCCCTCCTGGCCCTCCTCAGTCCACTTTTCAGCTCCTTCCGAGCAAGCATGTAATCCTCCAAAGCTGTGCTAGACCCTTGCTTCTTCCACCTTACGTACGCTGCCTTTTTCTTTTTGACAAGAAGCACCTCTGTACCCGTCATCCAAGGCTCCTTAATCTTACCCCTTCTTACCTGTCTCAGGCACTTATGTCATAGCTCATGCTGCTTCTTTCAAACATGTTACAAGTTTTACCCTTTCAAGTAGAAGTATTAAAGATGCTGGAAATTTGAAATAAAATCATGGAGCTGGAGAAACCCAGCAGGTCTGGCAGTGTCTGTGAACAGAGATGGTGGTTAAGAAAGGCATATTAGTTACTTACCTTTATTATCCTACTGAAAGGAGGGAATTCCAAAAAACAGGCATAATGAATTTGAAATCTGTTTCTCTCTCCACGGATGCTGATTTTCTCGAACACTTTGGTTTTATTTCAGATTTCCAGCATCCCTATACTTTGTATAATTTTTATATAAAATGCTGGTAAGGCCACAACTAGAGTAGTGTGTATGGTTCCAGTCATCGCATTATATCAAGTACGTGGGTTAACGTAAGAGGGTGCAGATTTACCAGGATGATGCCTGGGTTGGAGGTTCTTTACTATGAGGATAGGCTGGGTAGCTGTCCACCTTCGAACAGCAAAAGGTTGCGAGAGCACCTTGTCAATGTGATACAATTAGGAGGATTATAGATGGATAGGAAGGTAATTTTTCCAGCAGAGGTGTCAATAACCAGGAGCACAAATTTAAGCTAAGTAGAAGGAGACTTCGAGGAGAATTAAAGAGAAATGTTTCTCAATCAGACAGTCCTGGGAGTCTAAAAGAGAGTATGAGTCAGAACCACTCATAATATTTAAGCAGAATTTAGATACTCACTTGCATTGTCATAGCCTCCAGGGCTATGGGTCAAATGCTGGAAAACAGGATTAATGCATTCAGATCTTTGTTGACTGGTTTGGTCATAATAGAGTAACTAGCGTTCTCCTGTGCTATAAATGTCTATGAGAATAGAGGTGTTTTTCAAAACATTAAAACTGGCTGTCCAAAAACTGGATGACTTTAAGATGTGTCATGCATTTTTATCTAACCCAACTAAAATTTATTTAGAGATAGTAGGAACTGCTAATGTTGGAGAATCTGAGATAACAAGGTGTAGAGCTGGATGAACACGGCAGGCCAAGCAGCATCAGAGGAGCAGGAATGCTCAGGAAACATCAGCTTTCTTGCTCCTCTGATGCTGCTTGGCCTGCTGCACCTTGTTATCTAAAATTAATTTAATTGGACAATTCTGCCAGGCACTGCATGGCACTGGATTTATCCAATTTGTTGCTTGTGCGTCAATATACTCCCATATTCTAAGCATGCTTGAGGACACCCGTTCCAGATGGACCTAAACAGCTCATTGCGTAAAGTATCTGAACCCAAAATTCACCTTAATCCAGTCTTGAGGCTGCTTTTGAGAAAGCGTACCTGTACAAATGTTAGTGCACAAATAGGTATTTCAGGGTGTCTAAGTTCACAATAGTTTCTTTTACCTGATGAGTCACTCCTGACAACGTCAAGTTTCTGCAAGGTCTCCTTTTCATGGCAGTAGTTAATAGTAAACTCAGTTGACTGGGGCCTTTTGAAGGACTGTTTGAATTGTTTCCAGCAACCTATGTTACATAAATGAGCACTGTTTCAATTCATGATCATAAATGAATGAATATTTGACAATATTGATTGGTAGAGCAGCAAATCATCCACTTGTGACATTAAATCAAAGATTACACGATTGAGTAATGTACCTGCCAACATAGCAGCACCAAAGGAAGAGGCGCAGGTTGTGAGTAACTCATAAGACATGGTGGGGGAGGGGACAGTAGAAAAAAAGAATGGGACGCAATGGCCTGCTGGTAGTATCGCTAGGCTATCAACCCTGAGACCCCTGTAATGTACAGTCCCACCAATCCCCTGTATACTGAAGCATACCATCATTAATTTAAGATCAATTTCTCTCAAAATGAAAAATAGCATCTAATTAGCTTTCTTGATTAGATGTTGTACAATAACATTTTATGATTCATGCAGAACACCTAAATCCCTCTCCAGCATGGAATTCTGCAATTGTGTTCTGTTTCTGTACTTCTCGCCTTATGTATTCTTCCTGCCAAAGTGAACCACTTCATATTTCCCACATAATACTCCATTTGCTAGAGTTTTGCTCACTCACTCAAACTATCTATATCTTTCTGCAAATTCCTTAGATCTGATTCATGATATACTATCCTACATATCTTGTTATTGTTTGCAAATTTTAGCTATTGTGACTTGGTCCCGCTCAGCTAAGTCATCGCTGTAAATTCTAAGAAGTTAAGGCCCAGCAAAGACCCCTGACAGACTCCTCTGGTCACATCTTGCAATCATCCCCACTGCCCTACTATATATTGTTAGCTCCCTAATGTCTCTCTGCAGAGGCCCAATACTACTTTATTTGCTCTTTTACATTTTAAATGTTCATAGAAATTCCTGCCCTCTGTTTTTACATTCCAGGATAACTTCCTTGCACACTCTTACTTGATCCTTTTAACCTTTTAATCATTCTCTGCCTTTTTAAAATATTTTGACCAATCATCTGACTTGCCACTCAGCTGTGTGCAGTTTTGTTTTTGTTTTCCTAAATTTTATGCTTTTATTAACTTCTTCAGTAAAGCACAGTTGGTGGGTTCTCTCTGCAGAATAATTCTATACAGAATAAGAAATATTCTGAATTGTTTGAAACATCCCCTTAAATATCCATGTGTGTCTATTCATTTATTCCTTAGGCTAATATCCCTGTTCACTTCAGCCAGATGAACTTTCATCCCCACATAGTTGCTCTTATTTAGGTTTCTTACCTGTAGTTTTCTCCCTTTCAAATTGCACATGACAATTATTTCCATTTCAAATTATTTCTAGAAGCTATCCCAATGCCAAAAGTAAACTGGTTTGTCTGTAAATGCTAGCCAGACCCTTATACATTTAGTTTTAAACAACAGCGTAGCAGCAATTCTTCAGTTGAATAACTACACTTCAAAATTACATCGTTGGCTGTAAAGTGTTTTGGGATATCTTGAGAAAATGCGAGGTACAATATTTATTTCTTTTTAACCTGTTCTTTGGCTAGAGATACCAATATCTTGAATCTTCTTTCTGCAAGGGAAAAGCAATTCTTAGAATTAGAACAAAAAAGAGCAACAACTGATTTTTAACATGACAAGAAACAGTTTCCAGGACTACTTTATAAGATATGTAACTGAAAGAATAATATCAGCTAAGGATTTGTGTCTTTCTTGTCTAACAAAAGAAAAAAGATCAAGCCAAAGATCTGCCTGGACTTATGTAAAAAAAAAACACCACGCTCATCTGCTGCTCCCGACATTGGTGAGAACAAGCGGAGGCTCAGGGACCACTTTGTACAGCATCTGCACTCGGTTCGTGACGAACGACAACACGTTCCAGTCACAAACCACTTCAATGCCCCCTCCCACTCCCTGGGCAACATGTCCATCCTGGGCCTCCTCCAGTGTCACAATGATGCCACCTGCAAATTGGAGAGCAGCACCTCATATTCCACCATGGAATCCTACAACCCAATGGTCTCAATATGGACTTTACCCATTTCAAAATCTCCCCACCCCTGGCCTCATCCTATGACCAACTCTCCCTCTCATCTCCACCTCCTTCACCTGACACAACCTGTCTGTCTTCTCTCCTATCTGCTCTACCCACCTCACTGACCAATCCTCACTACTGCCTACCTGCACTCATCTATCACCATCCCACCTACCTTCCCCAGCCCCACACCGCTTCTCCCTATTTATTTCAGAGCTCCCTTCCCCCTGCCCCATTTCTGATGAAGAGTTGTGACCCGAAAAGTCAGTTTTCCTGCTCCTCTGATGCTGCCTGGCCTGTTGTGTTCCTCCAGCTCCACACTTTGTTATCTCTGACTGCAACATCTGCAGTTCTCATTATCTCTGAGCATGGTCTCCTCATGAGCTTTACTAAAACATGTTCCTAGATAGTCAAAATAATAAACCACAGAAGAAAACATTAAAATTGTTTCATTGGGGACTGTGGTAAGGAGTACAAAAAGTGAATGGCAGTGGGAAAATTCAGCCCTGAAATTCTTATTCTAGATGTGTTAACAATGTTTTTTTAAAAAAATAAATTACTTGCTCATACTACACTATCCTCCTTCAGTCAATTTACAAAGATATAGAAAAATATTGGTTATACTTCGCTTTCAGTTACTTTCTTAAACTCTTTATAATGAAAATTCCTAATATTATTAACTTACTTTCTTAAACTCTTGAAAATGTAAATTCCCAAAATCGTAAGTACTACACAAAGTACGACTGGAACCACAATAGCTACGAGCCATATTCCTGAATGCGGAGAGAAGAAAAATAGGTAAATTACACATTTTCTTTCTGGATCTAATGGTTGGAGCATTTTTCTCATGAGTTACAGTTTCACACAAAACAATTATCTTATCAAAGCATCAGAAAACGTCCTCTAATCAGAAAC
This sequence comes from Stegostoma tigrinum, assembly GCF_030684315.1. Taxonomy (NCBI): domain Eukaryota; kingdom Metazoa; phylum Chordata; class Chondrichthyes; order Orectolobiformes; family Stegostomatidae; genus Stegostoma; species Stegostoma tigrinum. Next base: position 61,337,344 of record NC_081357.1, on the reverse strand, counting down.
CAAGTCTCCGTAGCAGAAAATCTCTGACTGAATCGATTGTTCATTTGTTAATAAACTTAGAATCTCTGGAATTTTCCATTTTTAGCTGATCTTACAATAAGATGAGTACTGGTCGTGGAAAGTTTGTTAACATTCTAGCAGTCTATCCATTATAACTCTGACAGAATACCCTCAAAACTAGGAATTATGATAAACATCTGCTTATGCAGCTTCCCTTAAGAGTTCTGTGGTCACCTGCTGGAGTTTCTTCGGTAGACAGGTAGATGGGTAGACAGGTAGACCTCTGACAGAGTTTCAGAAATTCAGTCTCTAATTTTAACGAAAAAAAACCTATACAAGACATAGGTAGTTCTGTTACAAACTCACTAGTTCAGGTACAAATTCCAGACAATCAGTTGTTTAACTTGACTAAAATAAGGAAAGTTGGAGATTATACCAACATCCTTACCACAATTTATATCTCTTGTAATTACTGGATCTGTATTGTTCACATATTCTTTGTCTTGTATATCAGGAGGACGAGTAGGTTTTTGTTTATTACCTGTAATTGCTAGAAAAATACAAACAATTTCTCTTTTTAGCAAATGCACATCATGTTTCCCCACAGGATTACATCACATCTGTGGTGTTCAGGGTGGAAAAAAACCACAAATCCACTACATTGAAATAACAGGTAAACGTGTAAGTGATAGTAATATTTTTACTTTAGGTAGATCTTTCTTCTGCTCTTTAATACTAAGAGCACATTTTTTAAACCAGAGAATTCACCATCTTCTCTACATTTTTTTTTCATTTTGTTTAGCTTCTTTTTGATTACACCATTCATTCATCTATTCAGTCTCCTCATTTTTCAGCTCCATCTCAGATTCAAAACTCTCATTTTCAAAGAAGGTTTGGAATCCCAAATTATCAGAATTCCAGCAGAATTATCTCCTTATGTAATGTTGACATTGGAACACTTACTGCACACTATGTTCTGATATCTGCTAATTTAAATAAATAAACTAACCCTCCAGTAATCCAATGCATGCATGGATTTAGGCTGAATAAATACTTTTAATCAAATATTGAACAGAAATATTGGCATGGTTGATATTCAACTAATTGTCACCAACAGAACACTTTTGAACAAACATTACTAGCTGATGCTCAGTGATGCTGCATATGGATGTCAAAGCTACGATTGATATTTGGTTAAAGCAGGGACAAAGGGCAGGGAATTATTGAATCCTGGTGGTACAGAAGAAAGAACGAAGGTGGAGAATGACACTAAGAATGGAAGGTGCATTGGAGAAACATGGCTTGAAGGGGAGAGGAAGGGTATGACAGTACAAGGGAATGAAGGGGAAAAACATGATGGGATTGTAAGAGAATGGAAGGAAGACATGGAAGTAATGGCATACTGGTATTAGCACTAGACTGTTAAGTCTGAGTCCCTGTAATGTTAGAACATAGAACAGTGCAGCACAGGAACAGGCCCTTTGACCCCAGACGTTGTGCTGAACATGATGCCAAATTAAACTAATCCCTTCAGTCTGCCCTTCATCCATCTCCCTCCATTCCTTGCATATTTATGCTCTAATCCACAAGTCCCTCAAATGCACCTATTGTATCTGCCTCCATCACCACTCCTGGGCAGCATGTTCCAGATGCCTACCACTCTGTGTAAATAAACTTGCCCCTCATATCTCCTTTGAACTCTCCCCCTCTCACCTTAAAGGCATGCCCTTTAGCTTTAGGCATTTCAATGCTGGGAAAAAGATTCTGACCATCAATCCCATCTATGCATCTCACAATTTTATAGACTTCTATCAAGTCTGTCCTCAGTCTCCACTGTTCCAGGGAAAACAACCTGAGTTTTTCCAGCCTCTCCGTTTAGCTCATTCCCTCAAATCCAGCCAACATCCTGGTAAACCTCTTTTGCACCCTCTCCAAAGCCTCCACATCCTTCCTGTAATGTGGCGACCAGAACCAAACACAATAGTCTTAAGTGTAGCCTAAACATAGTCTTGCAAAGCTGTAACATGACATCCTGACTCTTGTACTCAATTCCTTGACCAATAAAGTTAAGCACCCTATTTACTTACGTGGTGACTTTCAAGGGCCTATGGGCTTGAACCCCAAGATCCCTCTACACCTTAACGATGTTCATAGTCCTTCCATTAACTGTATATTTTTCTTCAACATTTGATCACCCAAAGTACAGCAACTCACATTTAGCCGGATTAAACCCCATCTGCAATTCCTCCACCCATGTCTGCAACTGATCTATATTAGTGAGTTTTGAGAAGATTTGTAGCTCAGGTTGAGGTTCTGGACATGAGTTTGCTCACTGAGCTGGAAGGTTAGTTTTCACACGTTTCGTCACCATTCTAGGTAACATCATCTGACGAAGCGCTGGTGTTATGTCCCGCTTTCTATTTATCTGGTTAGGTTTCCTTGGGTTGGTGATGTCATTTCCTGTTCTTTTTCTCAGGGGATGGTAGATTGGCTCCAAATCAATGTGTTTGTTGATGGCGTTCCGGTTGGAATGCCAAGCTTCTAGGAATTCTCGTGCATGTCTCTGTTTGGCTTGTCCTAGAATGGATGTGTTGTCCCAATCAAAGTGGTGTCCTTCCTCATCTGTATGTAAGGATACGAGTGAAAGTGGGTCATGTCGTTTTGTGGCTAGTTGATGTTCATGTATTCTGGTGGCTAGCTTTCTGCCTGTTTATCCAATGTAGTGTATGTCACAGTTCTTGCAAGGTATTTTGTAGATGACGTTTGTTTTATTTGTTGGCTTAAAAGACCCTATACAGACTGCTTTGCAGAACACCTCTGCTCAGTTCGCAATAAACAACTGCACCTCCCAGTCGCGAACCATTTCAACTCCCCCTCCCATTCTTTAGATGACATGTCCATTATGGGCCTCCTGCAGTGCCACAATGATGCCACCCGAAGGTTGCAGGAACGGCAACTCATATTCCGCTTGGGAACCCTGCAGCCCAATAGTATCAATGTGGACTTCACCAGCTTCAAAATAATCTCCCCTTCCCGCACCGCATCCCAAAACCAGCCCAGTTCGTCCCCTCCCCCAACTGCACCACACAACCAGCCCAGCTCTTCCCCTCCCCTCACTACATCCCAAAACCAGCCCAGCCTGTCTCTGCCTCCTTAACCTGTTCTTCCTCTCACCCATCCCCTCCTCCCACCCCAAGCCGCACCTCCATTTCCTACCTACTAACCTCATCCCACCTCCTTGACCTGTCCGTCTTCCCTGGACTGACCTATCCCCTCCCTACCTCCCCACCTATACTCTCCTCTCCACCTATCTTCTTTTCTCTCCATCTTCAGTCTGCCTCCCCCTCTCTCCCTATTTATTCCAGAACCCTCACCCCATCCCCCTCTCTAATGAAGGGTCTCGGCCTGAAACGTCAGCTTTTGTGCTCCTGAGATGCTGCTTGGCCTGCTGTGTTCATCCAGCTTCACACTTTATTATCTAGGGTGAGGTTGGGTCTCGTTTGGATGCTCTTTGGAAGGTCAGTGCAGATTTGATGGGCTGAGTGACCTGTTTCCACACTGTAGGCATTCTATAAAGTGGAAGGTGACCTCTCCTTCTGTGGACCTGAATTCCCCTCTCAGGACCCCAGCCCAAGGATATATCCACCTCTGTCTTAAAATTGTATAAAAACATTCACCTAGTCTCTGCTTTAAGGCTGCGATACCTGATTTGTGATGACTAGTTCCATGAGGAAACTCCTCTTCAAAGGATCATTCTTGATTCAATCAAAGTCACCTTTCATTCTTCTAAGCCACAACTGAAACAAGCTTAGCCCGTCCAAATGCAGCAAGGCCCAGATAATATCCAAGTTCGGGCTGAAAAACGGCCATACAAGTATCAGGTAATGACTATCTCTGAAAGGGTCCATCGTCAGTAAAGGAGTGTAATGGAATGCCTCCCTCTTGCCTGGATGAGTGTAGTTCCAACAGCATGCCATGAAAATTGAAACCATCTAGGATAAAGCAACCTGCCGGATTGGTGCTGCATCCATATACATTCACACCCTCCACCAGAAATGCTCAGTAGCAGTGGTCTGTACTACCTACAAGGTGCACTACAAAAATTCACCATGGCTCCTCAGACTGCATCTTCCAAACTCACATCCACTACCATCTGGAAAGACAAAGGAAGCAGACACATGGGAACATCGCCAGCTGCAAGCTCCCTGCCTAAGCCACTTGCCTTCCTGACTTGGAAATAAATTGCTGTTCCTTCAGGGATGCTGGGTCAAAATCCTGTCATACTCTAAAAGCATCATGAGTCTATCTATAGCAAATGGGCTACAACAGTTCAAAATGGCAGCTCACCATCACCGTCTCAATGCTCACTAGGGATTGACAATAAATGCTAGCTTAGCCAGAGACACCCACAGCACATGAATTAATAAAAGAAACCTTTTCTCGTAAGAATAACCTATTAATTTGAGCAATTAGTCTAATAAATTTTGTCCGAAATGCTTCATATGTATTTAAATCTTTCTTTAAGGCAACCAGCACTCTGCACTGTATTCCAGATGTCGTCTCACCAGTTTCTTATAGATGTTAAGCATAACCTCCCTACTTTTGTATTCAATACCTTTCACAATAAGTGATAAAATTCCATTTGTTTTCCTAATTATTTTCTGTACCTACATACTAACCTTTTGTGATTCATGTATGCGGACACCTAAATCCCTCTGCATCTCAAAACTCTGCAATCTCTCACCAATTAGATTATATGTTTCAGTTTTATTCTTCCTGCAAAATTGAACAACTTCATTTTTTCCTACATCATACCAATTAGATTTTTCCAATCTACATGAAGATTAAAATTATCCATGAATAATGTATATCATTTTTTTACAAGCCTTCATTTTCTTCTGATTTATTCTTTGTCCTGTAGAACTATTACTTTTAAGGGGATAATAGACTTCACCTATCAGTGTCTTCTTTGTTATTTCTTACCACCATTCATACAGATTCTGCATCATCAAACCCATTATCATTTCTAGCTAAAGTAATAATTCCATCTTGTACTAACAGGGTCACCACATCACCCTTCCCATTTTGCTTGTCCTTTTGAAAGGTCACAGACCCTGAATGCTCAGTTCTCAACTTTGATCTCAAGACAAGGGTGCTTTTTATCTTTATTATTTCAAAATCTCATTCTTAATCAATTTATAATTCCCCGAACGAAAAACTCTTCAAAATGTTGTTAGAATTAATGTCTAAAACTGAAAAACCATTATTTTAATTCCTTTCTAATGGTCTATAAACATCAGCTTAAGTGAAAAGAATATTCATACAGAAGGATTAATGATTATTAAGCAAAAATTGCAGGCATAGTGATAAAAGATTGATTATGTGCAAATATACTCTAAAGCAATAAATCAAAACACATTGATCGTATTTGGTTGAAAAGGTAGAGTCAATTTCATGCCAACACACCTTTCACATTTTGATTTCAATCTAAATGTACTCACATCGTATTTGCTGGCACCCTATTAACTCCACCTTAATGGCTATTCTCTGATTCCAGCTTTGAGGGATGACACGAATGTAACGTGCCAAGAAGGCAGGGATGAAATTATTGCGAGTCAGTTGATTGTAATCAGTATTGCCCTCAAATATCTGCAATTAACATTAACATTTAATTATTCTCTTTTGAGAAGAGCACTAAATATGTCCTAAATATAATTCAATTTTCACTAAGTATGAAATATTGACAGCTGTAGCTTTACAGCATAATTGATTGCTTATAGCAGTTTAATATTTTAAATGATAATAACAATAATGTGGCCTATTAGAGCAAATAAAGATTTACAAAAGTGATTTTAAAGATGACGCTCAAACAAAATGCAGTTAAGAAATGAACTGCTATGATCAGCTGAGGTTTCGCAAGCATACTTACCTGTCCATCATTATTGTTGCTGACTTTGTAGATTTTCCATTTTTGACCATCTTTACTGAAGGAAACCTTATAAGTTTCTACATAAAAGAGAAAGCGTGGAAGTGTGGAACCTGTGGTTATGATTCCTGAAGAGATTACAAAATAATATGAATACTCCACTTGCATGAATTTTTATTTTTGTATATATATTCATTATGAATCTAGCGTTCACAATGTCATTTAGAAGATAGAAAAATACAAAATAATTTTTAATATTGGTTTATTTTGAAGACTTCCAATGGAGTCATGTTGCATAAAAGATTATCCTCAGATTCCAATCAAACTACAATAATCCAGAAACTGTTACATCCCTGCTCTTCCCTATTCAACGACTTATTTCTGACCTTGATGCATAATTAGTACACAGCAAACCAGCACAAGCTAGCCACACTTTCTTTACACTGTTCTCATTCTATTCTACATTTAATTGAAATTCCATTAAATCCTTGTACTTGTATTTTAATACCATAGATTTTTTTTTGCAGAGTTCACATTCACATCATTTGAAAGGGGAGGTTGGGATAGAACGGTTGACACTTAGTTCTTGGACAAGGCTTAAGAAACTAAGAACATGACAAAGTTATGTCTGCACTTAAAATTTTCCTGAATAACCTTTCAGGAATTTAAAAAAGTGTCATTGGAAGAATTCACTAAATAAGGTAACATTTGTAAAGAAAGGGAAGATGCTGATGTTTCAGGCAGAGCCCTTCATCCGAGTACATTTGCCTGGTGTTTTTTTTTTAGGAAATGTTTCTTAGTTTTTCAATTTTTTTTGTCAGCGGTCAGGGGCAATGATAACTTACTTTAACAATGGTATATTTAATGGTTGACATTACGGAATAGTTAGCTTTGCACAACACATAGAATTAAACAGAAATTACAACATAGAAAGAAATGACTTAAGCCAATATGTTACTGTTTATCTTCCTCATAAGGTGAAATATCAATTGCATGCGATTTCTCTGAACATTTGTCTATCTATTCACTATTCTTTCAATTTTTTTTTATTAGATGTTGCTATGGTCTCCAAAAATTCTTTAATAGTGTATTCAACAACCTCACGTTCCTGGGTGTAAAAATATTTCTCCCGCTGTCTGCCCCAATTATCTCCAGAATTAATCACTGCAGCTTCCTGAGTCAGTTTTTTTTTGTCTAACTTTCCCTACCCTTTCATAGAGTCAGCATCCAATCCTTACATTGCATTTCATGTTGCCGTAAAATTTCTACGTTTGCTACAGAAGACATTCATTTCTGACACATTAGGGTTAATTCACTGAAACAAAAACAAAAATTGCTGCAGAAACTCAGCAAGTCTGGCAGCATTTGTGGAGAGAAAACAGAGTTAATGTTTTATTTCCAGTGCTCTTTCCTCAGAACAGCATCTTTAAAGAAGTTCTAAAGAAGGGTCACTGGATTGAAACGTTAATTCTGCTTTTTCTCCACAGATGCTGCCAGACCTGCTGAATTTCCTGAGCAATTTCTGTTTGTGTTTCAAATATTCAGCAACTGGAGCTATTGGTTTTAATTCAATACAATGCCCATGTTGGATTTTGATTCAACCACCATAAAATGCCTGATGCAGGAGCAGGACATGATTCCTAAAGGCAGCATGTTTACAGCATAACCATTTACAGTTGGTTCTGTTATTACATGTTTCATCAACATTAATTGGCTTTAACACGATTGAAGAATTTAGACCACTATTTGTATTATGCAAACTTTCCTTACTTATAATGTAATTCCATCCCATTAGATTAAATAGCATAGCTATTGCGCAATTTTCTTACAAAGAACTATCTCATTATATTAGAACCCCCTGTACTGGAAGGGCAATATTAACCTATGTTATTTTTAATAGATGAATTTTTTTAAAAAACCTTGTCCATCATAAAAAGTATAAGAAACAAACAAAACAGAAATTGCTGGAGAAACTCAGCAGGTCTGGCAGCATCTGTAGAGAGAAAGCAGAGTTCTGTGATCCTCAGTACTTGGTTAATATTAATAGGATCTGGAAATTGATAGTGTGTTTTGGGTTTTTCTATTATTGCCATACAAGTTCACTAAAGCAACATATTTCAGGACCATATAAACTGAAGAGTATTATACAGGCCTTGTAGAGGTTTATAAAATCATGAGGGCCATGGATAGGGTGAATAGTCAAGGTCTTTTTCCCAGGGGGTGGTGTGTGTATGGCTGAACTGCCAGAGGAAGTGGAGGAGGCTGGTACAATTACAACATTCAAAAGGTCTCTGGATGGGTATATGAAGGGCTTAGAGGGACATGGATCAAATGCTGGCAAATGGGACTAAATTAATTTAGGATATCTGGTCAGCATGGACATTTTGGACCAAAGAGTTTGTTTCTGTGTTATACATTTCTAGGACTCTAAATGTATTTATGTAAAATTTTGAAAAACAATATGCTCAGAAGTAGTGACAGAAATTCTTACCCCATCATATATACTACAGAAAGCCAATACAATTGATATTGGCTTATGGTGCAAATCATTTAGTTATTATTTTCAACTCTTAAAGAACAGTATTTCTTTCCTGCTGTTTGCATGGTGGAAGGAAAATTTTCTTCCTGATCTACAACTTGAAGTAATTTATGGATTACTTCCAGTTGCACAAGCTATTGAGTACAGAAATAGGATGAATGTGAGACTCGGGACTTGGTGCAAGAGGGAGGGTTTTACACTTCTTGATCTCTGGGACTATTTCTGTGTAAAGTGGGACCTGTACTAGTGAAATGGTCTGCACCTGAACCAGAATGGGACCAAAATCCTTGTGGACAGGTTACTAGAGCTGTTTGGAGGGCAGAAAGGGCATTAATATAATAGGGAAACAGCTAACATAGTAAAGACATCAGGATAGAGAGAGTTCAGCCATGTTGTGACTCCATAGACTAAGATATGCCTTGATGATCACTATTATATTGCTGGGAGTATGCTAGGTAAGACAATTGAGTTAAGGGTGTGGATTAACAAATGGAAATGAGATATTGTATGGATCAGTATGGCTTTGTCAGAGATGAGAGGGAGAAACAGGACTGGCAATTCAACATTCCAGGGTATGGGATCTTCAAGTGAGGCAGAGGAAGTGTTGCATTATTAATTAAAGAATCAGTTATTGTAGTACGGACACATGATATTCTTTAAAAGATCTTCAAAAGAAGCTTTGTGGGTAAAATTGTGGAATAAAAAGGCAACCACATTACTGTATTACAGATCCTCAAACAGTAAGTGGACAATAGAGGAAGAATACGTAGTCAGTTCACTGGAGGTGTGTAATGCTGAGAGTAAGATAATTACATTAGGGGAATTCAAGTTTCCAAACATTATTTGGGATTGTCACAGTGTAAAGGGTTTAGAGGGGGTAGAGTTCTTGAAATTGTTCAGGAGAGCTTTTTTTATGTCAACACATAGAAGGTCCAACAAAAGTCAGTGCAGAGCTGGACCTAATTCTGGACAATGAAGGCTGGTTGTGATGGCAGTGAGGGAGCATTTATCAATTAGCCACAGTGCAATGGAAAAGGAAGGAGATAGTCTGCAAAAGAGAATTTTAAATTGGAGAGAGCAGATTTCCTTTTTAAAAAGGCAGGAACTAGCCAGAGTAGACTACTAGATGTCTAGTCTACTAGTAAACAGCTAGTTGCGGGAAATACTTTTGCAGAAGTGTAGAATGCACAAAACAAAGGAAATGGGGAGAGAACAGGTCTTTTAGGATGAAATTTAGGAATAACAAGCCCAGAGAAGCCTGGTTGTCTAGCATATTCAGGACAGGATAGGGAGGGAAAAAGAGGATTTCAGTAGGGGCAAAAGGACAGCAACTCCGAGGCCTCAGTGGAGTATAACAGACACAGGAGGGAACTTCAGAAAGCAATTAGGGCACAAAGGCAGGGTTTGAAAGACCATCAGTGGGTAAAATTAGGGATAATCCCAATAATAGTAATTAAGTATATTAAGGAGAGGAGGTTAACCAGGGAACGCGTGGAGCAGAGTAGCACGCATTTGGGACCAAGTGGGAAATCCCTGCGTGGAGCCAGAGGACTTTGGTAAGGTGTTAAATGATTACTTCACCTCTGTCAGGCAGAGGACGATGTAGATACAGAGTCCGAGCAAAGCAAATATGAGGTTCCTGAATAGATTGACATTGGGTATGAGGAGGTATTGGAGGTTTTGGCTGCCTTAACAGTGGACAAATTTCCAGGAAAGCCAACCCTAATTTTTAATTCCTCTCTGACCATAGGGAAGGTAGCAGAGGATTGGAGGACAGCTAATTTGTTTCCACTTTCAAAGAAGGGTGGCAGAGATAAACCAGGGAATTACAGACCAGAGAGTCTCATAGCGATAGGAAAACTGTTGAAGATAATTCTAAAGAAGAGATTAATCTCCACTTGGACAGGCTTTGTCAGAAGAAGGTCATGTCTAAGAAATTTGATAGAATTTTTTAAAGAGGTGATCAGGTGGTTATATGAGAGTTGTGTAGTTGGTACATCATAACAGATTTCAGCTAGGCCTTTGGCAAGCTCCCACATGGGAGATTGAGAAAGAAGGTAAAGCACAGGGCAACAAGACAAAATGGATCCAAAACAGTCTTAAATATTTTATTAATATATATAACATGAGAATGAAGATTTGCTGGTGTTTGATGATGAGGAAGAAGGTTACAGGAGAACATAGACAGATTGGCTAGATGGAAAGATCAGTGGCAGATGGAAATTAACCTTGAAAAGTGGGAGGTGATGCACTTTAGTTAAGTTACAAGACAAACGAGTACACGATAAATGGCAGAAGCTCAGAAGAACAGAGGGATCTTGCAGTGTTCGTCCACAGAAGGTGACAATAGGGTGGTTATGAAGGCATTGGGGACGCTTGCCTTTTGCAGTTGAAGGAAAGGTTACACAATCAGGGAAGTTAGGTTGGAACTGTACAAAACTTTGGTAAGGCCGCAGCTGTGTGCAGTTCTGGTCATCTCACAAAAGGAAGCATTACACTGGAGGGGGTTACAGAGGAGATTCACCTGGATGTTGTCTGGGACAGAGCGTTCTAATGCGGAAAAAAGTCTGGATATGTTCAGTTTGTTTTCTTTACAGCAGACAAGGCTGGGGGTGGGGGCTATGATTGAGGTATATAAGATAATGAGGGGCAAGGATAGAGTGAATAGAAAACAGTTGTTCCTCTCAGTTAATAGCAAGGGAACATTATTATAAAGGTGAAGGGCAAGAGGTTCAGAGGGGATTTGAGAAAACAATTTTTCACCCCCACAGCGGTGGGAGTCTGGAATGGAATGTCTGGGACGGTAGTAGAGGCTTTAAAACCTGGACGAGCACTTGAAATGCCATTACATTCATAGTTATGGGCCAAGTATTGGAATGTGGGATTAATGTAGATTGGACAGCACAGGCATGATAGGCCAAAGGGCCTCTTCCGTGTACTTTTGTCTTTGGCTCAAAAGAACTTTGTTACCGTTTTCCAGAGACATCTTTTCCCCTTGTCAGATCTGTAAAGGCCGCTCTGCTTCTTCAATTCAAGGCCATCAGCAAAGCACCTCATAAATCGTAACATCAGTTCCAACCAGAAGTGCAAAATAAAGCCCTTCTAAACACTATCCCAGCGCTCACTTAAAGACTGTACAGTTTGTGGGATATGCTTCCTCATGCAAATCTGTGATGGGGAATGAGGAAAAACACAAACCAAATATGCTGATGCCCACAGTCTATCCACTGATCCATTCTCCACTGAATTGGGGAGAGGGAAGACTTTCAAATCTGGCTTTAAAAAAAATTATGTTGATTCCAGACCTCATACCAAGTCAAGCGGATGGCTTTGTAGTGTTTGATTCCACTAAGAAGAACCATAGTATTAAGTTTCCTTATTTTTTTGAGAGGAGCAGAAACCAAGCAATTCATGATCAAAAACAAAGTTGTTGGAAAAGCTCAGCAGGTCTGGCAGCATCTGTTGAGGAGAAAACAGAGTTAACGTTTTGGGTCCAGTGACCCTTTCTCAGAACTGAGTTCTGAGGAAGGGTCACCGGACCCAAAATGTTAACTCTGTTTTCTCCTTCACAGATGCTGCCAGACCTGCTGAGCTTTTCCAGCAACTTTGTTTTTGTTCCTGATTTACAGCATCTGCAATTCTTTTGGTTTTTAATCAATTCATGACGCTGGTTAAGTGGTAATAATTTATATGTTTGAAATGACAATCTCTGAATAGTATTGTAATCACTCAATTTGCAAGGTAGCATTTTTGCAATTGTTATTTTAAGGGTGAATTTATTTTCAATTTTAGTTAATGCTAAATGTTAAAACAGTGCACTAAGCAATTTCCTTTGATCTTGTTTCAGTATGATACTTTAAGGCTTTAAATTTATTTGTAATATTCATTGAATAAATTTGGGCATTTGTTTCAGACTGGAAAAAAAACACTGGATTGCTATGAAAAACCAGGCAAATATTAGTGAATGCATTTATTACACTATCATATAAGCAGCATCTTTCTTCACTAATTTTAGGAGCACAGCTATTTACACCATAAGACCACAAGAAGGCCATAAGAAACAGGAACAGGCTCTTCAGCTCCTTGAGACTGCTCTGCAACTCAACAGGGTCATGGCTGAACACTGAGAACAATTCTACATAACATTAACAACTTTTTAGAATAAAAAAGTTACTTCATGGTGATGCAATAAGGATACATGCCTGTCATCAAATATATTTGAACCAGCATACCTTTTCAAACTCAATAACCTATTAAATATTGACTAAACTCGTTTTGTTTAATTTAAAATGGTTGACTCAGAACTAACCTGTGAGGCATTTCCTCTCTCCCAAATCTATTTCGAGCCATTGCTGGCTCTCACCCTCGGCAGCAGCCCAACTAGGTCCTGGAACATTAAGTCGCGCTTTGTCTGGAGACCAACTGACAGTTTGACCATTTTCATCTGTCCATCGCCAGAATGATGTGGCATTGATCCGGTGTTCAGCAATGAGTCCCAATTCCATTCCCAATGGTTGATTACAACCTGAGTAAAGAGAAGATGGGTATATGAGAAAACTGTGGAATTGGGGTTCAAAAAGAACATGGACGGATAGACATTAGCCACTTGGACTGCTTTAGCAGAATCTGGTTTTAACTCAGTATGCATCGATAACTAGAAAGCTAGCAAATATTACAACATTTAGAAAAAAAAACTCACATCGGTCACCACAGCTATCACAATTGCAAGTTTAATTTTACTCATACACACAGGCATCTTTGTGGAGAATTGTGTCAAGCCTCCAGTGTCCCAATACTTCATAGGTTCTGTGGGTCTTTTTGGCACCCTGTCTTCACCATGATTGTGCATAATGAGCAAGAAATGGAACAGCTCCTGTTTGGTTAGCATGCTATCTATAACTGTCTGCCCTTTGGCTCTCTTCAGCCAATAAGCCATGGGGATAACACATCATTTATGAGGCACAGAGTGAAATCATTTACATGTGATATTAGGCTTCATAGACCCAAACCTCCTGAATACATTTTCTGGATAAAACAACACTGCCAAAAAGGCTGAACTCACTGCCTAACTTTCTGACAAACTCTTACTCAAAGTTGGCTCATGGTAATTCCTGCAGCCCAGTTGAGCTTACAGTAACTGGATTCCCCAGATAACCAATAATTGTACTTGGGTCCTTAAGGCTTGCTACTGCACCTTTCACCACTACCTTAACTCTACTCAGGTCCTGGACCAGGCCAGTAGAAGCCATCTCAGCCATGGATCAAAAAAATATTCAAGGTACATGAGCATCTTAGCAAGTTGGATGCAATCAAACCATAGTTGATCTTAAAGCCAGCGGCCTTTTGATGTGGAAGCCAAGTGTAAATACCCAAGCCTAGATGTCTTAATCTACATTAGTGTATCATGCTGATAACTCAAATAGCTAAATAAAAAGTTCCCAGCAGAATGATTAGTGACAGAAGTAAGAATGCCACATCATCCTTGGAAAAACGAGTTTAAATGGCGTTCAGATGCACAAATGATTTAGAGGAACAATGCAGGTTAACAAGGCTATAAAATATACCAACAATATACAGGAGTTCAGTTAAGAAGATCAGATTCGAAAAACAGTTATTTTCAATTTGTACAGAATCTTAGTTAGACAGGAAAAAAGGACTCCTGGCCAATATTCATGCTGTCAATCAATATTTTAAAAAAAACTAAGAATTATCACATTATTTTTGAGACAGCTTTTTATGCATGCAATTGGTTGCAGTTCTCAACATCACAAGGCCAACTACATTTGCCGAAAAAAAATAAATGCTCTACTGGTTAGAATGCATTTTACCACATCTTGAGATTGTGAATGGCATTACATAAACATATCTTGAATATATAAAGATGCACTAGATAAAGTGCAATGAAAGTCTACAAAGATGATATTTGAACTGCAAGTGGAAGTTCCCCATTTTCAGTTGAAGTGTTTTGTTGAAAGATTCATGAATCCAGTCTTGCGTGGCTCAGAGTATCTTTTTTTCTTACATGCTTCCTCTCCTTATCTTGCTACAAATGCATTGAAGTGTTCAGCAGCTTTTTAGAGCAGCTGGACAAGGGGAAGTGCTGTTTGCTGGTAGGACTTTCCAACATTCACTCTTTTGGCACCACATCTAAAACCCAGCTACATACCACTTCAGATGCTGCATGTCAGGAACTGGCCCTCATGTCGTTATCCCTGAAAACATGGCCAAGAAAGGCACCTTAGCTCCCTGGAAGCCAGGAATGAGAGCTGCTGGTGGATGGAGTTTTTTTCCAGCAGAGTTTTTCTTAAATTTATTTATTCAATGTGGATGTCACTGGCTGGGGTGGGTCACCCCTCACTACCTTCGAGAAGTGAATGGTGAGCTGCAAACCAGAATTGCTGCAGTCCACATGTAGTTGGACCCACAATGTCATTAGGGAGGGAATTCTTGGATTTTGACCCAAAGACACTGAAGAATGTGAATAAACAGCCTGGAGAGGAAATTGCAGATGGTGCCTTATCCCTATGTCTGCTGCTCTTGTGCTTCTAAGACAGGAAAGATTATGGACTTGGAAGGTGCTGTCTAAAATCTGGTGAATTTCTG
This sequence comes from Stegostoma tigrinum, assembly GCF_030684315.1. Lineage (NCBI taxonomy): Eukaryota > Metazoa > Chordata > Chondrichthyes > Orectolobiformes > Stegostomatidae > Stegostoma > Stegostoma tigrinum. The sequence continues at coordinate 61,322,276 of NC_081357.1, read as the reverse complement.
TAGTGCATCTTGTAGATAGTACACATTGCTCTAGTGGGCATTGGTGGTGAAGGGAGTGAATGCTTGTGGTTGTGGTGCCAATCAAGCAGCTGCTTTGTCCTGGATAGTGTCAAGCATTTTGGGTTTTGTTGAAGCTGCAGTCATCCTGGAAAGTGGGGAGTATTCCAACACACTCCTCAAATGGGCCTTGTAGTTAGTGGACAAACCTTTGGGAGTCAGGAGATAAGTTGCTCACCTCCAATATTCCTAGCCACTGACTTACATTTGTAGCCATTGCATTGAGATGATTAGTCCAGTTCAGTTTCTGATCAATGATACCCTCCAGGATGTTGGTAGTGGGGGACTGAGTGATGGCATAACCACGTAATGTCAAGTGATAGTAAGTAGATTCTTTCCTGGAGATAATCATTGCCTGGCATTTGTGTGGTGCAAATTTTACTTGCCACTTGACAGCCCAAGCCTGGATGTTGTCCAGATCTTGTGTATTTGAATGTGGATTGCTTCGTTACCTGAAGAATCATGAATGATGCTGAACATTGTGCAATTATCGGTGAACATCCCAGAATCTGACCTTTATAATGGAGGGAAGGTCATTGATGAAGCAGCTGATGGTGGTCTGGCCTAGGACACTACCCTGAAGAACACCTTTATGCCATGGAGGTGAAATAACTGACCTCTAACAAACACAACTAACTTGTGTAAGATAATAAAATGTGAGGCTGGATGAACACAGCAGGCCCAGCAGCATCTCAGGAGCACAAAAGCTGACGTTTCGGGCCTAGACCCTTCATCAGAGCTAACTTGTGTGCTAGGTATGACTGCAATCTGCAGACAGTTTGTCCCCTTATAGTCATTGATTCCAGTTTGGCTAAGGCTCCTTGATACCACACTCCATTGAATGCAAACTTGATGTCAAGGGCTGTCACTCTCACCAAACCTCAGGAATTCAGCTCTTTTGTCCATGGTCGAACGAAGGCTGTAATGAGATCAGGAGCTGAGTGGCCCTGGCAGAACCTAAACTGTGCGTCACTGAGCAGGTTATTGTTCAGCACAAGCTGCTTGATAGCACTGTTGATGACATCTTCCATCACTTTACTGATGATCGAGAGGAGACTGGTGGGGAAATAATTGGTCAAGTTGGATTTGTCCTGCTTTTCGTGTTCAGGACATACCTGGGCAATTTCCCACACTGTTACAAAGATGCCAGTATTGTAGCTGGACTGAAGAACATGATTAGGAATAGGCTAAATTCTGGATCACAAGTCATCATCAGGATTATTGCTGGAATGCTATCAGTGACCCAGTGCAACAAAATCCATCCTTAGACTTGAATGAGATTTTCCTTATATCTCCGTGGGCTGCCCCTTGATAAAGACCCTTGATCATTATTGAGCAAACCTCTGAAACTGACTACGGCCCACTCCCAGACTGATTTTGCAGGACAACTGAAACTGAGCATGGCCCAGTGTCTGGTCTGAAGTTTCCACAGCACCCTTACTAACTGAATTGTAATCCTGGGATTGGTTGGATTTGACCTACAGGACAGACTGTGGCCCAAAAGATTGACTGCAAGGATACAGATCCATGGAACCTAGGAGGGCAACATGTCTGACTGGCTGTGATCAATCGACTGGTTTGAAATCAGATAAGTTTCTTGACTCAGTGTGACTGAGTGTGACACCACCTCTTACATCACTGTCAGGGCTGCACCCTTTTAACTTTCAGACATAGCCATTAAGTTGAATCAATGGATTATGTTTGCCACTTAAGCTGTAGGTGTGACATAATGCCATGCAGTGATAGATCCCCTTTCTTTGACACTTCTTTGCTCAACACCATGACAAACTGGCTGTCTTTGCCCATGCACTAAAAGACAAGTCAGAAATGAACCTAAAAGTTACAAGACTTTGTTGATGCACAAGATATAGGACTGTCGCTGCATGCAACATGATCCAAAGAAGCTTTCAAGTTAGAAGTGACCTGTTATTCCAATATAAAGTGTGAAGGGCTGGAGTAGTGTTACAAGTTATCTGAGAGCCGCCATAGGTGTGGTGAGACTGGTGGTTTGCTGCTGCCAAAATATGTCAACAAAAGGTTGATAAGGATTGTAGCCACGGAGCATGAGAGTGTGCAGGAGATAATGCTGAAGGCATAGGTCAATGTTGCCATGACCAACATTTAATGAGCTGTGCCTGTCAGGTATCTGCTACAATTTCCATATCGACAATTTAAGGTACCTGGTTTCTCAGGAAGAAGAGGAGAAATGGAAGTCACAAAGAAGCGGGGCTAATGACAAGGCACAATGCAAGTAAGGAAGGTAGTTGGCACTTGATAGTGAGAATCTGAAGTCATCTTTCAAAGCTGAAGGGTAAAATTGCAAAACCTTTTCTTGACGTCAAGGTTCGAGATTTTTAAATTGTTCTTGAATTTTCCATACTTCGTCACCATTTCAGGGAGGGGGAAAATACATCCTGGAATGTTTGTACTCATCAGGAAAGTCTGAACCAATTGGACCTCTTCTCTACAGAAGACAAAAGGTCAATAGGTAATCCAAAAGAGATAAATTAGCAAGTAAGTTTGAGAGGGTAGACAGAGGTAAGATGTGACTACTTGTTGACAGTTGAAAATAGATGGTCCAAATGTAAAGATGGTAACTAGTAAATCCAATCAAGAATTAGGCAGAACTGCCTTCTTTATAGGGCAACTGGTCTATGAAATTCACCACACATGGAGTAACTAACACAAACAACTGGTACCTAGGGATAAAGGACTAGAATAAAATGCTGAAATGTTTAGGCAAAATAGGCAGGGGGAAGCTCGTATGGAGTAGAAGCAGAGACAGCAATCCACTAGATCAACTGGCCTTTACCTGTACTATAAATTCTTTGTTGATCTTTTAAACTCATTCTTCTGAGTTACTTCAGCAAAGATTCTCTTTGTTTGGCATTAATTTCATTTGAGTTACATCAGTTCTACAGATCTAAACCTGTATGCATTCTGCGCTTGATGAAAACATTTGCATACATCCAATTCAACCCTAGTGACCAAGACACTTCAGGTTCCAAAAGCTATGTTAAAGTTTTCATTTTTGAGACATGTTCAAACTTTCATGTCGCCCAAATAATAGAGAGCAAAAACCTTACCTTACAATATCTCCAAGAACCACCAGTGTTTGAACAGGGTTTTGGTAAAGAGACCAAGCTGGTTATGGTCTCTAGTGATCCACATACTATGAAGATAATCACAACTACCACACTGAATATTTATTGGTTTTTGTACATTCTTTTACATTAATGTCTTTTTAATACTACTGTTAATGTTCTGTGCAGGAACAGCTCTTGTAATCTAATAAATAAGGACTTCAAAAATAAATGCATATTCCAATAGACATTATTTTACAACCTGGCCCAAAATAATTTGATTGAAAATTCAAACCACTACATCTGGCTCCCAGCTAGCAGCAGCCGTGAAAGACAAAAAAAAACTTAAAGCAGCCTGAATAGTGGTGATGAGTGAGGCCTCACAGAATCGATGAACGGTATTGACTTCTAAAATTGATGTACGACCATTGTTTACTTATTGCAGTTGCAGCATAGTTAACTTTAAGAGAGTTAATGCTGTGCAAGAAAAGAAGCTTTTGCAGTCGAAGTGTCAGTAGACAGCAAACCTAATTTGGAAGTTATTTAAATGCAGGTCATTGACTTTATGCTCATGACGATTTATCCAACACACTCAGTTCAACTCTATTGTTGGTCCCAAGTCTCTCTAGAGAGAGTCATTCTCATTGTTCCTTGTCACTTGCCCACAAGGTTTTGTATCATTGGCACATGCATTAGTATTACAAAAACTCAGTTGCCTATCATTTACATTACAAACAGGTTTCTGCAAAGATTCCTGCAGAGCTACACAATCATTAACCTGTCTTTAAATGCCATACCAGTTCGATTGTTGGCTATTCCAAAACTTAAAGCCTTTTTTTAATTAGCCACACATGAGGAAATTTGCCTAAGGCTTTCTGAAAATCTGTCGGGTAACAGTCATAAATGAGCATTCTTAACTCCTCAAAGAACTGCAGAAGGCTTTTAAGCAATGGTGCATTATGTCTCAAAATAAGGAGAAGAATTTTACAGTAGTTTGCCAACAGGTTTACTGGTGGGAAAGGGGCTGTAAAATTCCTCAGATGATCTTCCTATCACTCTGCCCCTGACTCCTTTGTAATCATACATGGGCCAGGTGAGGCCTAAGATGGCCTATGAGCCCTTGTCCCAAGTGAGACGGTCAAGCGACTAATAATTGTCACAGAACAAATTTGAAACAATAACCAGACAAACGTTAATTTTGTAGGCAAGTCATACTTTAGGTTAAGAAATGAATTTCCCTCATTTAATTTTTAAAATGACTGAAAGTCCTCTCCATGGTCATAATTTACACCAATCCTTCAGTGGTCACTTGATTCTGCAAAAGCCAGTCCAAAGCTGTTCTTAGCTCCTGATGGTTTGCTTCCCTTTTACAACAGGGTAAATTCAAGTCCCTGAACTGACTCTCGTGGCGATGGTTTCTCTGGAATCCCTCCCTTTAGTCAAAGGTGAATCTTCCAGCTTCATTTAAATTTCATGAAATTGGTCCCTGCAATCATAGTGTGAGCTCTTACCTACATTCTATGTGGTAAACAATGCAGACTGGCTCCCTCTGTCCTTCTATCCTCTCTGCCTCAAATTCTTGCATGCTTTGTCTGAAAGGTTCAAGGACAGTTTCAGAAAGTCCTAACAAATATTACAATACAAAAGTTTTCTATTTATCTGTTTGCCTTTCAAAGCCCATGTCCATGGCAAAGTGAACCACACTTGCTTTGTATCTGGTAGAAATGCTGATTAACTATCTTCTAAATCCAAGTCCCTTCTATCTTGGAATGAAATAGTTTAATTAAAGTAGAATCATTCATAAAATCTGACATTCTCAATAACTCATTGTGAGACTTGGGAGACCAACGGACTACAGAAGTCATCACAGATGTCACTGTTCCTCTGTGTGAATATCTCATGCCTTTTTCTCAGTATAAATAACCTCGATCACATTTTAACCATTTAATAGCCAAGCCGCCCAAGATTGGGTTGGAGAAGAAGTTAGAACAGCTCATATGACTCCCTTTCATTCTTCCATTTTACCCAAATTTAAAGAGCCATTCACAAACTAAACAATGTTATGAAGTTCATAATTTTAACAATACTGTCTTACCGTTAGTGTGAAACACAATCCGTTTATCCGACAGGGATCCACTGAAAATGCAACAAAACAAGGAGAAATGTAAATACAATATATTTTCAGTCAGACATTTGAAAAGGGTAAACATGAATGACTTTTATCCTAAACGATAGCTTGATCTCAGTGCTCTTACTCTTTGGTAGCTTCAAGCCTTGCTACAGATTTCAGCATACAACCTCAGTTTACATTGGAGTGAAATAACTAAATAAATTTGGTCTTACTCTTTTTCTTTTCCTTTACTTAAGGTAATGAGAGACAAAGATGTAAATGCGTAGTGCTACTTTAAGCAGGGAGTTACTCTGACTATAGTGATTCCCTCGGGCAGATGGCACAACAGGCAGTTACCTGCAAAGTCCATGTGTTACTAGGCAACAATATCAATGAGGAAATCTACGAGGGTGTGCTGATAGCAAACTAGAGTATCGTCTGCCACCGAAGAATCAATATATGGCTGCGTTGCTCTGCTTGAAGTGATGTTGCACAAGCTAATCATTCCCAACCTTTTAAAACATTTACGACCGAAAATTCCACATTTTATTCAATTCTTGATAACAATTTTCGACCTTCAAGTCACCTTTGCTTAAGGGGGCTGTGGGAAGAAACTTAGCGTTTCAATTTGTGTTAGAAGTTTTTGCTGTCATAATAAATTTAGTTCTCAATTAACAAATTTGAATTTGAATTTGAACTGAAACAAAGGAAACTTGTTACTTACTCTTTTGACAGAACACCATTAGCCAGGATGCTTGCATATCGACTCAGACCTTTGTGCTGAACAACATCTATCTTGCCACCCAGTTCATCCAGAATTACACCAGCATGAATGGCAGCTTTGCAAAGGGCAGACGTCTGAAAAACAGTTAGTTAGATGGACAACGTTGATGTGCTAATAAATTGTTTGTCATTCACAAAGGCAAACAGATGTTTCACAATCAAATTTTCCCACCCTTAGCATCATCCTGTTTTTGAGCATGATGAAAATCTTGAGATCCTGGGAATACTTCCATTGGAATAGAGAAGGTTAAGGAGAAATTCAAAAGTTTTCAATGCCGGTAAGGAATTCCAGTCTTGCTAACAGGCAAAGACATCAGCCTCAGCTCAGTGGAAATATCCTACCTCAGGAGTGTGGGTTCAAGTCCCACCTTGGTTCAGTGCTGAACCAATAATTGAAGTTGCACACAAACGCAGTAAAGAGGGGGGTGCTGCCATTTAGACGAAACATTAAATCACGGCACAATGCATATACTAAGGTGGACAAAAATATTGCAAGGAGTTCACCTTCTATCCTACAAACATTACAATGACTGCTTTCCAGAAATGGTGATGCCTTGTTAGGAATACTCAGGTACATCACAACCTCTGACACATCTCCTGAGCTGCTCTGAACATACAAAAGTTTGCTGACTCATAAAATGTTAAATAGACTCCTCATTTTGTGTCAGCTGCCAAAATACTAGACAGCTGACAGGATGGGTAACAATGACTTCTGTCTAAACCACAACCTGCGGCTAAGTACTCCATATTCCAACAACCTTTTGCATGAAAAAACTGGTAACTAAGTATTGCTGAAACGCTCACTCATGACATTGTTTCCTCTAGTGGTTACGTGACTGGGCTTCCAGCCACCACCTTCCATCGACGTCTGTGCACCTAAAACTCTCCTGGCCTGTGTTCGCATACAAACCACATCCAATCAGAGATCGTAGTAACTGCCGATGCTGGAGTCTGAGATAACAAGGTGTAGAGCCGGATGAACACAGTAGGCCAGGCAGCATCAGAGGAGCAGGAAAGCTGATGTTTCGGGTCTGGACCCTTCTTAAGTACTCTGATGCTGCCTGGCCTGCTGTGTTCATCCAGCTCCACACCACATCCTATCACATCTGCTTGCTGGCTGACATTGGTTACTGGTCCAGGAACTGTTCAAACTTAAACTGCTCACCTGTTTTTCAAAACTACCCCCACGTCCTTTACTATCCATAATCTGTAATCCCCGTGATCCTCTGTGATATCTGCACATCTCTAGTTCTAGTCTCTTGTACATTCGAAACAGTGACTTTTCATACCTGGGCTCTCGGCTCTGGCATTTGCACCACCTTCCTCTCTCTACTCCCTAATGTAGAATCATTAAAGCCTACTACAAAAACAAGCTCTCATAAAAGGTTATGGACCTGGAACGTTAACTGTGTTTCTCCATTTGCAGATGCGGTCTTGTCTGCTGAGTTCTTGCAGCTTTATTTTAAATTTTCAATTAATCCTTAAAACTTACCTCTTTGACCAGTCTTTTGGACACTTTTAAACACTCCTCAAGTGGATACCTGAAGAATTTTGCAACATTTTACCATTTTAAGAGACATCATGAAAAAGTAAGTTGATGTTGTATTTTTTATATTATCCACGCTACGAAGGCCCCTCAGGATTTTGTATGTTTCAATCTAGTTGCCTCCTGTACTGCTAAACTTTAACAGGTATGAATCTACCCTGACCATCCTTTCCTCATAAGCCAGCCTGTCCATTCATGTTTTAGTCGGGTAAATGTTCCCTGTCCTGCTACTAACACATTCACAACCTTCCTAAAATAAAGTGTTCAACACTACACCAGCTGCAGTCTCACCAGTGCCTTGTATAATCATAGAATCCTACAGTGCGGAAGCAGGCCACTTGGCCCATCGAGTCCACACTGATATCCCAAAACTCCAGACCCACCCTATTCCTGCAACCCTGTAACTATAACTGAAATGTAACCTGCCTACTTTTGAATCTATTCCTCTCACAATAAATTTATAGCATTGCACTAGCTTTCCTAATTATTTGTGGTACCTCTGTACTAGCCTTCTGCGATTAACACTCTAGAACATCCCAGAGTTCTGCAATCTCAGAGTTCTGCAATCACCTACCATTTGCGTAATAAGCTTAGTTTTATCCCTCCTGCAAAAATGAATCCTTTACCCAGATCTTTACACACTCACTCAACAATCTCATTCCTTTTGTAGCCTTCTCAAGTTCCTGTTCGCAACCTGCTTTTCAACCTATCTTCGTTTGATCAATGTCAAAACCAGGATACGTTTCAGGATAGCTTTGAGCTCTGCATCATTTTATTTTCATAAACAGAATCTATGAAATGTACAGTCAGAGAATTAAAAAGCAACATTTTCTCTAGTTTGATACTCACATGCCTATATCCTTGTGAAAAATCACCAGAGACTTCTCCAACCACAGCTTTGCAACCAGCAGGACAATTTTTGCTGAAACAAACATGAAAAATGTCAAATTAATGTCTGTTTTTCTAAACTCTAAGTGCAGTAGGACAGGATGCCTGCTCCAGTTTTAGAATCAGAAAAATTCCAATAGACAGACTACTCACTTTAAAAAGATCATCAACCACAGAGGTCTATTAATATAGAAGGCACTGCCATTTACTCTTACCAAGGATGGCATTACTAGCATATTTTACACTGAAACGTAACAAAAGGGTTATAACAGCTTAACACAACCCTTGAATTTCAAACTTATTTGTCCACCCATAGTACTTGGGCAAATTCTACATTTGAAATATCTTCGGTTGTAAGGCTAAGGACAGAGGTGAGGAACAGTCCTTTTTATTCCCCCCATAGAGATTAATAATTATGTTTCAATGAGAAATTGCTTCAAAACGCACTTCTTTAAAAGGCATTCTCCCAATTCCTCCACCTCAAAGCAGACAATGCTACTTTCCATACTAGTACTTGTAAAGCTTTCTCCTTTCCTTTGTGCTGAGAACTCCACTGCACTGGTTGACCAGGCCTTTCATTCTGTCGATCCAATTTGCTGCACTGCCATTCTCTTTAATCCCTGCCCTACCAGATCCATTATATTGTTCCCTTGTGTCTTTCCTTTTGCCCAACAGCTTCTATCCTTTATCATTTAGGTATGACGCCACAAATGCATCTTCCACTCCATTTCCTAGTCGACCTCTCCACCATCCCCAAACCTGTTTGCTGGCCTCCCTGAGCTGCAAGAACTGTGAACAGTGATTTCCTTGTATTTCTTACAATTTAATTCAATGCATTCACTGTACACAATGTGATCTCCTCTACACTGGGTAGACCATTTACCAAACACCTTGTTACAGTTAACAATGCGAGGCCTTGAGTTTCAGGTTGCTTGCCGTGTTAATTCTCCGTCCCAGTCGATTCTGACCTCAGCCTTATTCACTGTTCCAGCAAAGCCCAATGCAAGCTGGAGAACCAGCACCTCAATTTTTGAATAGACACCTTACAAGCTTCCAGATGCAATATAGAGTTCAACAACTCATGGCTTCTACTTCCTTCGGAGAGTAGATGCTCACGTTAGTACTGCCAAGAGCCAGTAACACCTTGTCTGGATCTATCCTATATTTTTAAAAAAAATTTGTTGCATTACTGCTACTGTCCACCTGCAACACCCTTTTGTCATTTAATCACTCCTCCTAACCATTCTATCACAGGCCTCCCTCACTGTTCTTTCTTCCAGTCCTCAACCTTGCTCCGCACTTGTCTATGAACAGTTAAATGTTCACTTTCTTGCAGTTCAAATGAAAGCTAACCAGAAATGTAGACTCTTCCCTCCCTCTGCCCACACATTCAAGGATGATCAGACCTGCCAAGTATTTTCACTATTTTCTGCTTTTACCTCGGTGATTTTTTTTTTGACAGATGATGCAGTATTCACTCAGCTCTGCATTTGTCTGTTATCCTAGAATAGATTCTCAAATTGTACAGTGGAGCCTGAAATTTGTAACTGTTTTACTGAATAACCATAAATTGTGTTATCAACTGGCTTAAATTACATTACATGGTAAATGTATCATGACAACGCTATCATTTTCCAAATTCAAAATGTGCAGGGAGAAGCTTGTGTTATGATATAGTGATCACAATATCTAAATTAATCCAAGCTAAGTACTTCGATGTGAGATATAAAGCATACATATTATGAAGCTGGAAATTTTTGGGAGAAAGTTCAACTACTCTGACATTTCTGATAAGAGTTTTAAACAAATTGGAAGGCAGCTCTCCAGGTCTGAAGAGTGAGAGGGAACCGATAAATATTTAGAAATCTGGCTTGATTGACTTTGAAGAATCATGCAATGGTTACATCACAGAAAAAGGCCATTTTGCCTTCTGCGCCTGTACTGGCCCTCGGAAAGAACAACTAACTAAATGCCTTCTCTTCCTTTTCTCCTGCAGCCCTATGATGCTTTTTCATTTCAGATAATGATCCAATTCCCCATTTGAAAGCCTCAATTGGTCCTGCTACCAGCACATGCACTGGCAGTTCATTCCAGACCATAACCACACGCTGCATGAGAATGTTTTCAAGTTGCCATTGCTTTTATTACCAATTACTTTAAATTTGTACCCACTGGTGATTGAAATGTCCATCGATAGAAATGATTTCTCCTCATCTACTCTGTCCAAAGCCCTCAATTTTAAACACTTCAATCAAATTTCCAGTCAGGCTTCTGCTCTCTATGGGAGAAGTCTGGCCTGTTCTCCAACTTCATACATACCTTAAGTTCCTCATTCCTATGAATCTTTTTTCTACCCTTTCCATTTCCTTTCTAAAGTGTGTTGCCTAGAACTGGGCACCTCACCCCTGTTGAGGCCAAATCAGTGTCGTATTCAGATTTAACATAAATGGTTCACTTTTGTGCTTTATACCCATAATGCTGAAGTTCAGACTACTGCATGTTTTATTAACTGTGCTCACAATCTGTCCTGCCAGCTTCAATTAGCTATGCAAATATACATCAAGTCCCACTGCTCCTGCACCTCTATCACTGATCCATGGAGATCTCCAATATAAACCTTCCTTCTGTTTGTAAAACAATTGCTTCACCACTAATTATACTTTATTTCCAGATTTTTAGCCTTTTTTTGTATCCATTGGTGAGACTTTTCATGCTTCTACCACTTTACTAATGTGACAACATTACTCTGGGACCTCAGAGATTTGAAAATCACTGCCAGACATCCTAATATCTTCTCCCTTGCCATCCTCAATGGCCTTGGGCACATGTATTCTGAGCTTGTGGATTTATATACTTATGATTGCTAAAGCCAGTACCTCAGTGAACTTCTTCTAATATGTACACAGTCCTCAATCTGATGTCTATACCTTTTCCATTGTGAAGACTGATGCAAAGTATTCATCAAGTTCTGTTCACAGCCAGATCACCTCTAGGTGCCCAGTGGGCCCAAATCTTTAGCTTTGTGTCTTTTCCCCCTGTACTCTACCCACAGTATCTTAGCTACCCTAATTTTCCCTCCTGTACTTATTAATAAGCCTCCAGGAGCTCTGCATTAGTGAGCCCTCAGTATCTGCCATAAGCTTTACTATCTTTCTTAATCCTAATCTTTATGTTCCTTGATATCCAAGTTTCTCTGGTCTTGGATCCACACTTTGTCTTTAAGGAAATATATTTGCCCTTTACTCTTGCTATTTCCCCCTTGAATGTCTCCTGATTCCCTAAGACAGTTGTATCTGCACGTGACTGCTCCTAGGTCACTTGCAAATTAATCCTTTATAAATTAACCTTAATAAAATTAATTTTTCCTCAGTTTAGATTTATTCTCTCTGGCCCATCCTTATCCCATTCTATAAGTGGCCTAAATCTAACTAAGTTACAATTACAGTCTCTAAAATGCCCCCCAACTGAGTTGCCCTCATTCTGCTCCAGCTTATTTCAAATATTATATCCAGAACTGTCCCCTCCCTTGTGGGCTTGATATGTATTGGCTAAAAAGGTTCTCTTGGATGCAGTTTAAGAAATTTTCCCTCCCTACTCTGCACGCTATAACGATCCCAGTTAATATGAGTAAATTTCTCTCCTATTCTTTCTTTATTGTTCTTACATTTCTCCAAAATTTGAGCAACTAAACAGAATACAGATCATTTACTTTTATGTTACCCTTACGCCTATTTAAGTACAGACTAGAAAATTCTTGTTCTGGTCTTGAATCTCTTTCAGGTCTGCCACAAATTTGTCTGTTTCTCTGTGAGAATGCTCACCTCGCTCGCTTCTCTCACTGATACTGACTGGCTATCATAGGGTCCCACTACTTTTCAATACAAGAGATTACAACAGCAAGAAGATTATACTGGAAGTGTACAAAATGCTGGTTACACAACAACTGGAGAAGTGTCTGCAATCCACATTGTAGGAAAGATATGATTGCACTAGAGAGGGTGCAGAGGAGATTTACCAGGATATTTTCTGGGCTGGAGGATCTAAACTATGAGGAAAGATTGGATAGGCTCGGCTTGTTTTCTTTGGAGCAGTGAAGGTTCAGAGTGGTAATAAAAACAAAGAGCTGGAAAAGCTCAGCAGGTCTTGCACCATTTGCAGTAATAGAAACAGAGTCAATGTTGAGTGATAATGGGAACTGCAGATGCTGGAGAATCCAAGATAACAAAGTGTGAAGCTGGATGAACACAGCAGGCCAAGCAGCATCTCAGGAGCACAAAAGCTGACGTTTTGGGCCTAGACCCAGAGAGTCAATGTTGAGTCTGACTGATTTACTTCACTCTGCAGTTCACTGGGTCTTCTTTGGGATTCTTCCTGGAGTCCTACCAGCACCGTCAGCACTGTTGGCAAATATGATTGGGCAGAGGGTACAGCTTCATTTCACTGAGGGATAGAAGTCTGACCTGCTACTAATTGAGCTTGCCTGTGTACAGTATAGCTGCAGAGCAGGCTTCATCAAGTCATCACCCAAGGGCCTGGAAAAAGTGCATCATAACCGACTCGTGAGCTCATGAAATAAGAGGGACAACAGCAATACTGGGAAGAATTTTATGGGGACATCCCCAAAGCATTTTGCCCCAAATTGCTGCTATCTCTCTTATCCAATGAGCTCACAAGAAGCATTCGATCAAATGTCTTTTGGCAGTCTGTAACCTCACATCAACTGCATTATCCTCATCAACACTCAACATTTACCTCATCAAAAAGACTCACATTAGTTAAATGTTCGTTATCCTGAAAAATTCCATGTTGGCCTTTCTTAATTTGTCAAATTGAGTATTAACTTTGCCTTAAATTATCACTTCTAAAAGTTTCTCCATTGAGTTTAAAGTGAATAACCCACAGCTAGATACTGGGCTCACTTTTACATTAACATGAGAACAAGTATACAACAGAGATAATGGGAACTGCAGATGCTGGAGATTCCAAGATAATAAAATGTGAGGCTGGATGAACACAGCAGGCCAAGCAGCATCTCAGGAGCACAAAAGCTGACGTTTCGGGCCTAGACCCTTCATCAGAGAGGGGGATGGGGGGAGGGAACTGGAATAAATAGGGAGAGAGGGGGAGGCGGACCGAAGATGGAGAGTAAAGAAGATAGGTGGAGAGGGTGTAGGTGGGGAGGTAGGGAGGGGATAGGTCAGTCCAGGGAAGACGGACAGGTCAAGGAGGTGGGATGAGGTTAGTAGGTAGCTGGGGGTGCGGCTTGGGGTGGGAGGAAGGGATGGGTGAGAGGAAGAACCGGTTAGGGAGGCAGAGACAGGTTGGACTGGTTTTGGGATGCAGTGGGTGGGGGGGGAAGAGCTGGGCTGGTTGTGTGGTGCAGTGGGGGGAGGGGATGAACTGGGCTGGTTGAGGGATGCAGTGGGGGAAGGGGAGATTTTGAAACTGGTGAAGTCCACATTGATACCATATGGCTGCAGGGTTCCCAGGCGGAATATGAGTTGCTGTTCCTGCAACCTTCGGGTGGCATCATTGTGGCAGTGCAGGAGGCCCATACAACAACTGTCTTAAAGATATTAGCAGGAAAAGACAGACTAGGTAAAGTCCTACTCCTGTACCTCTGTCCCTTATCTGCTATAGTCTTCCAGCATCAGCCAAGTTTCTGCAAGACTAGAAAATTATGGCTGGGGGCTCTGTAATTTTTTCTATTACTTTTCAGAGCAGCTTTGGATCTCTATCTTCCAGTCCTGGTGTTTTATCAAATTAGAGTACAGACAACTTGTGAAAGACCTCTTCATTCCCAGTTTTAAATGTTTCAAGTGTTTGAACTTTCTGCCAGTTCACCACCACCTGGACAGCATCTTACTTGGTCAAGAAAAGCATAAAATATTCACTTGATATCTCAACTAAGACCCTGTCATCATTAATGAGAAGTGATCTTGCTGAAACATATAGGATTATTAAGGGGCTTGACAGGGTAAATGCTGAGAGGATATTTCCCCTCATGACTTAGTCTAGGACCAGGGGCATAGTCTCAGAATAAAGGGGCACCAATTTAAGACTGAGATGCAGAGGAATTTCTTCTCTCAGAGATTTGAAAGTCTTTGGAACTCCTTGACAAAGAGAGCTGTGGGGGCACAGTCCTGATGAATATGTAAAGCTGAGATAGATAAAATGTTGGTCAGTTGGGGAAGTCAAAACACATTTTGGCATTTATTGCAAATGGATTGGATTCTAAAAGTAAAGAAGTGCTACAATTATGGAAGATGTTGGTGAGATCATACCTGGAGTCCTGTGTGCAGTTTTGATCTCCTTACTTGAGGAAGAATTTGGTGGGATTAGAGGCAGTTCAGAGGAGATTCACCAGATTGATTCATGGGATGAGAGGGCTATCATAGATAAAGCAGTTGAATAGCTTGGGTTGTGCTCACTGGAGTTCAGAATAATGAAGGGGGTCTCATTAAGCATATAAAATGCCGAAGGGGATTGATAAGGTGGACATTGAACAGATGGTCCCCGTTGTGGGACCATCTAGAACAGGACGTCACAGATACAGAATCAGAGGAGGTAGAGTCAAAACTGAGACAAGGAGAAACTATTTCTCCCAGTGGGTTGTGAATTTGTCGAGCTTATTGCCCCATAAGGTAGTGGAAGCAGAATTAAATCAACAGATTCAAGAAATAAATAGATACGTTTCTGATGAAAAGTGGGATAAAAGACATTGGGGAGCAGCGTGGAAAGTGAAGTTGAGACCAGGATAAGATCAGCCATGACCATTTTAAATGGTGGAGCATGATCAAAGGGATGAATTGCCTATTTTCATTCCTAGTTCCATCAAGGGTTATGGAATTACTATCATCCAGGAACTCCAGATATCGTTGCATGTTTCCTTACATGGGAAAGCTTCATGACAGTATTTGAACTCTCTCTTCCTCAAGGGGAATACGTTCTTCAGTAACAAATCTGACTGTTAATCTTTCAACCAGTTTATTTGTCAGATCCATTTTGTAAAAATCTTTCATGGGATGTCAGTGTAATTTGTTAGGGCAACATTTATTGCCATTGAAAATTTGAGCTGCCTTCTTGAACCACAGCAGGCTTTTTGGTGCAGGTATCCAGTCACTTATGTTTGGGATGGTGTTTTGGATTTTGATCAAGCGACAAAGAAGAAGCAGTGACATGCTAGATAGGTTGGAGACTGAAATCGAAGAGGAACTTTCAGGTGGTGCTGTTCCCATGCAGTAGGCACTGTGGTTACTGTGTGTCAGTGGTGGAAGGAGAGAACGTTCGTGGATATGGATTAATTAAGCTGACTGCTTTGCAAACAGTGGTGTTAAGCTTCTTGACTATTTTTGAACCTGCACACATTTAGGCAAGTCGAGTGCATTCCATTGCACTCCTGATGCACACCTTGCTCACGGAGGACAGGCTCTGGGGCATCAGATGAGTTACTGACTGTAGGATTCCCGACCTCTGACGTGCTTTTTTTTTTAAAGTTTACTTGTGGCGCGTGGGCAGTGCTGGCTGGCCAGCATTTATCGCCTGTCCATGGTTGTCCTCGAGAAAGTGGCGGTGGTCTGCCTTCTTGAACTATTGCAGTCCATGTGCTTTGGGGAGACCCATAATTCCCTTAAGGAGGGAATTCCATACTGAAACAATTGTGATACATTTCCAAGTCAGGGTGGTGAATGGCTTGATGGGACACTTATAGGTGTAGATGGTGTTCCCATGTATCTGCTACTCTTGTCCTTCAAGATGGAAGTGATTGTGGAGCTGGAAGGTGCTTTGAGAGGAAATTTCTGCTGCTACTACTGAGTGTAGGAGATGGAGGCAATGGATGCTTGTGGATATAGCATCAATCAAGCAGTCTGCAGTGTCGTGGATGTTGTCAAGCCTCTTCAGTGTTGTTGGAAATGCACTCATCCAGGCAAGTCGCACTCTGGACTTGTGACTTGTAGGAGCTGAGATACTTGCTGCAGTATTGCTAGCCTTTGACCTGCTCTTGTAGTCACTGTTTCTACATGGTGAGTCTGATTAAGTTTGTAGTCAATGGTAACTCCCAGGATGTTGATAGTGAGGTATTCAGTGATGGTAATGTCATTGAATGTCAAGTAACGGTGGTTAGATTGTCCCTTATTGGAGATGGTCATTGCCTGGCATTTGTGTGGTACAAATGTTATTTGCCTTTTGTCAGCCCAAACTTGTATATTGTCCAGGTATTTCCGCATTTGGACATGGACTGCTTCAGTACCTCAGGAGTAATGAATGGTGCTGAACAATCATTAGTCAACATCTCCCCTTCTAACCTCATGATAGAAGCAATATCATTGGTGAAGCAGCTGTAGATGGTTGATCTTAGAATACCATTTTACCCCATTGAAATTGGCTTTCCTTTAGTTAGTTATTTTTAAATTATTTTATAGGATGTGGATATTGCTGGCTTGGCCAGCACTTATTGTCCATCTTTAATTGCCTTTAGGAAGATGGTTATGAACACTCATCTTGAAACTCTGTAGTCCATTGGGAGGTAGGTACATTCACAGCACTGTTTGGAAGGCAGTTCTAGGCTTGTAACCTGGTGACAGCAAAGAACAGCAATGTATTTACAAATCAGGATGATGTGTGGGTTGGAGGGAACTTGCAGCTTGTGGTATTCCTACACATCAACTGCCTTTATCCTTCAAGGAGGTCCCAGTTTTGAAAGGTGCTGTTGAAGGAGCCTTGAGGCAGGATATCTTTTAGATGTTATGCACTGCTGCTACTATGCATCAGTGACGGAGAGAATGAATATTGAAGGTGGTGGATGAGGTGCCAATCAAGTGGGCTTCTTCAACCAGTTGTTCTTTCTCAGGGATTGTTCCTTGCCAGTTTCCATAACCAAACTCAGTCTTATGATGCAATGTCTTTTAGATGTTCCCAACTGATACTTGACTGAATTGGCCTACCTCACTCTCATGAAACAGATTTAGCAGTGTCTTCTTTCTCATTTGACAGGAAAGGTATAACTGCAGAAGATTTTCCCGAACACATCCTAGGAATTGTCTGCCCTTTATACAACGCGAAGATGGCGCCCTAGAGGTAGTGCCGATGGACTAGAAATTAGCGACTCAAGCTAATGTACTGCGGTCATGTATTCAAATCCTACTAGGGAATCTGATGGAATTTAAATTCAATTATTAAATCTGGCAAATAAAGTTACTTTCAATAAATGGTGTTCACGACACTTACCATCAATTATTGTAAAAACCCAATCTTTTTGTTTTATTTTAAATCTAGTCTACGTGTGACTGGAAACGTACAGCAATAATTCTCAACACTTCTCTACAGTAGTCCAAGCAAACCAAGCAATTCAAGGGAAGTAGTCTGAGGTAACAAATGTTTCAAGATCTTGATCAATAAAGTCAATGGGCTGAGGAATGGTAGGTGGAGTTTAGTTTGAATAAATGTGAGGTATTGTATTTTAGTAAAACATATAAGGACAGGAATTATACTGTTAATGTTTTGGCCCCGGGTAGCGGTGTAGAATGGAGTGACCTAGGGGTCCAGGTGCATAGTTCTTTGAAATTTGCATCACATGTAGACAGGGTGGTTAAGAAGGCATTTACATGCTTGCTTTCATTGGTCAGACCTTTGAGTATAGAAGTTGGGATGTTATGTAAGGGTGTGCAGAATGTTGGTGAGGCCTCTTCTGGAATACTGTGTGCAATTCTGGTACCCTGCCACAGGAAGGATATTATTAAATTGAAGAGGGTTTAGAAAAGACCTACCAAGGTGTTGCCAGGAACGGAAGGTTTGAATTATAAGGAGAGGCTGGATAGGCTAGGACAGTTTTCACTGGAGTGTAGGAGGTTGAGAAGGGACCTTATAGAGGTTTATAACATCATGGAGAGGCATAGATACGCTGAATGGCAACGGTCTTTTCCCTAGGGTGGGGAAGTTCAAAGCTGGGGGGCATTTTTTAAGGTGAGGCAAAAAAGATTTAAAAGGGACGTGAGGGGCACACTTTTACTACAGAGATTGGTTAGTGTGTGGAATGAACTGCCAGAGGAAGTGGCAAACGCAGGTATAGTTGAAACATTTAAAAGACACTTGGATAAGTACATGAATAGGAACGGTTTGGAGGGATATGGGTCAAATGCAGGCGAGTGGGTCTAGTTTAGTTTGGGAACACTGTCAGTAAGGACTAGTTGGAGTGAAGGATCTGTTTTCAAGTTGTATGACTCTATAACATTAAAGTCCCATAAAAGTGAACAATAAATTATTACTATCCCATTTTTCTGAAGAAGGATCTTGACCCGAAACATCAGCTTTCCTGCTCGGCCTGCTGTGTTCATCCAGCTCAACACCGTTTTATCTCAGACTCTCCAACATCGGCAGTTCCTACTATCTCAATAAATTATCACTATCCCAGTCTAAGTGTGACTATTTAGAGACTCCCATTAATAACTATGCTATAATTATTGCACTTCTCTAAAAGTTGCTTGCAAATTTACTTATCTACATCTTTCCCACTGCTTGGTGGTCTATAGATGACACTGAACAATGTAACTGCACCTTTTTGGCTTATCTATTTGGCTGGAATGAAAGAACTATTTCATTGAGGATATCCTCTCTTTGTAGCATCGTAAATTCTCTGAAATCAAATTGCCACCCTTCCCTTCTAATACACCCTTAGTACCGTGTATCCAGGAATATTAATAGACAGCTTTGCCTTTCTTTGAGCAAGGCATCTGTGAACAACAAAACTAACGCACTCCCCCCTCCACCACCCCAGCCCACCCCTGGCCTTCTCACTACCTTATCAAGTTGCAAATTCAGCCTGATATTTCTTAAGCTAATGCAGAAAACCGTAGAAACTCAACTTGCACTGATGTAATTTACATTACTTTCTGCAATGTTTTGCACCTGTTTGGCCACTTTCCCATCTAACTGTGACAAAAATAACTAACACAACTACAGGAAAAACTCATCTATATTACCACAATTAATTCTATTGAATAATATACAGAAGAAAATATTCATTCAGAGAAAATCTGTTGATTTGAAGCCTTACCTGAACTGTGGCTCATCATAATGGTTTCCTTTATCCAGACAGGTAATCAGATCTGCATTGAATTAAAATCAGTATCAATGTACATTATAAACCCAGCCTATACTGCAGCTCAGATGACCTTTAAAAGTGGATTTACCAAGTATCAATCATCAGAATTTCCTTTTATAAATCTATAATCCATAACACATAATTGAGGCCAGTTAATGAAGTCAACTGTGCACTTTATTCCATGGGGATTCTACTGTTATGTTGCTGATTCCATCCAGCTGTCTGTGGTTACAAAATTAATGAGTTCAACAATTTTTAAATTTTAGTTAAACGTCATTTATATTCCAAAGGCTGTCTACATTATTTAATTATTTTTAAACTGAAAAACAACTGGGGTAACTAAACTACACATGACAGATAAATTATGGGACGTCACTTTTGATTGAATTACTGGTAAATAAATTGACAACTCTTAGAATTTACATTAGCTATCATCACAGTCACAGCAATATTAGTCATTCCTATGAGTGGACCTCATTTCCCTATATTCTGGACTGCATCTATTATTATGTACCAGACTAGACTCCCTCAGGATATTTTAAGAAGGTAGTCTAAACCCTACCTATTCTTATTTTAAAGGCAAATGTAAAGTGAAATGTGATCCAGATGCAATGCAACTGGTCAAACATTTTGATGGTAAGCAAAACACAATTTATTCAAACACTAACGTTAAAATACAACAAAAGGAAGTACATATAAAAACTTTACTGGAAAACTTAACTGAATAATAGATACAGTAACTATTATTAAATAGTTGTTCTAATAAAATAACATCCAATAAACACATCCCTTGGCAAAAAGGCAAATTCAGAGATCGAACTTTTTTTTACACGCAATGCTCACAGTAGGAAGAGAAACCCCAGCTTCAAATTGTAACTGAGAGAGAGGAAAAAATAGCTTCTACCTTCTCCAAAACTCCAGCAGCTTTTGCTGAATCTAAAAGCTAAAGAACTCTAAAGAATTCTACTCCAAAACCTGAAGGCTAAAGAAAACCTAGAAATTCTGGTTTGAGAGAGCTGGCCACACCCACCCAGGCTGCTTCTATTGTAGCAATTAAAAAAAAAACTCAAGGCCTCGCAAACTTTGTGCTACCACAGACTGCATGGTATCTCTTGTTAAATCTCTCTTAAAAGAAACCAAAACAAGATACATCTCTTAAAGCAACAGCATTGTCACATCTCCTCATTGTGTAACAATCTGACAGTTGAGAGCATAACCTGGGGTTTGTAACAATGAAAGCTTTTTCTGAACTTTGCGTCACAGATGTACAGCACAGAAGCACAGCCTTCAATCTAACTCATCCATGCCGACCAAATACCCTAAATAAATATAGTTCCATTTGCCAGCATTTGGCCAATTTCCCTCTAAACCCTTCCTATCCTTGCACCCATCCAGATGCCTTTTAAATGTTGTAATTGTGCCAGAATTCACCACTTTGTCTAACAGCTCATTCTACGCATGCACCACCCTCTATGTGAAAATGTTGCCCCTTAAATCCCTTTTAAATCTTTCCCCTCTCACTTAAAACTAATCCCTCTAGTTTTGGACTCCCCCTCCCCTGAGGAAAAGACCTTGTCTATTTGTCCTATCCATGCCTCTCATGATTTTATAAACCTCGATAAGGTCATCCCTCAGCTTCTGATGCTCCAGGAATAATAGTCCAGTCTATTCAGCCTCGTCCTATAGCTCAAACCCTCCAAACCGGACACAATCCTCAAACTTTTCTGAACCTTTTCTAGTTTCACAACATCCTTCCTATACCAGGGAGACCAAAATTGCACGTAGTATTCCAATACTGTCTGAACCACTTTCCTGTACAGCTGCAACTTGACCTCCAAACTCCTATACTCAATGCACTGACCAATAAAGTCAAACAAACTAAGCGCCTTCTTCACTATCCTATCTACCTGCCATTCCACTTTCAAGGGACTACAAACCTGCACCTCAACGTCTCTTTGTTCAGCGACACTCTTCAGGACCTTACTAAGTGTATAAGTCCTGCCCTGATTTGCCTTTCCAAAACACAGCACCTCACATTTGTCTAATTGAAGCTCTTTTTGTCACTCCTCGACCCATCGGCCCATACGATCGAGGTCCTGTTGTATTCTGATGTAACCTTCTTTGCTGACCACTACACGTCCAATTTTGGCATCACCTGCAAACTTACTAACCATACCTCCTATTATTCCATCCAAGCCTTTTGTATAAATGATGAAAAGTAGCGGACCCAGCAACAATCCTTGTGGCACATCACTGGTCACAGGCCTCCAGTCTGAAGAGCAACCCTCCACCACCACCCTCTGTCTTCTACCTTTGAGCCAGTTCTGTATCCAGATGGGTAGCTCTCCTTCTATTCTGTGTGATCTAACCTTGCTAACCAGTCTACCGTAAGCAGCCTTGTCGAATGCTTTACTGAAGCTATAGAGATCACATCCACTTTCTGCCCTCATCAATCCTCTTCATTACTTCTTCAAAAAACTCAACCCAAGTTTATGAGATGTGATTTTCCATGTATAAAGCCATGTTGAGTATCCCTAATCAGTCCTTGCCTTTCCATATACACATAAATCCTGTCCCCACAGAATTCCCTCTAACAACTTGCCCCCCACCGATGTTAGGCTCACCAGCCTATAGTTCCCTGGCTTTTCCTTACCATCTTTCTTAAATAGTGGCACCACATTAGCTAACCTCCAGTCTTCTGGTATCTGCCTGTGGCTATTGAAGATACAAATATCTCAACAAGGGGCCCAGCAATCATTTCGCCACCTTCCCATAGAGTTCCAGTGTACACCCATTCAGCTCCCGGGGATTTACCCACCTTTATGCATTTTAAGATGTCCAGCACCTCCTCCTGTGTAATGTGGACATTTTTCAAGAGGTCACTATTTATTTCCCCACATTCTCTATCTTCCATATCCTTCCTCACAGTAAACAATGCCGCAAAATACTCATTTAGGATCTCCCCCATCTTCTGCAGTCCCACACATAGGTGGCCTTGCTGATTTTATGGGGCCCTATTCCCTCCCTAGTTACCCTTTTGTCTTTAACGTATTTGTAGAATATCTTTGGATTCTCCCTAACCCTATCTGCCAAAGCTATTTCATGTCCCCTCTTTGCCCTTCTCAGTTCCCTCTTCAGTATACTTAGCCACTGCAATTGCATTCATATGTGCTATCACTGTTTTCTACTCTTAAGCCTTAAGTGAAGTACTGAAATGGTGCATAATTTTAAACCAAACTGTTATGATTATGTACATGAACAGTTTTCAGTGAGTTAAATCATCCCTTCTCCTCCCATACTTGCATGCCTATTCAGCACTTGCTTCCTAGCTCTTTCTCTATCTCCACAAAGATTTTCCCATGTGCCTGCTCTCCCTGAAAGTCTTCCGCCCTGACATTATGGTTTAACAACTGTCAAACAGCTTATCTAATTCACTGTGAACAATGTTACAAGGTACGTACCAAAATGGAAGAAAGGAAATCTAATGTCATGTCTAGTGTTATTCAAATTGCTTATCAGATTTCACATGTTTTATCTCCTACCCTTTCATTTGTATTTTCTGAGATCGATATTTTTAAACTAAACAGAAAATGCTAGAAATACTCAGCATGGTATAGCTACATCTGTGCAGAACAAAACATAGTTGATGAGCTAAACATTCCCATTTTTAGGCAAAGATTTTTTTGAGGGTCATTAATGGCACCCATTCCCCCATTGCCATGGCAGCATTCCTCACACAATCTTCCACTCTTCATCTCATTAATATTGCAACTGCCCTTTAAGGAGAACATTTCATGGAATCATGAAGGAGAGATGAAGTGCTCACTGCTGCAAGGAATGTGACATTTCTATTGCTGGCTCCATACATAAACTCCAGAACAAAAGTACCGCATAAGTTCCAAGCCAGGAACCGTCTTTACACTGTGGTCCAGCACTCTAATCACCGAGGAAATGGCTCCAAAAGGAGGGTTAGCAAATCAGTTCACCGACTTAGGTGGGCCAGTGACACAAGAAAGGTTGTACACTGAGTTCACCAATATCAACCACAATGTTTGTTTCCTTTTTTTGGTTTCCTTCCTTCATTCATCTGTTCAAGTTATGTCTTGCCAGGGTAGATGTGGAGAGGTTGCTCTGCCCTGTGGGAGAGTCTAGGACCAGAGGGTATAATCTCGGAATAAGGGTTCACACATTCGAGACAGATGTGAAGAGGAAATTCTTCTCTCATAGGCTGGTGAATTTGTGGAATTCTTTACTGCAGAGGGCTGTCAAAGCTGGGTCATTCAGGATATTCAAGGCTGTGATAGATTTTTAATTGGTAAGGAAACGTTTAGAAAAGGCAGGAAAGAGGAGTTGAGGATTATCAGACAGCCATGACTTTAATGACTGACAGAGCAGGACTGATAGAGCAAAAGGCCTACTTCGGGCCCTAGGCCTTTAGATTGATTTGTATCTTGCCCTTATCACCATTCTCTTTAGCCATGGAAAGCTGGATCTTATGTCCTTCAATCCCTTCTGACTTTCGCCTTATCACAGATGTTCCTTTTGGCCTGGTCCTACCCATTCCTTGCTCAAAATCTATTGCATCTCTAACTTCTCCCACCTCTGACTAAAGATCACAGATTTAAAACACTGACGTTGTGTTCTCCCCAATTGTAACCTGCTGAGTTCTGCCATCATTTTCTATTGATTTTTTTCATTTCCAGTCTCTGCAGTATACTACTTTTCAACTATTTTTATGAAAATATTTTTTGTTCTTCTTCTGCTCACAATTGACATGATTGTGATATTAGAATAAAAAGAGCTATTGATTTTCAATTCCATCATTTTTAATGCATGGCTTTAATACTTGAGACCTTTGTGCACTAAAATAGCTTTGAAACCAGCAGAGCAATTACCTAATGACTGGCTTCATGACTTGCCTATCGTTGTGAGGTAAACAAAGTCAAAAACCACACGACACCAGGTTATAGTCCAACAAGTTTCCTTGAAAGCACTAGCTTTCGAACTGCTGCTTCTTCATCAGGTGTAGTGAGAGAGACATCAAGACACGGAATTTATAAGTAAGAGATCAAAAGATCACATATCTGATGCGAAGGTATTGAATAAACTTAAAATGGCTGACTGACTCCATCCTGTTAAATCTTTAATCAGTCAGACAGCAGATGCAGGTTTTGACTGATTGAAACGCAAATCCCAGAATTTCTTTCACATCACTGCCCTTAGATAACTGAAGGTTTTATCAATGTTTACAAGAGGTGACATCTCAGGTCAGACAATGCATTTTAGGTTTGAGACTTTGTTTATAATCTGCCTGGGATTTAATCTGGAGTCAGATTTATTTTATTTCCACAGCAGGAATTTAAAATGCCCCATTGACTGACTGTGTCTACAAACTGTGTGCTTTTTGAACAAAATCGAATGTATCTGCAAATACAAATTCACCCCATCGATATGTGTGTGTGTGCGCGTGTGTGTGTGTGTGTGTGTGCGCGTGCGCGTGTGTGTGCGCGCGCGCGCACACACATCTGCATGTGTGAGAGAGAGGCAGACAGTCCCCGAGTGTGAGGGAGGATATGTGTATAAAAGAGTGAGTGTGAGAATGTGTGTGAGAGAGGGGGTCTGTACGAGTATGTTTGTGTGATAGCGTGTGTGTGTGTATGCGTATGGTGTGGTGGGGTCACCTGTAATGTGACATGAACCGATGATCACGGTTGAGGTCGTCCTTGTGGGTACTGAACTTGGCTGTCAGCCTCTGCTCGGCAACCCTGCGTTGTCGTGTATCAGAGATACATAAAGACACTGACTTGAAATTAACATTTTATCTTAAGGCACTATAACTCAGTTAGCTGTGAAGGAAACCTAACTTCCTATGTTGATTTACACCTGCTAAATTTCACAGAGGAGATGGAAGACAACTATCAAGCTTGGAAACAAATAACTTGGATATTGGAATATACAGTTCTGAGGAAGGATCACCAGGCCTGTACCTTCCTGTTTTTGTTCCTGATTTATAGCATCCGCAGTTCTTTCGGTTTTTATTGGAATGCACAAGCTAACTACTTTCCAGAGCAGGGAAAATGCATTTGTAACTGCATCCAGCTTGGGAAAGAAAGTGTTCTCTTAGCTTCCAAAGAAAAAAAATGTCCAGTGAAAAAGCTAGTTTTAAAAAAAAAAATTAGGTCAGTGAGAAATTAAAGGAAAACTGAAATCTTCACAGAAGTTGCTGGAAAGGTTCAGCAGGCCTGGCATCATCTGTGAAGGAAAAAAATCAGAGTTAATGTTACGGGTTCAGTGGCCCATCCTCAGAACCTTCCCCCTCTGAGGAATGGTCACCAGACCCAAAACGTTAACTCTGATATTTTCCTCACAGATGCTGCCAGACTTGCTGAGCTTTTCCAGCAACTTATGTTTTGTTACTGATTTACAACATTGACAGTACTTTCGGCTTTTATTCTGAATAATCACTACTGCTGAAGATACAAAACATGAATTAACCAATCATCGCCTCAGATTAAAATTGTACATCTCAAGGATACTC
Source organism: Stegostoma tigrinum (assembly GCF_030684315.1). Taxonomy (NCBI): domain Eukaryota; kingdom Metazoa; phylum Chordata; class Chondrichthyes; order Orectolobiformes; family Stegostomatidae; genus Stegostoma; species Stegostoma tigrinum. The sequence goes on along the minus strand of NC_081357.1, from coordinate 61,296,170 downwards.
CAAGAAATTTAAATGAAAATTCCAATCATCCTCCTTTTCTACTGGAAACTATCCCTTTTAAACTTTGCACCTGTGTATATGTGTATAGTTAATGCTGTGTCTATGTTATTTTGCTCAGGGTTAACAGATCATTTTTCTCTCAAGAAACCTTGTCATTGTATCTGTACTGATACAGTATATATTGGGTACGTACATTGTGGTTAGTGATAGGTACAAGCTAAAAAGAACATAAAAATCTTTGTCTGATCCATACAGAGAGTAAAAACAGAGTTCACGATTCGCCCCTGCCCTGGTCATTCACACAGTCCAAACATGAATCTTGTTTTTCTGGATGTGAGTTTGCTCGCTGAGCTGGAAGGTTAGTTTTCAGACGTTTCGTCACCATTCTAGGTAACATCATCAGTGAGCCACCGACGAAGCGCTGGTGTTATTTCCCGCTTTCTATTTATCTGGTTACCTAAATAGAAAGCAGGACATAACACCAGCGCTTCGTCAGAGGCTCACTGATGATGTTACCTAGAATGGTGACGAAACGTCTGAAAACTAACCCTCCAGCTCAGCGAGCAAACTCACATCCAGAACCTCAACCTGAGCTACAAATCTTCTCAAAACTCGCTAATCTTGTTTTTGTGAGATGTCTACTCTAAAAATGAATACATTTTAGAAAATCCTTAAGACTCAAAATAACTTCAAGTAAAAAGCATCAATGCAGAAAACTGATAAAGGCAGATTTGGAACAAATGCAAGCAAATTCTTTTACGTGCTAAGTGATAAACACAGAAATAATTCAAAACTGGGTAGAAAAGACAAAAGCATTAGAATCATTTAGGTCAAGCAGCACCAAAGGAATGGGAACACTGACGTTTAGGATCCAGACTCAAAACGTCAGCTTTCCTGCTCCCCCGATGCTGCGTTCATCCAGCTCCACACCTTGTTATTGCAGATTCTCCAGCATCGGTAGTTCCTACTATCTCAGAATCATTTAGTAAACACTGACAGGCATTTTCTGACAAAGTAAAGAAACTGGTTAAGTGGCATTCTTCATTCTAATTCTATTATGATCTCATGCAAGATAATTATCTTCAACCATACACTGAATAGGTTAACATGAGTTAAAGTAACTAATAAGTTTGGTTCAGGACATTCAACTGTTTCACTTATATGTGGAAAAGACCATTGTTAATTTCACAGAATCATAGGAATGCCTACAACGTGGAAGTAAGCCATTCAGTCCACACCAATCCTCTGAAAAGGATCCCACCCAGTCTCCTACTCTCCTACTCCATTCTGTAATCTGACAATTCCCATGGCCAATCCATTAAGCCTGTACATCCCTGGACACTATAGACAATTTAGCATGGCCAATCTACCCAACCTACACATCTTTGGACTGTGCAAGTAAACAGGAGCATCCAAAGGAAACCCACACAGGCACAAGGATAATGCAAAGACTCCACACTGTTGCCTGATGGTAGAATCGAACCTGGGTTCCCGGTGCTATGATTGCTGGTATTTTTAAAAAAACGTGTTATAGAACTAAACAAAAATTTTAAAATGCTGGTATGAAGATAATCCTTGGCTTCTAATACCTTACCTGGATGGCTGCTTGCAGCATACGATAGTAAGAAGCCACGTCCTGATATGTGAGAGCCACTTTTAAACTGAATGCTCATTTCATTGCTGTCTATGTGGATTTCTCTGGAGTCTGAGTTTAGGCTTCCACAATAAGTACCTATGTATAAATAGAAAGTTATTCAATGACACTTAGATTAGCCCAAATTTACATTTTTAAAATATTATTTGAACACATAATAGACACTGCACTTCAAATGAACATTCTAAAGTATATTGCAGGCGTGGTAAAATGTGATAGAAATATTAGCATCTCTTTTTTATCGGCATGTTTACTTTTTAAGTTCAGTTCCACATTATGAGAAGCATGGTGTTTCTCTTAGAAAGGATTTATAACTTTAAAAGGGTACCTACCAAAGAAGATAACATGACTAGTTTTAGATTGAGCTAACAAAAACAGGTTGCATGTTTTCTTGCACTATAAACATCCAGGATTCACAATTAGTCAAAATCGGTCCATTTTATATTGCTTCCTCCAATCATAAACCAAGAATGTCCAAATGTAAACAACTTCAAAACATAAAAAAAAATCTGGATTTATTAAAGTTGATGTAATTAGATTTGGATTCCAGATGTTACTTGAGCATTCCCTTTTCATGTCATATTAATAAATTAATTCTAATGGAAAAAAAAGATCACTGGTGCAGCTTTTTATTGAAATTCTCAGCACTTGATCATTAAAAAATTGTGTACAATGATATGGAATATAGTGGTAAACTATGTCATGATGGTACGTCATTCTGTGATATTAATCTTTATTTCACCACCTGGTAAAAAGCTTAGGGTTGGTTTACCCAAAAGGAAGGAAGGAAACAACTTGAGCTGCATGGACACTGCAGAAAGCACTTGACCTACAAGTCACAGCCATAGAATTCAAATTACCAAGCAGCATGCTTGGGCAGTTCACCTGCAAAGTTTCTTATCTGTAATTCGTTCAACTCTCTCAGGAAACACACATGAAAATAATCTAAGGACAAAAAGCTACCAGAAATCTGGACAACTGATGTTGCTGAAAAAGCTCAGCAGGTCTGGCAATATCTGTGAAGAAAAAATCAGAGTTAACATTTCAGGTCTGGTATTCCCTCCTCTGAGGAAGGGCCACTGGACCCGAAACATTAACTCTTATTTTTTCTTTGCAGATGCTGCCAGGCCAGCTGACATTTTGTGCCTGAGTTATAGATCCGCAGTGCTTTCAGTTTTCATCTGGACAATAGAAACTGCCAAGGACAAAGGTGATCTATCTACATTCATTGTATAAAGGGGGGCTGAGGACACACCCTATCTGTTTCAATAGCTTTGACAATGGCAGATTAAAGTACTTTCTTTTTTAATATGAATTATAGATTCATAGAATCCCTCGTGTGGAAACAGGCCCTTCAGCTCAAAAAGTCCACACCGGCCCTCAGAGAATCCCTCTCTGCACATCTTTGGGCTATGGGAGGAAACGGGAGCACCCAGACAAAACCCATGCAGACATGGGGAGAATGTGGAAACTCCACACAGATAGTCACCTGAGGGTGAAATCAAACCTGGGTTCCTGGCATTGTGAGGCAGCAGGGCTAACCACTGGGCCACCATGCTGCCTCAGGCCAATGACGGACATTTTTGGCTCTGAAATTAATAAACCATTTGTCACGTAGCACGGGTGGGAATCAAACCCATGATTTACAGTTTACAAGACCAATGCCTTCCCATTTGGCCAATACCATCAAAATGTGGCAACAGTCAGTTATCACATGATCAAACCCATTCTAACAAAAAGCTTTTTTATAACAAAATTCAGGAAATCTGAAATAAAAATTGAAAATGCTGGAATGTAGAACAGCCTTTGGATTCAATATGTTAACTTTGTTTCTCTCTCCACAGATGCTGCTGGACCTGCTCAATTTCTCCAGTATTTTGTGTTTTTATTAACATTGATTAAAAACTTGTATGTTTATTACAACAGGCAGCAAAATTCAAGACGGCCCGCAGTACGGAACAGTAACATCAGCTGTTTCTCAATGCATTTCTTTTGAAGTTGGACCATATTTCTGTTACATTTTGGAATACATCACAAGAGCGAAAGAATTCTACTTGAAAGGAACTTCAAATGCCACTTTGAACAAGGTTGGATTAGAGTTTAAAAGAGACTGTTTTCAGACAAACAACAGCTTGCATGTGCCAAAACATCACTGGAATTTGTCTGATTCCATGTGGCTTGTGCGATTAAGGAGAGTTTTACCTTTAAATTCTCCATATACTTTTAACTGAGGGAGCTTTTAACAACAAAAACCAAACTCTCCAATTAGTAATCCATGAGAGCCAGCTAGCTTATTTCGGCGTATAGTTTTATATTGTCAAATTCAGACCAGTTTGGGAATTTAAACAACGTTTCTCTAAAAAAAAATCAAACTGTGTTTGAACCACCCCAGGAGCAAAAGGGAGGAATTTATTCATCCCTCCAGAATTGTTTGTAACAATAAATTGAGGACAAACTTCATTTTGTAAATGTATCAAAGGCAATATGGTACAAATGATTGTCAAATGCCAGATATGATTTTACATATTTGGCAAACATATTGACAATGTGATAACCGAACAGAGAAAATTGAAACTGGCATTTCTGTTCATCACCTTAAAACAGATGTTCAAATGATTACTCATTGGCATGCCAACCATTTATACACCAAAACATAAAAGCTTTCTAAAAACAGCATGTTGCAAATTCTGACTGATGAAGTGCTTTTGAAATGGAGTTACTGTGTGATTAGCGAATGCAGTAACATTTTGCGTAAATGAAGGACACGGGCGCGCGTACACAGAGTCAAATAGTCCACATTGATGTTTTAGTTAATGGATAAATCTGGCCAAAATTCAAACAGCATTCCAATTCTTCAAATACACCAAAGAGAATCTTTTGCCATCATGAGAACGGAGAGAGGCAGCCTCAGTTTAACATCACATTTGCCAAATTGCTGCAAGTTCAATAGCTTGTTATGGTCTACCTGACCAGGAAGACTAAAATCAGCAATCATGTGAGCACTTAACTTCTTTTTTTCAGATGGAACATGCTTAAGTTATAACTTTGTATGGATTCGTGGGACAACTGCAACAAAGCAGGCCGTTTGACCAGTTGTGTACGTACTGAAGCAACTTTTCTAGTTTCACCTCCTGGCCCTTCCCTAACAGCCCTGCAAGTTATTTTCATTTAGATAATTGTCTCCTTCCCTTGAAACTGCCTCTGGCAGACCCTCAGGCATAGTACTTCAGGGTCCAACCAAAAGCAAAATACTGTGAATGCTGGATATTTGAAAATAATAGAGAATGCTGGAGAAACTCAACAGGTCCGGCAGTATCTGAGGAGAGAAAAAGAGTCAACTTTTCAAGTCCTCTTTAGAAATGCAGTTACTTCAGCATTCTGTGTTTGTTTAAATTCTAACCACATGCTACATAAAAATACTTAATGGTGCATTGCTTCTTTTGCCAATCATTTTAAAATCACTGTCCTTTATTCTCAACCCTTCAATTCACGGGAACAGTTTCGCCCTGTCTGCTCCATCCAAAATCCTCATCATGTTGTACGTCTCTATTAAATGCCCTCTCAATCTTCTCTTCACTTTGAAACAATCTTGGCTTCTTAATTCAATCCATGTAATTGCAGTTCCTGATTGCTGCAAGTATTTGGCTGATGATTTTCTGTGCCCTCTCTAATGCCTTCCAATCTGTCCTGAAGTATGGAGGCTTGAATGGGACATTCATCTCTCGCTGAGGTCAAACTATTGCCTTATTTAGGTCCATCATAACTCCCACGCTCCTGCACTATCTGTCCCTGTTTATAAAACTTGGGGTCCCTTATTCTTGATCTACTCTCTCAACCTGCCTTGCAGGTTGATTCAATGATTTGTATTGATATGCTTGCAGTTCTCACTGTTCCTACAGGACATTTAGAACTGTGCTTTTTGTTTATATCATCTGTCCTTTAAACCTTTAATCCTCTAAGTACTTTAGAGTGTCATTGATACTTAAATGTGCAGATGTTTTGGTTGAGTATCAATCAAGCAGAATATTTCCTCATTAAATTACAAATTCCTCCTGATGGATCACATTTAAACATTGAAGTAATGAGCTTTATGGGTAGCAAAGGAACAAACAAGTTCAAGTGATTTCTTCTCATGCACTTAAACATTTGTGCAATTCAATTAATTTCATATTCTACCAAACACTTGTATGGCATAAGTAACTCATTCAGATGGCTCTCCATTATTTTCCCCAACTAATGATTCTGCACGGAAGACTGACCTTCTGCAGTAATTACAAAACATATTGCGGGGGGAGGGTCGAGCTAATTAGTTTCAGATTGAGCTAGCAAAAACAGATTGCATGGTTTTCCAGCACTATAAACATCTAAGATTCACAATTAGACAAAATTGTTGCACTTCACATTACTTCCTCCATTCATAAACCTAGAGTCCAAATGTAAAAAACTTCAACAAACAAAACAAGAAGACTCATTATAAATTATTTAGTTGGATTTGGATTTGGATTCCAGAATTTGAGCATTCTTTCATGTAAGTAAATTAATTCTAAACGAAAAAGCACTGACCAGTGATACAGCTTGAGACTGAAATTCTCAGCACTTGGCCATTAAAACATTTTGCATAATGATATAGAACACTGCAGTAACAAATGTTCCAACAATAATGAGTCAATGGAAATTATGGAATACTAATCTTTAGTTTCATTGCCTGGTATAATGGTTAGGGTTGCTTTATCCAAATAGGAAGGAAACAAGCTGCAAAGGCATGGTTTTAGAGAAACAGTTACCAATTGATTTATCTTGATATTTTCTTCATTTAAACAGGACTATTACCATCACTGAAGGCAGATCACAAATACAGAGAGTAGGAATGAACAGCACAACACACTTAAGCATATTCATGAATTGTTCATTGATCATCTTCAGACAACAGAACGGTGCTCGTGACAGAGTAGTGCTGGGTCAATAGTAATCTTTCAGTAACAGAATTGAGATCTGTTAAACAATTACAAATAGCAACTGAAGACATCTGACCTGAACAACAACTTGAGGGAGATAAGCTGCAGATGATTCCATGGGACAAACTAATCCTGACGTCAGTGGTTGGGAAGCTACCGGAGAAGATACTGAGGGATAGGGTCTATATCCATTTTGGAAGAAAATGGGCTTATCAGTGATAGACAACATGGTTTTGTGCAGGGAAGGTCACGTCTTACCAACTTAATAGAATTCTTTGTGGACTGTGACAAACACTACATTGGACAAACAGGCAGAAAGCTAGCCACCAGGATACATGAACATCAACTAGCCACAAAACGACATGACCCACTATCACTCGTATCCTTACATACAGATGAGGAAGGACACCACTTCGATTGGGACAACACATCCATCCTAGGACAAGCCAAACAGAGATACGCACAAGAATTCCTAGAAGCATGGCATTCCAACCGGAACTCCATCAACAAACACATTGACTTGGAGCCAATCTACCATCCCCTGAGAAAAAGAACAGGAAATGACATCACCAACCCAAGGAAACCTAAACAGATAAATAGAAAGTGGGACATAACACCAGTACTTCATCGGAGGCTCACTGATGATGTTACCTAGAATGGTGACTGATTATCTGGGAACAAACCTTCCAGCTCACATCTGGAACAAAATAAAGACCCACTCTTTTGTGGACTGAGAAGAGGAGAGCGTGATTGTGTTGGAGGTGGAAGGAAGACGTCGGGTTGGCTGTGCACCTTTGCAACCGGTAGATCTTAATGCTGGCTTCGGCCTAACGCTGGTTCAGGGGAGCAGCTAACCTGCAACGATGGCTGCGGCAAGTGCTCATGCCCCAGATCAGGGGGTCCGGAACACCATCCGTGTCTCCGTGAAGAAGGTGGATGAAGGTGCACCTGTGGACTGCACCTTCTTAGTGAAGAGGGTCCTGTTGGACTGTTGTGGGTTCGCTGCTGCGGACATTTGCTGCCTGCAGGATTTCCCCGGAGGAGGTTTTTATGATGTAACCTTCAGGAGTGCCAAGCTTTGCGAGCGCTTCCTGGAGGTTTTCAAGGAGAAAGGAGGTGAGGGCCCCCTCTCTGTATTGACCGCTGTCCCGCTGTTTGTGATGCCAGCGCAGAGGAGCCGTATGGTGTCTGTACACATGTACAACCCGCATGTGCCAGCAGTTGATGTCCTGACCTTCCTTGGAAGGTACGTAAAGGTGGTAGGGGACCTAACTGACATCATGGACCCCTTTGGCATCTGGACCAGTAAGAGGCAGGTCAAGGTGACGCTGAGGATGGGCGTGGACGGGAACATTGTACACCCACCGTCCAGCTTCGCGATCGGTGGGAGCAAGGGCTACCTGACCTACGCAGGGCAACCTAAAGTCTGCCATGCCTGTGGTAGGTCAGGTCACGTGGCGGCCGACTGCAAAGCCACCATCTGCAGGAACTGCAGGGAGGAGGGACACCTTGCAAACGATTGCCCACGAGAGAAAAGCTGCAACCTTTGCAGGGAAGCGGGCCACCTCTATAGGGCATGCCCGCAGCAGGGGACCACCTACACCCAGGTCGCCGGCAGGGGCAATGCGGGGCCAGCCCCTCCGGAGGAGAGGAAGGCACCAGGACCCCACTAATGTGCAGGAGGGCCAGGTCGTGCAGGAGGGCCCTGCCCTGCAGGATGGGCCCAAGGCCAGCAAAGCGCCCCTCCAGGCTCCGCTCCCCGCCCCCGACAACCTGGAGTCGATGGAGGCGGCGACAGGCGACCCAGGGGAGTGGACGACAGTCCGGAAAGCGAGGAGGAAGGCGCGTCGGTGGGCCCAGAACCGCAACCATCAGGCGGGAAGAGGCAGCTACGGGGGGCTATAAGAGCTCCTCTGACGAGGGAGATTCGGAGAGGGCCCGCCTAAAGCAGAAGCTAAAGATCTCGAGGGAGAAGGAAAGCAGCACCCCGCTTCCAGGTGACGGGAGGCATCCTGAGGCTCCCTCCGACACCCAGTCACGTGTCGCTGGGGCCCTGGAGGGCCCCCCCAGAACTTCCAGGCGGGAAGGAGGAAACAGCGCGTCCCCAGCCTGACTCAAGCCGGACTCTCCTGCCTCCGTACCCCCGACGGGGGGATGCCACCGGGAAGGCAGCACGGACGGTTTCCTCAGCCCGGAGAGCGTCCAGCAGTTAGCCCGGGCAATGGGCCTGAAGGAATAGATGGAGGGGCTGGACATTGGACTCGGGGAGGGTACTGCGGTCACTACCCACAATGTGGGTACGAGTTGCGAGCATTAACGTGCGCAGCGTCAAGTCCACCGCAAGATGTGTATCCACGTTGGCCTACCTGACCACCATCAAGGCGGACCTCCTGTTTCGGCAGGAGGGCGGGATAGCGCACGTCAGCAGGTACGGGAAATGGTCCGGCACCTGGACCTGTGGGCCTTCGATCTGGTCGGGGGGTAACGACTGTCGCTCCTCGGGCCCGGCTATTCTGCTGCGGGGGCGCACCTTCACCATTTCTCAAGTTCGGAGGTGGTGGGGGGGGCGCCTCCTAGTGGCTGTCGTCACCTACAGGAACGCTCCCCTGAGGCTGATCAACGTGTATGCCCCAGCAGTACGGAGTGAGCGGTTGGCCGTCCTGCAGCGGCTTCCACCCCTGCTGGCTACGTCCAGGCCGGTCATCCTAGGCGGAGACTTCAACTGCAACATCAATGTAGATGGAAGATCCGGCGTGGGGACAGCAGGTGGGGGGACTCAACTGGACGTCACATCCAGATTCCTGATGGGCACGGTGAAGGACGCCAAGCGGCTCGACGTCTTCAGCACCCCTGCAGATGGAGCGCAGCGGAGGTACACCTGGTCGCAGCCAGACGGGTCTATTCGCTCAAGGATAGACATCCTGTTTGTGTCACGGGTGTTCTTGGTCAGGTCCACCGGCATCGAGCCGCTGTTCTTCTCTGACCGCTGCCTCCTGCTGGCCGACTGTCACTTACAGGACGACCAGCTGGCCGACAAGGAGACGTGGAAGCTCAACACGACTCTGTTGACCCCAGAGAACGTTGAGGAGCTTAAGCGGGAGTACGCCGGTTGGAGAACTGTGAAACCCCTCTTTGAGTCTCTGGGCGACTGGTGGGAGATGGTGAAGGAGAACATCAAGAGGTTCTTTGTTCTCAAGGGTGTTTGGAAGGCGAGAGAGAGGCGGGGAAAGCTGTCGCGACTCCAGAAAAGGGTGCAGAACCTGCTCCTTCTGCAGTCGATGGGGATCAATGTCACGGAGGACCTCCGCGAGGTGAGGGGCCAGCAAGCCTCGCTCTTCGCCGCAGAGGCCTCCAGGATAATCTTCTGGTCCAGGGTCCACTCCGTGGAGCAGGACGAGACGTGTTCGCGTTTCTTCTTTCAGAAGGTGCACAAAGAGAGCTCTGTGCTTAGCCGGCTGAAGGAGGATGACGGCTCGGTGACATTGTCTCGGCCCGACATTTTGGAGGATCAGCAGATCCTTCTATGCCGGACTGTACGACACGAAGCCCAGGGACAGCACGGCCTCCGAGTCGTTCCTGTCGTCCATCACGGAGGTCTCAGACGACGGCACGAGGGAGTGGCTGGACTGGCCGATATCCCTGGATGAGCTGAGCAGAGCCCTCAAGTCCTTGGAGAGGAATAGGACTCCCGGGAGCGACGGCTTACCGGTCGAGCTGTATTCCGCTCTGTGGGACCTGGTCGGCCAGGACCTGCTGGAGGTGTACGATAGTGCGCTTCGGGGAGGGGAAATGTGCAAGTCCATGAGGAAGGGCATCATCACCCTCATTTACAAGAGGAAGGGGGAGAGGGAAGAAATTAAGAATTGGCATCCCATTTCACTATTGAACATGGACTACAAAATCCTGGCCAAGGTCATAGCCAACCAGGTCAGGTCTGTCCTGGAGTCGGTGATTCACCCTGACCAAACCTGTGCTGTGCCGGGCAGGAAGATCGCTGAGAGCCTCGCGCTTATCAGGGATACGATCGCCTACGTGCAGGACAGGTGGGTGGACACCTGCCTCGTCAGCCTGGACCAGGAGAAGGCCTTCGACAGGGTCTCTCATGCTTACATGAGGGACGTCCTCTCTAAATTGGGGTTCGGGGAGGGCATCCGCAATTGGATCCGGCTGCTCTACACCAACATCGTTAGCGCAGTCTCGATCAACGGGTGGGAATCGGACAGTTTTCCTGTCAGATCTGGAGTCAGGCAAGGCTGCCCGCTCTCTCCTGCCTTGTTTGTGTGCTGTGTGGAGCCCTTTGCCGCATCCATCAGGAAGGACGTGAGCCTGAAGGGCGTGACTATCCCAGGCAGCGGAGGCCTTCAGGTCAAGACCTCCCTGTACATGGACGACGTCGCCGTCTTCTGCACCGATCGTTGGTCGGTGAGTAGGCTGTTGGACATCTGCGGCCAGTTTGAACTGGCCTCGGGTGCCAAAGTCAATAGGGGTAAGAGCGAGGTCATGTTCTTCGGGAACTGGGATGACCGCTCCTTCATCCCCTTCACCGTCAGGACAGACTACCTGAAGGTGCTGGGTGTTTGGTTCGGTGGAGCTGGGGTGTGCACTAAGACTTGGGAGGAGCGTATCACCAAACTGAAGCAGAAGCTGGGCAGGTGGACGCTCCGGTCCCTCTCTATCGCAGGTAAGAACCTGGTTGTCAGGTGCGAGGTGCTTTCGGTACCGTTGTATGTGGCGCAGGCCTGGCCTATTCCCTGGGCCTGCGCCGCTGCGGTCACCTGGGCCATCTTCCACTTCATTTGGGGGTTAAGGATGGACCGGGTCCGCAGGGACACCTTGTACAAAGACCTGGAAAATGGGGGAAAGGGCGTACTGAACGCCACCCTCGCCCTGACGGCTACCTTTGTGTGCGGCTGCATCAAGCTGTGCGTAGATCCTCAGTACGCAAACACCAAGTGTCACTACTTACTGAGGTTCTACCTGTCCCCGATGTTGCAAAGGATGGGCCTGGCCTCGTTGCCGTGGAATGCTCCGAGTAGTTGGACCGTCCCATACCACCTGTCCTTCGTGGAGAAATTTTTGAAGGGAAACACCTTTGACCACAAGGCCGTCAGGCAGTGGTCAGCACGTAGTATCCTCGAGACCCTTCGGGAAAAGGAGAGGGTGGATCCCATCATGTGGCTCCCCACGCAGACTGCCAAAGTCGTTTGGCAGAATGCCTCATCGCCAGAACTTTCAAACTAGCACAAGGACATTGCTTGGCTGACGGTGAGAGGGGCTCTGCCAGTGAGATCCTTTATGCATGCCTGGAACCCGGAATCTCTGTGCCACCGCACGCTGCCCTCGAGGTGGCTGCGGCGGTTGGGGGGGGGGGGGGGGGGGCGGTGGGGCGAGACTGTCTAGCACCTCCTTCTGGAGTGTGCCTACGCGCAGGAGGTCTGGAGGGGGATGCAGTGGTATTTGTCGAGGTTCGTCCTGAGCAGCTCCGTGCTCTACGGGCTGTTTCCGGGGACAGACACCGAGACCAACATCAACTGCGCTTGGAGGACCATCAATGCGGTGAAAGACGCTCTTTGGTCTGCCCACAACTTGGTCTGCCAGCTGAAAGAACTGACCCCGACCGAGTGTTGCAGACTGGCGCACTCCAAGGTCCAGGACTATGTGTTGAGGGACGCGCTAAAGCTTGGGGCAGCCGCCACCAAGGCGCGGTGGGGAAATACCACTGTATGAAACCCTTCGTCCAGAATATAAAAAAAGGACCCTATCTGGAAACTGGGCCCAGCTGGCACCTTCCCCAACTCGTCAGGGGGCCAACAGGGACTGTGTGGGGAGACGACTGCCAGGGTATTTTCTTTGCTTTTTTTTTCTTCTTTGTTTTGTTTTTTTCCTTCAGTTGGTGTACGTACCCCCGGGTAACCGAGAGCGGCTTGCATGACTGGGTAGGTGTATAAATATGTTTTATTTTTTGTTCATCTTATGAATAAAGTATATTTTTTTCAAATATAAAAAAAAGTGACAAAACGTCTGAAAACTAACCTTCCAGCTCAGCGAGCAAACTCACATCCAGAACGTGACAAAGTTGATTGATAAGGGAAAGGCTGTAGATGTCATATACATGGACTTCAATAAGGCATTTGATAAGGTTCCCATGGCAGGCTGAAGGAGAAAGTGAAGTCACATGGGGTCCCGGGTGCGCTAGCTAGATGGATAAAAAACTGGCTAGGCAACAGGAGACAGAGAGTAGTAGTAGAAGGGAGTTTCTCAAATTGGCAATCTGTGACTAGTGGTGATCCACAGGGATCTGTGCTGGGGCCACTGTTGTTTGTGATATATGTGAATGATCTGGAGGAAGGTATAGGTGGTCTGATCAGCAAGTTTGCAGATGACACTAAGATAGGTGGAGTAGCAGATAGTGAAGGGGACTGTCTAGAGATTACAGCAGAATACAAATGGAGTGGAGAGTTGTGCAGATAAATGGCAGATGGAGTTCAATCCGGACAAACGCGAGGTGATGCATTTTGGAAGTTCTAATTCAAGAGCGAACTCTACAATAAGTAAGTGGAAAAGTCCTAGGGAAAATTGATGAACAGAGAGAACTTGGTGTTCAGGTCCATTGTTCCCTGAAGGTGGCGACGCAGGTCAATAGGATGGTCAAGAAGGCATATGGCATGCTTTCCTCCATTGGACGGGGTATTGAGTACAAGAGTTGGCAGGTCATGTTGCAGTTGTATAGGACTTTGGTTCAGCCACATTTGGAGTACTGTGTACAGTTCTGGTCGCCACGTTACCAAAAGGATGTGGACGTTTTGGACAGGGTGCAGAGGATGTTGCCAGGTATGGAGGGTGCTGGCTATGAAGAGATGTTGAGTAGATTAGGATTATTTTCATTAGAAAGACGGAGATTGAGGGGGGAACTAATTGAGGTCTACAAAATCATGAGGGGTATAGACAGGGTGGATAGCAAAAAGCTTTTTCCCAGAGTGGGGAACTCAATTACTAAGGGTCATGAGTTCAAAGTGAGAGGAGGAAAATTTAAGGGAGATATGCGTGGAAAGTTCTTTACACAGAGGGTGGTGGGTGCCTGGATCGCGTTGCCAGCAGAGGTGGTAGACGCAGACACGTTAGCGTCTTTTAAGATATATTTGGACAGGTACATGGATGGGCAGGGAGCAAATGGACACAGATCGTTAGATGACAGGTTAGACAGAGGATCTCGATCGACGCAGGTTTGGCGGGCCAAAGGGCCTGTTCCTGTGCTGTAATTTTCTTTGTACTTTGTTAATCTCCATGGACCCTTATCATGGTCAAGAGGAAGAAACTGCCTGGTTCTAGCATCCAGGAAACCCTTAAAAAGAAAAAGACTACTAATCAGGCAACAAAGTTCTAATTTCAACAAGGCAGCTGTCTTCCATAAGTGACATTTATAAGATTGAAGACATTCTAGATAATTAAAGTTTTTTAGCAAAGATTTGTAACTCTGGTTGTGGGTGAGGTTATTGACTTGCTCGTTGAGCTGGCTTGTTTTCATTCAGATGTTTCATCACCATGCTAGGTAACATCATCAGTGAGGCCTCCGATGAAGCGATGTTATTCTACTCTGCTTAGAATTTTTATTGTTCTGTCCGTAATGGTGAGTACTGTCCAGTTTTGCTCTTCATAGGATATCTACAATGTGGAAACAGGCCCTTCAGATCAACAAGTCCACACCTACCCTCAGAGCACCCCACCCAGACCCATACCCTTTTCCCTGTAACCCATCTACACATCCCTGAACACTACAGGCAATTTAGCATGGCCAATCCACCTAGCCTGCACATCTTTGGATTGTGGGAGGAAACCGGAGCACCCAGAGGAAACCCACGCAGGCACTGGGAGACACGCAGACACAGTCGCTGGTGCTGTGAGGCAGCAGTGCTAACCACTTGCCATATGGATTCGTAGAGTTGGACCCCATATATGTGTTTGTTGATTTGCATTATGGGTGGAGAACCAGGGAAGTCGAGATTATTCCATCACACACCTGATTTGTGATTTGTAGATGGTGGACTAGTTTTGGTGAGTTAGGGGGTGAGTTCCTCGCTGCAGTGGTTCTAGCCTCTGACATGCTTTTGTAGTCACCATGATTATGTGGTGAGTTGAGTTTCTGGTCAATGGTAACCCCCTGGATGTTTACACTGGGGTTGAGTGATGGTGATGCTATTGAACGTCAAGGAGCAGTGATTTAAGTGTCTCTCATTGGAGATAGTCATTGCATGGTAGTTATAAGGAGCAAATGTTGTTTGCTATTTGTCAGTCCAAGCCTGGATATCGTCCAGATCTTGCTGTATTTGTACATGGACTGCTTCAATATCAGAGGAATCGCAAACAGTGCTGAATATTGTGTGATTATCAGTGAACATCCCCACTTCTGACTATATGATGGAGGGAAGGTCACTGATGAAGCGGCTGAAGATGGTTGGGTCTAGGACACTACCTTGAGAAACTCCGACAAACATGTCCTGGAGCTGACTAACCACCAACAACCACAGCTATCTCTCAACCAACAGAGAGTTTGCCCCTTGATACACAGTGATTCCAGTTAATCTGAGTGTTCCTGACTGGAAACTATGGATGAACTGGAAGATCTATTCCCTACAAAAGTCTAGATCTGAGGCGTTCAAGTTGAGTAACCCTGACCAATACAGGAAATGTAGGTGAGATCTTCGCAAAGACATCAGGGAGATGAAGAGACAAGACCAGACTAAAATAGAGAGTCCCAGACTAACCACACAACCCACGTCGACTGTGGCAAGGCTTACATGATATAACAGGTTACAAAGCGAAGTTGAGTAGAATTGCTGACAACAATGCATCCCTCCCCAATGATCTCAATGCGTTGTGTGTTTGGTTTGAACGTAGGCTCAGTAAAATCATGTCACCTGCTGTGACAGCCTTGGGTGCACCTGTACCCACAGTCACCACCACAGATGTCAGATCGGCCATTTAAAAAAAAAAACCAGGGAACGCGCCTTAATGACCATTACTCAGTGGTTCCAACATCCATCATTATGAAGTGCTTTGAAAGGTTAGTAACGGCACAGATGAATGCCAGCCTCCCAGGCTGCCTTGCTCCATTACAATTCAGCTACCATCACAATAGGTCCATAGCAGATGCCATTTCCCTGGCTCTACACTCATCCCTAGAACATCTGGATAAAAAGGAACACTCTGTCAGACTCCAACACCTTAATTCCAATGAAACTGATCCCTAAACACTGAATCCTAGGACTCTGCTCCCTGTTCCGCAACTGGTCCCTTGCTTTCCTGACCCGCAGACCATAATCAACAAGGACAGTTATTCTCAACACTGGTGCCTCACTCCATTTACATAGTTGCTGATGACACCACTGAGTCAGATCTCAAACAACAAGACAGGAAAGAAAGAGGCAGCTTAGCGGCATTGTGTAAAGAAAACAATCACTCCCTCAATGTCAGAAAAATGAGGGAGCTGGTCATCAATTTCAGGAAGGTGACTGGAGGGCACGCCCCTGTCTGTATCAATGGTGCTGAGGTGGAGATGGTTGAGAGCTTCAAGTTCCTAGGATTAAATATCATCAACAATCTGTCCTGGGCTATCCATGTGATGTTACAGTTAAGAAAGCACACCAATGCCTCTATTTCATCAGAAGGCTAAGGAAATTCAGCATATCCACAATAAGTCTTACCAATGTTTACAGATGAGCCACAGAAAACATCGGATGTGGATGCTTGGTATGGTAACTGCCCTGACAAAGATTGCAAGAAATTACAGAGATATGAACGCAGCCCAGTCCATCATGCAAATCAGCCTTCCTTCCACTGACTCTTTCTACATTTCCCACTGCCTCAGGAAAGCAGCTGACATAACTGAAGGCCTCTCCCACCCCTTCCATCAGGCAGAAGATACATGTTTTCAACGTACTGTATCAACAGATAGGAAGCTTCTTCCCTGCTGTTATCAGACTTTTGAGTGGATGTCTCATATATTACAGTTAATCAATCTCTGCATCTTCTCTGTAACTTAACACTATGTTCTGCATTCTGCTCTATTACCTTGAGGTACTCAAGTAAGATACGATTTGTTGGTACAACACATAAAACAATACTTTTCACTGTATCTTGGTACATGTGACAATAATAAATCAAATCAAATGATCAAATTTTGTTAGGGTTCCTTGATGCCAAGCTCAGTCCAACATTGCCTTGGTGTCAAGGCCAGTCAATGTCACCTCACCTCTGGAATTTAGTTTTTCTGTCTGTGTTTGAACCAAGGCTGTAATGAGGTCAGATGAATGTCCCACTTCTGACCTTTACAATGGAGGGAAGGTCATTGATGATGCAGCTGAAGATGGTCTGGCCTAGGACACTACCCTGAAGAACACCTGCAAGTATGCCATGGAGGTGAAATGACTGACCTCTAACAAACACAACTAATTTGCGATATAACACGGTGTGAATCTGGAGGAACACAGCAGGCCAAGCAGCATCAGAGGAGAAGGAAAGTTGATGTTTTGAGTCGAGACCCTTCTTCTTGCATTTCTGAAGAGTCTTGACTTGAAACATCAACTTTCCTGCTCCTCTGATGCTGCTTGTCCTGCTGTGTTCCTCCAGATTCACACCGTGTTATCTCAGATTCTGCAGCATCGGTAGTTCCTACTATCTCTAACAACTAGCTTGTCTGCTAGGCATGACTCCAATCTGCAGACAGTTTGTCCCTTCTTACTCATTGATTCCAGTTTGGCTAAGGCTCCTTGATACCACACTCCATTGAATGCAAACTTGATGTTAAGGGCTGTCACTCTCACCTGCCCCCTGGAATTCAGCTCTTTTGTCCATGGTCGAACGAAGGCTGTAATGAGATCAGGAGCCGAGTGGCCCTGGCAGAACCTAAACTGTGCGTCACTGAGCAGGTTATTGTTCAGCACAAGCTGCTTGATAGCACTGTTGATGACATCTTCCATCACTTTACTGATGATCGAGAGGAGACTGATGGGGCAGTAATTGGTCAGGTTCGATTTGACCTGCTTTTTGTGTACAGGATATACTTGGGCAATTTTCTACATCATCGAATAGATACAGTCTTGTAGCTGTACCAGAAGAACTTGGCTAGGGCTGTGGCACAGGTCTTCAGCACTATAGCCATATTTTGTCAGGGTCAAAAGACTTTGCAGAGTCTTGAACCATTTCTTGATATCACATGCAGTGAATTGACTTGGCTAAAGATTGCTATCTGTGATGCAGGGGACCTCTGGAGGTGGTCTAGATAGATCGTCCATAGGGCATTTCTGGCTGTAAATTGCTGCAAATGCTTCTGCCTTATCTTTTGCACTGATGGATTGGTCTTTTCCATCATTGAGCATGAGAATATTTGTGGAGGCTCCCCCTCCAGTGAGTTGTTTAATTGTTCACACCATTCATGAGTGGATGTGACAGGACTGCAGAGCTTACATCTGGTCCATTGGTTGTGGGATCGCTTAGCTTCGTCTATAGGCTGCTGCTTATTCTGTTTGGTGTGTAAATCGACCTGTTTGGTCACCACCAGATTGACACCTCATATGAGATGCCACCCCTAGTATCATAATAAAACCAAAAACTGGGGGTATTGGAAATCTGAAACTAAAACAGAAATTGCTGGGGAAACACAACAGATCTAGCAGCATCTTAGGAGAGAAAGCAGAGTCAGAAATTTGGGTCCAGTAACCCATCATCAGAACGCATGCTCTGGCATGCCCTCCTGCACTCTCCATTGGCCCAGGGTTTTCCCCTGACTTGATAGCAATGGTTGAGTGGGAAATACACTGGGCTATGAGGTTATAGCTTGTGCTGCGATACAGTTCAGCTGCTGTTGATGGTACACAGTGCCTCATGGACATGCAGTCTTGAGTTGTTCATTTTGTTCAAAGTCTGTCTCATTTAGCACAGTCATGGCGCTACATAACACGATTGAGGGTATTCCTAAAGTGAAGGTAGAATTTCATCTCCACAATGACCGGGCAGTGGTCACTGTTACCGATACTGTCATGGACAGATGCATCTTCAGCAGACAGATTTGTAAGGATTAGGTGGAGTATGTATTTCCCTCTTGCTGGTTCCCTCAGCACCTGCCGCAGACCCAGTCTAACAGTTATGTCACGTAGGACCCGACCAGCACAACTGAACTGCTGCTGTCAAGTCACTCATGAAGGTGAACATTGAAATCCCCCACCCAGAGTATAATTTGCATCTTTGCTATCTTCCGTGCTTCCTTCAAATATTGTACAACATGGAGGAGTGCTGATTCATCAGCTTGAGACAGGACAGTATGTGGCTGGAGGTTTCCTGGTCTATGAGACTTCATGGGGTCTGGAGTTAATGTTGAGGACTCCCATGGCAACTCTTTCCCTCCTTTCCACAGTATACCACTGTCCTGCCAGTATACATGGCATATCCAGGGATGGTGATGGTGGTGTCTGGGCCATTCTCTGTCAAGTATGATCCCAGGAGTTTGATTAAGTCAGGCTTATGCTTGCTTTGAGTATGAGACCGCTCTTTCCATTTTAGCACTAGCTCCCAGCTGTTAGCAAGGAGGACCTCGCAGGGTCAATAGAGCTGTTTCTGCTGTTGCTGTTTCTGGAGCCTAGGCCAATGCCAAGTGGTGCTTCCAGTTTCATTTCATTATTGATATGTTATAGTGATTGATACAACTGAGTAGCATGCTAAGCCATTTCAGAGGGCAGCTGAGAGTCAACCACATTGCTGTGGGTCTGGAGTTACATGAGGTCAGACCAGGTAAGGATGACAGATTTCCTTCCCTGAAGGTCATTAATTAGCCAGATGAGACTTTTGTCCGGCGCCAGACTATGGTTTCATGGATATCAGTAGATTCTTAGTTCCAGAAATCGTTACTGAATTCAAATTTCACCATCTGCCATGGCAGGATTAAATCCCAGGTCCCCAGACATTAACCGAGTTTCTGGATTAATAGCTTTATGATAATAACACTCGAAAGTTCTATTATTATGAGTTACTTAGTTCTATTCAAAAGTTTACATATCTGCCACAGGCTCAGAGAAACAGTCAGCTTATATTAATCCGGTCAGAGGTCAAACACTAAGTGCCAAATTTCAGAAGGAGATCAGCAAACAAATAGCCACCTACCATTTTACTGTCAGCAAACAATGACACTAAGCAAGCAATTTATGACTAACAAAAAAAATTTGACTTGGTAGATTATAACAGTGAGATCAACAGCACTCATCACTGGCATGGATTAAGTCAGACGGGAGCTTCTGCATGACATATGGACTCAATTGCAGCAGAAATTGAGGTGGGAAAATTGGCAAGCTATTGAAGTAGATAAGGATGCAATTAGGAACTCTACTGTGTCAAATGGAATCTTCCAATAAGCTGACAGGCTTCACACAACAGCCAAGCCGAAGTTCAGCAAAGTGGCTCCCTAGGGCAGGGCTCAAAACCACACAGTAATGGCCAGGTGACTGAGGCTTGGGCAAATTAGTTTTCTTTTATGCCTTCTCTTTTTGTTGGCATCAGCAACTTCTTTCTCAGGAAAGAAAGATGCTGAGTCATCGCCTCCTATTGGCTCTTTAGTCTTGGAAATCTGCCAAACAGCCTTAAGTTTAGGTGCCACACACTCCCTTTAGTACTAATTGGCCTATCCAGTCAAAATCAATGTTGGGTTACTGGACAATTTACACCCAACATGAGGCACCCCGAACTTACATTAACCCCAATGTCAGAGAAAATCCTGTCCCTGATGTGCAAATAACCTAAGGAATCCAGATGTAGCTGTCAGAAATCCCCACTTTGGCTGTATGCTGTGTTTGCGGCTTTACTGATAAACTCAGTATTAAAATGAATGTAGTCACTTGAACTTCCACGATAGTGCCTCAAGAAAATTAATGGAGATTTTAATAAAATTACAACATAATTTAACATATTTTAAATATTTTATTATTTAATTCCATTTGTATTTCCAAACCTATATTTGTTTTCTGTACACTATTTTAATTTCAATTTAGGATTCCCAGCTTATACTTTCTTTTATTCATTTGTGGAATGTGGGCATCGCTGGCTGGCCAGCATTTATTGCCCATCCCTAGTCGCCCTTGAGAAGGTGGTGGTGAGCTGCCTTCTTGAACCACAGCAGTCCACCTGCTGTGGGTTGACCCACAATGTCGTTAGGGAGGGAATTCCAGGATCTTGACCCAGCGACAGTGACTGAATGGCCTTATATATTTCCAAGTCAGTACGGTGAGTGGCTTAGAGGGGAACATGGAAGAGGTGGTCGTCCCACACGTCTGCCACGCTTGTCCTTCTAGATGGAAGTGGTTGTGGGTTTGGAAAGTGTTGTCTGAGGATCTTTGGTGAATTTCCGCAGTGCATTTTGTAGACAGTACACACTGCTGCTACCGAGTGTCAGTAGTGGAGAGACAGAATGCTTGTGAATGTAGTGCCAATCAAGGGGGCTGCTTTTTCCTACGTGGTGCCAACTTTCTTGAGTGTTGTTGGGACTACACTCATCCAAGCAAGTTGAGGATAATTCCATCACACTCCTGACTTGTGCCTTGAGGAGGTTTTGAGGAGTCAGGAGGTGCGTTACTCATAGCCATATTCCTAGCCTCTGATCTGCTTTTGTAGCCACTGTGTTCATATGGTGAGTCCAGTTGAGTTTCTGGTCCACGATAACCCCCAGGATGTTGATAGTGGGGGATTTAGTGATGGTAACACCATTGAAGGTAGAGGGATGGTGGCTAGATTGTATCTTATTGGTGATGGTCATAGTTTGGCATTTGCATGGCGCAAATGTTATTTGCCACTTATCAGCCCAAGTCTGGATATTATCCAGATCTTGTTGAATTTGAACACGGACTGCTTCAGTATCTGAGGAGTTGCGAATGGTGCTGAACATTGTGCAATCATCGGTTAACATCCCCACTTCTGACCTTATGATGAAGCAACTGAAGATGGTTGGGCCTAGGGCACTATCCTGAGGAATTTCTGCAATGATGTCCTTGAGCTGAGATGATTGGCCTGCAACAAACATGGTCATCTTCCTATGTGAGTAAACAAGGTGTAGAGCTGGATGAACACAGAAGGCCAAGCAGCATTTCTGAAGAAGGGTCTAGGTCCGAGACATCAGCTGTTCTGCTCCTCAGATTCTGCTTGGCCTGCTGTGTTCATCCAGCTCTACACTTTGTTAACTCAGAATCTCCAGCATCTGCAGTTCCTACTATCTGTGAAACATCTGCCTATGTGTCAGGTATGGCTCTAACCACTGGAGAGTTTGCCCCTGATCCCCACTGATTTCAGTTTTGCTAAGGCTCCTGGATGCCATATTTGGTCAAATGCAGCTTTGATGTCTAGGACTATTACTCTCACCTCACCTCTGGAATTCAGCTCTTTTGTCCATGTTTGTACTTAGGCTGTAGTGAAATCAGGAGAGCTGAGTGGCCCTGGTGAAGCCCAAACTTCCTGGTTTAGAATTTGCAAGCTGGATTTCCAGTGGAGATAAGTCCAGATGCAGGGTGGTTGAAAGTAGAGAATAGTGCACTCAGAATACATCAATGGATCCCTGTGTCTCAAGGGATTCTTTCTGATTTTCAAAGGGAGGAGAACATGGCAACTTGCACACATCCAATTAATTGTTTATTGAACTCATAGTCAAGCTCATATGGGGTTTGAGAAATGAGAGAGAGCAATTCTCACATTGTTCATGCAGGGAACAGAGATTCTGAGTTATGTTTATGTAAAGCTTTCATGGTCTCAGCAAGGAGCTATTAGTGTTCATGAAAGTGTTGTATCGAAACAGGAGATTTAGATTTAGATGCTCGTGCAGTGGAGAAGTTGCCATGGTGAGAGCTGAGTAACTTGGTTTGTAGGGATGAACGTTTCTACTCTGTTTCTGTAATCTTTCGTGGTGGATTACTGGCTGGGCTATTTCTAAAGTGACTTCTGTCCTTTTTGATTTAATCCTTTCCCACTCTTCCTACCTCTCCCTGACTATTATGGTTTGCATTGCTCATAGTGGGCTTTGCATATCTAGTTAGCTGCATGGATGATTTACTGGGGGATGTTAACAGTTTTAAAAAAAATATTTTATGATGGGAAAGAAAACCATTAAGTCGTGTATAAAAGCACTTCTGGATATAAAGAAAGAGAGAAAAAAGTGACTTATCAGGCCTTTTCAGAGGCCAGTTAACAGTCAACAAAATGACTGTAGCATCACGTGGAGGCCAAGCCAGATAAGGTTGGCAGATTGAATTTTTAAAAAAAAATTCAAGAATTACAGACAGGAGAGGCTGGTGCTTGACTCGTGTAAGAGACACTTGTCTCAATTATGGCACTAACCCCTAGATGTTAGTAAGGAGGATTTTGCAGGGTTGACAGGCTGTTTTTGTTGTCTTTTCTGCCTTGGTTGATGCCAGGTGGTCCATCCAGTTTCATTTTGCTATTGAATGGTTATGATTGATACAACTGAGTGGTTTGCGAGGCCATTTCAGAGTCATCCACATTTTTGTGGGTCTGGATTCACAATAAAATCAAAATCAAAATCAAAATCAAAATCAAACATATAGGCCAGACCAGGTAAGGATGGCTGATTTCCTTCCCCGAATGACATCAGTGAGCCAGATGGGTTTTTGTTTTCTTTGACAATCAACAATGTTTTCATGGTCATCATTAGATTCTTAATTCCAGATAACTTTTATGGACTAATTTTGGATGATGTTTCTGGGTAAATCATCTAATAATACCACCACCAGAACATTACCTTCACTTTTCAAATGTTAATTTTAAATGAATAATTTAAAATTAACATTTAATCAGTTTGTAATTCTTTATCATCCCTAAAATCAGTGTTCACTATAAGACAAAACCTTATCTTTCTGTAAAAAGCTTACTGTCCATTCCCTTTGAAACCTATATGCAAGCTTTTTGTGATTCATGCACAATGACCAAAAATCCTTCTGGGCTTCAACTTTCTTGCAATCTTTTTCCATTTAAATAACGTTCAGCTCCTCTATTCTTTCTACCAAAGTGCACAACATCACATTTTCCCACATCAATATGTAAGTTCTAGATATTCATATATCATTGGAATGAAAGAATGAGATGTGATTTTATTGAAACATAAGACGATAAAGGAACTGAACAAATTGGATGCCAGGAAGATGTTTCCTCTTGTGTGGCATTAAAAACAAGAAGCCTCCCTTTTGAGACAGAAGTGGAGATTTCTTTTTCTGAGATGTTCATTAGAATGGGGAATTCTCTATCCATGAAGGTCATGAAGACTTGGTCTTTAACTTCATTAAGGCTTAGTTAGATGGATTTTTGATTCAGAAGCGGGTCAAGGATTTTGGGAAACGGATAGAGAAGTGGCAAAGGATCACGGCCAGATTAGCCACGTTCTTATTGAATGATGGAGCAGGTTTGAAAGGCCAAATATTTCTGAGTTTCTGTCTATCAGTGCATTTCAGTCAGATGCTCCCGTATCCACATCAGAGTGGTGCTGCATATGAACTTCCATGAGGTTGGTCACTCTCTCAAGGGAACAGCACGCACACTTAAACTCAAACTTTGCCAACTAAGATTGCTACATAAATTCCTCCATTGTGCAGGAATCTACAATATCTCTGGGAGCTCCATCACTTTGGAATAAATATGCAACTAATGCCAGAGAAAGCCCTCTTTGTGGTTGTGGGGTTGTTTTTGACTGGCACGGACTTGATGGGCTTTTTGTGCTGTAGACCTCTGTGATTGTGACCCGAGACCCAAACAGCTCCATCTATGGAGCACAGCTGTGTTTGTCCTCCCTCCGCAAAGGGGCACTGTCAAGGGTGGCATCATTCAGAGGGAACATTAAAAGATGTCAAGACAACATTTCATAGACCAAGGATATTCTGATTACCTCACCAATATTTATCCCTCAATCAATACCAAAAACATATAATTTCCTCAATACCGCTTGTGGCATCCTGCTATGTACAAACTGATCACTGAAATGAACTGAATTAGCTTTATTGCAACATGTACTTAAATCAGTGATAATGGGAACTGCAAGTGCTGGAGAATCCAAGATAACAAAGTGTGGAACTGGATGAACACAGCAAGCCAAGCAGCATCTCAGGAGCACAAAAGCTGACTTTTCAGGCCTAGACCCTCCTTCAGAGAGGTCTAGGCCTGAAACGTCAGCTTTTGTGCTCCCGAGATGCTGCTTGGCTTGCTGTGTTCATCCAGTTCCACACTTTGTTATCATGTACTTAAATCAGTACAGTGAAAAGTTTATAAGTTGTCGCTTGCAGTAGGTACCTAGGCACAATCCTTAAATACAGAATAGAGAAGTGAAGAAAAAAGTTACATGACAGCTATACACAGTATAACCATAGGTTGGACAAAAAAAAAACAAGAAGCACAGTTAAAAAGAGAACCATCACAGTCTCTCTCCAAAGGCTGTCTGCAGGGGGCCTCCACATAGTCTGACCAATGGCTGCCATCACACTCAGTAGTGGGCCACTATCCCTGCTCCTGCACCAGGCTGCTGGTGTCTTGCTCCAGTCTCAGGCATCTCCGCCGACCCCACTTCAGAGGGCAGGGTTGGGAGTCCAAGTCCGTGAGAAGGGAAGAGAAAGGGAGAGAAAAAGAAAAAGTAGAAAAGGACAGATGTAGCAGAGGAGCTCTGGCTGCAGCATCCTGCTGCACTACCATTTTAGTGGAATTTGTGAACAATACAATAGTGACTACACTTTAAAGGTATGCCATGAACTGTAAAGCACTTTGACCTGACTGGTGGTCATTGCTTTGTAAATGCAAGCTTTCCTATTCATTTTTCTTGACTCTCTCATTAATCATTCAAAAGTCAAGAAGAAACAATGATTGTTTATTATGAGCTGATGAGTGAACTGGTTATTATGTTTATGATGAGTGAACTGATATATATCTAAAGTAAATCTTACCACAACAGAACTTGATGCAGCATTCTCTTCCTCACGAGTAAGTAACGGAAATCAGCAGTAACTTGAACTCTTCAGTAGTACCTACTGTTAGTTCCTTGAACTTAAAATACCCATTTTCAGAAAGATTTGTGTATGATACACAGGAGCAGCTTAACATCATCACTCTGTCCCACTCATTTAACCACCTCAATAGACTGGAATGATCAGTCCTCCAGGCTTGTCTACACATTCATTATCTTCTTTCTCCTCTCTGCCGCCAGATGAACTGCAGGCAGGGGATTAAATCTTTCTAGTTTCAGCATGAATTATACCCAAATGCTTCCTGAAATACGACATGCCAAAATAACTCAAACTTCACTGACAGTTTAGTACAATAGGTGCTTCAGGTGTTCAACAAAGTGGTGAGTAGCACTTTAAACAGATGAGCGGTGTTCTGTTCAAAGTTCTAGCATGAGGTTTAAACACTGTTCAATGGATCATCACGGCCTTGCTACCTTTTGATTTATTGATTGTTTAGAAAACATAAAACAACCTACTGGAGTCGGGGAGTTGTATTGCACAAAAACAAACCCACAGTCCAACTCATCCATGCCAACCACACTGATCTAGTCCCATTTGCCAGTATTTGGTCCCTATGCCTCTAAACCCGTCCTATTCACGTACCCTTCCAGATGCCTTTTAAATGTTGGAATTATACCAGTCTCCACCACTTCCTCTGGCACCTTGTTCTATACACATATCACCCCCTGAGCAAAGAAATTGCTCCTTAGAACCCTTTTAAATCCTTCCACTCTCTCCTTAAAACTATGTCCACCAGCTTTGGATTCTCCTAACCTGGGAAAAAGGCCTTGGCTATTCACCCTGTCCCTCGTAACTTTATAAACCTCTATAAAGTCGCCCCAACTCCGACATTCCAGGGGTGTTCCAACACATTTCTGGAGCAGTAGGACTTGACTCCTGGCTCAGGAGTCAGGACACTGCCACTGCACCATTTGGGCCACAATTATTACACTGCAAAGATCATTTGGGAAACATGAGTAGATTAATCTCTAACACCAAATTTTCAATTACTATAGGGAGGCAATGGCCTAGTGGTATTATCACCCGATTGTTAATGCAGAAAGCCAGGTAATGTTCTGGGGACCCGAGTTCAAATCCCACCATGGCAGATAGTGGAAATTGAATTCAATACTAATTTGAGGCTGCACGGTGGTTCCGTGGTTCGAACTGTTGGTTCACAGCACCAAGGACCCAGAAGACAAGGAGAGAGGAACTAAAGGTAGCTCACACGTTTTTTCACTACTGTTTTCCTTCCGTAGACCACTGACCACATTCAACAAAAGTGAATGAAACTACAGCTGAAAGGCAATTTGAAACTGGACTTTGTTTTGGATAGGGCTGTACAACACATAATTATTGGTTTAAAATGTAATTCATAGTTATTTGGCATTGTGTGACAAGAAATTTGGATGCGTGAGGAATGCAACCTCAAACTGGTTCCACAGTAATATCCATGCAGACTCTTCCTTATTCCTTCTCACTGTTTGTACAAAATAGAATCTAATGCCTTAGTTCCTGGTGCTAATGTGAGAAACTGTTTTTGCCATTATTGATCATTGAAAGAACAGTTGATCTTTACAGTTAAGCCAAGAATAAACGTTTAGCCAGCAAGTAAAATAACAACAAACTACATTACATACGCAAAATATTGCAGATGCTGAAAATCTAAAACACAATCAGAAAATGTGATAAGTACTCAACATTGGTGATGAGAATTATCACTTCCTGTTGATGGCTGTTCATCAAAACTGGGAAAAGTATGAAACTTCTGAGTTCTGAGGAAGGGTCACCGGACCCGAAACGTTAACTCTGTTTTCTCCTTCACAGATGCTGCCAGACCTGCTGAGCTTTTCCAGCAAATTTGTTTTTGTTCCTGATTTACAGCATCCGCAGTTCTTTTGGTTTTTATAAAGTGTGAAACTTTATGGGTTTGAGTGAGTTAAGAGGTGGAGGATTGGAAGAAGGGTTTTTTTAAAAAAGGGACAAATCTGTAATAGGATGGAGGGCCGGAAATTTTCTGAAGAAGGGTCCTGACCCGAAATGTCAATTTTCCTGCTCTCCTGATGCTGTCTGGCCTGCTGTGTTCCTCCAGCACCACACTGTGTTCAATAAGACTACATACAACAAAGAGTTTCCCACAAGAACTGGTACTAGAGCAGACAAGTATGACAACATGGTCCAGTGACAAGGGCATGGTATTGATTTGGGCACTGGAATAGTATAGTAATTTGGAGAACCTGCATTTTGAAATTAACAGCAATCTTCAGTAAAATCAATCATGAAGTTATCAGATTCCGAGTGAAATCCTAACTAATTCATTATTTTCCTTCAGGGAAGCAAATCTACCCGTCTAGATCTCAGCTTATAGAGTTGTACAGCACAGAAACAGACCCTTCAGTTCAAGAAATCCAAAATTAATCTAGTCCCATTTGGCACAAATCCCTCTAAACTCTTCTTATTCACCTGCCCATCCAGATGCCTTTTAAATGCTGTAATTGTACCAGCCTTCACCACTTAATTTGGCAGCTCATTCCATACATGCACCACCCACTGCATGGAAAAGTTGCCCCTTAGGTTCCTTTTAAATTGTTCCCCTCTCACTTTAAACATATGCCCTCAAGTTTTGGAACCCCCGCCAACCCTTGGTTGTTCACCCTACCCATGCCCCTCATGATGACCAAAGGCTTGGTCAAACAGATAGGTTTAATGGAGAATCTTAAAGTGAGAAAGCAAAGCAGTGAGATGAGCAGGCAACTGAAGTCACAGCCAATAATATGGAGCAACTATAACTGATGCATGAAATCAGAATTGGATGAGTGCAGTTACCTGGGAGGGCCTTTTATCAGATGCAGACAATACCGGCCAGGCCTGCATTTATTGCCCATTTCTAACTGCCTAAAAAGTGGTGATGTTAAGCTGTCTTCTTGAACTCCTGCTGTATATGGGGTAATAGGGACACCCACAGGTCTGTAAGGAATGGAGGTCAGGATTGTGACCCAGCAGCAGTGAAGGAATGGTGATGTATTTCATGTCAGGATGGTAAGTGGCTTGGAGAGAAACTTGCAGATGGTGTTGTTTTCATACAACTGCTGATCTTGGCCTTGTAGGTGGTAGAGTTTATAGGTTTAGAAGATGCTGTTGGAGAACTGAGATGCTGGATGAAATTGCAGAGATAAGGAATTGCCTAGCCAAGGGGGGATTTGAAAATAAGAATGAACTTTTTCTTAAGTCAAGGTGCTGCTTGACTGAGAGTGAATGTAGGTCAGTGAGGATGGGATGCCAGGGAAAAGGGAATTGCAATAAGTTTAGACTCAGGCAGATGTTTGGAAGCGTGAAAGTTCATGAAAGATTGATTGTTGGTATTTAGGTTTAGAGGTAACAACGTTTAGAGGTAACAAAGAAGTGGGGTTCCAGCAGAGAGCTGAAAGAGACAAATTCAGACGATATTAGAGGTACAGAGATTACTTTGGTGATGGTACAAATATGGTTGCAAGTTTATTTCAGAGTTAAATTAAATTCAGAGAATTTCTCGGATATCCTGCCCAATCACCAAAGCAGATTAACTGGTCATTCATCTGATTGCTGTCTAGCAGATTCTGTGGGGCTTTCATGTTGGCATTACAGTCACCGACATCACTCCAAACAGAGCAATTTATGCAAAGCACTTTGAGACCTTTCTCTGCTATGATAAAGTACTAAAGTTTGTCTTCCTTCCTTTTAAACACTACATTCCTCACCAATGTTGGAAAATAGTGCAGCAGACAACAATCTAGAACTATTTACTCCCCAAAGCATCTAATTTCTACAGCTCTCTGGCAAATCACCACTATGACATGTAGACAAAGATCTACCATCAGGCAACAGGCAGCTAGCACATCCATCAAGCAGAGAAAGGACTTGCTGTCATCAGCAGATATCATGCTCCTAAGATACATTATGCCACAATAAGTTGAATATTGTTTAACTGAAAAATCTCTATATGGGATTTCCAAATCTTTGGTGTGCCAAGGAGACATCAAACACTGTTTCCCACCACAGTAAGAGAAATTAAACAGCGAATCACCAAAGCTGTTCTGATGTAATTCCTACTGGGTCAGTCAAAAAGCAATACAATAAGCAACTTCATTCATAGTTTTTTTTCCGTGCTTTCAATGTCTAAGATTGGTGCAAATAAAAAAACAACAGAGACTAGAATGTGGGGCAAGGGTACCAGATAGAGAGGATTCAGGTAAAACACTCGTCATAGTACATCACATAACATCACTCCTTGAAAGGCGCTTTTGGGAGGTAGGGGTCGGGCTAAAAAAAAAGGGGAAAGAGAATGTGTATGTGAGTGAGTGAATGAATGAGCGAGTGAGGATGTGATACAAAATTACACCAGGAGAGAGCCTGGGAGGGGAGAGACACAGACAGAGAGAGGGGGTTTTGGGGGGTATCGACAATGGTTCAGCAAACCAGGGGGAAGTTTGAAGCAGAAAGTCTGTACATCAATTTAGTCTCTCATTAATCTCCTTAACTTTTGACTTCATCTCTGAAAGTCCACACCACCCTCACCCTGTCAGGGGAAATATGGGTGGACAATACCTTCCACCCTTGCTAACAGCATCCACTGTGCAAGAAAGAAAATACCGAAAAAAAAATTCAAGGCAGACAAAAGATCACCAACCTGAAAGGTTAGCTCAGTTTCTCTCTCCTAGATGTTGCCAGATCTGTTCAGTACTTCCAGTTTGTGTTTTCAATTTGAATAAATTACAGTACTTTGCTTTTATATCAGATTTGGACATATCCATTTCATAGTTTTACACTCATTTGCCTCAAAAGGCAGACAACTAACTGCAGGCTGACGAGCAAAAAAAAAACCATGGCCTGTTGGCTCAAATTGTTCACTGTCTGATGGGAGGTGGGGGTTGGGTACAAGCAAATAGCAGTTAATTATCAAATTGAGATGGGTGGAAAGTATCAGGTCAATATGCCAAGTGCTCATTCTGACCTGCACAGAGTCTGACTGAGTCATACATCACTGTTCATTAAACAGTTGGATACATTTGACTCGGTTCAATTCCACTTTCAACCACAATCACTTTTTCCTCTAGTAGGCCAAAAAGCGGTATGAATAAATTTACTTTAATTTGAGAAAAATTTGCAAAATCAAGACCAGTCTAGCTTTAATACGGAATACATGTCAAAGCATGAATTTGAAAATAGCATGTTTTGGGTGGAAAGAGAAAGCTACGTGTTTCCTTAAATTTACATACTAACTGACTGAGGAATAATTTAAAAAGCACTAAGTCAAATGTAGCTGCAAGCCTAGAAAAGTAGTAAAATAAATCACTTTTCCACTTTTCAGCATTGTTCTCTATTAAAGAACTATGCCCATTCATATGCAGACCAATCTAGGAGTTTACCTGTTTTGGGTTTGTATATAACATTCCCCTAATAAACAGATACAACAAGGTGTAGAGCTGGATGAACACAGCAGGCCAAGCAGCATCAGAGGAGCAGGAAAGCTGACATTTCGGGTCCAGACCCTTCTTCAATAAATAGCCTTGTTCACATAAGATGGAAGAAATCCTCACTTTGGTGATTCAACAGCTCACTGAAATGCAGTCAAGTTCGCTGCAGTGTCTGACTGGCTGCAAAATACAGATGGTATTTGAGGAAGAAGATGGAGAAAGGGCATGAGGAACTGCAATTTTCTCCAAATTCTTTGTGCCTAAAAAGCCTCCAATGCACGATCCACCCATCAACTGACTCGGTGCAGCAAGCTATACATGCAACATCAGAGTGAATTACAGCTGCAGCTATGCCCCCTTTTCACTGCAGTAACTGCTGTGCTACAGTGAGTAAACACTGTTCAAGTGTCCCAAAGACACCGAGCCACAAAACTACTGGGAGTAGGTCAGTGTACAAGTAAAATTGGTGCCTGGTGGAAAGAGGATTGTTTGCCAGATACGCAAGGAAGAAAGGTGGCAAATGGACAAGGAGGTAGGAAGCAGTACATTCGTGTTGGGATAGGGTGTCAGATGGGTAAGTTGGAAGGTAAGTGGGTGAACGGAGAAGGCGGTATGGGTTAGGGTGGGGAGCGCAGGGAGACAAGCAGCGGGACGGTCAGAGTAAATGAGGAGAAAGGTAATCAAATTTGCAGAGTAATTCAGGAATCAGCACAGATTTTATAAATCCACCATCTTTTCCTGGGTAACTGGATAGCTCTGACTGTTAATTTGGAATTGGGATCTTTTTGGAAGGTTCCATATTCCAGGTAATTGCCCAATGGAAATTTGAATTTCCCAGATAATTATGATATGGGCAGCAAGTCAGGACTTCCAATGAGTCCACAGTGTATCTTTCAGGGTTGTTTCCGTTCCCCAACTACGTACAGACTGGAATTCAGAATATACATTTTACACAGACAGTGGTTAAAATGTGCAACTTTAAACCACAAAGAGTGGTCAAGGTGAATAGCATCAAATGGTATTTAAGAATAAATTAGAAAAACACAGAAACGAACAAAAGGACGCCTTTATGGATTTAGGAAGGCTGGGAAGAAGCTTATGTGGAGTGTAAGCACCAGCATGAAGCTCCTGGACAAATGGCTGTTCTTCACACTGACAATAATACTCTATTAAAAACAGATCTGAAAAATAAATACAGATGAAATTAATACATTTGCCACAGGAGCAAATATGAAATCGATTTTCTAAATGGTTTAATAATGCAAAATATAAACTTCTGGGTGTCACAAACTTCATTCTGTTACAACAAATTGGAAAGTAGTCAAGCACAAAATACTGAGAGATTAGTCAAGCTGTCTTTGTCAGGCAAACAGCCAGCAGTTAAAAGTGTGCATGAATCTCATCATGGGATCAAATGGGCTTCAGTCATAATTCCATTGAAAACAGATGTTTTACCCCACGTGAGCTTGAGTTACTGCCAGAGGTGAGTTTCGGATATACAGTCATAGCCACCTTAAGTTACACACAGATTAATCGCATCATAGATGTTTAGAAGAATTTGGGGCATTTCATAAGCAGATTCCATTCTAACCAGACCGATCGAATTGGGTTTCCTTATTGCAGTCAGGCATTAAACTGTTAGCTGTCTGGGTGTCTCAATCCACGCTTTTGTCCACATCAAGCATTTATTTTTCGAAAATGTTTACTGTTTGGATTTCTCAGTTATTGAGAAGAAATATCTTGATTTCAAGAGAAAAATGCTCTATAACTGAAAGTTTCCTAGATCTTCAATTTCCTTTTTTTTAACTGTTATATGTGCCATCAGGAACATCTTAAAACCGAGGACTAAAAGGTGATTGGATTAGTATTGCACACAGCTGATCATACTAAATATTCTGCTTTTGGATTTTTCATCCATGATTAAATTTAACTAAGTAATTTTAATTGAATTGATTGACCAACGACAAGCTATTCTCCACTAATGAGGGTGACGCAAAAATGCAGTGGAAATCAGCAGATGTTTCCAATGCCTGACACATTACAGTTAGATACTAACAGTTGAACTTGTGCATGCTAACTTACAAAACTGAATTAAAAACACACAGGTTTTGGCTCATAAATGATTTGCTTGGCTGGTGGAAGCTCTTGCAGTGAACATGAGGAAGCATGGGTGAAAAGAATAAACTCCAACAATATTCACCCGGGTCCAAATTCACCCAGGTGCAGACATCTCTACTTTAAAGCACAGCTGACATAAACAATGAACGAATAAAAATGATAACCCACTGAAACCTTCATTCCATTTCTTTGAACACATTTCAGTCTTAACTTGTGAGTAATTCTTCTTCAGTGAAGTCAATTAATACCTCATTTGAACCAACCACTTCTGGACAGACTTGTCATTTACTGAATTTGAACAATTATAGTCGTAAACTCACCATGTTCAGTTATTGATGAAGATATTTTTTTGAAGATTTTGAGGTAATCAGAGGTACATTGCAAATCTAGATCTCCAAATTTGACAAAAATGTTCTTTCCTTCAGGCACTTGGATTTGCCACTCACATGAGGTATGGTTTGGGTAGGTTCCAGGATAATTCCTTGATGCTAACGTCCCACTGTCAGGGCCTAACAGCGTGTGACCACATCCATTTCCTGTTAAAACAGGTCATCAATCAAAAAATGAAATACTTGACATTGTGTGCTCTTTTCTAGATTCTGATAGACTTTATTTTTCTTTAACTAGTAATTTATTTAAAGTCAGCTGGCATGCAGTGTAGAATCAAAATATTCAGTCCTGAGGCAAGGGAGGGATTGGAATAACATTTAAGAGAGCTATTCAAAGACATTTAAATCATATATTATATATAACATGATTCTTAATTGGTGGATAATGCAATACAAAATGCTATGACAAAAAATATTAATAAGAAAGGTCTTCAATCTAATCTCTGTCTAAATTCATACAAAAAGGGTAGTTTCCATTGGAAACAACGCACCAAATCTCAGTTAGAATGATCGGGAAGTGTGTTCAGTTTCAACAATCTACTCTTGTACCACTGGTGTGCACACCAGAAATGGAATGGGTTTTCCCCAAAATCCCCCACAACGAACAATTTCCCTCAACATACACTCCTAACCACTAAAAGCAGGGCGAGAATCCTAACCTGAACAAATCAAATATTTGATGCCAAAACCACTAATCAATCTTATTACAGAAGTAGTATGTGCCAAGGCAGGTTAAATCAAAATCTAAAATACCAACACAACACTTCAAATATTTTAAACAATTCACTCAGATAAAAGTAAGAATGTGTTTGCAGTTCTTAAGTGTGCTTTTCTCTAGATCCTTGTTGATGAAGTTTATCCTGTAAATGGTACCTCTGCTCTAAGAATTCTAAATTAGCATGTACCCTGGAAAAATGGTTGAATTGAATGAAAACAGTGAGAGGCAACAGTAACATAATATCTTGTTGAGGTTACTTTTCATGCTTGCAATTTTAAAACTGTTCTCTTTAACCTTTATAATATAAATTATTCGTAATCAATACAATAATTCACAGCAATTTGGGAAGTTGGGTTGGTGAGTGAACTCTACAGTACAGATCAAACAAGGTGATATACATTGCATCAGACCTACAGCACAATCACTGGCACAAAGCATATTACTTCCAACGACAAATTTACAAAAGTATGTTTCTAATCAAAACTGTCAGTACATAACAGAAAAAAGTAACAAAATAAAAAACAAGTAACAAAAACCTTGCAGCAGACAAAAGAACTTGGTAGACAGGAAGTGGGTAGAGATCCGAGATTTGTAGGAAACAAGGAAGACTCAACGTAAGACAGAATTGAAGCAGGTTAATACTAATCTGTGAGAATACATATTTATATGCCAACGAGAGGCCTCATAACCTTTGCTATGCTGCATAATTCTTTCAATCTTAGTCTCATTTTGGTATAGCCACTACGCTTTCCTTCAATATAAGAGTGTGGAGCTGGATGAGCGCAGCGGGCTAGGCAGCATCTTGGGAGCGCGGGGGCTGGCGTTTTGGGCCTGGGCCCTTCATCGGGGGAGGGGGGGGGGGGGGTGGGGAGAGGGTTCTGAGGTGGATGGGGAGGGACGGGGAGGCGGATCGGGGGTGGATTGGGCGGTTTCGAGGCCGGGGAGATTGCAAGAGAGTTGCAGTAAGAATCTGAGATTGCGCTCCTAAGATGCTGCTTGGCCTGCTGTGTTCATCCAGCCCCACACTTTTTTATCTATGTAAGACAGAAGTGATTTGGCAGGACCGAAGCTGAACAAATTGATCTAATAGAACAATTCTATTTATATGTATCTTGGGATGAGACAAAAATTAAGTGTTTAGGCTTATATAGCTGAGGTGGAAAGAAATGTGTGATGGGGGAAATTTCTGAGATTAGATTGTTGACAGCTGCTATATTTAAAAATTACTATTAAAAATACTCCTATTTTTCAGCATCTCAGTACATAAACTAATCAGGCAGTTTGGACCTGTATCTCCACAGTATTCACAACTACTGTCTTTCCCAACCAAAGAATTTCACATCCATTACGGCACGGTTGTAGTGACAGAACATTCAAGTTGCATCAATGGATGTGATGGCTATGGACACACCATAGTAGGCTGCTGAAAAAAAGGCTTTTCTAAACAATCATTAGTGGGAAACCTGGCAACCAATTTCCCCACAGCAACAAACAGCAATGAGATAAAAGAAGTCACAATTGTTTTAACGATAATGGTTGAGGATTAAATGTTCACCAAATGTAAGTAATAGCTCCCAGCACTTCAAGTGATGTCTCAGAATCTGTAATGCACATCTAATATGGAGGAGAAGGCCTCAGTTTAACTTGTCATCTGGTGTTTGGACCTCCAGTTGGACAGCACTCTCCCTCTGGTCCACTGTAATAGGAAAGGGTTTATTCGAGAAGCACCAGCAAGAAGAACCCAATGAGGCCGAAATTCTGCCACTAATGGGAGCTAACAGAGCAAGTCACACAAACGAGAACAGGAAGGTCGAAAGTAGCAACTGGGAATAAATGTGGTGGATGGGAGGCCAGGAGGGCTGGAATGGAAAAAAACATGCATTTGGATGATTAATGCACGGCTAAATTACAGTGGTGATAAGAAAGAGGAAGGGGCAGGGGCAGGCAATATCGCAGAGCTGGAAGTCAGCAACCGGTGACAGACTTAGTTGGAGACGAAACAAGATATTGGTTTTCTCGCAGACACAATTGGCTGGAGCCTGTAACCAGCAAATAGAGTTCAAAGCAGGGATCCAAAATGATGGCTTCCAGATGTTCATAATATAACATAGCACAGATAAAAGCAGAAACTGCTGGAAACACTCAGCCAATCAGGCAACACCAGTAGAAAGAGGAAGATAGGGTTAACACTTCAGTTTTATGCTGAAAGATCACTGACCTAAAACAATGACATGACCTTCTCCTCTGTACAAATGTTGCCTGACCTACTGAGAGTTTCCAGCATTTTTGCTTTTATTGCATTATGCTCAGTTGAATGAAAACCAACAATAACATCACGCAGGCAGATTTCTGTCAGATATCTGTACAGCTTTCCAACTGTCCTCTCAGACTCTTATACTTGTTGTGCTGGATCCACAGGGCTGACCATTGGCTACCAACCCGCACCCCACACTCCTCCACCCCCTTTTCAGGCTGTAGAAGTATGACCCATCACTGTAGCCACCCCTAGTGGCTGAATGACCATATCCAGGCCCCTGGACTGATATCAGAGGCTGCCCTTGGCTTAACTGTAGTAGGACCATCCTGCCTGAAGGCCGTCATGCTCGACCTGACTGAGGACCAGATCTCCTTTACACTTGAGACACGGCCATTTGCTTGATGCTCATACAGTTTGTTCACTGCGTATGTGGCAGGCATGTGGTGCATGTGTGAGATTGACGTGCCACACAACAACACATCTACTCCCCTTCACTGATCACTCCTGACAACCACGACAGGCTATCGGCTTTCTGTTTGCATTAAGCAGCAGAGCAAGACAAAAGGTACTGTGAAATATGAGGCTGCAGTGACCAAGTGCAATAAAGCAAGGCAGTGTTGATGTGTAGGCTCAAATCCAGAGAGTGTTAAGGGAGCTAGGAAGCTTCTTAAAAATGCACCAGGTCAAAACTGCGAGCGGGCTGCCTGTCCTTGCGTACAAAAGCACTGCAATGAGAGGTGCTGGTACACTCCAAAAGGACAGTGTTGAAGTGCAGAATCATACTCCATGTGCCTTGATGATGTGGTGAGGCTGGTATGTATTCTATGCCGATGTCTGTGGTCATGGAGCTTGTATGATCGCTGCACAAAGAGTGTGCTCTGAGGCACTGGTGCCAGGTGTCTAAGATGGAGAGTTGGAGGAGCAAACTGTGAGCTGGAGTTGCCAGGTACCTGCCTGGATTTCATGTCAGTAATTCTCTGCATCCTGTTCCTATCTAGCAGCTGCATATTCATTTGGAGGGATGAAGTAACAATGAGGCTGTTAATGAGTGGTATTCCATGCACGTAGGCCTCATGCCACCCACTAGTGAGAATCTTGACTTATTATTTTCAAGAAGGTTCATGCTTTGCAACTTTCTATCCAAGGCCCACACCTTTCAGGGGTCGGGAAAATAACACCCTGATGTCTAAATATTATCAGGTGCTCCTACTCACCATTTTGATCATTTATTATTTCCAAATGTGTGCTGATCAACTGAAATAATTGCCCAATGAATCGATTTCACCAATTATCAACCTGGGGGATGGGGGAAGGTCAAACAATAAATGAGAATAATACCAGCTTGTAGTATGGTCAAAACTAGACAGGAAAAATTAAGTGTTGATACTTCAGTACTAAATAAATACTGCAGAATACTATTGTTGAAGTATTTACAAATGACATTTGACTCAAAATGTCAAGTAGACATTCCAAAATGGCCTGCTCCCAAGGTCCTCAATGTAGCTATCAATGCCAACTTGATTTATTCTAAGTGAAGTTTAGGAGCAACTGGACCCAATAACATTCCCGCATTGGGCTCAAGGTCCACACATGAGGAGTAGCTACATCCCTAAATACTCCAATACAATTTCTGCAATAGGATCTACTCAATAATATAGAAAATTACAAAAGTACCTCTGAGCTACATGAAATAGGATAAATTTAATCTGGTCAATTGCTGCTCTACTGGGCTGAGATGAACTTAGTGGGACCAAAAATAATAAACAGAGTGTAGCAACATTGACAATTAATAATTTGCCAGGCCCAGATGAAAGTTATCATAGGCTACTGAACAAAGGGCATTGTGAAACTTCTGACCATCATTTTCCAATCCTCCAGGGGCATATCCCACTGTACTCAAGGATTTCCTTATGTTATACTTCATAGAATCCCTATAAGTGTGGAAACAGGCCCTTCAGCCCAACAAGTCCACACCAACCCTAGGAGCATCCCACCCTGACCCATCCCTCTATAACCCACCTCGCCTGCACATCGTTGGACTGTGGGAGGAAACCAGAGCACCTGGAGGAAGTTCATGCAGACTCGGGGAGAATGCAAACTGCATACAGATAGTTGCCCAAGGGTGGAATTGAACCTGGATCCCTGGCACTGCGAGGCAGCAGTGCTAACCACCGAGCCACCACGCTGCCCTTTACTAGTGATTAAAAGAACTGGAAGGGACAAACTAAGTAATTACAGAACAGTCAGCAAAACATTCAAGTAGAGGCCAAGAAGGTGGGATATATTGTATCAGACCTACAGCACCATCACTGGCAGAAAACATATTATTTCTGATGACAAATTTACAAAAGCAGTTTTGATTAGAATGTAGGCATGTCAATACATAACAGAAAAATGTAACAATGTGGAAAAACAAGTAACAAAAGCCTTACAGCAAAAATCAGGGGCTTAGTAGATAGGAAGTGGGTATAGATGCAGCATTTGTAGAAAACAAGAAATAATAGTCAAGCAAAGAGAGAATTGATTTGTTAAGACAGAAGCTGAATGAATTGATCTAACATAAACAATTCTTCTTATAAAGCTTATGTATCTTGGGAAGAGACAAATTAAATGTCTAGATTTTATACCTGAGGTGGAAAGAAATGTTTGATGGGGGAGTTTCTGAGATTGAATTATTTACAGTTGCTGCATTTAAAGTTATTATACTAAGTGTTATTTTTTTCAATATTAGCACCTTGGTATATAAACTGATCAGGCAGTTTAGACCTGTATCTCTACAGTATTTATATCTACGGTCTTTCCCAGCCAAAGAATTTTACATTCATTATGGCACAGTGATAGTGACAGAGGGTTCAAATCACAGCAATGGATATGATGTCTATGGAGGTTCCATGACATGTCCAAACAGGCTGCTTTTTAAAAAAAAAGTTCTTCTGAAGAGTAGTTACTAGGAAACTTGGCAGTTTGCACACAGCAAGGTCCAACATACACCAACGAAATTAAAAAAGTTACAACTTTTAATAATGATTGAGGAAATGGAAAATTATCTATTTGGTATCATTTTGATTGAATTACAAGCTGGTATTTATTCTCATTTGTTGCAAGTATTATATCAGCATCTGTGAAGGGCCAGGCTGGTTGGTGTCAGGAATGCTGGATGACCAGGGAAAATGAGATTCAAGTCAGGAGAAAAAGAGACATATGTCAGGCATAGATAGCTGGGATTGAGAGAATCCTTTGAGGAGTGTAAGGGCAGTAGGGGTATACTTAAGAGGGAAATCATGAGGGCATAAAGGGGACATGAGATAACTTCAGCAAATCTATGAGTCTGTAAATCAGGAGTGTGATGGAATACCCACGACTTAACCTGGATGGGTGAAGCTCCAATAACACACAAGAAGCGTGACACAATTCAGGACAAAGCAGCCAGCTTGAGTGACACTGCATTGACAGTCACTCATGCCCTCTATCACTGACATTCAGTAACAGCAGTGCACACCATCTACAACATGCACTGCAGAAGTCCATCAAAAGTCCTTAGACAGCACCTTTCAAACCCACGACTACTTCCATCGAGAAAGACTCGGACAGCAGGTACATGGGAGTACCAACACCTGCAAATTCGCTTCCAAGCCACTCCTTTCTTTCAATATCTACCTATAGCATATGGACTGCAGTGATTCAAGAAGGAACCTTACCACCAACTTTTCAAGGGCAAATTGAATGGGCAATAACTACTGGCCCAGCCATGTCTCGTGAATGAACAGAAAAACAAAACTCTGACCCAGGGCTTTTGGTCACCTGACCTAACTTTCCTTTCGGGGCTCGGTGTCAATTCCTGTTTAAAAATTGCTCCCAAAAAACAACTGCTTGTTAAAGGTGTTAGACAAACGTACGTTGAGTTTGGATTAATATTGGAAGAGTTAACAACTAATTGTGGAGAAAGCAGGTCATTAATCTTTTATTAAGACATGGATCAATGGCAAGGATTGTAAAATGATGCTGTGTACTGGAATGTTCAAGTACTCACATTGTTCTGGGCCATGTCGCTGCATGTTTATGTGACAATCGGTGGTTGGAGAGAATTCAACCTTTGTAGTTGGGTCACACTGCGTACATTCCCAGTCCCAGTCCAGTGGTGTCTCTGTCCCATGATTGAGAACACCCGATATAAACTACTCAGCAACAAGGAGTCACCTTCCTGTGCCCATCTCTTTCCTACCTCCCATCAGTCCACCTACATATCCATGCTCACCTCACCAGTGTGTCCCTCAGTCAATGGGAGAGCCAATACTGTCTTTCTTTCTTATCTAATTGTACAATTCTTGTTTAGTAAGTCAAACAGCTTCCACTTTCCCATCACTATCAATTGCATTTTACTGATTAACAAAATATCACACAGAAATTACATTCGATTCGTTCACGTTTCCCCCAAGCAGCTCCTCTGAGTGCTCTGAGAATTAATTATTAAATTCTGGAGAACTGAAAACTCTGTCAGGAAGAGACTGTGGAGGACAATATGTTCCTGCCCATTAACTGTAGCAAACCTGGACCATAGCAACAGGAGGAAGCCATTCAGCCTGTCTAACCAATCAATACAATGATGGCAAATAAAACATGTCAATTCCTTTTACCTTCACCAACTCAAAAACCTTTTATTGCTTTGGTAATTTGAAGCAGAACACAGAACGGGGCAAAAGCAGACCATTCGGCCCTTCAAGTCTGCTCTGCCATTGATGATGGCCTATCCTGTATATCAACGCCATATTCCTGCATTCTCTCCATGCCTATTGAGGCCTCATATCTTAAAATTTATCAATCTCAATCTTGAATATATTCAGTAACTCAGAACTCACTACCATAGAAAGGTGTGGAGACAGAGTGAAGAAATGTTTCCTTTTGTCAGTTCTAAATGGCCCCACTTCCTGAGACTGTATCCCCTAGTTAAAGACTCCTCAAATAGGGAAAAGATTCTGCTTGCATCTACCTTGTCCAGCCCTGTTTCACTCAGACCTCCTCATATTCTTTTAAACCCTAGTGAATACAGACCCAATCAACCTAATCTCAACTCATACGATAGTCCTGTCATCCCCAGTATCAGATTGGCCTGACAATTTCTACCTTAAACATACTCAAAGACAGAGTTTCCAGTTTTTGTGATAGAAAGTTCCAAGGATTCACCACGCTCCGAAAAAATTTCTCCTCCGACCCAAGTTGTCTCCCCCTTATTTCTAAAGTGTGTCTCTGGTTTTCTCTCAGAGGGTTGTGAATCTGTGGAACTCTCACTGCCCCAGGCTGCAGTGGAGGCAGAATCAATCAACAGGCTCAAGGAAGAAACAGATACATTTCGCATGAAAAGCTGGATAAAAGGCTACGGGCAGCAGGCAGGAGAGTGGAGTTGAGACCAGGATAAGATCAGCTATGATCATGTTAAACAGAGGAGTGGGTTCAAAGGGCCGAAGTGCCAACTCCTGCTCTTAATTCCTATGTTCCTATATTCCTATGTTCCAGACTCCCTATTCAGGGAAACATCTCACTGCATTTGCCCTTACAAATACAAGTATTTTCTAAGCGTCAATGAGATCACTTCTTTTTCTTTAAAACTGTAGAGTTACACACCCAATTTGCCCAATCTTTCTCTTCAAAGGACAGTCTGTTTAACCTTTGATGCACTCCCTTTATAGCAATGCTATCTTTCCTGAGATAAGGAGACTAAGACAGTACATAAGTCTTTAGGTGTGTTCTAACCAAGCTGCTACATAATTGAAGCAAGCCTTCATGGCTCCCGTACTCAACTTCTCGTGATAAAGGCTAACATTCCATTAACTTTCCTAACAGCTTGCTGCATCTGTATATTATCCTTCAGTCTTATTGTCAAGGATACCGAGGCTCCTTTTGTACATTTACTCTTTCCAACTTCCATCCATTCTAAGAAAAGCTTTGCACATCTATTTTTGTCACCCAAGTGGATGCATTTTTCCACACTATATTCTATCAGCCATGTTCTTGCCCATTCACTAACCCTGTCTAATCCTCCTGAGGCCTTTTAGCATCTTCCTCATAACACACATTCCCAATTAATTAGTAGCTTAACTCAAAAAAAAATTACATTTGAGTCCCGCAGTCCTGTGAAACTTCTTCAATTCACCAACTCTGGCGTAGTTCCTTCAAACTGCAGTCGCAAACTGACAGGATTGCAAAGGAGGCATTTTGCTTGTTTGCCTTCATTAGTCAGTGCAATGAGTATAGGGGTTAGGATGTTGTGTTGTGGCTATAGGACATTGGTTGGGTCTGTTTAGAACACTGTATTCGATTCTGGTCTGCTTGCTACAGGAAAGCTGTTGTGAAACTTGAAAGAGATCAGAAAAGATTGAGAAGGATGTTGCCAGGATTGGAGGGTAAGAGCTATAGGAAAGGCCGAATAGGCTGCGGCTTTTCTCCCTGGAATATCGAAGGCTGGGGGGGTGACTTTATAGAGGTTTATGAA
This sequence comes from Stegostoma tigrinum, assembly GCF_030684315.1. Taxonomy (NCBI): domain Eukaryota; kingdom Metazoa; phylum Chordata; class Chondrichthyes; order Orectolobiformes; family Stegostomatidae; genus Stegostoma; species Stegostoma tigrinum. The sequence goes on along the minus strand of NC_081357.1, from coordinate 61,253,114 downwards.
ATCATGAGGGGCACGGACAGGGGGAATAGCCAAGGTCTTTTTCTCAGAGGAAGGGTGTCCCAAGCTGGAGAGCTTCGGTTTCAGGTCAGAGGGAAAAAATAAAGAAGGGACCTGAAGGGTAACTTTATGAAAGGAGTTGCCAGAGGAGGTGTGGAGATGGGTTCAATTACAATATTTAAGAGGAAACTAGATGGGTACATGTTTGGGAAGTGTTTACGGGGACATGGTCTAAATGCTGGCAAATGGGACAAGACCAGTTCAGGATATCTGGTTGGTGTGGATAAGTTGGACTAAAGGGTCTGTTTCTGTGCTATAACTCTGATTCTAAATAGAGTTAAGGAGAATCCAAAGGGATTCCATGAATACAATAAGGACGAAAGATTAACTAGGGAAAGAATAAGGTCCCACAAAGATAAATTTGGCCATCTATGTGTGGAAGTATGGGAGATGGGCAAGATACTAAATGAATATGTCAAGTCAATATTAACTATGGAGAAGGACATAGAAGCTAGGGAGCTTGGGAAAATAAATGGTGATGTCTTGAGAAGTGTCCATGTCACAGAAGAGGAGATGCTGGAATCTTAAACAGAAAGTTAGTTAAATCAGAGAATCCCAAAGCATGGAAGCAGGCCATTCAGCCCATCAAGCCTTCATCATCCCTAGAAAGAACACCCCACCCAAACCCACCCTGCTACCCTATCCCTGCAACCCTGCATTTCCTATTGCTAATCCACCTAGTCTGCACATCCATGGACACTATGGGCAAATTAGCACAGCCAATCCACCGAACATGCACATTTTTGGACTGTTGGAAGAAACCAGCGCACCCGGAAGAAACCCACGTAGATACGAGGAGAATGTGCAAACTCCACACAGACAGAGAATCGCCAAGACCTGATCAGATGTTTCCCAGGACTTTGAGAGAAGCTAAGGAAGAGCTTGCTGGGCCCTGTGCTAAGATATTTGTATCATCGACTGCCATGGGACAGGTGCCAGAAGGCTGGGGAGTGGCTACTGTTTCTTTAAGAAAGTCTGTAAGGAAAATAAAGCCTTACATCAGTGGTGGGTAAGTTGTTGGAGGGGATTCAGAAAGACAAGGCCTACATACATTTGTACAGGCAAGGTCTGATTAGGGATAGTCAACATGGCTTTCTGCATGGGAAACTGTGTCTCATTAACTTGATTGAATCTTCTGAAGAGGTGGCAAAGAAGATTGATGAAGGCAGAGCAGTAGATATTGTCTGTATGGACTTCAGCAAGGCATTCAATAAGGTTCTGCATAGTAGACTGAGTAGTGAGGTTAGATCACATGGGATCATGGTGGAGCTAGGCAATTGGATACAAAATTGGTTTGAAGGTTGGAGTCAGAGGGTGGTGGTGGAGGGTTGACTTTTGAACTGGAGGTCTTTGATCAGCGTTATGACTTAAGGATTGGTGGTGGGTCCACTGCTTTTCATCATCTACATAAATGATTTGAACATGAATATAGGAGATGTGGCTATTACGGTGACACCAAAATAACTGGAGCAGTGGACAGTGAAGAAGATCAGATGGGCCAATAGGACAATGATTGGCAGATGGTGTTTAATTTTGATAATTGTGAGGCATTGCAATTTGGTAAAGCAAACCAAAGCAGGACTTATACAATTAACGGTAGGGCACTGGGTTGTGTTGCCAAACAAAGGGATCTGGGGTGCAGTTGCATGGTTCCTTGAAAGTGGAGTCACAGGTAGACAGGATGGTGAAGAAGGTGTTTGACATGCTTACCTTTATCAGTCAGTGCATTGAATATTTGACTTGGGACATTGTGTTGCGGCTGTACAGGACATTAGTGAGGCCACTTTTAAAATTGTGTGTCACCCTTCAATAGGAAGGATGATGTTAAACATGAGATGGTGCTGTAAAGATTTACAAGACTGTTGCCACGGCTGAAGTACTTGAGTTATAGGGAGAGGCAGAATAGGCTGGAGTTTTCCTCCTTGGAGCATTGAAGGCTGAGGGGTAACCTTATAGAGGTTCATTAAATCATAAGGGGCACAGATAGGGTGACTAACCAAGGTCTTTTTCCTAGGGTGGGTAAGTCTAGCACAAGGGGGCATAGGTTTCAAGTGAGAGTGGAAGGATTAAAAGTAACTGAAGGAGTAACGTTTTCATGCAGAGGATGGTGTTTGTTTGGTACGAGCTACCAGATGAAGTGATTGAGGTGGGTGCAATTACAACATTTAAAAGGTACCTGGATGGTATATGAGTAGGAAAGGTTTAGAGGGATATGGGCCAAATGCTGGCAAATGGAGCTAGGTTGGATTGGGACGTCTGGTCGGTGTGGACAAGTTTGGACTGAAGAGTGCTCTTCTGTGCTGTATAGCTCTACGTCTCTCCTCAATGATGCAAAAAATTATATGGGTAAACTGGGCAAATGAAAAAGGATAAATCTAACACGGCCAATTGTTGTTCTTTTGGAATGCAATGAACATAGTCAGGAATAAGAAGAAATTAAAGCAGTGTAACAACATTGAAAATTAATAATTTGCCAGGGTCAGATGAAACTTTTTACAGGTGGCTGAGCTAAGGAAGGACATTGTGAAATCTCTGACCATCATTTTTCAGTCCTCTCTCTCCACAGGCACAGTGCTACAGTATTCGAGGATTGCTCATGTTTAAAAGAAGAGGAAGGGGTAAACTGAGTAATTACAGAACAGTCAGCAAGATATTCAGTGATAATGGGAACTGCAGATGCTGGAGAATCCAAGATAATGAAATGAGAGGCTGGATGAACACAGCAGGCCCAGCAGCATCTCAGGAGCACAAAAGCTGACGTTTCTGGCCTAGACCCTTCATCAGAGAGGGGGATGGGGTGAGGGTTCTGGAACAAATAGGGAGAGAGGGGGAGGCGGACCGAAGATGGAGAGAAAAGAAGATAGGTGGAGAGAGTATAGGTGGGGAGGTAGGGAGGGGATAGGTCAGTCCAGGGAAGACGGACAGGTCAAGGAGGTGGGATGAGATTAGTAGGTAGGGGCTGGAGGTGCGGCTTGGGGTGGGAGGAAGGGATGGGTGAGAGGAAGAACAGGTTAGGGAGGCAGAGACAGGCTGGACTGGTTTTGGAATGCAGTGGGTCGGGGGCGGTGGGGGGGGGGGGGGGAGAGCTGGGCTGGTTGTGTGGTGCAGTGGGGGGAGGGGAAGAACTGGGCTGGTTTTGGGATGCGGTGGGGGAAGGGGAGATTTTGAAGCTGGTGAAGTCCACATTGATACCATTGGGCTGCAGGGTTCCCAAGCGGAATATGAGTTGCTGTTACTGCAACCTTCGGGTGGCATCATTGTGGCACTGCAGGTGGAGATGAGTTCGGTGGGGCAAGAACTGGCTGAGACAATGGGTCGACCAGGGCAGGCAGGTTTGTGGATTTTGGGAAGGAGATAGAAATGGGCCATGTGGGGTTGGGGAACACCTTTACATCGCCGAGGCCAAATGCCAACTCTCCGACACCTCCTCCTACCTCCCCCTCGATCATGACCCCACACCTGAGCACCAAACCATCATCTCCAACACCATCCATGACCTCATCACCTCAGGGGACCTCCCACCCACAGCCTCCAACCTCATTGTCCCCCAACCCCACACGTCCCGTTTCTATCTCCTTCCCAAAATCCACAAACCTGCCTGCCCTGGTCGATATTCAGATAGGCAAATTATTGGAAAACATTGAGGTATCGTAAACTTTGAAACTGGCCAATGGGATTATGTAATTTGAGGAAGTAGAGAGTGGATCAAGATAACACAGTTGATGTAGTCCAACATTCGTGTGATATACTGCTTAGAAAAGTATGAAGCCACTCTTTCATTGGCAAGCTGAAACAATGATTAGCTCAGTGAATGAAAGAAAAGTGTACAGTAATGACCAACAGGTGCTGTTTAGATTGCACGGTGGCTCAGTGGTTAGCACTGCAGCCTCAGTGCAAGGGACCCGGGTTCGATTCCTGCCTCAGGCGACTGTCTGTGTGGAGTTTGCACATTCTCCCTGTGTCTGCGTGGGTTTCCTCCGAGTGCTCCGGTTTCCTCCCACAGTCCAAAGATGGGCAGATTAAGTGGATTGGCCATGCTAAATTGCCCGTAGTGTTCAGTGGTATGGGGGGGTTGGTGGGTCTGGGCAGGATGCTTCAAGGGGCGGCGTGGTCTTGTTGTCCCGAAGGGCCTGTTTACACACTGTAGGGAATCTAATCTGATCTAATCTAATCAAAGCTGTTTTCAGTGGGATCCTGCAGGGCTCAGTACTGTCCCTTGCTTTTCACGATATGTAACAAAGATTTTCAGTTTAATGCAAGTAGGGCAAATAAAAAGTTTGGAAATGATTTTAAAATTAGTAATACGGTTAATGGTGTGGAACAAAGTTGGAGGCTGCAGGAAGGTATCAGTGGACTTGACAGATGGGCAGGTAAGTGGCAAATATAATTCAGCCTGGAGAAGTGTGGGTTATTGCAGTTGATGAGGATAAAACTCGATAAAATTATAATACACTGGCTAGACGATTTGTGTTGCTCCTTCACTCGCGTCAGAAAAACACCATTTTTTTCTACAAACCTCCCAATTTTCAAGAAGTTGCTGCAATTTCACATTAATTATTCATTAAGGACATCACAGCAAGTTAAGCCCAGACATAAGAGATAGCAAGAACTATAGATGCTGTAGTCAGAGATAACACAGCGTGGAGCTGGAGGAACACAGCAGGCCAGGCAGGATCAAAGGAGCAGGAAAGCTGACATTTTGGGTCAGGACCCTTCTTCAGAAATGGGGAGGGGCAAGGGAGCTCTGGAAATAAAGACAGAGAGGAGAGGAGCGGATGGGGCTGTGAAGGTACGTGGGATGGTGATAGGTGAGTGCAGTAAAGAAGCGGTGGGGATCGGTCTTTGGGATGGATGGGGTAGATAGGTGGGAGAGAAGATGGACAGGTTGTTTCAGGTCAAGGAGGCAAGGATGAGGAGGAGGGTTGGACATAGGCTGAGGCTGGGGGTGGGGAGATTTTAAAACTGGTAAAATCAACGTTTAGGCCATTGGGCTGTCGCTCCCGAATGTGAAGTGTTGCTCTTCCAGTTTGTGGGTGGTGTCATTGCGGCATTGGAAGAGGCTCAGGATGGACATGTCACCCAGGGAGTCGGAGGGGGGAGTTAAAATGATTGGCGAACAGAAGGTGTTGTTGTTTGTTGCATACAGGGTGCAAATGCTCGACAAAACAGTCTCTGAGCCACCGTTTGGTCTCACTGATACAGAGGCCACTTTGGGAGCAGATGATGCAGTAGGCACGTTGGCGGGTGTGCGGGTGAACCCCTGTCTAATGTGGGAGGTTTGTTTTGGGCCTTGAATGGAGGTGAGGGACGGAGGTGTAAGGGCAGGTGTAGCACTTCCTGTGGGTGCAGGGAAAGGTGCCGGGGGTGATGGGGCTTGTGGAGAGTGTGGAGTTGATGAGGGAATCAGGGAGACAGCAATCCCTCCAAAAGGCAGACAGGGGTGGGAAGGGAAATATATCTTTGGTTGTGGGGTCGGATTGTAGGTGGTGGAAGTGGCAAAGGATGCTATGTTGGACGTGGAGGTCGATGGGGTGGTATGAGGGGTCCAGGGCGATTCTGTCTCTATTTTTGTTGAGGGGGGGGGGGAATGTGAGGACAGAACTGCAGGAAATGCAAGAGATGCAATTGAGGGCATTTTTGATCACTGGTGGAGGGAGTTACAGTCCTTGAAACAGGAGGAAATCTGGAATGTTTGTGAGTGGAACACCCCATCTTGGGAGCAGATGCGGTGGAGGTGGAGGAATCAGGAGCAGGGGTTCATATTCTTGTAGGAAGGTGGGTCAGAGGAAGTGTAGCCTGGGTAGCTGTGCGAGACGGTGAGCTTGAAGTAGACATCAGTTTCGAGGCAGTCACCAGAGATGGGGACAGAGAGGTCCAGGAAGGAGAGAGAGGTATCAGAGATGGTCCAGGTGAATTTGAGGTTGGGCTGAAAGGTGTTAGTAAAGTTGATGAACTGTTCAAAATCCTCGTGGGAGCACAAGGCAACACTGATACAGTTATCAGTGTAGCGGAGAAAGAGGTGGGGATCGTGCCAGTGTAGCTGTGGAAAAGGGACAGTTGCACGTACCCTACAAAGACGCAGTCATAGCTTGGGTCCATGTGGGTACCCATGGCCACCCCCTTAGTCTGTAGGAAGTGAGAGGAGCTAAAAGAGAAGTTGTTCAGGATAAGGACAAATTTCTTTAAGCAGATGAGGGTTACAGTGGAGGGGACTGGTTGGGTCTGCAGGAGGGGAAGAAGTGGAAGGCTTTTAGGCATCTGTGTGGGGGTTACAAGTGTACAGGGATTAAGTGTCCATTGTGAAGATGAGGTGTTGGGCCAGGGATTTGGAAGTATTAGAGGAGGTGGAGGGTGGGGGTGTGCCAGATGTAGACGGGGAGATCCTGGACTGGGGGGATAAAACAGAGTCAAGTTAAGTAGACGCACGTTCAGTGGGGCAGGAGCAGCCAGAGACAATGGGATGGCCGGGCTGTCAAGTTTGTGGATTTTGGGAAGGAGATAGAAACGGATAGTGTGGGGTTGATGAATGATGAGGTTGGAGGCTGTGGATGGGAGGTCACCTGAAGTGATGAGTTTATGAATGGTTTGAGAGACAATGGTTTGGTGGTCAGGGGTGCGCTCATAAATCGAGGGGGGCGGTGGGATGAGGTGCCAGAGAGTTGGCACCAGGCATTGGCTATGTAAAGGTCAGTGCGCCATACCACCACTGCGTCCCCCGTTATCCACGGGTTTGACGGTGAGGTTGGGGTCGGTCTGTGGGACCGACGGTGAGGTTGGGGTCGGTCTGTGGGTTTGACGGCTGAGTCATAAATTGTGCAAGAACCCTCCACAATGTGTTAAATAGTTATTTACCTACATCTCTAGCACACGAAGTGAGTTAAGTATACAGTCTCTTTCCTCCAAGTTGTGACTATGCTTAGATATTGTAAAATGGCAAATTTAATTCCATCATACTCCTGACATGTGCCTTGAGGAGACAGGAGACAAGTTATTCAAAGAATTCATTTTCTGACCTGCTTTTGTAGCCACAGTATTTATATGGCTGGTCCAGTTCAAACTGTGGTCAATGGTAACCTCGCAATGTTAACAGTGGAAGATTCAGCTGTGCTGTTGAACTATCAAGGCTAACAAAGAACTATCAAAGCTGTCAAGTAATTTAATTCTTCTGGGATTAAAACTTAAAGTAAATGTTTGTAAAGCTTTTATTTCAGATAAAAATAGATCTTGCTATCTCCCTCTTCTTTGATAGGAGCCTGCAGTTTATCATTTTAGGATTTGAGCTGTTTGACCAACTTACGATCTAAGATTATCGTAGTGGGGTGCCAGTTAAGTGAACAATTTGATTGACTACTTCAAGTGCCTATAGAAAACAAATGTTTTGTTTTCGTAAGAGGTCAGTTTAAGGAATTAAATGTATTATGTTTTTTTTATTAATGATGGTTTTCTTTGTGAATAGTGAGTAATCAATAAGTAAAACTTTAAAAATATTTTTAATTACTCTGTTCAGACACATCGTTATGACAAACCTAGGTGGTAGGTGGAACTTGAACCTGAACCTTCTGATCCAGTGGTAAGGACAATACCACAGCACAATAGGATCTCCAAAGTAGGTTTACAGTCAACCTGTTCAAAAAAGTGTTATGACACAGTGGGCACGGATGGGGAATGGGGAGTGTGTGCGGGAGCAAGGTAAGGGGGAAGAGATGGAGGACTGCTTCTTGTTTCCTTAGCTTTTTAATTAATCTCTCTATATTGCCAGTGCAGAGAGACAAGTGTTGCACCTACCCTACATCTGCAGCCAGCAATATGTGCCTTCATTTCAGAGTGAGCTGGGCCATTTCCAGGAAGTAATGCCATCTTGGAATGAAAATGAGACCTCATTGACTAGTTCTTCTGCCTTGGCAAAGCAGCCAACATGGCTAAAGACCCCTCCCACCCTGATTATACCCTCTTCCAGCCTCTGCAATCAGGTAGAAGGTACAAAAATTTGAAAACACGTATCAACACATTCAAGAACATCTTTTGCCTCACTGTTATCAGACTTATGAACAGACCTCTCATATGTCAGAGTTGATCTTTTTCTGCACTTCCTCTGTAGCTGTAACACTATATTCTGCATTACTCTGATGTAGTTTTGTAAGTTATAATCTACCTGGATAGCACACAAAACAATACTTTTCAATATCCCGGTACATGTGACAACAATAAATCAAATCAAATCAAATCAAAATGGTGCCAAGAATTGTCCTATTTTTGCTTTTCTGGGGGGGGAGAAAAAATCTTGAACCTATATTTTCAAGAAAATACATGCCACTTTATAGACTACACTACCACTTCTTAGCAACAGCCATATCATTATTTAGCCTCAAAGTTCAATTCTCTGGCTCTAGGCAAGGTAGAATGACCATATTTAAACTTTGATTATAAAGCTAGTTTGGTAAAGCTTCACCGAATAGCTTTTGTGCACATGTGCAATAGAGAAGCACTGTGCAAGGATGTGAAATTTCCCAGTGCTGGTAGAAATATTGCAATAGGTCAGCACATTGAAGTTCGTTGGTCTTAAAAACAAAGCTGAATCAGCAACCACAGTCACCCATAAATAAACACAACCAGAGACATTTGTGCAAGGGTCATAGAACATTCTACTTCATGAAACCTAACAAATTTCTGGAGAAACTCAGCAGGTCTGGCAGCATTTGTGCAGCAGAAAACAGAGTTACTAGCCGTGTCTGTGGGCAAAGAAAGAGTTTTTGGCAGCATTTGTATATCTTGCATTTATTTGTGTTTAATTCATCGCACTTCATTTTCACTTATGCCTATCATAAAGATGCTCTGCTTAAATGGGGTTTCGATTTCCTTAGAATCTCAATGTTTTGCTTTATTTGTGTGCTTAATGCTCCTTCATAAAGAGAGTCAGTGTTTACACAAGCAACCCTGATGTAATAACTCACACTGGTAAAGGTCAATATTCTGTCCTAACAAGTGATCTACAGCCAGCATATCACACTGCCATTCCTTCTGATAATTGTTTTTTCTGATAATGTTTACATCATTGCACTCAGTACAGCACTCAGTATTAAATATCATGTGAAATTCAAATTAAAACTATTGTAACATAAATTAGGAAGAACATTTTTTGGGTAAAGAAAAAAGATTTACTTAAAATTTCTGGAATTTGCTGCCACATTTTTGCTGTCTTTGCTACCCCTGAAACCAAATCAAAGAAAGACGTTACAATGAAGGCATCAACTACAGGTCTGGAAAAGAACAGGACAGATTGCTTTCAAAATGACATAAATTTAGAATCACTTGAGGCCCAATGAAACTTGAAGTTCTCTCTCTATGGAGTATCTAAATATCATGAACAGGTACAGAAAATAAATATGCTCATGGATGCAGACCTTTATACTGAGAGTGCTAAAATACAAGTGGTTGATGGTTGTGTTAGAGCTAAACAAAGTCCAAGTTAGACAACATTTGGAGCACTGTGAACAAAGATATATATTGATAACTTGGCAAAGGCCACCTTAGCAAAGATATATTGGCCTTGGAGTGAATGGAATTTAGAATAATCAGCAGCAATGTGATGGAAATTTCCAGGTGATTCGAGCGAACTGATGGACTGGAAGAACAGAAACTATTTCCACTGGTTGGACAGTCCAGGATGAGGAAGTATAGTTTGAAATAGAGCCAGACATTTCAGGAGTAACCTTAGCTAATACTTCTAACAGTCTTTGGATGTGCAAGTTTGGACCTTCATTTCAAAAATGGAAATTGATGCTTGATAAATTGTTAATTATAAATCTGAGACTGATAATTCTCTGGTTCACATAATCCTGACGGCAAAGGCATACTGCCACAGATCTACTCATTGTTCAGAAGGGTACAGTAGAGTAAATAGCATAATCCATTATGTACTGTATGCTCATCAGGATGGTGAGCTTGAGGAGTATAGTGGCTTTTTCTTGCTCAACTGCATTTGAATTTATGTTCCAAGGAGAGAAATGGATCATTATCCATCTTTAATACTGATCCAGGGAGTAAAAACCTAATGACCACTACTTTTTACTTGAGATAGAAGCATAGCAGATTTCCAGATAATCTTCTTTCATGATTATTCATTTGGACTTCTGGATCACCAGTCTGTTGACTATCCCTTGATTTGTGACAAACATTTATACAGGGTTCCAAGTCTCTGCTGTCAGCATTCATGTGACTGAACAGACCGATTTCCAACCCAACAGTCTTTGGGCACGAGGAAGGATGTCACTCCAGAAGGTGAGATCCTGAGTGCAGGATTTGCTTCCTTTTTACTTCCTTCTGTACCACTGCTCTGCTTCATGATTAGTCATTTGGATTCAAAGCATGACACAGGACAATGTGTCACCAATTAGAACGATCGGTAGCGAGCTGTGCCCAATCATTTATGTCACTGCTGCTGTACTTCACAAAAGCTTCACAATATGTCTTTGCAGCACTTTCTTCTCCCCTGGCAAATTGGCTGATGAAAGTTCAGAAACAGGACCTGGTAAGCTGAGACACTCTTCAGCCATTCCAATACAACGCACAGCCCGTTGCACTCGCATATTCTTTGTGTGAACTTCAAGGAAGACACTAGAGATAATGGGAACTGCAGATGCTGGAGAATTCCAAGATAACCAAATGTGAGGCTGGATGAACACAGCAGGCCAAGCAGCATCTCAGGAGCACAAAAGCTGACGTTTCGGGCCTAGACCCTTCATCAGAGAGGAAGACACTAGCATGTGTTCAATGGTTCTCCCATGGAATCCAGAGAATACGGTAGAGGGACCATTGGTAAATTTCTCTAATGCCTTTGTGTGCTGCTGAGGAAAACTCTAGATATCACTGAAGTACAAGGTCTAACAGTTACTGTTCAGAACACCAGGTTTTTAGTTGATTTGTGCAGATCGAGATTGGGTGGGTGAAGAAAGGATGTTCCCGGTGACAGGGCAGTCCTGGACCTGGGGCCAGTCTAAGCATATGTGAAGAAATTTCTTTACCCAGAGTGGTTACCCTGTGGAACTTGTTACCACAGAAAGCAGTCGAGAACAAAACTTTGTATGATTTCAAGAAGGTGTTGCAATACAACACTCGGGGTTTAAAGGGTTCAAAGGATATGGGAGAAAAGTGGGGAGACGATTGAATTGAATGATCAGCCATGATCCTAATAAATGGCAAGTAGATTTGAAGGGCCAAATGGCCATCTCCTGTTCCTACTTTCGACATTTGATTTGATTTGATTTATTGTAACCACTTACCTAAGCGCAGTGAAAAGTTTTGTAGTACGTGCAGTACAGGTACATCATAGCGCACAAGGACATGTAGGTCATAGGGTGTTTCGACACAGTGAGGCATACAAGATTATGGTTACAAAGGAGGTGCACAAAAGCGATATCAATATTAGCAAGATCCACATTATTTGAAGTTAGACAGTCCATTCAGCGGTCTAACAACGGCAGGGAAGAAGCTATTCTTGAACCTGTTGGTCCGTGTGTTCAAGCTTCTATATCTTCTGCCTGACAGAAGAGGTTACAAGAGAGCATTACTGGGATGGGAAGGGTCTTTGATGATGTTGGCAGCCTTTCCATGGCAACGAGAAGTGTAGATGGAGTCCATGGATAGGAGGGTGACTTCCATGATAGTCTGGGCTGTGCACACAACTTGCTGTCAAATACCTTTTGCCATGGTTTGTCGAAGGCTGAATGAATCTGGTATTAAATTTCGTCAGTAGTGGTGTTAAGAAAGGTGGGGTGCCAAGCAACATCCCCTCTAAGCTGCGATGGTTACACAGTGGAGGGTCTGTACAGGGTAAACTACACGGTGACACCACTTCCAGCAATGACTTCCGTTCTGTAGTCAATGGGCCTCCAATGAAGATGAAATCAAAACGAGTGGGAATGATGCAGCCGAGGTAGGGGTGTGCTCAATATATCTCAGAGATTTCTTCAACGTATATGGGATGTGGAATATTTAACTGACGGGGTCAAATCTAATATTATTACTATTACGTCAAATTGAAGAGATCAAGAGAGGCTTGAAAACTTTGTTCATTGCACTATGACAATGCAGATCATACATGTCTAAGGTGGTCACTTTAGTTTTGGCATGGAGGCAACAGAGTCTTCCTGAGTTTCCCATCTAGGTTATATTTAATGCTCACACCAAGCAGCTCTTGATCCTTAATTAGGTGAATAAACACTCATGTCGTGTGTGAGTAATCACATAGCCTTATTTGAACCCAATCCACATTTCAACGATATCTTTTTCAGATTTTCCACTCAAGACAGTTACAGTCATATCATCATGAAATATTCGCAGGATGGTGACTTCTTGGGCATCCAAATCTCTGAAAGAAAATGCAGAGACGCATGTGATTTACTGAATTCAATGCTTTGATGAACGCAAGTAAGAGTCCTGGATAGTGTTCTTGACATTTTTGTTTGTATTTTCCTGCAATGACCAGGTCCAAAGTTCCATTTGAAGGTCTAAACCCAGAGCGCGTCAAGCAGGATTTCCTCAGCCACAGGAAGCTGGCAAATCTGAAGAATGCATATCAGACTTTTCCTGCTGTGGACCATAGGAAAATAGTTCGATAGTTTTCACAGCATCAGTTGTTATCTCCTTTTGTGAATATCATTCCACTTTAAGTATTGCTGAGGAAAAGAAACATTTTATTTAAGAAATTTAAAATGCTGGCAGATTGTGTCAAACAGCACATTCCTTCGGCTGTTTACAAGAAGCAAGGTACTCAAAGTAGCCAACCAGCACCTGGTTATAAAACTTACAACTGTCTCCAACATTAGATGTGATTTGGCAATTGGGCATCATTTGCTAAACGGAATCATGAAGCAAGTAAAAGCCCGCCAATGCTAAGACCTCAGCTGGAATACCATCAGGCATTGGTGTTTCTCATCTGTTTGAATGCATGTTGCAGCTCTCCCATTGTGATGGTTCACCTTGGATTTCACAGCATACTGGAAATAATCTGGAGAATAAGCAGCTTCCACGCTTACTTTTGTTCCAGGAGATCACATATTTCTGCATACTTCTCAACAAACCAGTCCTGGTAACAGCAATGTTTGAACTCAACACACTGAACAAATGTGTCTAGTGCAGCTAACTTCATTTCATCTAATTACTCTGAAATGAATTTGGTTCTGTGAAAATTTTCCAGATTGGTCATGAACTGCCCTATACTCCTAATGCCATGTAATAATGTTGCATTATATACTTTTTGCCAGATCCCATGCATAAGTTGTTCAATATTAAAACTTTTCTCCTGAGTAACCAATGCCACCAGCAAGGTCAAGAGTAGAAATACTGTGGTAACATGATTACTTCCTAGGTCTCCTCCAAAATACAGACCGTTTTTACTTGCCCTTGTATGCTGTTCCCTTCATCATAGTGGAAAAATATCCTGGCCATTATTCCTATGTTATTTTAGTACGGTCCCAGTTGGCAATACTAGGATAATATTCTAGGCCGAACCATCCTCAGCCATTTAATCAATGAACTTACCTCTGTCATAAGGTCAGATGTGGGGATGTGGTTTGATAATGATACAATGTTCAGCACCATTTGCAACTTCTCAGTCCATATTCAGATACAGCAAGACCTGGACAATATGCAGGCAGGCTGACAACACATTTATGCCACATAAGTACCCAGGAGTGACCAGCTCCAACAAAAGAGAATCCAACCTTTGTCCTGGTATAACGGAAACCCCAACTATCAACTTGAGAACTAAAGTGAAATAGAAGCTGAACTAAATTGGCCACATAAATACTGTAGCTACAAGAGCTATGAATCTTGCAGTATGTAATTCACCTTCTGACTCCCCAGATCTATCCACCATCAATAAGGAGCAAGTTGGAAATGTAACGGAACAAAACCCTGGCTCCAACAATATGCAAGGTGCTTGACTCAGCGGCTCACTTGATTGTTTGAGGATGTGGTGTCATTCAGTTTTTCCACCATAGAGGCAGCAATGTGTACAAGTTCTACATGATTTACTTCAGCAATTCACCAAGGCTCTTTAGGCAACATTTTCTAAGCCTTGACACTGCTATCCAGAAGAAAACAGGCTACAGACACGTGGAAACAGGACCATCTCCAAGTCCTAATCTAAGCTACTCATCAATCCAACATGGAAATACATCACCATTCCTTCAGTGCTGCTGTGCCAAAATCCTGAAACTCCTTCTCTAACAGCATTATGAAGGTACCTACACCAAAATGTATTGCAGATCATGAGGATCTATTACTACACAACTGAATAACTAAATACTCCTGGTTTGGAAGCTTAACAAACTAAGTATATCTGCTCAAAAAACTAGTCCCCTGAACTCCTTCTCAGAGAAATTAACATTTCTTCTGAAGTCAACCCTGATGTTTTCTGAATTGAATTAAACAAGTTGGTTGATCCTATATTCTTCTTCAGTTCAGAAAAATTATGACCTTAAATGTTCACCTAAACTGTTGTAAATCCAACAGATGAAACATCTTTCCAATAATACCATAGAGGTCTTTAGTCACTTGCTTTCTGACAAATGCTGGATTTAGGTAACAAGGTCACTAAGAATAGTGCATTAGACATAGACTGGCAATCAAGGAGAGACTAATAGTATCAGTGATTCGTAAATAAAATTGAGCAACAAGCATGATTGTTAGACAGGAAATCTCAATACTCATTTACAAAGTATTTGTACTTTAGCCCTTTTTGTATATCTGTTGATAATAGTAAGACAAAAAAGAATGCAAGACATTCTTTGGTTGTGTTTAATAGCGACTCTCCATTAAAATGCATGTAATACATTGAAAACGTATACGTACTACAGAAACATCAGTATCATTGTAAGTACACAACACTTGTTAATGTCAGCAAACTGAATTACTATTCTAGGTGTACAGAAGAAAGAAAACCCAACAATTAAATTAACAACTCCAATACAGTACATAATGTAAAGGGCAATCACCATCAAACCGCATTTTAGTTGACAAGTGGGGACAGATCTGGTATGCATCACAGGGAAATCATTCAATGCCAAATGTACAACATGTAATTGCTGAGCAGTGTCTTTTTTTCCAAAAATTCTGAATCTTTACTAACATTTATTGGCATGATTGTAATCATGACAGAATTCCAAATGGAATGAAAAATGGTTGCCAAGTTTTGTACTGAATGGTGCTACTTGTTAACTTATTAAATACTTCCATACATACAGTATGTGAGATATATTTTACTAAGATTATTGCATTTTGCTAGCATTATGTTGCTGTAAACACACTGCAATTTCTACAAGGTAGTGCTACCCATGAATTGCAGCCGTTAAAGGAGAAAGGCTTTCAACATTTAAAGGATAAGCCACTTTGTCAGATCAATTGGAAATGGGCAACTTGTGGCTTTACCAGCATCATCTACATCCTCTCAACAAAGGAAATGGTGACATTAATACTTTCTACTGAAAGACTAAAGTAAAATGAAAAAAACCTTTTACTTTAATACCTGATGTGAAATAATATATGATGGCAATGAATCTTCTTAGGCAGTCATTTGAGACCAAGGGTGTTATACTACAGTTGTTTGCCACTATATATTCAGTAGAGACTTTACCCTCAAGGTTAAGGAAGTTACAACTCATCTTGAGCCTACAATTGCGAGTTCCTTTTTTGTAGAGGATACATTCCAGACTTGATGCATACATAGTGAGCATTCTGTTTCATTAAAAAAATTACAGAGAATTTACAACATCCAAGTAGGGCGATCAACCACATTTATATGTTGATGCTGATCCTCCATAAGCTGCAGCCTTAATCCAATGGGCTAACTGTGTTTCCTTAGCCCTTTATACCTCATAAGCTCATAATTGGTGGTTGATGGAAAATATTCAGCCTGGAGTCCGGTTACTAGTGGTGTGCCTCAAGGATCTGTTTTGGGACAACTGCTGTTTGTCATTTTTATACATGACTTGGATACAGGCATTGGTGGATGGGTTAGTAAGTTTGCAGATGACACTAAAGTCAGTGGAGTGGTGGACAGTGTGGAAGAATGTTGCAGGTTGTAGGGAGACTTGGATAAACTGCAGAATTGGGCCGAAAGGTGGCAAATGGAGTTTAATACGGATAAATGTCAGGTGATTCACTTTGGGAGGAATAATGGAAAGGCAGAATACCGGGTCAATGGAAAAATTCTTGGTGGAGTAGATGTGCAGAGGGATCTTGGTGTCCATGTATATAGATCCCTAAAAGTTGCCACCCAGGTTGATAGTGCTGTTAAGAAGGCTTACAGTGTTTTAGGTTTTATTGGTAGAGGGATTGAGTTCCAGAGCCGTGATGTCATGCTGCAACTGTACAAAACGCTAGTGCAGCCTCACTTGGAATACTGCGTGCAGTTCTGGTCGCCCTATTACAGGAAGGATGTGGAAGCATTGGAAAAGGTGCAGAGGAGATTTACCAGGATGTTGCCTGGTCTGGAGCGCAGGCCCTATGAAGAAAGGCTGAGGGACTTGGGTCTGTTCTCATTGGGAGAGAAGAAGGCTAAGAGGGGATTTAATAGAGACATACAAGATGATCAGAGGATTAGATAGGGTGGACAGTGAGAGTCTTTGTCTGAGGATGATGACTCCAGCTTGTACAAGGGGGCATAGCTACAAAGTGAGGGGTGATAGATATAAGACAGATGTCAGAGGCAGGTTCTTTACTCAGAGAGTGGCAAGGGCGTGGAACACCCTGCCTGCCAATCTAGTGAACTCAGCCACATTAGGGCATTTAAACAGTCTTTGGACTAGCATATGGATGATGATGGGATAGTGTGGGGGAGGGGCTTAGATTAGTTCACAGGTCGACATAACATCGAGGGCTGCGCTGTATTGTTCTACGTTCTATGTTCGACAACCAATCCAACTTGTTGTGTGTTGTATTGCTATTCGCTATTTTTCAATTGTAGGTTACATCGTGTTACAATTTTAGATGTTTATTGAAAAGTTGTCAAATAATTGCACACCAATTGCAATTAGCTGATTTTATTCACGTTGACATTGAAGTTGTACCAAAAGAAACAATCAACCAACAAGTTTAATCTCTTTTGTGGCTTTAGCATGGTATAACCTCCCAAGGTGCTTCACAGAGACATAATCAATCAAATTTAACACTAAACCCCTTAAAGTGATAACAGGACAAAGAAAGATGTAAGTTTTAAAGGTGCAACTAAAAAAGATGAACATGACAGGAAAATTTCAGAATGGAGTCTTAGAGTGGTAAGGTATTCACTGCAGCCAATGCTGGAACAATGAGCAGTGCTGCACAAGAGACCAAATTTGTTTCATGTGAATCATAAGGTGCATACTTCCTTGAAGTGGAGTTGCAGGTAGACAGGATGGTGAAGGCGCCATTTGGCACGCTAGCCTTCATTGGAGAGTGCATTCTGTAGAGAAGTTGGGATGTCATTTTGTGGCTGTACAGGATAATGGTGAGGCCACTTTTAGAATACTGCATACAATTTTGGTTGGCCTTCTATAGAAAAGATGTTGGACTTGAGAGGGCACAGAAGAGAGTTACAATGAATTTACTGGGACTGGACGTTATGTGCTGTAGGCAGAGGCCAAAATGGATAGGGTTGACGTTATGGAGGTTTGTAATATCATAAGGGGCATGGACAGGGTGAATAGCTACGGCCTTCTTCCTAGGATGGGGGAGTCAAAACTGGGAAGGCAAAGGTTTAACGTGAGAGGGGAAAGATATAGGACAGACCTGAGGAATAATTTTTTCGTGCAGAGGGTGGTGCATATTTGGAATGGGCTGCTAGAGCAAGTGGTGGAGTTGGGTACAATTACAACATTTAAAAAGGCACCTGGATGGGTATATGAATAGGAAGGGTTTGTAGGGACATAGGCCAACTGCTGGCAAATGGGACTAGCTCAGAATGGGATACCTGATCGATGCAGACGAGTTGGACCGAAGCATCTGTTTTCATGCTGTATGACTTGATGTTAAACATTGTTCGGTCATGCTCCAGTCATCCAAACATCAATTGTGCTGAATAAATGAAAGTTGTTGATTACAGGGTTGGGAGAATTTGCAGAGAGAAAGTGTGGATTTTCTCAGGGACTGTAAAATTATCTATTAATGATAGCTAAGATTTATTTTTGAAAGCTGTCTATTTCTTCAGCTAGGCTGAACATAATCATCAAAGGAGACCAAGTTACCATGTTTACACTGAAAATTGTGTAACAGAGAAATGCAATGCTAAAACAGACCTAAGATGTCTTCACAATTCTATCTACACATGCTACCAATTAAAAGAAAAACAATCGTACACAAGGACAGCACTACTCCAGCCCTTTCTCTTCTCTCAAAAAAGCAAAACAAGCATTTCTGAAATATAGACAAATGACTGCACCCATTTAATTTGTAATGACGTCAACATGTGGTCTAAAGCAGCCATCACATTTTAATAAGAAACAAAAAATGTGACTGCTGTAAATTAGAAACAAAAATAGAATTTGCTGGAAAATCTCAGCAGGTCTGGCAGCACCTGGAGAGAGAAATCAGAGTTCATGTTTCTGATCCAGTTCTGAAGAAGGGTCACTGGACCCAAAACGTTAACTCTGATTTCTCTCCACAGACGCTGCCAGACCTGTTGAGATTTTTCAGCAAGTTCTGTTTTTATCCCTTCTTTTAATAGACAGAAATGTTGACAGATAGCCCTGGCAAAAGCTATGGTAAGCACACAACTTTACAATTTCCCCGCTTGGCAGTGTGCTTATACAGATTAATAAAGGCCATACATTCGATCAACATCAAAGTTGCACAATATCCATTGCCTGAAACATTTATTCTGCAATACATATACACAGTTATTATAACAAATCAATTTCCAAGAGGAATTTTTGCGAAGAAAACCTGTTTAAGAGATTTCTCAATCTGATTTTAAAAGTTTCAATTCGTGAGGAAATTCATTATTTCTAAAGTAAACATTAGAAGAGAGACAGACAGACAGCCCTAATATTTAACTTGCGTGTCAGTGTTGAAAGAAAGTAACCTTCTCTGAGCTAACCAGCTGGAAATAGGCGGATTTTTCTTTTATTGCTTTCCATTTGCAAAATAACGTCCTCGTTTGTGAAGCGAAAAAAGAGATTTCAGTGCAGAACAGACCTGCTCAATACTGACCTTATTGGAGCAGAGCAACCATTCTAACATTCAGGAAGTAACATCGCAGCCAGGGAAGAGGAGGGGGATAGCGAGCACAAAACAATTAATGGACGCATTCGGACTTTGCAATGAAGTTTTCGATTCTAAATAGTGGTGGGAGACGTCAGGCGCCACAGGGTTTCGTTAAAACACTCGGTGCATGCCTGGTCCGATCCACCCGCTCCCCTCGGCTTGGCCAGCCCGCACTTTGTTCCCAGTGTGTATTCGGAGAGATCCCTCTTTTAATTGAACTTCAACCGAACTTTCTACTCACCCTGTCCCC
The DNA here is from genome assembly GCF_030684315.1 of Stegostoma tigrinum. Lineage (NCBI taxonomy): Eukaryota > Metazoa > Chordata > Chondrichthyes > Orectolobiformes > Stegostomatidae > Stegostoma > Stegostoma tigrinum. The sequence goes on along the minus strand of NC_081357.1, from coordinate 61,233,565 downwards.
ATGACCCAGTCGATTTCGCTGAAGAAAGGGAAAGTTCCATCAAGAAAACGCCAAGCCTTAAAGCACAGAGAACGGGCCACATTATCATTAACAGCAGCAGGGAAGAAAGTGCGGCGGGACAGGCTTAAGATTGCTTGGAACGAACTGGCAGGTTTCCCTATGTGGTTTGGGTGGCGCAGGTCCGTGGGCGGGACATATTCATTCACTGGGTTAGAGGCTCCACCTTCTTCAGTCAAGTTGCAGCCGGCACTCCAGTAGCAAGCCAGCAACCTGTTATCTCCTTTGTACAAATCTTCCCTGGCCTCTGGTAACCCACTCAATCCAATGTGAGGTTTATTATCCTCCGACACTTCCGCCATTTACAATCCGACCCCACCACCCAAGACATTTTTCCATCCCCACCCCTGTCTGCTTTCCGGAGAGACCACTCTCTCCGTGACTCCCTTGTTCGCTCCACACTGCCCTCCAACCCCACCACACCCGGCACCTTCCCCTGCAACCGCAGGAAATGCTACACTTGTCCCCACACCTCCTCCCTCACCCCCATCCCAGGCCCCAAGATGACATTCCACATTAAGCAGAGGTTCACCTGCACATCTGCCAATGTGGTATACTGCATCCACTGTACCCGGTGCGGCTTTCTCTACATTGGGGAAACCAAGCGGAGGCTTGGGGACCGCTTTGCAGAACACCTCCGCTCAGTTCGCAACAAACAACTGCACCTCCCAGTCGCAAACCATTTCCACTCCCCCTCCCATTCTCTTGATGACATGTCCATCATGGGCCTCCTGCACTGCCACAATGATGCCACCCGAAGGTTGCAGGAACAGCAACTCATATTCCGCCTGGGAACCCTGCAGCCATATGGTATCAATGTGGACTTCACCAGTTTCAAAATCTCCCCTTCCCCCACTGCATCCCTAAACCAGCCCAGTTCATCCCCTCCCCCCACTGCACCACACAACCAGCCCAGCTCTTCCCCCCCACCCACTGCATCCCAAAACCAGTCCAACCTGTCTCTGCCTCCCTAACCGGTTCTTCCTCTCACCCATCCCTTCCTCCCACCCCCAGCCGCACCCCCAGCTACCTACTAACCTCATCCCACCTCCTTGACCTGTCCGTCTTCCCTGGACTGACCTATCCCCTCCCTACCTCCCCACCTACACCCTCTCCACCTATCTTCTTTGCTCTCCATCTTCGGTCCGCCTCCCCCTCTCTCCCTATTTATTCCAGTTCCCTCCCCCCATCCCCCTCTCTGATGAAGGGTCTAGGCCCGAAACGTCAGCTTTTGTGCTCCTGAGATGCTGCTTGGCCTGCTGTGTTCATCCAGCCTCACATTTTATCATCTTGGAATCTCCAGCATCTGCAGTTCCCATTATCTCCAATGTGAGGTTATCCATTTTGGACCAAATCAGGACAGATCAGGGTACTTTCTAGATGATATGAAGTGCATTCAGTGTCCAAAGGTTATGTAGTTCTGGTTGCCACGCTATAGAAAGGATGTGGATGCTTTGGAAAGTGTGTAAAATAAGTTTACCAGGATGGAGCCTTTCTTAAGAAGGGTCCCGACCCAAAATGTCAACTTTCCTGTTCCCCTGTTACCGCCTGGCCTGCTGTGTTCTTCCAGCACCACTCTGTGTTATCCTTACTGGGATGTTGCCTGGATTATAGAGGTTGGACAAACTTGGATCATTTGCACTAGAGGCTGAGGGCTTACCTGATAGAAGTATATAAAATTATGACAGTGTGGATAGTCAAAACGGTTTTTTCCCAAGGTGAAAAGTTCCGGGGCATGGATTTAAGTTGAGAGTGGGAATTTTAAAGGAGATTTGTGTGTCTGATTTTCTTTTTAACATTGAGGACTATAGGTGCCAGGAACGCGCTAGCATGGGAGGTGGTGAAAACAGTTACAATAGCAATGTTTATGAGTTATTTAGTCAGACACATTAACAGGAAGAGACATATAGACCATGTGCAGGCATGTGAGATTAGTTTAGAATGGCAGTCTGGTCAGCACAGACACGGTGGGCTGAAGGGCCTGTTCCTTTGTTGTACTGTTCTATGTTCCATGTTCAATGCAGATTTAGGGTTCAGGTGCATGGTTCTTTTAAATGCCATGAATAGGGGGAGAAAATAATTGAGAAAGCTAGTGGAATGCTGGCCCTTAATTCTAAAAGGACCTCAAATGAAAGGATACAGAAGTTATGCTGCAGTTATACAGGACTCTGGTTAGACCCCACTTGGAATACAATGAGCAGATCTAAGTACCACACCTTAGGAGGGATATATTTGCCTTGGAGGGACTACAATGTAGGTGTACAAGAATAATACATGGACTGCAGATATGATGAGAGATTGTGCAAGCTGGGCCTGTTTTCTCTCAAATTTAGAAAATTTAGGGGTGATCTGATCAAAGTCTTTAAGATAGTAACAGGAAAACAAAGGGTAGGTGAAGATAAATTTCTTTAACCCAGAGTGGTTCGTGTGTGGAATGAAGCGTGTGTGGTGGATGCGGGTACAGTTATAATGTTAAAAAATGTTTAGACAAGTATGTGAATAAGAAATGTTTGCAGGGATATGGACCAGACACAGCCAAGTAGACTCGTTTAGTTTGGGATTATGGTCAGCATGGACTGGTTGGACCGAAGGGTCTGTTTCTGTGCTGTATGACTCTATGATTCTATAAACTATTCCCATTGGTTGGAGTTTCCAGAACTGGGGGCATAGTTTGAGAATTATGGCTAGTTCATTCAAGAGAAATGCTAGGAAGCACTTTTACACACAAATGACAGTGGAGGCAAGATCACTTTTTAATTTTAAGTCTGAGATTGATAAAGTTTTGTTAAGCAGAGGCATTAAGGGATATGGACCAAAGGCAGGTATATGAAGTGAGGCCACAGATCAGCCATGATCTCATTGTATGGTGGAACAGGCTTGAGGGGTTAAATGACATACCCCTGTTCCTGTGCCTGTCTGATGGTGCTCCTTTAATAATGGACATTTTTGGTTTCCTTATTGAATGGCACTGAATTTTGACACTCACCCTTCAAACAAACAACTGCAAACAGATCGGTGACCCTGGTAGTTCTGCACTAGTTTTTTTCTCCAATTCCCAGAATCGCATTGTTTTGCTCCTTTACAAAAAGTCATTGTGGAGGGCAAGATGGAGACGTTGACTTTGTTTTCTTGTCCTGAAGACACCAGACTTTGTTCTTATGAAGTGTTAAAATCACTTGGAGACATAAGGATGTGCAGCAGAGAAACAGGCCCATCGGTCCAACTCATCCGTACCGACCAGATTTCTGAAATTAACCTAGTCCCATTTGCTAGCATTTGGCTCATATCCCTCTAACAATTTTTATTCGTACACTTGTTTTAAATGACCTAACTGTACCTGCCTCAGCCACTTGCTCTGGCAGCGCGTTCCCATGTATGCACCACACTGCGTGAAAAAGCTACCCTTCAGGTCCCTTCTGAATCTTTCTGCTCTCACCTTAAATCAATGACCTCTCATTTTGGGCTCCCCTCCCCTTGGGAAAAGACCTTGTCTATTCACTCCAGCCATGCCTGTCATGACTTTATAAACCTCAATAAGGTCACCCCTCAATCTCCAATGCTCCAGGAAAGATAGCCCCAGCCTTTTCAGCCTCTGCCCATAGCTCAAACACTCCAATCCTGATAAAATCCTTGTAAATATTTTGTGAACCCTTTCAAGTTTCACAGCATCTTTACTATAGCAGTGAGACCAGAATTCAACACAGTATTCCAGAAGTGGTCTAACCAATGTCCTGTACAGCTGCATCATGACCTCCCTCAATGCACACACCAATAAAGGCAAGCATACCGAATGACTTCTTCACTACCCTGATGACAGACACTCCCCATTTGGTTCAGTTCAAGGTGTTTTTATCCCCCATATATTGCGATCAAGTTTGCAAGTCCTAAGGTTGGCTTTTAGATTGTCTTTATTATCTACGTGTGGATTTCCTGTGGTGCTGGTACCTGTGCTCAGCTGCCTGTAGAGCTATGCCACTCAGTGAACCTGAGCTGTGATGAGCGTACTCTCACTGCCAGATATGCAGCACTTTTCAGGAACGTCTACACTGGGGCTTCGTTCTGTCACTTGATGTTGCACATAGACCTCAGCCAGTGAAGATGGAATGCTTCTCAGGAAGGGTCTAATGTCAAGGGTTCTGAGGAAGGGTCACTGGACCCAAAACGTTAACTCTGTTTACTCCTCCACAGATGCTGCCAGACCTGCTGAGTTTTTCCAGCAACTTTGTTTTTGTTCCTGATTTACAGCATCTGCAGTTCTTTTGTTTTTTTTTATGGAATGCTTCCAGCTGCTTTTTGTGCTGCAGTAGGTTGTCCATAGAGTAATGTAAGAAACCCTGCCTAGTAGACATTGATCTTTATTCTAAGACAAACTCCATGCACTTTCCAAAGGAGGTGGAGTGAGCCTGCCACAACTTGAGCTTGCTTTTGCTTTGCATTAGTTGATTTTCATTGGTGAATATACTCCACAAGATATCAAGGCCTTTGTAATGAACTGAGAGATGTGTTGCTGATAGTGACTTTGGAGTTTTGGCGTATTTGACTATGGCATGATAATGCAACATCTTTGTCTTCTTCAAGCTTGTTGTTGGGCCAAAGTGTCCTGAGACTAGGGCAATGCAATCAATGAGCAGTCAGGCGTATGGAGTATGTGCTATGACAGTACAATTGTGTTCCAACAAGAGTTCACTCAGGGGCTGATCAGGAACCTTTGTGTAAGCTTTGACCATTTGCAAACTGAAATAGTTGCTGTCGGTCCTGAATTCAATGTGTACTCCTGTATCAGGACCTTTGATTCTGGAGCCAATACTCAACCTCTCTTGGTGCAGTCAGTGACAGGAAATGCATCCAGTGACTGCCACTTTGCATGACTCTATCCAGTGTGAAATGACGGAATGCCACTGATTATCTTTTCAGAGCAGCCATGTTTTGTACAGAAACCTCCACAGATGACCCTGTTTCCTATATTCAAAACCTTGGCCAGTTTAGCAAACACCATGTGGAAGTCCTTGCTCTGTTCAGGAGACTTGGCTTAAATTTAACATCCAGTTGGAACAGAATCCACACTGCAATTCTTAATACATAAAGCAATGAGATATGTGACAAACTGAATAAGAATAACCTTTGCAAGAACTGTTCCTGCTGTTGAAAGAAGTGATATTCCACAATTGATTCAGAGATAATGGGAACTGCCGATGCTGGAGAATCTGAGATAACAAGGTGAAGAGCTGGATGAACGCAGCAGGTGAACACATCCAGAAAAATGGGTCTAGACCCGAAACATCAGCTTTCCTGCTCCTCTGATGCTGCTTGGCCTGCTATGTTCATCCACCTCTACATTTTGTTATCTTATATCTGATATTCCACAATGATTGTCACAGATGGACTTGATTCCTTTCTGCTTGCTATGATGAGTCATGAGGGTGAGTTTGAGGCTGAGAGTGCAGAGCCTTTGTTCCAGATTAGGGAGAAGGTATCAGTGAGGTCCATGACCACCTAAATACCCCATACTTAATATTTCAGGCAGGATACTACCATTTTCCAGTGACTTGGCTGAAGAAAGCTGCTGTACAGACTTTGTGAATTCCACTTGAAAAAGATCAAGAACAAACACTTCCAGAGTGTGGTGCTGTGGAAGTGACTCAATCATATCATTGTACACCATGAATTCTTAGTTTTAAAGATTACTGAACTGTTCTTTCCAATGAGAGATTACCTCATGCCTGTTGGAAGCCGATCACTACCTGCTGAAAGGATTAATGTCACAGTTCTGTTTTTGAGGCCATAGACCTTCATGTGCGGCCTTCTGGCATTTTTATTTGAAGCTCTTCAACTTGTTCCCCCACTTGGTTCTTCATCTCTCTTAGTTTGACCTTTAATATGTGGTTAGTGTGGTGGTATCTCACACTCCTTGCTTATGATTTCTTCTCAGATTTGTGAGATTTGTAAGTATTGTACATTTTGTCTTACAGTTTGGCATTGGTGTTGTGATCAAAACAGTCTTGGTACTTCTCTTTAATGACCCCTAGGACATCAGATGACATGCTGCTTTCACTTTGTAGAAAGTTCAATGGCAGTATTGCTCTTGAGGTTACCAGCAATTCCTGTGGCTAGATTGTGTCGCAGTTCATGTCTTGACCATGTCTGTAAGAATAGCTACATCAAGCTTTCCTTGTGACTTGACTCAGCACCAAATGCCCTTGGATTTTATCTTCAAAGACACAATACTCCTGAGAAGCCAACAGCCAGAGGAGCATTCTGCACTACTGAGGGAGTGAGTAGAACAGATGTTAAAGAGATTTCCCTGCTGTTCAATAAACAGTCCAATATGTACCAGTGTTTGGATATGGAGTGGATTGATATTGTTTTCAGTTTTTCTTGTTTGCAGGCAGATTATGTTTATAACCATTAGACGAACCTTCCTGTATTTAGAGAGAATGAGCTGGATGTTGCTCTGCCAATACTGTGGTATCACATTGCTCCTCTCAGTGTATTATGCTAAGGCATCGAAACCCAGTGTAGTGATGGTCAGCCTGGTGGACCGCATAGAATATGAGTTCGCTGATTGGGGCCGTTAATCTGATCAAATCATGGAGTCATGGTTGACGTTAGGAACAGGAGCTGGACCAGTGTTAAGGGCTCGCCGCATGTAAATAAAGTGTGACATGGTGACAGGATATCAGCCTTTGTGGAGTTATTTCAGTGGTGACGAGAGAAAAAAATCCACTCCTGAAGAAGTTGCTCGCAACAAATGTCTTTGCGTTGGGATAAGTATTTCTGGCAGCATGCCATTATAGAACGTAGATCAATATAGCACAGGAATGAGCCCTTTGGTCCATGATGTTATGCCAAACATGACACTAAACTAAGTTAATCCTTTCTGCCTGCCCTTGGTCCATAACCCTCCATTCCTTGCATATCCATGTGCTTATCTAAAAGTCTCTTAAATGGCCCTATTGTATCAACCTCCAGCACCACCCCTGGCAGCATGTTCTAGACTCCTACCATTCTCTGTTTAAAAAAAAAACTTGCCCCTCAACTCTGGGAAGAAAATTCTGACTGTCAACCCTGTCTATGAATCTCATAATTTTATAGACTTCTATCAAGTCTCCCCTCAGCCTCTGCTGCTGCAGAGAAAACAATCCAAGTTTTTCTAGCTTCTCCTTACAGCGCATGCCCTCGAGTCCAGGCAGCATCATAGTAAAACTCTTCAGAATCCTCTCCAAAGCCTCCGCATCCTTCCTGTAATGTGGTGCCCAGAATTGAACACAATACTCCAAGTGTGGCCTAACCAATGTCTTATAAAGCTGCAACATTACATCCTGATTCTTGTGCTCAGTTCCCTGACCAATAAAGGAAAGCATGCCATATGCCTTCTTTACCACCCTATCGACTTCCATGGCCACTTTCAGGGAACCTTGACTCATTCAATCTTGCTGTTAAAGACTGAAGTATCTATGTTGTTTTGACTGGGCAGATGACATGGGGCAGATGAAAGGCAACAAGTAATTATCCTGATGGCTTATGAGCCCACAGCTTTTTTGGTTATTAGGAGCCTAATGTTTCCTGAGGCCCCAGATACTAAAACCTTTCAAGAGTTCCTCCCACCCCAAGCCGCACCCCCATCTACCTATTAACCTCATCCCACCTCCTTGACCTGTCCGTCTTCCCTGGACTGACCTATCCCCTCCCTACCTCCCCACCTATACTCTCTCCACCTATCTTCTTTTCTCTCCATCTTTGGTCCGCCTCCCCCTCTCTCCCTATTTATTCCAGAACCCTCACCTCATCCCCCTCTCTGATGAAGGGTCTAGGCCTGAAACGTCAGCTTTTGGGCTCCTGAGATGCTGCTTGGCCTGCTGTGTTCATCCAGCCTCACATTTTATTACCTTTCAAGAGTTGTTGGATTTAGTTAAGGAACATTGTGCTCCCTCTAATTCTGAGATGCTATCAGTTTTGCTCAGCAATTCAAGAACCAGGAGAATCCGTGTTGGGATTTTTGTCTAGGCTGAGGCATATGACTTGGTTTAACCCTTAATGAGATGCCATGAGACTGCTTAGTATGTGGGATTAATGATGTAACCAGGCAAAAGCGCCTAGTAGCTGGAGCCCAACTGAACTTCAAACAGGCACTATAACTGGCCTTGTCATTAGAAAATACAGCAAGAAGAGCATATGAGTTACAGGATATTCTGATGGAAGTGTGATGGAAGTGCCAGGCCCACTGAGCCAGGGGCACACCACTTGAGTAAACACAGTTGCATAGCTTCACTCAGGACATATCCTGAACAGAGGGACTTGAGGTCAGCACACAGCAAAACCTCAAAACAAAGCCTAGCCTAGGCCAAACAGTTCACATTTTCTTCAGAATCCAGACTGGCAGGCCTTTGTAGTTGCTGCTGGTATGCTGACTCAAGGCAGCAAAAAAGTCCCACTGGACCTGAGTTGAGTAAGAGAACTCATCGGCTGGTATCCTGGGAGAGTGCACATCCTGGAAATTCTACCAACATCTGGCCTGGAACATTTACATTTCTTAGCATCATCCAAATCAGAACCAATCAAAATGAACGGCTGGTTAAGTGATCACCTGGTTCTAATGGACGTTGATACCGACGTTGCTGTATCAGTGACTGTAGAACTGGCCCTTAACAAAATTCAGCCTGGACTCCAGTCCTCAAGATTGTGTAAGGCCTCAGCTGGACTGAGAACCTACACTGGGAAACTTTTATAGATTAAGGATATAACTTAGCGTCCAGTTTCCTATGAGAAGCAGCTGGTTTAGTTACCACTGATTATCGTAAAAGGATCTGGCCCAAGCCTGAATGGATAAAATGGGTGAGAAAGATTCACCTTGAATGGCTCAACATTTTCCCAATTGGAAAATGGCTGCCTGACTGAAGTCCTAATTAAATACCCGGACGTTTTTCAGGAAGGTCTAGAGACTGTCAAAGAAGCCAAGGCCACCTTGCATGTTGACCAGGAAGCAATTCCAAGATACTGCAAGGCCCACCCAGTATCATTTGCAGAAGTAGGGGCAGAAATCAGGAGGCTGGAAAGTGAAGGAATCATCAAACCAGTCCAGTTTGTGGAATGGGCAGCACCAGTCGTAAAGCCGGATGGGTTGGTTTGCCTTTGTGGAGATTTTAAACAAACAGTAAACAGCTTCTCGCAGCTGGATAAATACCCAATCCCTCACTGTAGAGGATGGTACTTTATTGTGCAGGACAAGAGTGATTGTCTCAAGCAAAGGTCACAGCCAGATACTGACTGAGCTTCACCAGGGTCACCCAGGGGTGTCCAAATGTAGATGTTGGTGAGAAGTTAAGCCTGATGGCAGGAATGGATGCAGACATAGCCGCGTTGGTGGGCCAGTGCCCAGAGTGCTAACAAGAACCAAAATTACCACCAGCAGCTCCCCTACATTTGTGGGATTGACTGGGTAAACCCTGGACTCAGTTACACGTTGACTATGCTGGCCCTTTCATGGGCTCAACGTTCTTAGTCATTGTGGATTCCCATTCAAAGTGATTGGATGTGCATAGAGTTCATTCGTTAAACATGTGAATGACAATATAAAAGCTGTGAGCTCCTTTTGCAATACCCGGGCTCCAGAAGTGTTGGTTACAGACAGTGGGCCATCATGTACCAGCAGGGAATTTGAGTATTTACCAGCAGGGAATTTGAGTATTTACCAAAGTAGAATGGCATTCGGCACATAAGGACAGTTCCATGCCATCCATCGTTTAATGGTCTGGCAGAAAAGGTAGTCCAAACTTTGAAGGCCGGCTCAAAGAAGCAACTTCATTTGCTCCAACCTGTCGTGGTTCTTGTTTGACTGTGGAACCAGCCCTCATGCAACTCCAGGGATAGCTCCAGCAGAGTTGTTAATGGGATGGAAGACTCTGCACCAGATTAAATCTGATTTTCCTGAACCTGGAGGAGAGGGTGAAACTGAATCAGGAACACCGGTGCCAGACACCACACTACACTAAGCGAGGGAGACAGTTTACTTCAGGGTACGAAGTTTGGTGTTGGAACCATGGAAATGACCCTGCATGGCTAAGAGGCATGATTGACACGTGGTCAGGTCCCTTGGCATACAAGGTTCTGGTCGGCGAGGTGTTCCTGAAAGAAGCATGTGGGCCACTTGTAGGTGGCAAACACACAAATGGGGCAGAAGCAAAACATACCTGGCCCCTCAGAATAGCCAGAAAGGAACCCATGGGTTCTTCCCCTCCATCTAACGCCAAAGAAACCTTGGAATCAGAGATGGACTTAGTGGGTGTCGCAGCCTTGATGCCTTTACTGCCTGAATAAGAAGGTGCATTTCTTCCAAGAAGCTCTGGGCACAAGAGGCAGGCTACAGTCTGATACACACCGCCTGTATCTGAAGCTGAGTCTGAGCAACCGGACCTGGTGCAAAAATACCCCAGGAGAGACTATAAGACAAAGAACTGGCCTACATCCCAGGCCGTAGAGGGGAGGAATGTAGTTACTGTAACAAGGTTAGCCAGGTGAACTTCATAGAATATGTGTTTCCTGATTGGACTAGATTAACAGCCCAGGTCAGGGAGTCCTGGCTGACAGATATAAACAGCAGTGTCAGAGGTTCTGTTCACTGAGATCTGGCTCTGAGGGAGCTGGACCAACATCAAGTACTCTCCATATGTAAATAAGGGGTGATGGGATACCAGCCTTGTGGAGTTACTTCACCAAGAATAAATTTTTTGTCCTTGTGGTTTGGTGAGGGGTTCTCTAATTATCTCACTGAGGGCTTCATAGAATGCCTCTCTAACCTTGTCTATATGTGTCATTGTTGGAACATTAGTGTCATGCGTGTTGTATACTGATTACTGGCAAGATTCAAACAAGAAACCATGAGTCAATCAGTGATTCCTGTAGGAAGTGAGTCAAGCTTATGTGGTAATTTGAATTGAATGGCAAACACTATGCCTCGGTCTAGGTTGTTATTTGCCTTAGACTCACCAATCCTGTAGAGGTTGTCACCAATCTCAAGCTGACACTCAGTGAGCCTGGTTTTGTTTTGGATGTTGTAGATGTATCTGTGCAGTGGTCCAGGTGAGAGGCTTGTCCTGCACTCTGGTGTCACATCGGTGTCTGAAAGCGTCCTGACATTCCACGAACTGACTTTTGTGTGATGGTTGGTCATCTGGATCTTCACATTTCAACGGTGTGAATGGATGACCGGCTGTGATCGAGGACAGCAGGGTGTGATTAAAGTTGCTTTATTTCCCCTTCTCTGAACTGGGGAGAGCAGTACTGAACTGGAAAAGATCTGCCCTCTCTCGCCTGAGGTGGATACATACTCCACATTCGACCCGTTACGTCAAGAGCACCTGTCAGCAGGGCTACAGCTGTAAGCTGCTACTAGCATCCCCTACCTGTCCCACCCATTGCCCAAGGATTGGTGTCTCTTTTGTTTTAGTCAAATAAATTGCAAACAAAGTCACGGATGAATTTGCATATATAACAAATGTGGGTGAGGTTTGTGTACAGCCTTGTCACTCCCTCATCCATGACAGTTGATACTACTTCCATCTGTGAGGGAATGAAAATGGATGCCTCAGAGGAAGCATAAACACTGTTAACAGCTCAGTGGGTATTTTCTCCAGATTACAGTCAGGCATACACCGGAGAACATTTTACTGCCACCTCTTCACAACTAGCCAAATAAGAATTATCCGAGGTCGCCGACACTCAGTTAATAAAAGATATCCCTTATCTATGCGTTCAGCAACTTCAGAGATTTGTAAAAATGCACTACAAGGTGTCTTCATTCTTCAATACTTCAAAATTTTCTCATGCGGCCCTGTGCCAAATTTTGTTTGATAATGTTTCAATGAAGTGCCTTGAGACAATTTCAAAACAGGTACCAACAGATTCAAGGATGGCTTCTTCAAACTTATGATCTGACGTCTCATTTATTTAAGTTGATCTTTCTTTGCACCTCCTCTATAGCCGTAACTGTATTCTGCGTTCTGTCTTATTACCCTGATGTACTTACGGAAGGTATGGTTTATCCAGATAGCAAGCAAAACGATACTCGTCACTGTGTCTCAGCACATATGACAATCGTACATCACATCAAGACATTTTACAATGTGAAGGGTGTTGTACAAATTCACTTTGCTATCATTGTTTAGTATTTAGTGAATCAACCTGTGGTATTTTTTAAATTTCCATTGACTAAACAGCTGGCCTTGCAAAATGTGAGTGGAGCAAAATTTTCTTTATTTTTGTAAAGTTCAAATCAGAGTACTTTCAGTAATCATTAGGAACGAATTCATCTCAAAATACTGATTTTAACAGATTCAGTGTAGTGTGCATTACTTCAGCTGAGTTTCCAACTTCAGCTGGAATCACACATGAGGGAACCACACAGCAGAGTGACAGATAGAGTCAGAGTGTAAAGAATATCCCTGTTATCCACTTTAGAACAGTTGGTGAGATTAATACTGTCAGTATCCAATTCCAGTAAATTTTCTTGATGGAATATAATAGTGAAGGGAAGGCAGCTAGGAAAGTACAATTGGAGAAAATAATCTTTGGTGCGTTTATAATGCACTAACTGATTTGAGGCAAGCAGCTGCAACGTTAGTTCAAGCCAGACAGTACCTTGTTTATGCTGCTTGATACCATGTGGAATTCTGCCCAGAAGTAAAACCTGCATTAACGTGCTTACACACATTTGCAAAGCCTTTCTCTCTCTGTCCTGTCATTTGAAATGTTAATATTTGAAAACAGGAGGGAAATGACCAATTTTGATTGATCCCACATAATTTTAACATGTACTTAAGGACTCCCTGAGTATTTTATACTCCAGGTGCTGGGCTTGCCTGCATATGATGCCAAACCCAAAGTAATAGGAGACTGTCTCCACCAGCCATGAGACCTACACTGGTACCCTTCAATTATCTTTAATTACATTGTAAAATTGTACCAAGGGCAATCTTATGACTTTAGCAACCAGCTTGAATTTAACCAATTTATATCTTCTTTATTCTAGCTAACACTTTTGTCTATCTATATAGGATAGATAACATTGAACAGTGCAATGCTCTTCCTTTCTTGTTGATACCCAAATTCAAATTTGTCCAAATTTTGGAACAAATATTTCATTTGCGAACAGTTAATGAGGATTCATATCAATTTTTTTATTATTATTGTGATAGTAATTACTCTGTTGAGTTATCAGAATGCTCACACAGCTAAAAATACAATTTGAAAGGCAAAGCACAAAAAATGTCCACCTCCACAGGAAAATCCATCTAACAATAAATGCCCCTGTAGGCCTATCCTTTGCTACTGGCATCTTCTACATTTCTATCCCGATATATCATGTATTTTGTGTTGGTATTCAACTAATTGATCTTCAGCATCTTGTGGAGACGGTTAAGGATGATGGGATGGTGTGAGTGCTTTTGAAATGCACAATCTCAGTTTAATACAGACTTCTGATCCAGGATTTTACTTGCCGACTCTTGGCCCAGTGTGGCGGTCTTTTGGTCCGGTGTGGAAGTTTCTCGGCCTGGTGTGGTGGTCTTTCAGCCCGGTGTGGTGGTCTTTCGGCCCAGTGTGGCAGTCTCTTGGCACAACGTGGCCGTCTCTTGGCCTGGTGTGGTGGTCTTTCGGCCCAGTGTGGCAGTCTCTCAGCCCTGTGAGGTGGTCCTTCGGCCCGGTGTGGTGGTCTTTCGGCCCAGTGTAGTGGTCTTTCGGCCCGGTGTGGTGATCTCTCGACTTGGTGTGGTGAACTTTCAGTCTGATGTGGCAGACTCTTGGCCTGGCTCGGCAATCTCACAGTGGTCCATCATGGCTGTCTCTTGGCCCGGCTTGGTGGTCTTTCTGCGGTACATGGTGGTCTCTTGGCCGGATATGGCCTCAGTGTGAACTTCCAGTGTCGAGGTGATTCCTCAAAGTGCTGTCCCACCATGTCTAAGCACTGAAGAAGGACTGTAATGTTTGAACTCTCAGCCTTATTTCTTCATTGCCTGCAATGCATAACTTTTTATCTTATTTAGGATGTAATATGCTATATTATAATTATTGCAAAGTTTAACTTTTAACTTTTTTTTATTTATACCTTGTTCTTAAGTCTCTGTATCTAGGTATTTGTACGTAAGATGGCTCCTGGTGTGGTCACATTATACACTTTTCACTGTACTCCTGTACTTTTGTACTTGAGGACACCTGACAATAAATTGTGGGGGAGTTTGTTGGGGGGTGCGATGTAGGGATTGCTGCATGGTGTGTTAATGGCAGCTTGAGACAACTTTCACCCCCACCAAGGTGACTGGGCTGCTGTATTAGCCAATAAAGAGGGAGGTCAGAAAGAACATTCTCATTCACAGGCAAACTAATGTACTGTGTCAGAAGAACATCTACAGTATCTCTTCAGTCTGGTCAAAGGTCTTTTTGGAAGCAGGTTTCAGGAGGAGGAATGAGCAGGTCCTTTTACTCCAAGGTCTCAGTGGTTCATGAGAGGACACTAGTCTCCAGCTGGAAGGAAGGATGTTATAGGGAATGGGAATAAGCTGCTGCAGGGTAGGATTGACGTGTGATGGAGTAGCATCCACAGGCAGGGAGGCAGAAAGCAGGGAAAAGAGACACAGAAGTGAGGAACAAGGGGTGGAAGGGTCACCATGGTGATGACCTTAGCGAAGAGTCTACCTCCTGAGAAGATGCTAGGTGGAGACTTCAGAGTGTCATTGCTGCAGGCAGCTGTGCCTGGCCAGGCAGATGTTTACTAATCCGTATGCCCTCACCGAGGGTTTGGAGGAATCATCGTCTTGGTCTTCCTGTGGCTATAAAGGATAAAGCAGCTGCAGACATCGGGATCCACTCACAGGCAGCATCATCACCGTGTATCACAGGGTGATAGACACTCTATTTGAGAAGTTAGGGAATGGTGTTGGATCACAGCATTTGGGAGCTCAAGGTGAATGAGATCAGCTGCCCTTGTTGGGTTCCCTTAGGAGAAGGGAAACAGAACAAACAAATCTTGGTTGTGTTAGACGAATGGGTCCGGGTTTGGAAAAGGATAATCAATTTAGGAAAATGTAGCGTTACGCACATTGACACCTTGCATGCCGGATGTACATTCTCCTTATTCACACACAAAAAAGAATTAAGACCAGTGATGAAAGAAAGAGACCTGGATGTTTAAGTGCATCACATAACAATTCACAACAGAGAGACACAAAATGTACATTTTGTTTTCTTCTTCAAAGGGTTGCCAGTTCTGGTTTGATTAAATTCCTGGAAACCTTATCATGTGCCATTTGATCATAGGACAGCTGTGATGTTTAGTCACATGACAAATGATCACATGGCATGCGCCCCCTGTTTTCATGTCAGTAAGTTCTCAATAAAGTATTTGACCCTTTTATTGTGAGCTGGATAATATAACTTGTAAATTAAAGATAAAAATCAAAACATAATAAACCTTAAGGATGGGATATTTAAATAAAATTTATATCTATGACATTTTTCAATGAGAAACATCAAATAAGTATTTCTGAATCAAAAGGAACATTTTTAGAATATGTCACTTTGAACAAGTGATTTCATATAATTTTATGACTTTTTTCAACACACTGTATTCTGGCCTTTTGTTCTGAGAAGTTCAAAATAATTCAGATTCAATGTGCTCCAGCTTCATTGCTGTACTCCATGTGGTTGCTGATCATATACCTTGTTGCCTGGCACCTGATGACAGTGCAGCAGTCAATGTGGCGCCCATAATATATATTTGCATAACAATTTGTTTCCAACCCTTAACAAATAATATAAAAAGCATACAGCCCTCTTTCTTTACAAAAATGTAATATATATATTACATGTATATATAATTATATATTATTATTATATAATATTATTATATTCCTCTATTACAGCACAACTGCCCCATATCCGAAGATGAAGCATTGACGATTACATTTAAGAGAGGCTTTAAAGCTTGCTTTCTCTTCTCAAGAAAACAATATTAGCAGTTTCATTAGAGCGCCTTTAGTTATCATTGTCGTGAACTGTTTCAAGTTTGTTGTTTAGTCAAGACTTGATACAAGAGCACCCTCTACTGGGCCAACTCTTCACCACCCATTCACCGCTTTCACTTGTCCGGAAATAGCACAGAATAGTCATAATGCTATACATTACAAAAATAGACCCTTTGGTCCAACTAGTCCATGCCGACCATGTTCTCAAATTGAACTAGTCCCACTTGCCTGCTTATGGCCTATATCTGTCTAAATCATCCCTATCCATGTACCTATCCGAATGTCTTTTATAACTGTACCTGCTTACCTCATGCTGCCCCATCCCATCAGAATGCAAAAAAATAAGAGCCTTCATGCCCAATGTCCCCTATAGCATGTCTGTGTGTGTGGCCATACGGCTATTTGGAATGCACCACATATTGAAACCAACAGCTCACGCAAAGGCTGGAGGGGAGCATCAAATCCCAAGAGCAAAATCCAAGCTGCAAGTGAGAGTGGGAGAGAGTTAACCTCTGATTGGAAGAGCAGAGAAGAGAGGAGAGAGTGAATATGTATTTGGAGGAGCAATAAGCTCGAGCCAGAGGGAAGGAGAGGTCCACCCAGAAGTGAGCAGTGTGTCAGAAAGCTGGGAGCTGCAGAGCTGGGCAAATCCTTAGAGTCTGGTGATAGACTGAGATTAAGAGGATGAACATGCTCCCAATTACTTATTCAAAGACTGTGGGAGGGGGACACACATGGGAAATTTTCCCAATAATTGGTGATTCTTTGAAAGTGGCTGAAGAAAATGATGCCTGTGGAATGTTTGACTACCAGCCCTAAATGAGCAAGACATAAGGTGTTCTGTTCCAGAAAGCCAGTGAAATATGGAACTGGGTCCAATCCAATACAGATCCAGCTGAGCCAGAGTATTTCACTATATTGATTCACAGGGGTGGATATTACAAGCATAGTCCTCCTAATGCAACTGCCATCATTTTAAATGTAAATAAAAAACGAAAGAACTGCAGATGCTGTACATCAGGAGCAAAAACAGAAGTTGCTGGAAGAGGCCAGCAGGTCTGGTAGCACCTGCAAAGAAAAAATCAGAGTTAATGTTTTGGGTCCGGTGACCCTTCCTCAGAACTGTAATTGTCCTTGACGAGTGAAAGTGAGTCCTCTTCTTGAACTACTGCAGTCGATCTGGCATAAGATGCCCACAATTCTGAGTAGAAAGGAGCCCAAGTGTTCAAATACATTTGCTGTAATATTGTTAGGGATGCAAATGATGTTTTAACTTTCATTATAAAGGGATTAGAATAAAAGAGTAAAGTGATATTACTACTGTTCTACAGAACTTTGGCGAAGCCGTAGTTGAGTATTTGGTGCAGTTTTGGTCTTACTACGTTCGCAATGAAGATTCACTAGGCTGATTCCTGGATTGAGGGGATTGTCCTATGAGGAGAGATTGGGTGGACTAGGCCTACATTCCTGATAATATTTAAAATTCACACCAAGAAAAATGCAAAAATGTCATGAGAAGATTTATTTTACTGCTCATTGGTTTCCTTCCTTAAAACTCCTCTAAATTGATTGTTACAACTAGAGAATTTTTAACTATTGTGACATTAACTATTGTCTAACAGTAAGTAGTTGGAACATCCTATATATCTCTTCAACCAAGTGATGTATTACATCATTGATTTGTATGTCTTCAATGTAATAATTTTTGATAGGTCTTAATAATGAATATATGCATTTCATCAACACCCACATACCGATTAGGGATGCTACGTGTGGGCAGCACAGTGGCTCAGTGGTTAGCACGGCTGTCTCACACCGCCAGGAACCCGGGTTTGATTCCAGCCTCGGGCGTCTGTCTGTGTGGAGTTTGCACGTTCTCACCGTGTCTGCATGGGTTTCCTCCGGGTGATCTGGTTTCCTCCCACAGTCCAAAGATGTGCAGGCTAGGTGGATTGGCCATGTTAAATTGCCCATATTGCTCAGGGGTGTATAGCTCTCCTGTTCCTGTGATGCTGTTTGGCCTGCTGTGTTCATCCAGCTCAACACCTTGTTTTATCCATGATCTGCTGCCAGCCATCTCAAATGGACTGTAAACTTGATGTTATACAAAGATCTTCTATGTATGTATTAAAGTGCTCTGAGTTTTGTTTATCTATCACACCTATGCCTGTTAGTCTTTATCGTCTCAGAATTAAGTGGTGTCTTGATTTAAAAATAACAGTACTCGTTTTGAAGAAAGTGCCAGCCATGGCTCAGTTTATAATACACTTACTTATGAATTCCAGGTTCAAATCTCCATTGTGCATGACTACAAAAATCAAGGCTGCCACTTTAGTGTAGCACTGCAGGAGTACCACACTGTCAGACATGATGTCTTTCAGGACATACATTAAACTGAGGCCTCTTAACTACCTCATCTATTTACAAGTGAATGTATAATAGTTGTTTTGAAGAAGACTGGGGTCGATTCCAGCCCTGGGTGACTATCAGTGTGGATTTGCACGTTTTCCTCGTGCCTGCATTGTCTTCCTCCGAGTGCTGTGGTTTCCTCTCATGGTCCAAAGATGTGCAGGTTGGGTGGATTGACCATTCTAAATTGCCCATAGTGTTCAGTGTTGTTTAGATTAGGTGGGTTATAGGGGTAGGGGTCTGGGTGGGATGCTCCAAGGGTCTTGTTGGGCTGAAGGCTCATAGAGTTATACAGCACAGAAACACATCCTCTGGTCTTGTCCATGCCAACTAGATATCCTACATTAATCTAGCTCCATTTGCCTCCATTTCGCCTGCATCCTTCTAATCCCTTCCTATTCATGTTTGTTGTGATTGTATCAACCTCCATCACTTATTCTGGCAGCTCGTTCCAGACACACACCATCCTCTGTGAGAAAAAGTTGCCCCTTAGTTCCCTTTTACACCTTTCCCCTTTCAACATAAACCTGTGCCCTATAGTTTTGGACTCCCCTACTCTGGGAAAAAGGCTATAGCTATTCACCTTCTCCATGCCCCTCATGATTTTATATACCTTTTTAAGGCAAGCCCTCAGCCTCTGATGCTCCAGGGACCTTAGCCTCCTGGTGTCCTGGCAAATATTTATCCTGAATAGACATCACAAAAACAAATTATCTGGTTGTTATCAGAGATAATGGGAACTGCAGATGCTGGAGAATCCAAGATAACAAAGTGTGAAGCTGGATGAACACAGCACGCCAAGCAGCATCTCAGGAGCACAAAAGCTGATGTTTTGGGCCTTGACCCTTCATCAGAGCAACCTCTGATGAAGGGTCTACGCCCGAAACATCAGCTTTTGTGCTCCTGAGATGCTGCTTGGCCTGCTGTGTTCATCCAGTTTCACACTTTGTTATCTGGTTGTTATTGCTGTTTGTGAGAATTTACAGAGTGCAAATTACCCAACATATTTTTTACATTACAACAGTATCCATACTTCAAGAAGACATTCAAATGCCCAGTGATTATGGAAAATACCAAATGAATGTTAGTTTTTCAAGTCTTTCTTTCAAATCCTCCATGACATCATGCTGACAAAGCATGCCAGGCTGCTGATGGAGAGAGGGAGAAGGGCATGCAGTGGCAGTCCATTTCTGACCAGGATGTTCAGGGAACTGTCATTCCACCACAGTGAATTCTTTGATCTGATTGGTCAGCCTCCTTGTAGATTTGAACATCGTTCAAAGCAACCAATCTCCTTTAGATGGCGCCAGATTCAATGTCATGTTGGAGTAGAGGGAAGCAACACTGTGGAACGTGCCTTACCTTCGTGGGCCCTTGTTTGTAAGATACTGATGATCCGTTCACCATTGATGGCAAAATTATATGCCATTATTTTTCTCCCTTCCAGGTAGTTCCTGCTTTGTAAACTCTCTTATCTTTCATTTTGAAAAGAAATATGTGGTTACTTTGACTCCAAACTACTCTTCCATTTTAGAAACTTAAACTTGTGATCAACTTTCTGCCCCTCTCTATTTTGTCCCTTTTTTAAGTTAAAAATAAATCAATTCAACCACAAAGTCCTATTTTCTCTGGACCCACTGTCATTCATGTTAGAAATAAATATTTTCTGACTTTTCCAATACTATCCACCACCTTCTAAACTTAAAAGTAATTTTTAATTGAAGACTTTAGCTCCTGATGCTGTCAACAGCCATAACAGATATATTGCTTTCAAAGTTATAAACTCCTGTAAGACAATTTTCACTGTATAACTTCCATTAAATTCCCTCATTATTAAATTTGTCTTTTTTTGTGTTGTTTTATTTCGATGAAAGATGTAAGATAGAGATTTGTAACTGGTTTTCCATCTGGGTTTTCAGCTCCAATGAGATTAACAAAATGTATTATTTATTGTATACTTTTTATTCTGATTGAAGTGTATTACCAATAACATGTTAGCAACGGCGAGTGGTCTCACAATATACAAGATACTGAGTCTGTAGGTGGCGCTGTAACTGCAATGTGACATGATCCACTAATTATAATGAAACAGGACTTAATATCATGTGATTGTCCCCAACTCACCTTCAACAGCATCTATGTATTTATTACAAAGTGTTCTCGCTCATAGTCAAACAGGAACTTGCCCACAAAGACAGACAATAGTGTGAAACATCCTCAACATTCTGAATTTGTAAATATTCTCCTGTCAATCACACAAATCTGCTTAAATCGACTAGTGAATGTGATTATTGGTGTAATGGTTCACCGTCACTAAAGTAGTAGCTTGGCGAGGAATGAATTCCAAGGAAGTACTTAAAACCTATAGGAAGAATGGATTTTATAGACTGCAAGTGTAATGGCTGATTCCTAGCATGTCTGAGTCGTGTTAACACTGCTTACGCATGAATGTGAAGACCAAAGTAAAACTTGATCTTCACTTTTGCCCCACGAAAATGAAATCTGACTGCTCCCTGCTTTCTTTATGCCTCTCCCCAATCTGCCCCCATTTTCAACAATACAGTCTATTCCTCTGCCTCTGTGCAGTACCACCTCCCAACTGATCGTAAGCAAATATAAGTCTGAGGATTGGAAGCAGGCCATTCTGTCCTTCAAGTCTGCCCTGCTATTCAATGAGATCATGGCTGATCTGACAATCCTTAATGCCGCTTTCTTGCCTTTTCCCTATAGCCTTTGATTCCCTCATTGATTCAAAATCTGTCTATCTCATCCTTGAATATACCTAATGACCCAGCCTTAACAGCCCTCTGTGGTAAAGAATTCCAGAGATTCACTACCCTCTGACAGAAGAAATTTCTCTTCACCTGTGCCTTAAATGTTCAACCCCTTACTCTGATATATGCTGTCTGGTTCCAGACTATCCCATAAGGCGAACAACTTTTCTGTATCTACTCTATTCGCCCTCTAAGAACCTTGTATATTTCAATAAAATCACTTCTCATTATAATAAATTACAACAAGTACAGACCCAACCTACTCAACCTCTCCTCATAAGACAGTATTAGCCCAATGAATCTTCTCAAGATGACCTTCAGTACCACTATATCTTTCCTTAGATAAGGGACTCAAAAATGTTCACAGCATTCCAGGTGTGGTCTGACTAGTGTCTTGTATAGTCCTAGCAAGAATGGTGGTAACATTTTGATTCAGTAAATGGCTCATGTTGTGAAAAACATTGGCACAGAATTAATGAACTTAGTAGTTTGCCTCTGTGCTGGGTGATACTGTGTAGCAATTTGTTATTTTAGTTTAATACTCAGTATGATTACCAATTTCCTTAGTAGGCAAGAATATCTCGGGGTGATCTGAAATACAGCACATTTTAGTTAACAGTGACTCTCACAGGTGACTCTCCATTTCAGAACTTTGGGGAAATTGTAGCACAGGACTAGTAATTTGGTTGTATAGCCCAGAAAACTTACTGAAGCTTTAGAAATAGGATTCAGTAGTGGACTATCTGTACAAAATGGATATCCCTCCTACTGTCACTGGAGTGCTTGTTACACTTTACTTTCTTGTACAGATCTTCATTCAGTCTTTCTAGAAGAACAGCCATGTGATTTGATGAAGAGGAGCAAGTGTGACTATGCTGTCATTGGGAGCCAATTGGGTAGTAAAAGGGCAATTGCTTCTCGTAGCATTCAGAAACCTGAGATAAATTTCTTAATAAAGACAGCTGGCACTTGGCTGTCGGGTCTCATGGACTGTCAGAAAGTAATCAGACTTCCATTTCAGTCAGATAAATTTGCTATAATGGCACTGAAATGGGCTTTCTTGAGATGGTCTTCACTAATAAGACAATTAATTTCAAAATATTACAGTCAGTATGTTACCATTTTCAGGTATAGAGTGTGATGACAAAAAAAGTTCAGTAGCATCTGGGATGAATTTTCTAATGCCATCTTCTGTTTTTTGCATCAACAAATTAACACTGAGATGTTAAATGTGTTTCTGAGGTAATCACATGGTGAGGTGAAAGTGTTCAACACTGCTGGGACTTGCTGGCTTACACACCACTTGAACCATATTTAAGGCCAAACTACAAACAACTTTAGAACTGCAAGCAAGGAACGGCCTTTCACACTGTGGTGCCAACAGTGAAAATGTCACTTATGTTGTGATCCTAGCTACAGGAAAAGTCAGATCCCAGAATTCTACTTAGCTCCACAGATCATTTTTGATGCATGTGCTGGCCAGATGCAGAAACATTATGGCATGAGACTGCAAAGTTTCTTTAACATCAGAACACACAAAAGACTAAATCAAAGATAACAAGAACTAAGCTATCTAGATACATAAGACAGTTCAGAAAAATATTAAAATACACAGCAAAGTAAAGTTTTAATCTACTTTACAACACCATTGCTTTACAGAATTTCAGTTCTAGATAAATTAAATATTTAAGTACCTCTGCTGAGATAACTTATCCCCTTAACTGCATTGCAAAAGCATTTTTTCTAAGAGATAAACTATGTTTGCTTCTGACCCCAATCAGATTGCATCCAAATTGCCTTAAAAATTTCAGTCACAAGGTTATCTAAACTCAAATCAATCCTTAATTGTTCCAAACTGTAAACAAGTTAATGGCCTTCAATGTTTATCCTATCCACCATAAATAACTATCCTATATAAATTTTAATATATAATGCCGCAAGATCATAAGGTGTAGGAGCAGAAATAGACCATTTATCTCGTTTACTCTTTCCTGTCTTTAATGTGCTTATGCTGATTCGTTAATTCCCACATCCACTTTCCTACCTTATTCCCATTATCCTTGATCCCTTTATACATTAAAAATCTATCAATTCCCACCTTGAATATACTTAATGACACAGCCTCGACAGCCTGTTATGGTAATGAATTCCACAGACCGACTAACCTCTGAGAAAACAGGTTTCTCTTCGTCTCTGCCTTATTCTGAGATTAAACCCTCAGGCCTTGGACTCTCCCAGAAAAGAAAAACAAAACTTTCCATTTCTAACATGTCAAATCACTAAGAATCTTACATGTATCGATAAGGTAGCGTTTAATTCTCCAATGAGGACAGGCTCAACCTATTCAAACTGTCTTCATAAGAAAATCCCGCCTTACCCAGAATCTATCTAGTGAATGTCTCAGGACTGTTTCCAAATCCAGTATTTAAATATGGAACCAAACATGTTCATAGTATTCCATAAGTTGTTTAACTAATGCATTGTATAGTTTTAGCAAGACTTCCTTTTTTATATACTTCTCTTTTGAAATTAAAGACTGTTGAAATAAAAGTTCATTTTTGTCTTCTCTGTTATCTGTTAAACTTGGTTACTAGCTTTTAAATTCTTGATTTAGTGTTTCTATTAATACTCCAAGGGGTTGCAGTCACCTGCATACTGGATTAAGTCGCAGTTCCAGAAGGACCACTCTCTCCGTGACTCCCTTGTTCGCTCCACACTCCCCTCCAACCCCACCACACCCGGCACCTTCCCCTGCAACCGCAGGAAGTGCTACACTTGCCCCCACACCTCCTCCCTCACCCCCATCCCAGGCCCCAAGATGATTTTCCATATCAAGCAGATGTTCACCTGCACATCTGCCAATGTGGTATATTGTATCCATTGTACCCGGTGTGGCTTCCTCTACATTGGGGAAACCAAGCGGAGACTTGGGGACCGTTGTGCAGAGTACCTCTGTTCGGTTCACAACAAACAACTGCACCTCCCAGTTGCGAACCATTTTAACTCCCCCTCCCATTCCTCAGACAACATGTCCATCATGGGCCTCCTGCAGTGACACAATGATGCCACCTGAAGGTTGCCCTGAGCCAGAAGACAAGCCGAGGAATGCAGAATGAATTTAGTGGCGTCTCTCCTACACAGAATAAGTGACAACACCTCTGCTACCTCACACTCACAGGACCACCACTCAGTCACGTTGCTATGCATGTGCATTCCACCAAGGCTCATAGACTACTAATTTCATTACAGCATGCATCATGGTTGCTCAACAGTTCGTACCCACCTTGTTCTCCAAAACTATGCATCCTTCCTGCCCTCTGTACTCCCTACTTACTCATAGCAGACACCTTATACTTGGCCCATGTATGTTTACCAGCTGCTTTTATACCCACTTCCATTAGATTCAATAACCTATTTGTCCTTGGTCTCACTGCATAAAAACAAATGGCCTCATAACTAGGCCTAAAGGTCCAAGAATGGCTGGGCGGGGTCATCTGACATCTCACTCCCTCTGAAGAAAAAAAATCTTGGTTTGGCCTGAGAAGAACAGGATCACTTAGGTGGAAATGTGGAGGAGTCTTCGAAGGTTAACTAGGATCATCCAGCATATGGAGGGACTGCCCGATGAGTGAAGGCTAAACAGGTTGAAACTCTACTCACTGAAGTTTAGCAGAATAAGGGATGAACTCATTAAAATATACATGATTCTTAAGGGGCTTGACAGGATAAATGCTGAGAGGATATTTCCCTTCTATGGGATCATCTAGAACCAGAGGGCATAGTCTCAGAATAAAGCAGTGTCAAATGATGACTGAGATGAGGAGGAATTTCTTGTCTGAGGGGGTCAAGAGTCTTTGGAACTCTTTGCCACAGGGAGCTTTGGGGATGTAGACCTGATGATTATTTAAGACTGAGATAGATTCTTGACCATTAGGGGAATTAAGGGTTATGGGGAAAGGCCAGGAAGGTGACTGTGAGGAATGTTGGATCAGCTATGATCCCGTTGGATGGCAGAGCAGGCCTGAGGGAGCCAATCACCTACCCGTTCCTATTGGCGTTGCTGGCTGGCCAGCCAGCATTTATTGCCAGTTCCTAGTTGCCTTGAAATGGTAGTTTTGAGCTGCCTACTGCTATAGTCCATTTCTTATAATCTTATGTTCTCAGTACTATGCCTGGTACTTCCATAGCATTTACAATCACGATTGAATTCTAGGTCCAGCAGAACACTCAGTGCCTGCTGATATGCACAAGGACCTGCATTCTATCATTTTAGCCATGGATGCTTAGTATCACTAAGCAAAATGAGATGGGCAAGGGGCACCTCAGCCTTATTTCAGCTACCCCTTCCTCTTGGAGAGGCAGCATAGTACTAACGGGCATCCAAAGGGGAGGAGAGCAACACACAGCTCCTCAAGAATACCCCCACAACCCCAAGAGCTCCTCAGAACACTTCAGAAGTGCCCAAATCTTCCATCTCCCCTCTGCGATTGCGAATCCTGAAATAATACAAACCAAGGAAGTGAGACTTCTCAGGGGAAGAGGATTTCCAGCAAACTGTGGTCATTCTGGCCCAAAGAAACCTGGGATTACCGCCCACATCTTCTAACAGAAAGACCCACAGAGATAGTAGGAACTGCAGATGCTGTAGAGTCTGAGATAACACGGTGTAGAGCTGGATCTGACATCCATTTCTGAAGAAGGGTCTAGGCCTGAAACATCAGCCTTCCTGCTCCTCTGATGCTGCTTGGCCTGCTGTGTTCATCCAGCTCTACACCTTGTTATCACTGAAGGACCCACAGCACATATTCCCTCCACTGTAGCACCCACCCCACCTCAACCTTAGCCTTAGTAGCAATGAAATGAAGAGGAATAAACACAGAATGCACATAGGCAGAGTGGGTGCTACATCAATAACATATCACCTCAGTCATTATGTTTTCAGTTGTGCTGTTATGATATCTTCTATAGTATTGTATTTGTTATTAGATCTAGTGAGGTTGCTACCACATGAGAGATTAGCAACCTCTTCAGTCATTCCTCCATTGGAAGAAGTTGTAACGGCCAAGCATTTCTCACCTCTCTCAAACAACCAACTCAGAACATCAGTGGTGAGCAAGTTATTGAGGGGATCCAGAGAGACAGGATTTGCATGTATTTGGAAAGGCAAGGACTGATTAGGGATATCCAGCATGGCTCTGTGCATGGAAAATCATGTCTCATTAACTTGAATGAATTTTTTGAATAAGCAATAAAGAGGGTTGATGAGGGGGAGCTGTGGATGTCATCTATATGGACCTCAGTAAGGCATTTGACAACGTTCCTTGTAGTAGACTGGTTAGCAAGGTTAGATCACACAAATACAGGGAGAACTAACCATTTGGATACAGAACTAGCTCGAAGGTAGAAGGAAGAGGGTGGTGGTGGAGGGTTGCTTTTCAGGCTAGAGACCTGTGACCAGTGGTGTGCTACAAGGATTGGTGCTGGTTCACTTATTTTCTTCATTTATATAAATGATCTGGATATGAACAAAGGAGATGAGGTTAGACAATGTGCAGAAAACACTAAAAGTGGAGGTGTAGTGGACAATGAAGAAGGTTACCTCAGAGTACAACAGATCTTGATCACATAAGCCAATGGGCTGGGGAGTGGCAGATGGGGCTTAATTTAGATAAATGCATTTAGATAAGTGCTGCATTTTGGAAAGGCAAATCAGGACAGGACTTTTACACTTAATGGTAAGGTCATGGGGCATGCTGCTGAGCAAATGCACATTGGAATGCCGATTCAGAGTTCTATGAAAGTGGAATTGCAGATAGATAAGATAGTGAAGAACCTTTTGCCATGCTCAGTACATTGAGTATAGGAGTTGGGAGGTCATTTGCAGCTGTACAGGACATTGGTTCGGCCAATTTTGGAGTATTGCATGCGGTGCTGGTCTTTCTCCCACAGGAAAGATGTTGAGAACCTAGAAAGGGTTCAGAAAAAATTTACAAGGATGTTGCCAAGGTTGAAGTACAGAATAAATGTTGATTTCAAATGTCTCCGCAGGTAAAGGTTCATTTTATGTCTTGCTATTTCATGGCAGCACACTACCTTAAAGGTTGGGAGATGTGCAATGGGCAGTTCACATGTCCACCCTCCCTCATAGTGCATTGGTATAGCTGATAGTGCTGATAAAGCACTGCGCCTCATAGATTCAATATTATTCTAGAGGGTTGCTCAAGCATTCAAGACAATTTCGCAGTCTACATACATTCTAAAGCATTGCAAGGTTACAAATGAAGGAAAGGTCAAGAGAATATGCCTCAGGTGCATCTTCACCTGCTGTAATGAGGGATTTCTATACATACGGTATCACATATCTTGGTAGATGCATTAGAGCCGCCTGACTGCAGAGCAAAAGTACACCATCTCACTGACTGGTTCTGTAGGCAGGTGCTGAGGAAGGTGATGTGACTGTGGTACCTGGTTTGCTTCAGGACATGGTTGAGCAGTTTCAAGGCCAAAGAGATTACAGGAGAGTTGCAGTGGGAGAGAGATCCCCTGAGGTTGGTCCAGAGGGAGGAGGATCTCCTAAGATGCTGCTTGGCCTGCTGTGTTCATCCAGCTCCACACTTTGTTATCTCAGATTCTCCAGCACCTGCAGTGCCCATTATCTCCCATCTTACTGACTGGTGCTTTTTCCCAAGTGGTTATGTATTTATATTTGGTCATGGAATGTGGGTATTGCTGGCTACACCAACATTCATGGCCTATTATAATAAAATGTGAGGCTGGATGAACACAGCAGGTCAAGCAGTATCTCAGGAGCACAAAAGCTGACGTTTCGGGCCTAGACCCTTCATCAGAGAGGGGGATGGGGTGAGGGTTATGGAATAAATAGGGAGAGAGGGGGAGGCGGACCGAAAATGGAGAGAAAAGAAGATAGGTGGAGAGAGTATAGGTGGGGAGGTAGGGAGGGGATAGGTCAGTCCAGGGAAGACGGACAGGTCAAGGAGGTGGGATGAGGTTAGCAGGTAGATGGGGGTGCGGCTTGGGGTGGGAGGAAGGGATGGGTGAGAGGAAGAACGGGTTAGGGAGCAGAGACAGGTCGGACTGGTTTTGGGATGCAGTGGGTGGAGGGGAAGAGCTGGGCTGGTTGTGTGGTGCATTGGGGGGAGGGGACGAACTGGGCTGGTTTAGGGATGCAGTTGGGGAAGGGGAGATTTTGAAACTGGTGAGGTCCACATTGATACCATTAGGCTGCAGGGTTCCCAGGTGGAATATGAGCTGCTGTTCCTGCAACCTTCGGGTGGCATCATTGTGGCACCGCAGGAGGCCCATGATGGACATGTCATCTAAAGAATGGGAGGGGGAGTGGAAATGGTTTGCGACTGGGAGGTGCAGTTGTTTGTTGCGAACTGAGCGGAGGTGTTCTGCAAAGCGGTCTCCCACCCTCCTGCAAAAATTCCATCCCCTATTACCAATTCCTCCGTCTCCGCCGCAACTGCTCCCACGATAAGACATTCCACTCCCGCACATCCCAGATGTCCAAGTTCTTCAAGGTCCGCAACTTTCCCCCCACAGTTATCGAGAACGCCCTTGACCGCATCTCCTGCATTTCCCGCAACACATCCCTCACACCCCGCCCCCGCCACAACCGCCCAAAGAGGATCCCCCTCGTTCTCACACACCACCCCACCAACCTCCAGATACAACGCATCATCCTCCGACACTTCCGCCATCTACAATCCGACCCCACCACCCAAGACATTTTTCCATCCCCACCCCTGTTTGCTTTCCGGAGAGACCACTCTCTCCGTGACTCCCTTGTTTGCTCCACACTGCCCTCCAACCCTACCACACCCGGCACCTTCCCCTGCAACCGCAGGAAATGCTACACTTGCCCCCACACCTCCTCCCTCACCCCTATCCCAGGCCCCAAGATGACATTCCACATTAAGCAGAGGTTCACCTGCACATCTGCCAATGTGGTATACTGCATCCACTGTACCCGGTGTGGCTTCCTCTACATTGGGGAAACCAAGCGGAGGCTTGGAGACCGCTTTGCAGAACACCTCCGCTCAGTTCGCAACAAACAACTGCACCTCCCAGTCGCAAACCATTTCCACTCCCCCTCCCATTCTTTAGATGACATGTCCATCATGGGCCTCCTGCACTGCCACAATGATGCCACCCAAAGGTTGCAGGAACAGCAACTCATATTCCGCCTGGGAACCCTGCAGCCATATGGTATCAATGTGGACTTCACCAGTTTCAAAATCTCCCCTTCCCCAACTGCATCCCTAAACCAGCCCAGTTCGTCCCCTCCCCCACTGCACCACACAACCAGCCCAGCTCTTCCCCTCCACCCACTGCATCCCAAAATCAGTCCAACCTGTCTCTGCCTCCCTAACCTGTTCTTCCTCTCACCCATCCCTTCCTCCCACCCCAAGCCGCACCCCCATCTACCTACTAACCTCATCCCTCCTCCTTGACCTGTCCGTCTTCCCTGGACTGACCTATCCCCTCCCTACCTCCCCACCTATACTCTCTCCACCTATCTTCTTTTCTCTCCATCTTCGGTCCGAAGCTTTTGTGCTCCTGAGATGCTGCTGGGCCTGCTGTGTTCATCCAGCCTCACATTTTATTATCTTGGATTCTCCAGCATCTGCAGTTCCTATTATCTCATTCATTGCCTATTGCCAATTGCCCTTGAGAATGTGGTGGTGAGCTGCCCTTTTAGACTGCTACATTGCTTTGACAGAAGAAACACCCAGAGGGCTGTAAGGAAGGGAGTTACAGGAGGTCCATGCAGGGCAGATTATGTGTAAGTGCCTAAAAGTGAGATCACCCAAATGTAGGCATTACATGGATAAGGAGACATTTATGTAACAACACAAAAGGTCAAGGCCTACAAAAAAGCAAACTCTACTCATCTTTTGCATTAAGCAATTGCCGCTTGCCAAATTACCCACAATTTTCGAAAATTAAACAAAGTCCAAAGCAAAGTCCAAAGATTTTCAGAAGAAGGGTCCCAAGCCGAAACATCAACTTTCCCCTTCCTCTGATGCTGCCTCGCCTGTTGTGTTCCTCCAGCTTTACACTGTGTCATCTCTGACTCAAGCATAAGAAGTTTTTACTGTCTCAAAGTCCAAGCCTAGCCCCTTCTTGTGGTAGCAAAAGTGATGATTTGGTTTATGTTGCCAGGCCCTGCCAGAATGGTGCAGGCAAGGTACGCTAAACGCATTCTTCAGTAATGTGTCTTGAGCTCTTGTGGCAAGATGGTAATGTGTCAACGTCTGAGCTGGAAGGTCCCAGTTTGATTTCCACATGCCCTGGAGGCATGTCATCACATGCTTGAACAGGTTGCTCAAAATATATAAATGAAGATATTTTACATACAAGAGGTCTCAGTTTCAGCTTACTGCTGCTGAATAGTATCCTCAAATAAACTTTAGGTACGACTCTCAATTGCCAAGAATCTCCAAATTCAAGATAATACATAGAATGAGCCTTTACCTGCAGAGACACATGGAATCGTCTTTGATTCTGTACTCACAATATGGGTGCAAATGTGGAATAATGAGTACAGGCTAGGCCCTAGTGCTTTACCTGTACAATGCATTTAACCTCAGTATTGTTCCTCTTTGAAGGCCTTGCCCTGGCTGGAGTCCTCATGGCTCACCTCAAGGTTCAAATTGCAGGTGACATGACTTGATAAAAGTTCATTTTCTATTAATGATTGTACAAAGGAACAAAATTCACATTGCAGGCTTCATCTGAATCCTTTCTGAAGGCAGTAACTGACCAGTGAGGGGGTATGGTTTCACAGGCATTGTCAAATGTCTGATGCTACATCTGTGTGACATCACAAAACTTATGTTACTATTTGATCATGGCAGGATGAATGTCGATGAGCCTGGCTCCACCTTCACCAATACTCAATCTATATCTTCTGAACAGATGTCTCAATGAAATGATAACAGCTGAGATGACTGACCTTAACAATCACAACTATTGTACTAGATACGATTGTTGACAATGCTTTCCAAGACTTTACTGCAGATCGAGCGTACACTGTTGGAGCAGATGTTAGACTGGTTAAGACCATAAGAAATAGGAACAGGTGTAGGCCATTCAGACTGTTGAGCTTGTTCCACTATTCAACAAGATCATGGCTGATCCAACATTTCTCACATCACTTTCCTGCCTTGATTCTCCTCCTGATCAAGAATCTATCTATCTCAGCCTAAAATGTACACAAGGATGCTGCCCTCACAGCTTTCTCTGACAAGGAGTTTCAAAGATCCACAGCCCTTTGACAGAAGGCATTCCTCCTCATCTCAGTCTTAAATCAATACACTTTTATTCTGAGACTATGCTTTCTTGTCCTAGACTCTCCCATGAGGGAAATCATCCTCTCAGCTTTTACTCTGTCAAGCCTCTTAAGAATCCTGTACGTTTCAATGAGGTCACCTTTCATTCTTCAAAATTCCAGTGAGTAGAGTCCTGTGTAATCGTTGGTCATAAGATGATCTCTCCACAGCAGAGATCATCCTAGTGAACTTTCTGTGGCTGGATCTGTCTTGATTTTCATATATAGTTCGTGATGATTCATGAGCAGGAGAAGTGGTGAGGTGTCCCCAGAGCATGTGCAGTAGCAGAGATGAGTGAATTGTGGTCCTGTGAGTGTGGGCTAGCAGAGAGAAGATGGTGGCCCTTACGCTCATGGAGTGTAGGCCATCACTGATCTTCTTCCTGAACTGCAGGGCATTCATTTTAACCTGGGACACAGCATTGACCCACGGTGATCTGTGGATCCAGGCTGGCTGTGTCTGGCCAAATCTGCAGAAAAATGTGTGGCCCTTCTCTCCACCACCCTGTCAGGCAACAGCACTAGGTTGCAGTGTGTTAAGCAGTGATAATGGTTGAGTATCACAGTATGAATGTCAGTTCCTGGTTTGCAACATCTGAATACAGTGGGCAGCTGGGTTTAAAGTATAGCACAAGCAGAGTCATCTTGAAGTACCAGCAGAGAGGAGCATTTACACTTCCTTTGCCACATGAGAAAGGTGACTTGGAGCTTGGTTGTGTAACTCATGAGGTGCAGAGTTGAACGTTGCTTGAGCAAAGTTGTTGTGAGCCATGGCAGACCGATCACCACAAATCTTACTCGACAAAATACTTTAGCTCAAAATAGGGAAATTACTACCAACAATTTTAAAAAGGAATGATGAAAGTACCTATGTTTTGACTTTTTTTCTTTAGAAACATGATTAAAAACATTGTAGAACTTTAGAATAATATGCAATGGAATCATTGAGTGCTTTCATAAACTGCTTAACAACAATACGCTTTCTGAAAACTAAGATTCTGTAGTTAGTACATACCCAGTATGGTTGATTTACTGTCAGTTTGCGTCAAGGCATTGGTAGAATTGATTTTGCATTAGAAGTGGCAACCCTAATAGATAAATACTTCCTATAAATCGAGTCTTCTATCAACATTGACATTTACATTGCTTGGTCACTTCCAAATTAGTAGTAACATATTCACTGTATGTGCTAAGCGCACACTGACCAGACCTGTAAAATTCATTCAAAATACGACTGGCCAATATTTACAAAAAGTGCTACTTTTGAAAGGTTTCTAAGCATTACAGTCTGATTACTATAAAAACTATTAATCAATAGATCTACTAGGCCAAGATTATTGTCTTCTCAATTGCGAATTGTCAATTTAACATTGGTAAATGAAAGAAATCTGAGAGCTGTGTGGTATTTTTCACTCATCTCTGTGACCTTGGCATTAAACTTCCTAATTGTGCAAAGTACGTTAAAGCAAGGCAGAAAGATTGTATCTCGTTTGTTTTTACAATCAATCCACAGGTAGTTTGATGTAACGAAAAGACTCTCAAGGAAAGATGTGTGCATCAGAGCGGTAAGAAGTGATGTGGAACGTTTTCTGTAGCACCAGCCTCTGCACCTGGCAGGCTGAGTACGTGAAGGGAGCATTCCAACTCAGAGTGGCAGCTGTGAATGTAATTGGTTTGAGAGAGAACCGTGACTCAGTAAGAAAATTATTCTGAGGGATTAATGACTGATAAAAATTAACATACTGCTCTGTGTGTAGTAATGAGTGAGGAAATTTCACAAAAAAATCACTGATTTAAATAAATCCTATTAAAATCCTATTAATATATCCAATTTCCTATTAAAATAAAACTGCTGTTCCAATGTTTTTAATGGGAAAATCTTTTTTTGAATGCTGCAATCTAACAAAAGCCATTATTTAATTTATAACATGACTGTACTTACATATCGAGAAATTTTGGAGGGAAGTTTTCAGTTACCTATTTGCAGCAAATTGCGAATGTTTATGATTTTAGTAAAAAATGCAGGGGCAGAATTCATGGGATTTAATCTTATTCTGACACTGATCTGCCCACCATCAGGTTTCCTTGATCTTAGAGAGGTGACCTGCCACACAAGAAATCCTGTTCAGAAACAGATCTCCTGTCCCTGGGAGCTGCCAGCCAATCAGAGAGGAGCTGTTTTCCACTGCTGAAAAACATCCAGTGGCTACTGCTGGTATTGCAGGCAGCCTCCAGCAGAGATTGACTTTGGATCCCGCAGAAAATAGGTAAATGGAGCTCACTCAGGGAGGTATCAGCGAGGAGATAGGGATCAGGAAGAATGATTCATTGGGCTTGAGGGAGTCCTATTCAGGGTCCTCTGAACCCCTCCAGCATGAAAAGCCCGACATCCCACCTGTATTTTCATGGCCTGGATCCTGTCCACCACTGATTAAATACCAAAAATAGAGGGATGGGGCCTTTAAGAGAACACTTAAAGGCTTCAATTGGACTTTGAGTGGAAGGCTACCCTTGAGCTATCTTACACCTGATTTATTTGGATGGAGGTGTGAATTCAAAAAGATCTCCACTCACTCCATTCTGCCTCATCGTACAGCCAACTTGTCTCCAAACCACCTCAATAGTGGTGTTATAGAAGGAGGGAGCATTAAATTCTAGGTTTACTTTTTCCTTTGTGTCTCATTGACCAAATGAAAGCAGATGTGAAAGTATACCTCTTTTTGGGATACTACACAATTTCAGCATGATGTTCCCAAGTCTATACTTTTCTAGAAATGTAGTTTGGCTTTCTTATTTTGTCTTTTTTGATGCAATGACTGTTCATGAGTTCATTTTTCCAGACTTTTCATTAGTTTATTCAATGCTTTTCATTAAATGTGTACTCATTTATTATTCTATTAATACAGTCTTAGAGGTCTCCAGCATGGAAACAGGTCGTCAGCCAAATTTGCCCATGCCACTCAGTTGTCTGCGTTTGGTCCATATCCCTCCATACCTATCTGACCCACGTAGCTATCTAACTTTCTTAATTGTTGAAATTGTACTTGCTCCACCACTACCTCTGGCAGGCCATTCCAGATGCTCGCCTCCATCTTGTCCATTTTGTATTTCTCCCCTCTCACTTTAAACCTATGCCGTCTAGTTTTAGACTCCCCTTCTTGCAATATACATTTATCTGTCACAAATCTACACTGCTATACCTATGTGCAATTGTTATCTAAGCCTTTCTTCAATCTTTGACTGCTTCGCCAGACTGTTCTGTTTTATGTCATTGATTATTTTCTTTTCTGAAGTGGATCCCCTATTTAGGTGAAATAGAATAGAGGTTCCAGCACCAGTCCACAATATTGTAATAAAACACATTGGTTGTACAGACCTCAAACATTATTAAAAAGGGAGACGTGTGTCTAACACTTTACATCATGCGATAGGGTTAGGGTTAGGGTTAGGGTTATCATCCTGATAAATATATGATTGCCAAACTTCAATGTTTTTCAAAAACATACAGCCACCATAAAGTACTGCTCATTGATAGCATAATGCACACTCTCATATGATTGCATTGCCTAATTGTCCCTGTTTTCCAGTCATTATTGATTATTATGTAATTGTGAATTCTTCCTTGCTTGTACATTGGGATGAGGAGCTCTGATGACCACATGGCTGCTATCTAAAATATCTTGCACTCAGGAGAAGCATACTCACTGACGAATATTTTACACTCTGTACAGCAGCATCCTACAGTGCAAAAAATGAAGATGTTTCCCTTAACAAACATCACGTTGATCACTTTCTTGCTATCGATGTGCAGGAAAATCCACCCATTAGAAGGTCTAATAAGATTAGAGCTTCATGCCAACATTAATTGGCCGTCCTTATCTGCCTTGATTGATTTGTTTGCCAGGGCAGTTAGGAGCCAACTGTGTTGATGTTGGACCTGAATCAAATACAGTATATACCAAACCCGATAACAACTGTTGGCTTCCTTCCCTAAAAGACATGGTCATTCACTTGGGTTTCAATCACAATCTGGTAGCTGCATGATCACTGTACCTAAACCTATTCAAATGAAGCTAAGGCAACACAGTATGAGACCAATTTTTCTTGTGTTTTTGTGGCATCAGGACAGTTTCCACTTCGAGACTAGAATGCTATTTTTGACAGATTACATGCTTTATCTACCTTTGTTGTGCTGATATCTTCTGAGTGTTCCAAGTTCCTGTATTCACATGAACTGGACCTTATCTATCTTTTGGAAGAATCAAAAACACTTTCACAGCTATTATTTTTGCCAAAGGAGTGAATTTACTTAAATGGAGGTAGGTGTAAAAGAGCTATAGATTCACCATTGTCAGGTGGCATGTTTCCAGCTTCCGCTGTTGGGACTTAACATTTTAACTGCCATGTCAGGAAACCTGGCTTTCAGTGAAATTCATTTAAATGTGCAATTGGCTTTGCATCAGGGGCTTGCATTTTATTTTCACCCTGATCATTGTAAACAATTTAAACTGATCAAATGGGATGGGGTTCTGATTATGTGTATAGTTAATTTCATTTCACATTTCTTTTAGATGGTATAGCTTAACATAAGCATTCGAATATTTGAAGTTCAGCCTGTTCAGACACTCATGTAACATTACACTGAAACATTGTTCCCATTTACAGATACAGATAGGGACAGCTGGTAACAAACAATGGAGCGCTTGTCAAAACAACCAGCTTACAAAGATGGTTTGCACGCTTGTGCCTAACAGGCCTGCTGTTTAAAAACCTGAGGAGTCTCTTATGCATTGAACCAAGTACCTCTTATTTAAGGTGTCCATGGGTGGGTAGTGGGTCTAGGAAGATGCTGCACCCGCATTATTTCTTCAGGGCTGAAGGCTGACAGTGATAAAGCGGTATTAAATGGTTGTTTTGTCTTTATTTTGAGTAGAAATGAAGAAAGGTGCCACGGACCATGAAAAGGCTGAATTCCTGAAGGAGGCACACTTGATGAGGTGGAAGTGGCTCTGTTACTAGCATGCCTCTGTTTTCTGACACATGAATGAGGGTTGTTGCCCTGTGAGGGAATGTCTTTCATCTCAACGTTTTACCTTGTGATCTCTTGTTCACTGAGTTCTAAGTATGGTGAAAGGGAAGATGAAGAGAGTAGAAAATGCTGCCTGAGGCTGATTCTTGGTTTATCTTCAGAGAGTGGGAGCAGTAACAATACTGACAATTAAAAAAAAATTAGTTTTAATTTTGTATTTTCAGCCTTTTCGGTTCTGATGTGCCTCCTTCGGTTGGTGGCATGTATGGTGCCTAGCATGGGTATGGAAGAGAACTGGAGGTGTATTAGTAAAAATCCAGGCTAATCTATGCCTATTTTTAAAATTTTATCCTCTATCTTTCTATAGGCTGTGGAATGCATATTAGGAGAAATCAATTCATGGATTAAATGAAATCTGATGAAATGCATTCTAATAATACCTGGCAAAGCTGGTCATACTCAACCCCATAATCATCCCACTGTCTAAGCTGACTTCAAAATATTTTAAAAACCAAAAGAACTGCAGATGCTGTGAATCAAGAATGAAAACAAAGTTGCTGGAAAAGCTCAGTAGGTCTGGCAGCATCTGTGAAAGGCAAAAAGAGTTAAAGCTTTGGGTCCTGTTCCAGCAACTTTGTTTTTGTTCAAAATATTTAATATTCTTTTACAATTGCCAGTCTACATTTGCAGGTAACAATATCTGCTAATATGAAGTGGCCACGATCAGAAATCACACATCACCATGTTACAGTCCAACATGTTTATTTAAAAACACAAGCTTTCTGAGCATAGCTCCATCGTTAGATGAATGACAGGAAATTACAGATAGTCAGTCTAACCTTGGCAGTGGGGAAGTAATTAAGAACAATGCTCAGGGATAGAATTTATCTGCACTTGGAGAGACAAAGATCAATCAGAGACAGTCAGTATGGATTTGATGAGGAACAAATGTGTTTGACAAATTTGTGTAAGATTTTTGAGGAGATAATCAGCAATGTTGACCAGGATAATGCATTTGTTGTGGTCTACATGCACTTACTCAAGGCTTTTGATAAGGTCCCTCATGGCAAATTGGCCAAGAAAGTAAGGGCCATCCAAGATAACATGGCATGTTGGATCCAAAACTGGCTGAGCGGCAGGAGAAAAAAAGGTGAGATAACAAGGTGTAGAGCTGGATGAACACAGCAGGCCATAGCATCATAGGAGCAGGAAGACTGATGTTTCAGGCCTAGAATTGTTTCTGAAGAAGGGTCTAGGACTGAAACATCAGCTTTCCTGCTCCTATGATGCTGCTTGGCCTGCTGTGTTCATCCAGCTCTACACCTTGTTAGCTCAGATTCTCCAGCATCTGCAGTTCTGACTATCTCAGGAGAAAAAAGTTGTTAGTAAATGGAGGTTTCTGTGGCTGGATGTCTGTTTCCAGTGGGTTTCTACTGTGCTCAGTACTAACGCACTTGCTGTTTATGGTGTGTGTTAATGACTTAGACTTGAATGTAGCATGTATGATCAAAAAGTTTGCAGATTAAGTGAAAATTTGTAGGGTAGTAAATAGTGACAAGGATAGTGGTAAAGTACAGGAGGATATAAATTGGCTGGTCAGTGGACAGAGTAGTGGCAAAAAGAATTCAAAGCAGAAATGCGCAGAAGGCTAAAAAGACAAGGGGTCACACTATGAATGGTGGGACTAAGGAAAGTACTGAAGATCAAAGGGACCTTGATGTGTGTATCCAGAGGTACCTGAAAGAAGCAGGGCAGGTAGATGATGTGCTTAAGAAGGTAAATGAGATACTTGCCTTTATTAGCTGTGGCATAAAATATAAGAGCAAGGAGTTTATTCTGGAGCTATGTAAAATGCTGATTAAGCCACAACTGGAATACTGTGTTCCCACATTATAGGAAGGATGTGATTGTGCTAGAAAGAGTGTAGAAGATATTTATGAGGATGCTAGAGGGTTTGAGCAATGACAAATGTTTGGATAGAGTAGGGTTGTTTTCGTTGGAGTAGCATAGATTGTGAGAATTACTTCAATCTGAATAAAATTGTAATTCCTTGTGAACAACAAGAAATTGCATATGGTCCCCTAATGTTCCTCCAAATAGACTGACACGAAATGTTTTTGCAGTAGATTTCCATGGATCTAACTGTAAATGATTGAAATAATAGTAATTAATTAACAAATAAGATGCCGTCAGAAAGAATACATTTGTTCTACTAGTGAGGTTGAATACCGTGGAAAAGCAATACACAAATTTTGTAAACAATTTTGTAAATAAGATAAGTCTGAGTGTTGATGGTAAATTGTAATCTCCTTCCTATTTGCATTATGGGATTCAAAATTTTCAACATGACAAATGCTGTCCTCACTTACAGTTTTGATGAAAACAGGTTGCGGATGGGATTTTAGTTGCTATCTTACTCTCTGGAGGCAAGGTTGTCAGTTAAATATCTTAATTAGGTTGTGAGCCTAAAACCATAGCTGTCCCCAGATTTAATTCTGGCTGTTTCTTTCTGCTCCATCAAGCTTATCATTTTTCAACCCCGAGATCTGATCCCCCACTGATCTTCAAACACCGTCCCAACTCATTTTGTCTAGATTGCCTCTCTTGAATATCCAACATCAGCCTGTGGTAATCCCATACTGGACCTCCTAATGTACGACTCAACACCTCCACACCCCCTCCCCCACCCCACACCCCCAAACCCTCAGATTCCCTGTCATTTACATGCCCTTCCTGACAACTGACTAGCCTGTTGGCTGAACTCATCTTCAGGGAAATCTCTACTTTCAGATTTCCTTCTTCTCCCACTGTCCCTTTTAATTCAGTTACTATCTGGGCATAATATAGCAATATGGAATAAACAATGTCAGCTACTGGATGAGGATCCTGAAACTAGTTTTTTTTCAAAGATAGTAGAACTAAATCAAAACATAGCATGTGAAATATGGAGTTGTACATGTGTAATTCACTTATTCATAGAATCATAGAATTTCCTCTTTTTAATTAAAGAAGTAGAAGCAGGAATAGGCCATTCAGCCCTTCAAACCCTCCTTGTCATACTATCAGATCACAGCTGATCTTCCCAAGCTTCAATCACTCTTTCATGCCAGCTCCTCTGGGCCCTCAATATTTTTTAAAAAATCTATCTACCTCCTCTTCAAATACTTTCAATGATGCAGCCTCCCAATTCTCTTGGGTAGAGAATTCCAGACATTCAGTAACCACTGACAGAAGAAATTCCACTCTATCTTAGTTTTAAATGAGTGTCTCCTTGTTCTGGAACTAGCTTGAGACCCTTTTCATTAATCGAAACATTTTCTCAACATCATGAGCCCTCAGAATCTTGCATGTTTCAGTAAGATTACCTCAAATTTTTTGAAACTGTCATGTATAAAAGCCGGGCTTGTTCAACACTTCTCGATAAGTCATCCCAGGAATTAGCCATAGAGATAATGGGAACTGCAGATGCTGGAGAATCCAAGATAATAAAGTGTAAGGCTGGATGAACACAGCAGGCCAAACAGCATCTCAGGAGCACAAAACCTTTGGTGCTCCTGAGATGCTGCTTGGCCTGCTGTGTTCATCCAGCTTCACACTTTATTATCCAGGAATCAGCCAAGTAAGTCTGTTTTGAAATGCTTCCAATGCCAGTATATCCTCCCCTAAATACAGGGACCAAATTGTACACAGTACTTGAGGTGCAGCCTCAATAAGAATCATACAGTTCTAACAAGACTTCCCTATTTGAAACTCCCAACCCCTAGCAATAAAGGCCAAAATTTCATTTGCATTCTTAATTTTTTGCTGAAATGCATGTTAACTTTTTGTGTTTTATGCACAAGAACAGCCAAATGCCTTTGTGTTGCATGTTTTTGGAGTCTGCCGTTTGATTCTTCCTAAAGAATTGCATGACCTCACACTTACATTAATCTGCCCACTCACTCAACTCATCTATATCCACTTGCAGGGTTCCCATCACAACATGCCCTCTCACCTATTTTTATATCATCAGCAAATTTGGATACATTACACTTGGCCTCCTCCTCCCAATTCAATACTGTAGATAGGAAATAAGTGAGGTCCAAGGATTGATCCATGTAGCGCGCCACTACATTTGTCTGTCCAACTGGAAAAAGACCCATTAATTCTGATTCTTTTGTGTATACTAGTGGGGTCCTGTGCTGTGCACGAAGATCTTTGCTTTATTTCCTCTGTTGTAATGTCATCTACAGAAAACAGTGCAGAGGTCAAGCCAAACAGAAATTACAAAAAAATGGCACTTCTCATATTTGCCAAATAGTTTAGAGAAATGCCATGTGATATTTTATTAGTAAAGTATACAAAGCCAAAATATTTGCATTATTCATTCAAGAGTTCTTAGTTCCAAAAAGTAATAACTTCTTGAAAGTTAGAATAATTTAACTAAATTCAAAAACATTCAAGATAAGATGATGAAAGCCTTCATCATTTATTTTGACATCCCCTTTTATTTTCCTCACCCCAAATATCTTCCCTATTTGTCATATTTTTACCGTTGGCTGGTTCCAATGCTTCTCATTGTTTGCATAACATTGAGCTTCTTGTCATTTAAAACAAACGGGTTTTTCAAATATACAAGTCTTTCGATAAAGCACATAGAGATTGCAATGCAAAATTGTGTCAAGCTTTACTTTCTGATGATAGCACAGCAGGTTGTTGTGCTGTCACTTTTGTGTGGCTGTAGATGGTAGTATTGCTCCCTTATTTTGTATGGCAGTTTTGCCTCTCATTTCTAGCCTATGTCACTAGCTATCAGAAATGTGAAAA
Source organism: Stegostoma tigrinum (assembly GCF_030684315.1). Lineage (NCBI taxonomy): Eukaryota > Metazoa > Chordata > Chondrichthyes > Orectolobiformes > Stegostomatidae > Stegostoma > Stegostoma tigrinum. The sequence goes on along the minus strand of NC_081357.1, from coordinate 61,192,120 downwards.
GAGAGGTGAGTGTGTCAATCTCTTCCTGTCAGTGCACAACCTCTTTAACAAGTTCCCAGCTGTGCTTCTTTGTGACGCACACAGAAACTGGGTCTCTTTATGGCCCAAGGATGAAGTTTGACTTCCAAACATGCTGTTTGTAGATCCACAGGTATAACAAAACTCCTTGGCTCTCAGGCATCAAACTCCCAACTCTGGGTGAATAGCCTTATGGATTCTTCTTGAGTTAAAGGATAAAGGAGTGTAAGCCTTCCATCAACTCCAGCAAGCAAAGAGGATCTAAACATTGTGCTTTGTATTCTTTTGGGCTCAACCCTGGAGATTGAGAGGAGAACTTTGATGTTTGGGTAGCTCTGGGTCTCCAGAAATCTTTATCAGGCTTGCGGCCTGGAGGGGCCTCTCCAGTTTCCCCACAGAACATTGACACAACACAGGAAAAAGCAGTTATAATCAACAAACCCAACTCAATTGGGTTAGAGAATAGATGTTATGAATTTTGCCCAATGTTGGGAGGGACTGTCATGCCCCATTGGTCTGTTACAGCCTACCTCAAGTTAGGCAGCTCCCAAATGTAAAGTGCTGACCAGCCATAGTCCATCTGATTCACTGGGTGTTGGAAGCTTAGAGTCACTGCGTAAATGAAAAGACAGAAGAAACCAACTCTTTAAAGAACTGGAATGTCGGGACCACGTACAAGAGATTATCAGGTGACTTATAGCTAGTTGACATTGCATGCAAGAAGACTGTAATTGACATAAAACAAAACAGAAATTGTTGGAAACCCTCAGGAGGTCAGACAGCATCTATGGAGAGAAACTAAAGTTAGCATTTTGGGTTCCTTCTGAAGAAGGGTCAATGGACCCAAAAAGTTAACTTGGGTTTCTCACCACTGATGCTGCCAGACCTGCTGAGATTTTCCAGCAATTTTTAGTTTTGCTTCAGATTTCCAGCATCTGCAGTTCTTTCAGTTTTTTGTCTAATTGACATGGAATTGATTGGTTGAATATCATTTCTTTATGAGAGATCAGGCTTACCAGGGATAGACCCCTAAAGGATAAAACAGTGTGCCTTTATATGACAAGGGAAGAATTCTAAGGAAATGACTGTGTGAGCAAGATGTAGGCTTTGCTTGAAGCAACTCACTGTTCTCAATGATGAAACCCTACACAAATGGTTCAGAATATATTTTCAGAGATCAGTCAGGGCCAATTAAACTCATGTGCGTCTATACCCCAACACTGTGCTCCAACACAGATTCCAGAGATCTGTCTACCAGGAGCCTGACACTGGTATCAACAAAATTCCTTTTGTGGCAACATCTTTTCTCACTGTGACATTTTAATGTAGGAGTGTGTGTGAATCATGAGGCATAACCACCCCTGCCTCGGACATCAAGGCTTAAGAAAGACAAATGAGAATGGATAGAGAACACTTGAGTTTTAAATAAGAGTTTACCACCACAGTGTCAGTCGTTGCCCTTCAAGACAGAAGGCTAGCACAGACAAGTGTTACAGGCAATAGAGATAGTAAGAATTGTAGGTGCTGTGGTCAGAGATTACACAGTGTGGAGCTGAAGGAGCACAGGAACACAGGCAGCATCAGAGGAGCAGGAAAGTTGATGTTTCGGGTCAGGTCCCTTGCCTGCTTCTTTGATGCTGCCTGGGCTGCTATGTCCCTCCAGCTCTACACTGCATTATAGACAATAGCCCCATTTCTTTTTACATAATGATTGGAAGCTGGTGTGACTGACATATATATTTCTGTGTATAGGAAATAAAATGAGAACAACCCCAGTACGTGTTTAGTGTAGGATCAGGTTGTGCTATAGCTGTGCTGCAGTTTAGTCAAAGAATGGCATACTGAAAAGTTGTAAACACAGTTCTGGATTGTCTCCTGAGCTATTAAAAAATGGCAGCTGGAGCCCGCATTTGGGATTGTTGTCGTCATTACTGGCACCCTAATTTTTACTGGTATATGTTACAGGGGATAGGCACCTCCTGACATCTACAATCTTCATAGCATCAAGCCACATTTTCCATGAATCATAGTTGGTGGATTTCAAAGAAGTCATGAATCACAGTATGGATTTCTGAACAATTTGATTGGTAAGCTGGAAGTTGAGATGTTCCCAGTTCCCTCCATGCTGCGATTCCTCCTCCATGCCTCCTCATACCAACACATGGCATCCCCTAATCCCATTGACTCCTCATACACTCCATGTTGATTTCTGGCCCTCCCAATTACCATTCACCCTCAAGCCAAAATATTCAGAACAAGTGGACAATGGTTCTATCACAACAATGGCATATGTGCAACTTGAAAACAATACTCATTCCCCAAACCTCTTTCAAAAAAAGCCTGAAGTTATAGAGCCACAGAGATGTACAGGACAGAAACATACCCTTTAGCCCAACTTGTCCGTGTCAACCATTTGCCAGCATTTGGCCCATATTCCTTTAAAGCTTTCCTGCTCATATACCTGCCCAGATGCCTTTTAAATGTTGTAACTGTACCAGCCTCCACCACTTCCTCTGGCAGCTCATTCCATACACACACCACCCTCTGAGTGAAAAAGTTACTGATCCAATCAAACAATATCACACCAAACATTCAAAAGTTTGAAGAACTGGTGAGAACTGCAGAATTTGATTGCTTAAAATCTTTATGTGTTTATAAGTAATTTAGCTGTGGACTCTTTTGTGAATGTTGGGTGGAATTTTCCCAGCCCCTGAACAAGATAAGCAAAATTGAGGCAGTTGTGAAAACAGGTGAGATTGGAAAAATTGGATTCTCATCGTCAAGAAAGAAAGTCCCATTTTCAGCCAAGTATTTAGCAGCCAGATGAGAATCCTTTTAGTGAATTATGAGGAACCTATTTTGCATGCATTAACATCTCACTTTTACCTGAACTTGCCCCATTTTTCTGGAGTTTAGATGAAGTGCCCCTGAGTGAGTGAGTGAGTGAGGAGGAAGTGCAGAGGCAAGATGGGTTAGTAGTTATGAGATAGAGTACAGCACGGACGACAACCATTGAGGGACGATCATGCTTGAAATACTGAGTATGTTAGACTTTGAGCTTCGGTGGGGACTTGGGAGCAAGACAGAGATAGAGAGACTGTGGGGCAGCCAACAAGAGATGGTGAAGTATGTGCATGGCTGGTGGAGCCCAGCAGATCATTCACCTACTTGTGCCATTGAACCAGGCTAACAGCACTTGACATGCTGCATTGCTGTATTTAAACTATGGCACCCATGGCATGAATGCCAGAGGGTAACAGCACTGGCAAACATTTTGCCCCTGCAGATTGCAAGATAGAGTGAGAGCTGCGCTGTGGAGGCCTGGTGCATGTGTAATGAAGTGAACAGCAAAAAATAGGATGTGTACAATGTTACTTGAAAAAGTTGCTGCAGACATCATGGATGCACTGGTAGTAATTTTCCAAAAGCCCTGAGATTGGGGAAAACTCCCGGAGAAAACTGCTAGTATAATACTTTTATTCAAAACTAGAAAGAGACAAAATGATTGGTATTGGTAGGCCAATTGGCTTTATGTGTGCTATTGGAAAATGTTGGTCTATTATGACGGATGTAATAGCAGAGCATTAAGAAAGGCATACCTGACAAAGTTACTAGAATGCTTTGAGGAGGGCACAAGCAGGACAGGGAAAATGGAAGCAGTGGATGTAACATATTTGGATTTTCAGAAAGTTTTTGATAAGATTCTGCACATTACTGCTTAATATCTGTGTCATAACAGGCCAGGGTGTTGGAGGTAATATATCAGAATGGATGAAAGAGTGGCTAACCAATAAAAGGCAGAGAATTGGGACAATGGGGGCATTTGCATAATGGCAACTAGTAGCTAATGGAGATGGAATCTGTACTGGAGGAATGACTAGTATGAAAGAATAATGGTTTCAGTCGAGGACAAGGATATCAAAGTGAGGGTGTGATTGAGGACATTGGTGGATATTGAAATATGGCAAGTGGAAATATGGCTAATGGCTGATAGCAAGGAATTTGTTAGTTCAGTTGCAATTGATTGCAGAGTGGTTGTTTGGAGGGGTTGGCTCAGGGTTCATAGGGATTTTTTTGGGGTGTGTAGACCCAGATGTAAATGGGATTTGAAGTGGAAGGGAGTAAGTTAGTGGAGAGGATTACAGGAAGTGATGGGAGATGGACTTATCTGTGACTCAATGAGATACAAAGTACAGATGAGATTACATGGTTAAAGGCGTGACTGTGAACATGGAGAGGCAAGATTATTTGGAGAAATTGAACCAGCTTCTGTGTATTTATCTGTTGGTTGGCACCCTTGCATGAGCATCTTGTGTGCCAGGTCCTTGGTTAAGTGCAGTTTGTGTATGCACTGCTTTTCTAATAGAATATCTGGTGATATCTATTCCTTGTACACACTGAGATACCAGTAATGACATTCGTTCATTCTTTAGCCAAGGGATTCCATTTGCTCCTGATCCGAGTCATCCATAAAAATTAGAGCCACATTGCTGCCACTGTGAATATCCAGTGGAAACTTTATTTTTTAAGACATTCATTCATGTGATCAGGGTTTTATTGATTCAGCCAGTATTTATTACCCATCTTTAATTGGTCTGAAGGAAAACTGGTGGTGAGCTGCCTTCTTGGATCTCATCAGTCCATGTGGTGTAGCTATGCCCAGAGTGCAGTTAGAGAACAAAGTGCCAGGATTTTGACGTAATGACCCTGATATATTAGAGATATAGTTCTAAGCCAGGTTGAGGTGTGGCTTGGATTAGAACATGCAGATGGTGGGTGTTACCATTTTTTGCTACCCTTGTTCTTCTAGGTTAATAGATTCATGAATTTGAAAGATGCTGTTGAAGGAGCCTTGGTGAGTTGTTGCAGTGGGTTGTCTAACATCTAGTACATGGTTCACATTGCTGCCACTGTGAATTGATGTTGGTGGGAGTGAAGGTGTTGGACGGTGTGCTAATCTAGAACATTATGTTGTTGGGCTGCTTGAGTGTTGAGTACTAGGGAAATAGGAGACAATAACTAACTGCAAAGTTATAACGCTGACTTGTTTGAGCCACAGTGATTGTATTGTAGAGTCAGATCAGTTTCCATTCAATGGATCCCCGAGATGTTGATAATGTGGGAAGATTCAGTGATGCTAATGCCGTTGAATGGTTATATTCTCTCTTGTTGGAGATGGCCATTGCCTGGCATTTGTGTAACATGAATTCTACTTGCTTCATATCAGCCCAAGCCTGGATGTTGTTTGGGTCTTGTTTGCACATGGACATGGATTTCTTCAGGCTCTGATGAATCTGAAGGATGCTAAATATTCTGCAAATATTATCGATCATCCCCATCTCTGACCTTATGCTGGGGTGGAGGGGTGGGGGTCGTTGATGAAGCAGTTGGCCTTTGGAAACTACCTTGAGGATCTCCTGTGGAGTTGTCTCGTGATGGAGATGAATGACCTCCAACAACCACAACCATCTTCCTTTGTGCTAGGTTTGACTGTAGCCAGTGGAGAGTTTTCCATGAATCCCTCGATAACAAGCATTTACAATCTTCTGCTTCCTCCTGTTCTGGTGGTCACCAGTGCCTGCAGTGGAGAGCAGAAAGAATTGGTTGTGGAACCTGCACAGGCCCTTGTGCAAAAAAAGTGTTGGCTTGGTCTGCACACCTGAGAGCAGGAGACTTTAATGTTCCTCACTTCCTTCCTGTGGCATTCTTGCCTCTCCATCAATGCAGAAATGGCCACAGTCCTTTCCTGCCACCTGCTGTTTGTATGGAGTGAGGATTCATAAGTTTAGCACCCCTTTGTCAACTTGGCTCACTGCCTCCTCTTGTGGGCCATCTTGTCCTCCAAATAGGATAGAGAGTATTGAGCACAATGGCAATGAGCATTCAGCAGAGGCCTGTCAGGCACTGAACACAGCCCTGAAAATTTGCTTAGGAGGTACATTGTCTGGGAACTGTTTGAACATTAACAGTAGGAGGTGGCTCTCAATCCTTCAGTGCACTTCATCCATGTGGTGCTGAGGCCAGCAGTCAAACATCCTACCTGATAGCACTCTGTGCGATTTCCCACAGTGAGATTCAGTTTGCAGTGACAGGATGGAGTCAGCTGCTACTGACCCTCCCCATTTATCTGGGCTGGGAACTGGCACCGACACATGCTGGCTTGCCTGTATTAGCAGCTGTGTTAAAACAACCAATTCCATATAGTTACATTACGGCACACATGTAGCCATTAGTTTTCATCCTCGTTGAATTTATGTTGTCATCTTGGTTCCATTTTCTTGTTTTACTGATGAGAAAAGTACAAAGTAAAGTTCAATTCAAACTACTTAGTCAAATAGAAGCCACTCCGGAATTTCAGTGTTTAGAGAGGATAGGGAAAGATGAATGGACAGGACTCCTCTGCTCTTACGTATTGTACCCCTTCCTACTACTCCCATGTAAATGTTCACACGCTGCAAAACATCACATACAATGCTTTTCAATACATGCCTGTTGATGGTACTTCGGGATTCAGCATTTTAGCATTTGTTTTATCTGTCTTTGTTAATCTGAGGAGCAGTATGTTATCATTGCCAGTGAGTCAAAACTGGGTAGTATCCTAGTTCTTCCTATGAAAGGTAGCAATTGCCACACATTCTGGTATACACAGTTGATGAGCAGCTAATTATGTAATTCCCTCAGTGCACCTAAGAGAAGTCTCCTTCCAAATTGGTAATGTTTGATTTGATTTGATTTATTATTGTCACATGTGCCTAAGTACAGTAAAAAGTTTTCTTTTGCATGTAGTACAGGCAGATCATAACACAAAGATCATAGGGTGATTAAACAGAGCGAGAAATACAAAGTTACAGCTGCAGAGAAGATGAATAAAAAGCAAGATCAACATTAGGTTTCAAATTTGAGACGTCCATTCAGAAGTTTACTAACAGCGGGATGATCAGTGAGTATGTCTAGTGCCATCATTTTGAACGTATTTCACTCTGTTGATACATACTTTGACTTGTTAAAATTAGCCTGCTGGAGAGTGGTGCATTTGCAGGTTTGGACCATATTATTATCCTGGAGAGAGTTCAGGAAAGATTTACCAGGATGTTGCTGGGAATGGAGGGATTGAGTTATAAGGAGAGGCTGGGACATTTTTCATTGGAGCATAGGAGTTTGAGGCCTGATCTTATAGTGGTTTATAAAATCATGAGGGGTATAGAGACGGTGAGCGGCAGATGTATTTTCGCTAGGATGGGGGAATGCAAGACCAGGGTTGCATATTTTTAAGGTGGGAGCAGAAAGATTTTCAAAAATCATGAGGGGCATTTTTTTAAAGAGAGTTGTTCATGTGTGGAGTTAACTTCCAGCAGAAGTGGTGGATGCAGGTACAGTTTCAACATTTAAAAGACATTTGGAGAGATACATGAATAAGAAAAGTTTGGAGGGATATGGGCCAAGTGCAGGCAGGTGTGACCAGATTAGTTTGGGATTATGGTCAGCATGGACTCATTGGGCCAAAGGGTCTGTTTCTATATTTTATGATTCTATGGCCGTGATCATCCCTGGTGTCACCCAAAATCTCTGGTAAATATTCTTTGATCCCATGTGTTGTCCATTGAATTAAATGATAGGGATTACCAAGAAAAGAGTCCTTAAAGCTAAGAATTAGCAGGATGCTGTTGAATTAAACTTTGTTGCCATGACTTTGATTTGAAATCAGCATACTTTAGCTGTGTGTATGGTGTACAAATTTATCAGTGTTACAGGATACACCCTGTTAAGAAGCATTAATGTGTAGGTTTACATGGCTCAAAATGGACCACCTGGGCAAGATTACCTGCTGAAAAGCCCTGCAGTAATTTTTGAACCCTGTGCTCAATGGATAGGAAGTGCATAATGGCAGTGATTTGTAAAATTACTACCCCTGGCTGCAAAATTGCTGTTGCTGGAAAACATTACACTAAAAGCATTTTACAGGATACGATACCCAAGTGGATAAGGGAACTTGTAAACAAATTGAAGGGGTTTAAGTGGTATTTGAACCTTTCCCTAATCAGTGCTGAATCAAGGTTGACAGATGTTTAACACAACATGATAAAAACCCATGCAAACTTCACAATCTACTTCAAAAAGATTGTCAAAGAGACTCTTAGATGTATTCTTGGCCAGTTAGGTTGTGAATCTATTGATATTTCAGTCATTGTCCATTGATGATCGAATTAAAATCTTTCCATAAGGAACAAAGTTCATTTGTTTTAATGGTTGAGAATGTAAGGAAGCCGAACAGAAAAAGTTTTTGTTTTTTTGAGCCAAGATGAGCAATCCACATTCTCACCACTCCTCTTTGACAACATATTGTATTAAGACTATGAAACCTTAGTCAATTGTGTCACCATGATACTTCCCATGATAAAAGCAAATGCCTATTTGAAGATGACAAACATTGAAGGAAAGGGGTTGAAAGCAGGTTTGGGGGTTTTGATAGAAGCTGGAGATACAATGTAGATTATCACGCTAGTTGTAGAAGGGCAGAAAATTAGCTAATTCCTATGTGAGAAGTTGATGGGTTGAAACAGCGGCGGGGGAAGCTGGGTGATAATGATATTGATTGAGTTAGAAGATCTTCAGGCAACAGCACTTTTGAATTTAGCTCCCTCTGGTCCATTTGTGAAGGAGGCATCAGTGTGAGGATTGTTGGGTAGGTCACTTACTGACTATTTGCCCAAAATTTCAGTGTGAATCCTGTTAAGGTAACATTGCCTGATGTATATATTTGAACAGGTTCCTGTGTAAAATGGATAGATGCCTTGCACGCAGTTTCAGGTCCATCAGCATCAGGAGAGCCTTGGCATCCAACTGATACTTTAGATGGATGTCCATTTGGCTTGCAAGATGTGGTCAACTGGCAGTTTAAAATTTCCCACAATATCTCTAAAATAGATCTGACACAAACTTGGACATAAGATACAAAAGGTTAGAAATTTCAACTAATTTATGATCTTCGTCTCCATGTTTTGCTAAAAAAAGTAATCAATTTAAAAATGTGATATTTGCATACTCTTTTGATAGAATCATTGATCCATGATGGGGTACAGTTCTGTGGGAAACAGCAGACATCCAGTGTTTTTGTAGAAATTTTCCCCAACCACCCTCTTAAGAGATGTTATGACACAACTCTGGAGCCGGTGAGACTTAGAGTCAGAGAGATATACAGCACAGAAACAGACCCATCAGTCCAGCTCATCCATGCCGACCAGATTCCCTAAATTAATTGAGCCCTATTTGTCAGCACTAAGCCAATATCCCTCTTAACCCTTCCTATTCATATACACATTCGGGTGCCTTTTAAATGTTGTGATCGTAAGAGCCTTCACCACCACCTCTGGCAGCTCATTACATACACACATCATGCTCTGTGAAGAAGTTGCTCCTTAGATATAGACAGCAGAGATCATGAGAATCCTTAGAAGAATACAAAGGCAGCAGGAGTATACATAAGATGGAAATCAGAAGGACAAAATTGGGACATGAGATAGCTTCAGTAAATAGGGTGAAGGAGAATCCAAAGGGATTCTATAAATACATTAAGAACAAAATAGTAACTAGAGAAAGTCTAGGGCCCCTTAAAGATCAGCATGCCCAGCTATGTATGGAACTGCAGGAGATGGGGGAGATACGAAATGACTATTTTGCATCAGCATTTGCTGTGGAATGGATATGGAAACTATAGAACATGGGGAAATATATAGCGACATCTTGAAAAATGTCCATGGACGCCTTAAAACACATAAAGGTGGATAAACCCTGGGACCCTAGAACTCTGTGGAAGGACAGGGAAGTGATTGCTGGGCCCCTTGCTGAGATATTTGTATCATCGATAGCCACAGCTGAGGTGCTGGAAAACTGGAGGTTGGTTACTCTGGTGCCACTATTTAAGAAAGACTGTAAGAAGAAGCCAGGGAACTGAGGGACAGGATTTACATGTATTTGGAAAGGCAAGGACTGATCAGGGATAGTCAACATGGTTTTGTGTGTAAGAAATCATGTCTCACTAACTTAATTGAGTTTTTTGAAGAAGTAACAAAGAGGATTGATGAATGCAATGTGGTGGGTGTGATCTATATAGACTTGAACGAAGGTCTCATGGTCCAGTAGCAGGGACTTTACCACTGCACCAGGAGTCCCTTTGCAGTGGTTTGTACTGGTTTTATATAGAGTTGAAAAAGCAGCAATAAGGAAAGTCATTAAACAATTCTTCTAGGTTAGATGTAAATCAATGATTAGTGTGGGCTGGTAATGGGCATGGGATAGGGAGCTGCTTGTGGTTTGGGCGCTTTTAAAGGTATTATGATCTGATATGAAGAAGGTTTGATTTTTGTATTTCTTTTTCCTTATTTCTGAAGGCTCCTGAGCAGGACAAATATGGAGCTCAGACAACATTCAGATCAATGCATTATTTGGGATATAACATTTCTATTTCCACTCTGATCATGACTTTACAAATTACCACTCCCAATCTGTGCTAAATGCAATTGTAAATATTGTTCATAAAGGACAAAACTGGACGTGATTTCATTCTGTTGGTAACAGGAAACCTGAAAGTTTACAATATCAAACATCCTGGTAACAGGTCTGGTCCTTTTCATTGAGGGCCATTATTAATTTACTACAATAATCTGCAGCTAATTTACATTTTTTTCACCAAATTAGCCATCTTTGATAAGAAAAGAATTCAAAGGTCAGAACACTTCAACAAATAACTATTTAATGTTTTGTGCTACTGTGTCACAGAGTGGAACATAAGGCTTCAAGGAGTTTTCACATTGAAGAGGGAAAAATTCTCTGCATTTTTACTGTCACAGAAACACATCTAAACTATTGGAGAGCAGGTGGTGCTAATGTTACAACTCCTTAATTCAATTGTCTGGGCTTTATGCATGAGGTTACTTTTGAAATTGTTACAAAAATAGAGACCAGAATAACTGATGTCATAAAGTTGTTGTTTATGGTCTATTAATTTTTAATGCCATTGACTGATTTACTATCTGGAGTTTTGGTTAAAGTATAAGAAAACTTTGTTTTAAGATCGCTCCAGAGCTCATCCTGTCTACAAGACAGCCTAAATTTCTAAAACTCTGTGACACAGATTAACAATGAACCTCTCTGGGTAGTTCCTCTCCAGAATTTCACACTTGCCATTGTTTTGAACTATTTGGAAAAAATGGTAAAGACAACTAGCAACAGGTATCTTGTCTGTAATAACTCTCAGAGACAAACAAAATTTACCAAGACCAATGGTACACATAGTGTAGAAGATTTCGCAATCTGTTTCAATGGTATCTTGATAGCTTTGACAATGGGAGACCTCACCCTTGTTAACACAAATTGCTCTTTCTGTGTCACAATAATCAGATGTCATATGACTGGAACTCACCTAATGAGAAGTACGACTAAAGGCTGTAATGCTGGTTATAAAAGGAGGTAATATCAAGAAGGATTACAGAAGGATCAAATTAACAGCATTTCTGACACAACAGGTTTTTAAGTTCAGGCCCTATTTCTATTGTTAGTTGGAATAAGACCGTAAGACCATACGACATAGGAGTGGAAGTAAGGCTATTCAGCCCATCAAGTCCACTCCGCCATTTAAATCATGGCTGATGGGCATTTCAACTCCACTTCCCTGCACTCTCCCCGTAGCCCTCGATTCCTTGTGAGATCAAGAATTTGCCGATCTCTGTCTTGAAGGCATCTAACGTCCCGGCTTCCACTGCACTCCGTGGCAATGAATTCTACAAGCCCACCACTCTCTGGCTGAAGAAATGTCATCTCATTTCCATTTTAAATTTACCCCCTCTAATTTTAAGGCTGTGCCCACGGGTCCTAGTCTCCCCGCCTAACGGAAACAACTTCCTAGCGTCCACCTCTTCTAAGTCATACATTATGTAGATAGAGAAATTAAAAATAGAACTAAAAATACAGGAAATCTTAAGTGTTATAGCATGCATTCTGGAATAGGATTTATTACAAATAAAAGAGTCACTTTCAAAAAAGCAGAGATCATGGGAACTGCAGATGCTGGAGAATCCGAGATAACTAAGTGTGGAGCTGGATGAACACAGTAGGCCAAGCAGCATCTTAGGAGCACAAAAGGTGACATTTCGGGCCTAGACCCTTCCTCAGAAAAAGCCGGGTCTAGGCCCGAAACGTCAGCTTTTGTGCTCCTAAGATGCTGCTTGGCCTGCTGTGTTCATCGAGCCCCACACTTTCAAAAGAGCAATTCACTTGATTATAACTTCAATGGAATTTCAAGTCTAGCGAAAGAATCCCAAATATTGTAATTGTTTTCACTAATTAACTTCACTTTCTTTTGACTATACCGTTCTACCCAATGACTTTCCTTTGTTTTGCATGCTAGTGTGTGCATCCTTCATATATGGGAGAGAGTTTCTTTTTAATAAGCCTTATATTTTATTTGAGTAAGTTTACAGGAAAACAATCTCCTTAATTTTGGTCAGTTTAAGAGATTGGTTTGACTTATGTCTTTGCATTTCTTTATACACAGTAAACTACATTTTGGGTGAACAAAGCACTTCTTTAAAATAAGTTAAACTCTGTTGTAGCCAACATCAAGGGTGATAGAGAAGAATTTTTTGACCCCTCAGAACTTGGTTGTGACAGATCTTTGGAGACTTACATCTGCTTTGTTAACCCACAAGGAAAGAGTACCGAGATAGTAGGAACTGCAGATGCTGGAGATTTAGAAAAATAGCAGTACAGTTCCCTCGTGGGTTTGTAGTGTTGCAATATTACAGTGCTAAAACATCCACTCCTGAAGCTAATGTGTTCTTACACTAAAGTGAGGTAACTGAGATAATTTGAGGATTCTGTCTATCAAAGTCTTAAAAGAGTTAAAAGCGTTACTAGGCAGTTGGAGTTAGAGTTCCGTCCAAAAATAAGGAAAACTGAAATTCCAAAAGCAGTTAAAGTGGCCTGAAGACAGCTGGACCCAACAGGTCCAAAGTAAATGAATTAACTAAGCTCACAAGGTTAACTCCCTGTTGCCTGATGAGAGTTCTGCAAATTTTGAGGTGGCAAAACAATGCTTTTCTAAGTATGTACAAACTTGTGCCTGAAATTCCATTCAATTAGAAAATGGCCTAACCAGCAGTATATTGAATTTAAAGAGCTCAAGCAGATCACTTTTCACTAATGGATATTAGAGCTTCAAGTCAAAGCTGCATACATAACAACTTTTGAGAAATGTTTGCACTGTAACCATTCAAAAAATTCTCTCCTTCTTTCTATCAAAACTCATGTATAGGGTTAGAAAGCATCAAGAGTCAGGATGCAGCGACTCTGGCTACTTCAGGAACCTCACACAGTTGAGAGGTACTTAGGGGAGAGCTACATGTCCTGAGACAGATAAGAGAGAAAGGGAGAGACTTGAATGAATACAGAACAGTATTAAAAGGGCAAATCCAGTTGGGAGATCTGTTTGAAACCCCATTGGAGAGTGTCCAGTATAGAAAGCCTTGCAATTTTGTTAAAAAATTAAGCTGCATACCAAGAAACTCTTAGGCAATCTGGCTGCCAAGCCAATATTCATGGCACTGATGGTGGTTAATGTCTGTCGGTGCTTCACTGCTGACAAAGATAACTTTGGGAGTTTGTGTTCAAGGAAAGGTGACTCCTGACTGTTTACACAAAAAAAGAGATCAGCATCTGCTGGGACACCAGTTGCTCACAGCCCTTACTAATAGGGAAACTGGGGGATTTTCCTCCTTAGAACAGGTTACATTTCAGTATGTCAGTGAAAGGGGTCACAGGAGAGAGCAGGTATTATAGTAATAATATAATAGCATAATGGAGTGAGCTTATTATGGGACTGGTAACTGTGATTGTCATCAAAAGCTTACGCATTCCAATTATGGTGTGACTTGTATCTCAAATAGTTTTAGCAAACCTTTTACACTCGATTCCATTTAAAATAAAGACCATCATTCCATTATAGAAGTTTATAAAATTGTGAAGGGAGTGGATAGGGAGAACAGCCAAAGCCTTTTCCCTAGTCCAAAACTAGAGGGCATGAGAGGGGAAAGGTTTAAAAACGACCTAAGGGGCAACTTTTCCACGCAGAGGGTAGTGTATGTATGGAAGGAGCTGCCAGAGGATGTGGGGGAGGCTGGTACAATTCCAGCATTTAAAAGGCATCTGAATAGGTATATGAATAGGAGAGTTTAGAGGGATATGGGCCAAATACTGACAAATGGGACTAGATTACTTTAGGATATCTGGTCGGCATGGTCAAAGTGGACCATAGGATCTGTTGCAATGCTGTTTCAGCCACAGCCAGAATAGGAAGTTCAACCAATAGCTCCACTATGCTTACGCTGGTTGCAGAAAGAAAGAATTCCATTGTATTTTTTAAGTCCAGCTCTCCTGTTTATTTTAATGGATTACAAATCTATAATGTTCCAAAGCTTTCTAAATGCTGGAAGAAACAGAACATGTGTATGACAAAAATGAATAACAAGCCCCATTAGTAGAAACAAAATGAGCCCCCTTCTCTGTAAAAAGATTTAAAGGGCATAGGGGCCATTTTAACAGGGGATTGAATACACCTGCACAGGCTGAATGGCAGGGATACTTTAGGGTTGGCGTTTTTTTAAGCAAGCAACCAAACAGGTAACTAATGTCTTTTTTTTCTTGCAATGACAGCTGAATTAGGATCCTAAAATGTACCAGCAGGAAGAGAAAGATAAATCTCTTTCCACAGCCGAGTGATTTCAGGTGTTAGAAGAACTGAAACTGATACCATTCTGAGAAAAAAAAGAAAATGTGCACTGCAGAAACACATCCAACTAAGGATTAACTCAACATTCTGCAGCTGGAAAACCATGACAGTCAGGAATCTCATCCTAACTTTAGACGACTTAAATGTGTTGTTCACTTAAAGCCGTGCTCCCTTCAAAAATATTCCCATTGTGACACAACGGAGCATCAGCTTGAATCAATTAACAAGTTCTTAACAATTAGCCAACAAAGTGTAAAGCCAAAATTTGTCTAAATGTGTATGCTTAGCTTCTGTGTGGAGATAGCATTATGCCAACAAAGTAACTTACAATGTTATCTTAAAAATTGTAATTGATTTGCAGATTTTTATGCTTAACTGTGCCTCTCAGAAATAAATGACATTATTTTGAATCTTAAGATAAACTCTGCTCAAATTGGCAATGATCTGAACCAATGATGTGAATGTGCACTATTTTAGTTCATCAGCAGCCTGCAGTGACAAGCTGAGGCTTTAATTCTCCATATCTCAATGAATTGCTAATCTTATTCCTGGACTGTGAGAAAGCTTTAAGCCAAAACCAAAATGTTCTAATAAGAGGGTTGAATAAACTTGGGCCAAAAATTCATTTAACATCTACCTTTTCCCATATCCTACCAGCTATATCCAAGTAGTCAAGAGATAATGGGAACTGCAGATGCTGGAGAATCCAAGACAACAAAATGTGAGGCTGGATGAACACAGCAGGCCAAGCAGCATCTCAGGAGCACAAAAGCTGACGTTTCGGGCCTAGACCCTTCATCAGAGAGGGGGATGGGGTGAGGGTTCTGGAATAAATAGGGAGAGAGGGGGAGGCGGACCGAAGATGGAGAGAAAAGAAGATAGGTGGAGAGAGTATAGGTGGGGAGGTAGGGAGGGGATAGGTCAGTCCAGGGAAGACGGACAGGTCAAGGAGGTGGGATGAGGTTAGTAGGTAGATGGGGGTGCGGCTTGGGGTGGGAGAAAGGGATGGGTGAGAGGAAGAACAGGTTAGGGAGGCGGAGACAGGTTGGACTGGTTTTGGGATGCAGTGGGTGGAGTGGAGGAGCTGGGCTGGTTGTGTGGTGCAGTGGGGGGAGGGGACGAACTGGGCTGGTTTAGGGATGCAGTTGGGGAAGGGGAGATTTTGAAACTGGTGAAGTCCACATTGATACCATATGGCTGCAGGGTTCCCAGGCGGAATATGAGTTGCTGTTCCTGCAACCTTCGGGTGGCATCATTGTGGCACCGCAGGAGGCCATGATGGACATGTCATCTAAAGAATGGGAGGGGGAGTGGAAATGGTATGCGACTGGGAGGTGCAGTAGTTTGTTGCGAACTGAGCGGAGGTGTTCTGCAAAGCGGTCTCCAAGCCTCCGCTTGGTTTCCCCAATGTAGAGGAAGCCACACCGGGTACAGTGGATGCAGTATACCACATTGGCAGATGTGCAGGTGAACCTCTGCTTAATGTGGAATGTCATCTTGGGACCTGGGATAGGGGTGAGGGGGGAGGTGTGGGGGCAAGTGTAGCATTTCCTGCGGTTGCAGGGGAAGGTGCCGGGTGTGGTGGGGTTGGAGGGCAGCGTGGAGCGAACAAGGGAGTCATGGAGAGAGTGGTCTCTCCGGAAAGCAGACGGGGTGGGGATGGAGAAATGTCCAGCCCAGCTCCTCCACTCCACCCACTGCATCCCAAAACCAGCCCAACATGTCTCTGCCTCCCTAACCGGTTCTTCCTCTCACCCATCCCTTCCTCCCACCCCAAGCCGCACCCCCAGCTACCTACTAACCTCATCCCACCTCCTTGACCTGTCCGTCTTCCCTGGACTGACCTATCCCCTCCCTACCTCCCCACCTATACTCTCTCCACCTATCTTCTTTTCTCTCCATCTTCGGTCCACCTCCCCCTCTCTCCCTATTTATTCCAGAACCCTCACCCTATCCCCCTCTCTGATGAAGGGTCTAGGCCCGAAACATCAGCTTTTGTGCTCCTAAGATGCTGCTTGGCCTGCTGTGTTCATCCATCCTCACATTTTGTGGTCCAAGTAGTCAATACAGTTTGTTCATCTTCCAACTGCAGCTGACTATGTTTCTTTCTCTCTTTTTTTCATTCACATGATGAGGTGTTGCTGGCCAGGCCGTATTTATTGCCATCCCTAATTACCCAGAGGGCATTTAATGTTCTACCATATTGCTGTGGGTCTGGAATCACATGTAGGCCAGACCAGGTGAGGATGGCAGTTTCCTTCCCTAAAGGACATTAGTGAACCAGACAGGTTTTTCCTGACAATCAATTCATGGTCATCATTAGATTCTTAATTCCAGATATTTATTGAATTCAGATTTCACCATTAGCAATGGCAGGATTTGAACCTAGGTCCCCAGAACATTATCTGGCTTAACAGTCCAGCAAAAATACCACTAGGCCATTATTTCCCCAGAAGGGGACCATCAGGACTGAAAACGGGAAACAAGGAGAAAATTACCTTTGTAATGAAGGAGACCGTGCCTTTTCTTTTATTTTGTCAAATGTTGGCACAGATCTGTGCCCGCATGAGAGCCACAATTACTAGTCTTTGACTTGTTTCACCATTGGCAGCCGCAGAGTCAGCAGCCCTAAGCTCTACAATTCACCCCACTAATTTCTACAATTCCGTCCTTAAATCCCTTTGTCCTTATAACATTTTTTCCTTCCTTAAAACTCTCTTTAAAACCTAACATTGGTCCTAACATATTACGTTGCCTGGTGGCATATTTTCTCTGGTAATGCTTCTGTGCAATACTTTGGAATGTTTTACTTCAGCAGTGGTGGCGCTCTATAATGTAACATTATTTTTTTCAACACTGCAAATGTTGCAAAATAACATGCTATTCAAAGGACATAATAGTTTGAATATTTCCCTGGATAGCATGAAAAGGATAGAAATTATTTGGAATTGCATGTGAATATCAGTGTTATTTGATAATTTCCAACCCTGTTCTATCTCTTCAGGCATTTAAATGCTCCCAACATATTACCCTGCAATCTGAACATTTTGAGTCCAGTAATCTTGCTTCAGAACATAGATCATAGAACTGTACAGCACACGGAACAAGCCCGTTGGCCCACAGTGTTGTGCCAAACATGACGACAAATGAAACTAGACCCTTCTGCCTGCCCTTTGTCCATATCTCTCCAATCCTTGCATATCCATGTGCTTATCTAAAAGTCCCTTAAAAGCCCTTATTATATAGGTAGTTCGGTCATTACATGTGTTTCATTAATGCAAATTGGCTGTAACACAATTGATGAATAATGGACTCTGTTTGGATAATGCAAACTTTCTGCTGTACAGCTATAATGATTCTATGGTGATTTCCCCATAATGCATTTTTCATGGCAATCTGCTGTAGCACAATTTTCTATAGTGCAAAGTCACACAAGAGCGCAACTATTGCATTATCAGATAATGACCTGTCTCTGCCTCCACCACTACCTGGGTACTGCATTCCAGACTCCTACCACTCTCTGTGCAAAAAAAAACCTGCCCCCAACATTTCCTTTGAGCTTTCCCCCTCTCATCTTAAATGCATGACCCTTAGCGTCAGACATTTCAACTCTGGGAAAAAGATTTTGACTGTCAAACCTATCTGTGCATCTCATAATTTTATCAACCTCCAGCAAGTCTTCCCTCAGCCTCAGCCACTCAAGAGAAAACAGCCTGAGTTTTTCTAGCCTCTCCTTATAGCTCATACCCCCAATCCAGGCAGCATCCTGGCAAACCTCTTTTGCACACTCTTCAAAGCCTCCACATCCTTCCTGTAATGTGATGACCAGAATTGAACACAACAATCTAAGTGTTGCCTAACCAAAGCCTTATAATCTAACATGACATCCTGGCTCTTGTATTCAATTCCCCCACCAATAAAGGCAAGCATGCCATATGCCTTCTTTACCGCCCAATCTACTTGTTCTCCTCCTTTCGGGGAGATATGGACTTGAGCCCCAAAGCCCTTGTGCACATCAGTGCTGTTCAGGGTCATGCTACTAATTGTATACTTTTCCTTAATACTTGATTTCCCAAAGTGCAGCACCTCACACTTACCTGAATTAAACTCCATCTGCCATTTATTCACTCATCTCTGCAACTGATCTATATTCCACTGTATCTTTTGACAACCTTCTATGTTGGCTACAACTCCACCAATTTTTGCTTCATTTGCAAACTTATTAAACCACCCATTTACATTTTCACCTAAGTCATTTATATATATTACAAACGGCAGAGGTTCCAGTACAGATCCCTGCAGAACACCACCAATCATGGACCTCTAGCCCAACACCATTCCACCACTACCCTCTGTCTCCTATGGGCAAGCCAATTCTGAATCCATGCAGCCATGTCACTGTGGACCTCATGCATCTTCTGGATGAGCCGACCATGAGGGACCTTGTTGAAAGCCTTACTAAAATCTATGTAAACAAGATCCACTGCTCTACCCTCATTGATCACCTTCATCACGTCCTTGAAAAATTCAATCAAGCTTGTAAGACATGACCTGCCCCGCATGAAGCCATGCTGAATTTCCTTAATTAGGCCATCCTTTTCCAAATGTGTTGAAATCTTGTCCCTAAGAATTCTCTGCAATAGTTCTCAAACACTGATGTGAGACTCACAGGTCTATAGTTTCCTGAGTTATCTCTCTTTCTCTTCTTCAATACAGGAAGAACATTAGTTACTTGCCAGTCCTGCAGGACCTTCCCAGTATCTAGCAAGGATACAAAGATCCTGGTCAAGGCCCCAGCAATCTCCTCTCTGCTCTCTCAGTAAACTGGGGTAGATACCATTGGGCCCCAGGGACTTATCCACCTTAATGCTCTCCAAGAGAGCCAACATTACTTCTTTCTTCATTTCTCAAAATGCCCTAGCATATTAGCATGCTCCACACAAATCTCATTATCCTCTATATCCTTTTCCTGGGTGAATAATAGTGAAAAGTACTCATTTAGGATCTCATCTACATCCTCTGCCTCTAAGCAGAAGTTCACGCCTTTATCCTTGAGTGTTCATGCATTCTTCCGAGTTATCCTTTTGTTTTTAATGTATCTATAGAATGCCTTGGGATTCTCTTTAACCCTACTTACCAAGGTTTTTTCATGGCATCTTCTTGTTCTGCTAAATCCCTGCTTGAGTACTTTCCAGCTTTTCTTATATTCCTCATGGGTCATGTCTGATTTCAGCTTCTTTTTTCCTTTTGACTAAATTTACAACCTCCCTCATTATGCAAGGGTCCCTTACCTTGCCATCCTTCTCCTTCCTCCTTACTGGAATATGCTGATCTTGAACTCTCCCCAGCAGGCCTTTAAACAGTTCCCATGCGTCAAATGCATTCTTGCCTGACAACAGATTCTCCCAATTAACAGTCCCTAGCTTCTGCCTTATACCAATACTGACGTAATTTGCCTTCCCACAAGTTCCTGGAATTATCCTTGCTCATACTATCTTAAAACTTAAGGAGTTGTGATCGCTGTTTCCAAAATGCTCTCCCACTGAAAGGCCAGTCTCCTGGCTCGGCTCATTAGCCAGTATAAGATCCAGTTGTGGCCCTTCCTGTAGTTGGAATGTCTACATCCCGTTTCAAGAAACCCTCTTGGATACATGTAACAAATTCTCCCCTGCCTGATTTTCTTGCTGTAAGGGAGTCCCAGTCAATATTGCGGGGGTTAAAGTTGACCACCACGACAACTCTTTTTATTGGACAATCCAGTCTAGTCCACTCCAGTCCCTTCCCACATACAACTGTAGTTTTGAAGAAAGGTCACTGGGCTTAAAACATTAACCCTGCCTTTACTTCATAGATACTGCAATACTGCTGATTTTCTCCAGTAATTTCAGTTTCTGTTTCAGATTTCCAGAATCTGTGGCTCTTTGTTTTATTACTGTGCAATCTTTTCTGCTTTAAGTAAAATAATCCAATTCTTAAAGAGTTTCTTGTGAAGTACTTCCAAATATCAAGAAAAATGCCAATGAATTGATCTGTGTCCTCTTCATTGCTTCAAAATTGTTCCACTAGTATGGGATCCACAATTATGCATTGGATGCTACATTGACACTACGCTAATTGAGGTTGCCAAGGTTCTAATGAGACAATGGAGGAGTCATTGGTAGGGGCATAAGGGGCTCTGCTGTCTGGGTACACCCTTCCCATTCTGGGCCCACAGTTAAACGCCTGTGTTTTATTGGGCTGGCTCACCGTGTGACTTAAGGCCCTCCAATCACTGGCACAACACTATCAGCAATGGGAAAAAGCCCTTATGTGGTCCTTACTTGATTGATTAAGAGCCTCAGTTGGTCTCTGAATGGGAAGACCTGCCCTGATGCTGAGAGAATTTCATAGCATTGGGAAGACGGCTAGCCCTCCATTCACATCTTCGCTCCGATTCTGTGTCCTCCCTGGCTGTACTGCCAATCCCCATGGACCACTCTTTAATCCAACAAAGAAACATTTTCCACCACTGATGTCCTGGAATTAACTTACTCCTGTCTGAAAATCATCACAAGTTTTGGGCTTTCACTATATTTGAATATATTTATCAGGATTGGAGCATGCAGATGAGTCAATGGTTTCTACCTTGACAAATTCATAGCTTTTAGGTAATGAAAGTCAGGTGAATCCGCTGAAAAGCATGAGGTGGGTAACTGATTTAATGAGGTAATGTTCAGCCAAAAACCAGTAACTTGGACGAATAAAAGGTTAAATCAAAACAATTCATCTGCCAGGCATTTCTGTTTCAGAATCTTATAACCCTTGCATTAAGACTGATGGTGATAATGGGGTTGGATCTGTTTTTATTTGCTGAAGTCCTTTGAATATATGCAGTCTTTCTGGCCTACCCATGTAGCTTCAGTAAGAACCCTGCAGATAGCTGAAAACTAGTCTCAGACCCTGTTAGGCTGCATCCAAGTACTTTATTGAATTTGCTTGATTTGCTGTAAAGAAAGAAGCCTTTAAAAGTACAGAAATAGTCATTGCCATCAGAAGGATTGGCTATAGGATGAGAGTTCCAAATATCAGAGATCCCACATCCTTTTTTTCTTTTGAATCCTGTGACAACTTAGTCAACTAAGGTGCATTATTTAGCTAAGGATGGAAACATGAAATCACCTGGGGATTCCAGGCTGGGTTCGATTACTTGACCCCTGAAGAACAACATCCTTAAAACAACATTTTATTGTACTGTGGCCTTTTTGCAAGGAAGATAGTTAGAATCTTTTAACCCCTTTCTGGGGTGAAGCTCAACACTTGGCGACAACATGATTTTCTGTGCCTGATGGCCCAGCATGTTTTCCATGTCAGGTGTTCCCCCAGTGACATGTTAATATCCACTGGCAAACAAAGTAGAGACTCCAGCAACATTGACAGGATTGTGAGCATTGATTCACAAAGCAAACGGCTCATAATTCTGTGATTCATTCTGCTGCAAACTTTGAGGCTATTAAGTGCTTCATTTTTGTTACAATCAACATTTCTGATTCCTGAAGACATTTGTTATTTTGCTTTGCTACCTGTAAAGCAATTTGCTTATTTTCCTTCTACAGTTTAACGATAAGTCCAACCCCAAACTTTAATCTCTCTATTGTCTTTTCAAATGTTGATGAACCAGTTGTACTATTCCAATACTTTTATTTCCATTTTCTAGCTTATAAATGGAACAGGCAAAAATGTTTCCTGAAGGCATTGTCTTTCTACTGGGGTATTTCTTGGTTGCCAGGTGTGTACAGTATATATCCAGGTAATCATTCTTCATTTTTTAACTTTGATAGATGTTGGCAGTTTATTTGACCACAGGGGACATTACAGCTGTGTTCTATCCTGTCCATGCTTGACATTTATGCATTCATGGGGTCACTTGATGGTGATCAGCCCTGTGAACTCTGATCAATTTTCCCCTTTCCAAGCCAGTGACACGATGGCAAATTTTAGAATTCCCTTGCTCTGCTCAGTCCAGGTCAGCTGAACTAGGACCTTCCATGTCAGCATGATTCATGTACTCACTTGACTGAGACTAATTTTCTTCTCATAAATATGTTACTATAACTGTAAACCAAAGCCCTGCGTGATACTGTGCTGATGATAGCTTATGACATGTAATCATTAATTCATTGCACTTACGTCAGGAGCACTGTTTACATATCGCTGTGTATGCAGCAGCAATAACAGTATCTAAGTCAGTTCCAATTGAATGAAAATATTGCTTAAAATGTTTTTAAAGAAATTAAGGTGTGACATCGTGTCAAATGGGAAAGGAAGAATGATGAACTATAAGAGAGGAGGGCATAGCAGGGAGATTGTGTTACAGTGAAACAAACTTTGGAGATCATTATCTCCTGTTCTTGGTTGTATTAGGTGACAAAATATGTGTTAGTATGCTTTCGACCTCACAAAACTGCATGCTTGCACTCAATGCACTCGTGGAGATGTAAAGGGTGCTGGATTTGTTCTACCAGATTCCAAACTTCTGCTGAATATTCACTGTTGCAAAAAAATGACACAAATCTTCTCCCTGTTCCCACTTTAGACTTTTTTCTCCTCTTCTCCCAAATAACATTGGGAATAAGATTCTATGAGATTGCCAGCAGTAATGCAGTACTTTCTCCGGTCTGCCGTTTATTGGTGAATCGAAAATCGAATATTATGAAAAGTGAATCTGATTACATTTGCACATATACATTTTGAAAATGATAATGATCAGGAATAAGAAGGCCTGGCTAATTATTCCTTCTGTTGCAAAATGAAAGGACACAGGACTGTTTGTAATATTCCAATACCTTTCCAACAGTGCATGAGTAAGCCTGCCAGATCTGTGTGGCCAGTCCCAGAAAATACCATAAATAGACTGGATCAATTCTTGGAATGTAGACCAGACCAGAATTAGAAGTGTGAAGAACAATCACTGGCATGTTGTGCCCAAGGAAATTGCACAGATTGAGAGAAGTAAGGTCACAACTTGGTTTTTTAGAGTGGAAAGCCAATAGAGATTAATATGGACGATTGCAATAGGCGAGAGGATTAGGAAAGTTTGAATTCTGGCTGGATATATTCTTTACTGAATGGAGGCTTAAATGATGAGGTGAGCTGAAATTCAATAAATATAGAGAGGAGAATTTCTAAAGAACTGAAGACAGATGGTAGTAGAAACGTGCAATTCTGCAATGGTAGCAAAAATTGTGTTTGTCTTAGTGGTTGTACATTCAGAACTATTTCCGGTTTCCTCCCACAGTCCCAAGATGTGCAAGTTAAATGGATCGGCTATGCTAAATTGCCCATCGTGTCTAGGGTGGTAAATGCTGGGATAGGGTAGTGGGTGGGCCTGAGTGGGATGCTCTTTGGAGGTTTGGTGTGGACTCGATAGGTTGAATGGCCTGCTTCCACACTGTAGGGATTTTATGATTCTGTTGATTCTATGATCTCACTGATTTGTTACATTTCTCCTGGCAGTGAAAACTCTGGAGAGAATTTGAAAGTAAACCAAAGGTAAATCAGAGATAATGGGAACTGCAGATGCTGGAAAATTCCAAGATAATAAAATGTGAGGCTGGATGAACACAGCAGGCCAAGCAGCATCTCAGGAGCACAAAAGCTGATGTTTCGGGCCTAGACCCTTCATCAGAGAGGGGGATGGGGAGAGGGAACTGGAATAAATAGGGAGAGAGGAGGAGGTGGACCGAAGATGGAGAGTAAAGAAGATAGATGGAGAGAGTATAGGTGGGGAGGTAGGGAGGGGATAGGTCAGTCCAGGGAAGACGGACAGGTCAAGGAGGTGGGATGAGGTTAGTAGGTAGATGGGGGTGCGGCTTGGGGTGGGAGGAAGGGATGGGTGAGAGGAAGAACAAGTTAGGGAGGCAGAGACAGGTTGGACTGGTTTTGGGATGCAGTGGGTGGAGGGGAAGAGCTGGGCTGGTTGTGTGGTGCAGTGGGGGGAGGGGACGAACTGGGCTGGTTTAGGGATGCAGTTGGGGAAGGGGAGATTTTGAAACTGGTGAAGTCCACACTGATACCATTAGGCTGCAACCATTCCCACTCCCCCTCCCATTCTTTAGATGACATGTCCATCATGGGCCTCCTGCACTGCCACAATGATGCCACCCGAAGGTTGCAGGAACAACAACTCATATTCCGCTTGGGAACCCTGCAGCCATATGGTATCAATGTGGACTTCACCAGTTTCAATATCTCCCCTTCCCCAACTGCATCCCTAAACCAGCCCAGTTCGTCCCCTCTCCCCACTGCACCACACAACTAGCCCAGCTCTTCCCCCCCACCCACTGCATCCCAAAACCAGTCCAACCTGTCTCTGCCTCCCTAACTTGTTCTTCCTCTCATCCATCCCTTCCTCCCACCCCAAGCCGCACCCCCATCTACCTACTAACCTCATCCCACCTCCTTGACCTGTCCATCTTCCCTGGACTGACCTATCCCCTCCCTACTTCCCCACCTATACTCTCTCCACCTATCTTCTTTACTCTCCATCTTCGGTCCGCCTCCCCCTCTCTCCCTATTTATTCCAGTTCCCTCTCCCCATCCCCCTCTCTGATGAAGGGTCTAGGCCCGAAACGTCAGCTTTTGTGCTCCTGAGATGCTGCTTGACCTGCTGTGTTCATCCAGCCTCACATTTTATTATCAAAGGTAAATCACCCTGATTTGTACCGAATATAATCCAAATATCAGGCCTGGCAGTAGTATAAAGATGGTGGGTCGCTGCCCTACTTTTAGAGTCATACAGCACAGAGCCAAACCCTTCGGTTTGACTCATCCATGCAGACCAAGTCTTCCAATTAAACTAGTCCCAAATGCCTGCATTTAGCCCATATCTCTTTAAACCTTTCCTATTCATATACCTATCCAAATGTCTTCTCAATGTTGTAACTGTACCTGCATCTATCATTTCCTCTGGCATTTCATTCCACATACAAACCAACTTCTGTGTGAAAGCATTGCCCCTCAGGTCCCTTATAAATCTTTCTCCTCTTGCTTTTAAAATACACCTCCTTGTTTTGAATTCCCCCACCCTAGAGACAGAACCACTGCTATACATCTTATCCATGCTTCTCGTGGTTTGAGAAACTTCTACACGCCTCCACCTCCTCTGCTCTGGTGAATAAAGTCCCAATCTATCCAGCCTCTCCTTATATTTCAAATCCTCCAGTCCTAGCAACATCTTGGTAAATCTTTTCTGAACCCTCCCCAACTTAATAATATTCTGCCTGCAGCAGGGCAACCAGAACTGTACACAGTATGCAAAAAACGACCTCATCAACATCCTGTACAACTATAACATGATCTTATACTTAGACTTATACTCAATGTTTGAGCTGTGAAGGCAAGCATGCTAACTGCCTTCAGCTTGAACGCCCACTTTGCAACAGGGCAAAAAGATCTTTGGAACCATGGCAATACAAGCATTACATTGTGCTCAGCAGCACCAAGGATAGGAATCAGAGAAATATTTGATATTGAAACAATAGTATGCCAAACACAAAAACCATCACATTTCTGATGGTGGCAAGAATAGACTCAGTGTGCCGTCTTTACCTCACAATTTTCCCCCACAAAATTGTCACAAAAGATCCTAAGACATTCTACCCTGTAATTTCTAATTGATGTCAAAAAGAAACAGATGTCACAAAGTCACATTTCAAATGCTACTGTGGAGTATTTCAAGTACCACAATTGTTCAGGATTGCATAAACACTTTGGGGGAAAAAACTGCTTAATGAGAAAGAGATTGTGTGAAATGAGTGTACTAATTAAGGAAATTGCTGTTTCATAATGCCCATCATTTTAAAAGCTAATTCCCTGAAAGTTAGTCAGTAATGTTGACCTTCGCAGTTGAGCTTCCTTCAGAAAAAGAATCTTATACAATGCAGGGACATTTTCATGTGGCTCATCTTTTATTCATTCAATCTTTACAATTTGTACAGAATAGGAACTTCATCTCACATAGTTCCTATCCAAGATTGTCTCATCCAGAATTTTAGGATTAATATTGCTTTAATCAGTCAAACCAATTGTATATTATATACATCTGATTACTGAGTACTCATAGCCCGCTAAGCCTTCTTTCTTCTAAAGCTTTATCCGTAAATAAAGCTGCATCTTTACTTTGGCACATACAACAAGATGAAGATGATTTATAAGTAATTGCAGGTTTTAAAAGGGATGCTAAGGCCTGTATTTTCAAAAGATCACTGTTTCTAACTAGCTTTATTGGAAATTGAAATGGTGTGCAAAACCCAAGGTTAACGCATCTGAATGAAATCCTTTTACCTACATTTTAATGTATATGCTAACCATGTTTAATAAATTGACACTTGGGTTGAGTATTCATGAGGTATTGCTGTATTGAAAATATAATGTAGGTTTCAGTCATTGGTAATTTCAACTGAGATCTGCAACAGTTAATTACAGCTCGTGTTTAGCTATGCACTATTGATAAAGACATTCATTTTCAACGTATTACTGACAGATTTCTGTGAAAATCAGGTACCAACATGTTGTACGAGCAGAAGAGAAAACTCAGCATTTATCTTCAGACTGAAACAGGCTCCCCTCTTTCTCAAAGTTTTTAACTATCACGTTATTCGTACCTTTATAGGTGTCAGTGCCAATCTTATAGCCTGCAACAGTTTCTCACCTAAATTAGAAATTTATTTAAAGCTTTTTTTGATGCAAGAAAAGAGCAATGAATTGTTACTGCAGCTTTCCATATATCTGATCGAGAATAATAAAAACAGAAAGTGTTTAAAATATTAGAAGGTCTGGCAACAGCCATGGAGAGAGAAAAAAAGAGTTAACATTGTTGGTTAAAGACTCTACCTCAAACCTTATCAAGAACTCTGCTCAGTTTATTTCATATTCTGATCTACTGTTCTCCCAAGATGTCCTTTATTTTAATATTAATTACTGTGACTCCTTAAGGTTTTTATCCCATAAATAAGTCTAGCTAACTGCTTCATCTCCTGAGAATGAACAATTCAGCACAACACTGCATTTCAAAGTGACAACTGCGGACGTTGCCCTCTTTTTCCAATTGTTAGTATGAGCCAAGCAATTACAGAGCAGTCAGTTTAGCTTCGGTGATGAGGAAACTTCTAGAAACAATTACTCAGGTTAGAATTAATAGTCACGTTGAAAATGATGGCTTGGTTAGAAAGGGTCAGCATGGATTTCCAAACGGAAGATTATGTTCAGATAACTTGCTGGAGTTTTATTTGAGGAGTTAACTGAAGTTGATGAAAGTTATGCTGTTGATGCATTGTATATGGGCTTTCAAAAGACATTCAATGCAATTCCACACAGCTGACCTATGAGAAAAATTATAGCTCATAGAATGGAAGGGAATGCTGCAACTTGGATGCAAAATTGATTGAACGATAGGAAATAATCAGTTGAGGTCAATGGATTTTTTTTGAGCTCCAAGTATGTTTGTAATAGAGTTCCCCAGGAATTGGCTTTGCTTTTATTGGTAAATGTAATCATCTATATCTTGTGTGGAGGAGACAATTTCAAAGTTTGTGAATTTTATGAAATTTAGCAGCAATGTAAACTATGAAAATGACTGCGTTGAACTCCAGAAGGATTTTTTACACAGAGGGTGGTTTGCGTGTGGAATGAACTTCCTGAGGAAGTGGTCGATGTGGGCACAATTACAACGTTTAAAAGACATTTGGATAAGTATGTGGAAAGGAATGTTTTGGAGGGATTTGGGCCAGGAGCAGGCAGGTAGGGCTAATTTATTTTGGGATTATGTTCGGTATGAACTGGTTGGGTTGAACGGCCTGTCTCCATGCTGTATGACACCACAACATAAACAATGTAGTGGAGTCGGCAGATACGTGGTAGATGAGGTTCAATGCAAACAGGTGTGATGTGACACATTTTTGTCAGAAGAACATGGATAGACAATATAAAATTAAGGGTACAGTTCTTAAAGGTTGCAATAGCAAAGGGACCTGGGTATATGTGCACTGATCGTTGAAGGTAGTAATGCAAGTGAAGAGAGAAGTCAACAAATCATACACCATCCTAGGCCTTATTAGTGCAACACAGAGTACAGGAGCAAGGAAGTTACGCAGAATTTAAGTAAGACACTTGTTTGACTTCAGCTGTGGTAATCATACGTAGTTCTGCATGCCACACTACTGGTGAGAATGAAGAAGCAATTTATAAGAATGGTGCCAGCACTGAGCAACTTTAGTTATGAAGAGAGATTGAAGAAGTTGGGACTATTTTCCTTGCAGAGAAGACACAGGGGTGATTCTATATAGATTTTCAAAATGATGAAAAGTCTGGACAGAACAGAAACGGACAATGCTCGTAAAAGGATTCAGAACGAAGGGGCACAAATTTAAAATGAGGTGCAAGAGAAGCAAATGTGAGGTTAGGAAAAACTTTTCACACAATAAATAATTAGAGTATTGAATGCACTGCCAAAAATTGTGGTGGAGGCAGATTCAATTGAAAGGGCAGTGGAAGATTTTTCAAAGATAAACAATTTGCAAAGGTACGGAGAAAAGTCCAGAGACTGGTGCTAAGTCATGATGCTCATTTGGACAGTAGTGCAGACATGATGCACCAAATGGCCTTTTTCTGCACCATAAAATTTGAATGGTTCGACTACTTGATCACATTTGTCTAGATTGATTATCATAGCTTCCATTTATTTGGGATTTTAAGCATATTATTTATCTGAATTGTATCTAGGTCTGTCATTGGCATCATTCATGTGCATAAGTTGAAGTTATGCAGCAAACCAAATCCATTGGGTTTGTGCAACAAAAATAGAAATTGCTGGAAAAGCTCAGCAGGCCTGGTAACATCTGTGCAGAGAAATCAAAGTTAACATTTCGGGTCTGGTGACTCTCCCTCAGCACTGATGGTAGCTAGGAAAATATGAGATAACAAAGTATAGAGCTGGATGAACACAGCAGGCCAAGCAGCATCTTAGGAGCACAAATTTTTTTCTGATGAAGGGTCTAGGCCCGAAACATCAGCTTTTGTGCTCCTAAGATGCTGCTTGGCCTGCTGTATTCATCCAGCTCCACACTTTGTTATCTCGGATTCTTCAGCATCTGCAGTTCCTATTATCTCTGTAGCTAGGAAACCGTCAGTTTACATGCAGAAGGTAGAGTGGGGGGTGTGTGGTCAGGAGTAAACAATAGGTGGGGATAGAGTCCAAAGGGAGGGAAGAACTGTTGGACAGACAAAGGAGTGGGTTACAATGTGACGAGTAGAGTTGATAGCTGTAAATGGAGACTGTTAGTGGCTAATAATAGGTAGTGTGTAGTGGCAAACTATGTGATAAAAAGGCCGGGTGTGTGGGATAGGATATAGAATCCCTACAGTGTGGAAACAGGCCCTTCAAGTCCACACCAAACCTCAGAGCATCCCACCCAGACCCATCCCCTTATAACCCACCTAATCTACACATCCCTGAACACTACAGGTAATTTAGCATGGCCAATCCACCTAGACTGCACATCTTTGGATTGTGGGAGGAAACCAGAGCAGCCAGAGGAAACCCACACAGAGAGAATGTGCAAACTCCACACAGACAGTCACCCAAAGCTGGAATTGAACCCAGGTCCCTGGTGCTGTGAGGCAGCAGTGCTAGCCACTGTGCCACTGGGCCGACTAAGAGCATTCAGGCCCAAAAATTATTAAATTCTATATTGAGCCTGGAGGCTGTAAGGTCCCTAAATGGAAAAAGAGGTGTTGTTCTTCCAGCTTACATTGAGCTTCGCTGGAACACTGTAGCAAGCCTGAGATGGAGATATTGGCCAGGGATCAGGATGGTGTGTTAAAATAGCGGGCAACTGGAGCTCAGGGTCTTTTTTGCGGGCAGAATGTAGATGTTCTGCGAAGCGGTCAGCCAGTCTACACTTTGCCTCCCTGGCAGAAAGG
Organism: Stegostoma tigrinum; assembly: GCF_030684315.1. Taxonomy (NCBI): domain Eukaryota; kingdom Metazoa; phylum Chordata; class Chondrichthyes; order Orectolobiformes; family Stegostomatidae; genus Stegostoma; species Stegostoma tigrinum. The sequence goes on along the minus strand of NC_081357.1, from coordinate 61,161,363 downwards.
AGACCACATTGTGAGTAGTGAATGCAGTAGAAAAGACTGTGAGACGTTCAGGCAAATTGCTGCTTCCTCTGGATGGTGTGCCTGGATCCTTGGATACTAAGGAGAGAGGAAATAGATGAGCAGGTATTATACCTTCTGTGGTTGCAGGGAAGGCACTGTAGGGCCGTTGAGGAGCTGTTGGCGGTGAAGGAAGAGTGGGCAAGATGCTCTGAAGGGAATGGTCCCTGTGGAAGGGAGACAAGGGAAGGGAGGGGACTATGTGTCTGATGGTGGCATCTCGCTGGAGGTAGCGGCAGTGGCAGTTGATGATCTTCTGGATGTGGATGCTGGTGGGATGGTAGGTAAGGATAAGGGGAACCCAATTGCTGTTGTGGGAGAGAAGAGAAGGGGTGAGGGCGGAAGTGCAGGAGATGGGTCAGATCTGGTTGAGGCGCCTGCTGGTAATGGTGCTGGAGAATCCTCAGTTGAGGAAGAAGGTGGACATTTCGGAGGATCCCTTGTTGAAGTTAGCCTCATTGGAACATATGTGTGGAGATGGAGGAACTGGGAGAATGCGATGGAGTCTTTACAGAAAGCAGGGGGGGAAGGATGGATAGTCCAGGAGCTGTGGGAGGCGGTAGGTTTATAGTGAATATTAGTGGCTAGTCTATTCCCAGAAATGGAAACAGAGATGGTTGAGGAAGGGAAGTGTGGAGTCAGAGGGTGTTGTAAAAGTGAGGGTGTTGTGGAAATTTGAAGCAAATTCAATGAGCCTTTCCAATTCCAAATGAGAAGGGAAGCAACACCAATGATATCATTGATATATTGGAGAATGAGTTGCGGGTGGGGGCAGGAATAGGTCTGGAACAAGGAATGTTCCACGTACCCCATGAATATAAATTAAGTATGCGAGGAATACAACAAGAGTATAACTGGGGCCCATGTGAATACCCATGGCTACTCCTCTGACCTGCAGAAAATTAGAGGAGTTAAAGGAGTGGTTTTTGAGGGGGAGGATGAACTCATCCAGGTGGACCAAGCTGCTGGTGGGTGGGGATGGTTCAGGCCTTTGCTCGAGGAAGAAGCGGAGAGGAGACCTTCCTGGTGAGATGGACATGCAGAGGGATTGCGCATCCATGGTAAAGCAGAGGTAGCTGAAGTCTGCAAACTGGAAATTCTGAAACTGGCTTAAAGCATTAGAGGAAACACAGATGTACATGGGCAGGGACTGAACCAGGGGAGAAAAGACTGAGACAAGATAGGAAGACATTGCGAGTTTGTGGTTGGACTCCTCTGTTGATGGCTGAACAAAGAAAGGTCTGCCATGAATACCCCAAGTGAAGTTTTATCAGATTTGTTTTGGTTTTATCAGATTTGTATTGGGGGTCAGTTGCCAAGCCATTGATTGGCTTGCAGGCAATGTCCCCATTTTTCTCTGTTGTCAGCCAGCACCTCCCCAGTAAGTGTTTCGGACCTTTTTGACACATTCGCGAGCATTCTTCAGTCGGGGCTTTAGGTATGCATCAACATACAGAAAATTCTTGGGTACGTGGCCATCTTCAATCCTCCAGATCCTTCTGAGATCGTGAAGTAACCTTTTTGTCAGGGCTACTCTCAACAGCCCCTAGCTTTCCAATACAGCCCTCCATGGTAGCATTGTAAATACAACACCTGCCTTTTTCCCTCCTCCCTTCTCACTATTCAGAACTCCAAAAACTCATTTCAAATAAAACAGTGATTTATTTGTACTTCTTTCAATCGAGTATTGTCTGGTCCGTGTGGTCTCCTCTACCATACAAAGACTGAATGCAGTCTGCCTCGCAGAACACTTGCGTTCAGTTCTCAAAAATGAGCTTCCTGTCAGTTGTCACTTTAATCCTTGACCTTGCTCCCACTCTAAGGTTTCTAGCCTGGGCCTGCTGCAGTTTTCTAATTGAACTGAATGGAATCTTGAGAAACAGCGCCTCATCTTTCAATTTAATGTCCTACAGCCTTCTGCACTCAATACTGAGATCAACAAATTTACACCACATCCTCTATCTTGATTTTAATTCTTTTTCTTTACCAGTTCTGTTTTTCTAATATTTTTCTTCTTTCACTTTGCACTTGGACTGCAGATATCTGGTCATTCACACCTCACGTGGACACATCTTTTTATCACACAATCATAATGTGCAATAGAATATTTTGTTATTTAAGTTCTCTCTCCCTTCAATCTATAATAGACTTTCCCTTATATTCTTCCTTCCCCAAACATTACCTTCATTTTACTCGGTTGCAACCTGTTACATTCCCCTTTTTTTACAATTCTGATGAGAGGTCATTGATGGGAAATGTTAATTCTGTTTCGCTTCTCAAATGCTGCCTGACCTGCTGAGTATTTGCAACACGTTCTGTTTTAATATGCTCAACGTCTTATTATCTGTTGTTAAATATCTATCAGCTGTGTAGGGGTCGGGCTTATAGATAGGTTAAGTGTGTGAGCAAAAATTTGACAGACGGAGTATAATGTGGGAAAATTTGAGGATGCCCACTTTGGCAGGAACATCACAAAACAGAATATTAATTAATTAGAGAGGCAGCATTATGTTTCAGTACAGAGAGACTTAGCTGTCTACGTACATGAATCACTAAAAGTTGACGTGAAGTAATTAGAAAGGCATATAGTACTTTGTCTTTTGTAAAAGGGGTGGAGTGTAAAACTAAGGTAGACTTGCTTCAACTATACAGGATATTGATGAAACTGCATAAGGAGTACTGTGTAAATTTATGATCTGGAGGGACCTATATGGAATGGAAGTTGGTCAAATGAGGTTAACTGAGCTTATTCCTATGATGGTGAGGTTATTCTTTAAGAAGCAGTGATCAGATTGGGCTAACTACATTGCAGTTTAGAAGAATGAAAGAATGATTTTATTGGGACATGGAAGATTCTGAAGAGTCTTGACAGAGTAGATAGTGAAAAGATGTTCTCAATTGTGGGGAATCTAGAACTATGGTTTACAGTTGAAAAACAATGGATCTCTCTTTGGAGATGAGGAGATATTTCGCTTCTCAGAAGGTTGTTAGTCTTTGGAATCCATTTCCACAGAGATCAGTGGAGGCCAGGTTGATGAATGTACTCAAGGCTGGGTTAGACAAATATTTGAAAGACAAAGTTTCGGTGAGTGGGGGACAGGCAGCAAAGCTGAGTTAAGGCCATAGTCAGATCAACTATGATCTTTGTAAATCGCAAGGTAAGCTCAATGTGTGGATTAACCTACTCCTGCTCCTATTTCTCATATAGCTCCCAATCCCAAATCCTGAGGCACCAGGGTTTGGACTGTAATACAGTCTTCACAGTCTCTTTAGCCTGAAGGATCTTGATAGATATTTTGACCCATTCATGTTCCAATTGCTTCGCTTCTTCTTCAGTTGCTCCCATGATGTACTTAAATGTGGTATCTGGGGAATCTTTTCTTGGAGCAATGCGGTAACATTGTTCAAGGTCATTGGTGAGAACCAGCTGCGATATTCTTACTTCCCTTTGCTGTGAATGGGTTCAGTGATGGTACCTGTGGAAAAGTGATGGGCTTTGTCAGATTCCAGATACACAGATTGTGGCCTGCTGGTTGAAGGTGATTCCATCCTTTGTATAGTTTTGTCTGTTGTGTTGACGCGGATGGCGTCCATGGCATACACCACTTGACCATTTCCCTTGACCAAGGGCTATTTGTCCAATTAATCAAATATTGACTGGTTATCCAAGTGGGGACAGAATTATAGTGAAATGCCAGTAATTGCAACTGGACATCAGTTAAAGCCGTGACACAATCAGCATAGCTCAGCCCAGCAGATCATTCCGGTGTTGTAGTTAACTTGGTCAGTTAGCTGGTTGATAGACCGATGTACAGGCTTGATCACAGTGATGGTATGGGTTTGATTCCTTCTCACTGTGTGCTGATGTTTATGATGAATTTCTGAAGATTGAGATTGTCTTGTAGCAAGTAGCAGGCTTTTTCTCATAACTGATTAAGTTTCTCATTGAGGGCTTCTAGATCAAGGGAGTTAAATAGACGCCACTCCAGCTACATACCCAGCTCCTGCCATTTCAGCAAGTCAGCTTTTGGTTCATTTATTATTTCAGTCCAACTGCACTAAGGGTTTTTGTTGAAGAACATAAGTTAACAGGGAGTCAAAAACAATTCTTCGTTCTTTTGGGCAGGGAACGGGCGGTGTCAGGTTGACCTGGATCAAGAGGTGAATCTTCCTTATCTTGGCGGGGGTGGGGGGGAAATAAAGCCATTGGGCTTCTGCTTCTTCTAAGACTAGGCCATTACCAAGTGTACAGGTTATATCTTTATCACAGGAAGGACTAGAGGCGTTAGGTATAGGTGGATTTGGCCTCATGCCTACTCAGATGTAGACTTTCTGCAAGAATGCTTGTTTTCTCATTTAGTGCATTTCCCCATAATGAACGATAGGGTATATGATAACAGAGCACTCTCTACATTGCAAGATACAACTGGTATTAAAAATCCGCCACTGTGGTTTACTGCTTGTCTCTCCTGCATTTTGGGTTTGGGACCATGCAATGGTATGATTTATTATGCTGATCTGCATTCTTTTATATTGCTGCAGGCTACTTTGCTTCGCAAGGGTAAAGAGGGTTATAGTCACAATGATCCTTAATATTGGGGTTTATGTTACAGTGTGCTGCTGTGCTAGTCCCTTCTCCGAAAGTCTCGGTAACAGGTTTTCTGTCTGGATCCAAGGAGCTTAACACAGGCATACCCTATGCACAGGTAAATCCGATAGACTCTTCCCTCCTTATACACCATTCACCATTTTGGCAGGTGTCAGTATTGCCAGTATGATATATTTCACTATTCTGCTGTATACAAATAGTCTAGTTGTGGTTAAGAGATAATGGGAACTGCAGATGCTGGAGAATTCCAAGATAATAAAATGTGAGGCTGGATGAACACAGCAGGCCAAGCAGCATCTCAGGAGCACAAAAGCTGACGTTTCGGGCCTGGACCCTTCATCAGAGAGGTTGTGGTTAAGTTGACAGGCGTGCGAGAGCATGGAGCAAACTTCAGTAGTGCATTGCTGCTCCTTTATCAATGCTTCAATATAGATTCTTTCCCTGCCATTGTTGTTAGCGTCTCCAAGGGCTGCTACCCATCATGACAAACAGACGAGTCTCTGCAACTCCTCTGCTATCATCTGGGCAATCGTTCCCTAATTCCCTATTTATGCAGGTCCCAGCTGACGGGGCGTGTTAGCAATCGCACTTTTCTGCTTCTGTTTTGGTCCTTGTCTTGCCTTCCCCACTCCTGGTCTCCAACATTCTTGTTTACACTGTCCCTTCTTCCCACTGTTGCTACTCTCATTCACTGCAGGTCCACTATTCTGGTGGGCATATCCAGATGCTCTGCATGGGCACTGATGAGCAAAATGCCCCCTGGCCCCACATGCCAAACAAGTGAGGGTGGCTCGGTGCTTCTGGGTTGCCCCTGAGGCACGGACCATGTATTGTTGATCAGTAGGGTACCAACTTGTTGCTCCCATTACATTTACTCGGTGAGATTTGCAATTGTTCTGCTGCCATTGCCCAATTAATAGTAGCATTATATGTGTCTCTTATTGGGAGTCCCAACTGGATTACCTGTTTAAGATGGCTGCCAACCCCATTCTTAAGGGTTTGTAGGAATACATTATCATCACTGCCTTGCCTATCAACTTCTCCATTCTCACAATAAGATTTAAACTTTCTTTTCATAATCTTCGGGGGGTTTGAGGGGCTTCTGGGCCGTGAGGATAATACAGGCCCAGTTACTTCAATGGCTTCTAAATACTTCTTCTATTTGTTCTCTAAAGTTGGCAAACTTCTGAGCATTAGTTCCCCATTGATTTGTCATCCAGTCCCTGGTCTGATACTGCTGGGTTGATTGAGCCCAAACGTCTTGCTGGACTTTTGCCTTTACAAGGAATTGAAGGTCGTCTCATGTCAAATCATGACCTTCCTTAAACTCTTGCAATTTTACCCAAAAATCTGCACTTTTAGAATTCTTTTGGGGATGGAGAGGACATGTAAAAGTTGCTGTTTCTCTCCTGGCATCAGGGCCATTTCTACCACCTTGGTGGTAGATCCTCATCATGGGCCTTGGGTGTTTAGGTGCGAATGGGCCAAAGATGGTACTGAGATCTCCCCTTATCACTTGGCCAATGGTCATCATTGTACTGCTCATATTTGGTTTGTTCGGTATCAAGGTCCCAATCCTCAGGTCCCTCATTAATTATTTTACTTCCTTGGCCCACATATTCCCCAGATTCATCCAATCTGGGGTTGCTATTAGCAGCGGCAGGTGGTGGGCCCGAGAGGCAGGAGCTGTAAAGTGGCAGATTCTGAAAGAAGGCTCCGTGTGTGCCTTTAGGAGGCGGACACAGCCTCCCACAAGCCTCAGTCTCCTTCTGGGCCACCAGATATCTGACACTGTGAGCTACATTAGTGTTTTGTTTGTATAAAATAGCTACAATAATCAGTCCCTTCTGAGCTTTGTCCTTGCCATTTTTCTGTCCCTGCCACTGAATCTTTTGCTCGGTGGCAGATTGACATCCGCCCCAACCATTTTTTGTCACTTTTTTAATAAGTTTCTTGTTTGCTTCAAATGCTGCCCGTAAAATTGAGCCTTCTGGTTCCCAGTTTTCAAGGGGTTTGGGATCTGATGCGGCCATTGTTTAACCTGCACCCTTAACTTGATTGAACTTGAAAATTTTGTGGCTTCTCATTCCTGTTCTCTCTCCAACTGCTGGTGTCTAACCCCACTTCAGCTGGTGGTCACATGGCACACCTGGGCTCTTAGTTTGGGCTCAGCCGGGGTGTCTGAGAGCTTTACTGGGCACCACCTGCTATTGCGTAACTGAGGTCTGAGATCATACTCAACCAATTTAAGCATGAACAATGTCAATATTAAGTGCTTTTAGTCAAAAGACTTACGCTCTATCAAACATGAATAATTCTTAGACTACATTGTTTCCCCTACAGTCTGAGTTCCATAATTTACACTATCTGTGGAGTCTGTCCCATAAAATATATTATTCCCTTTCTCTTTTTCCTCTTTAAACAATGCCCAACCTGCCTGTTCATTGGAGATTTTTTATTAGGGCCTGATTTGCTCCTTGCCTTTTCTCCACACTCTAGTTCATTCAGTTGTTTTATAAAATGGGTGGCATGGCTTAAAGAGAATATTGACACAGGCTTGCTCTACCTACAGGGTGGTAAAATGTAATGTACTCACCCTCTTAGTGATCCCATGACAGCAGTCTAAAGCAGCACATCCTGCTCGCAGTGCCAGTCTGTAAGAGCGACCTACTCAGAGGCAGTAACAACTCAGTAGTGGAGAAGTTTGTTTAAGTGAATCGAGTGGCTTGTTACAAGCTGTAAACAATAAATGCAGGGAGAGGAGTTCTAGGTAGACATGCAGGAGTACTGAACACACTCTGATCCATTAGCACGAGTTATAGCTTTTTATACACAGAAATAAACAACTAGTCTAACAATCTTCGGCAGATTCTCTCCATCCCCTTTCTAATGTGGTCACTCCCTAAGGCAGATCGTGTGCTCTCATTTTAATTTGATAATTTAATCAGAGTTTGATCATTTAATCAGACACCTACTTTGTCAGCTATTCCCATCCTATCGTCCTTCCTAATCTCATCAACCAGCTATCTAACAGTCAGGGTGCATGGTCCTGTGGTCTAACTGAAATGTCACAGACGTGTCGGCCATTTCGACATAGTCAGTAGACCACATTGTTCCACCTGAATAAGCCTTGCTAAAGCACTTTCAGTTAACGATTTCACGTCTCCTCTACTATACTTATATAGATTCGCCAACTTTAAGTACATTTAAGTAGCCATTGGACAAGCATATGGACGTACATGGAATAGTGTAGGTTAGATGGGCTTCAGATTGGTATGGCAGGTCAGCACAACATCGAGGGCTGAAGGGCCTGTACTGTGCTGTAATGTTCTATGTTCTATATGTGTGTGTGCGTGTGTGTGTGTGTGTGTGTGCGTGCGTGCGTGCGTGCGTGCAAGAGAGAGAGAGAGAGTTTTCCCTTTCATGGATGATGATGAGGTTCTTGCAATGATTGGAGTAATGTAGTAAAATGGATTATTTTTAAGGAGAATTTTACAGTATGGAAAGAATGTGTAGGTAAGGAATTCTAACCATGCATTGAACTCTGAAAGCAGGAGTTTAATTATCTTATTTACCTCATCCAGAGGTTTAAATTCAAAATGGAATGTACATTAATTTTATCATGTTTCAATACCTGCGTCATATCTGGACATTTTAACATATAATGTTGGCACACAGAATGATGTAAACTGACCACAGGAATCTGCTACATCAATCACTTCACTATTGAACTCACATCTGTCAATCCTAGCTCTTTACTGACATGAAAATGGACAGTCTTGACAATTGCTCTCAGCACACCTTAACCTCACACCTCACAAATCAACAACCCATCATCTCTTCACTATCTTCTTTTACATAAGTGTTTCCTCTCTTTGCTGAATGTGCTTTTTCAGGTAGTTAGTGTTGTTCTGCATCATTAGGCACACTGTGTGTATCCTCTATATAGGTCTGAAAACATAAGCCTCGGGCTAGGCATTAATGGCAGGGGTGGATGACATTTGGCTCTCAGGTATTCTAGGAGCAGGAAGTAATGCAGATCAGTTTACTGCCCAAGCAAGAGCTTGTTTGTTTACTAGTTTTAGTGCTGATCCTGCATTTCAGGTGTTAAAAAAATTCCACTCATGGTAAGACAGCTCTAAACTGAGAGCCACTTAATTTTGTTTCACACATTTACTTATAAATTTCAATCGTTACCAATTTGTTGAATGTTGCTGGCTAGCAATATTTGATGCTACAATGAAAACTCAACACAATACGGTAGTGATTGAGATGTTGTAAATTGGCATTGATTTTTATATTTACAGACATGATTGGATGTTTAAATGTTGGTTGATATAATGAAGGTTGACTTCAACGGTGGGAGAAGCCTATTTGCACACACATTGGCCATTATGGAATGCTCACAATATATAGACAGTGGAGAGCAAATTCATCTCTGACAGGAGTCAAATCACTTGGAAAATTCAATCATTGGGGGAACCAATGGAAGAAAACTGGAATAGTTAGAATCTGAAAGGCAATGCTCGACTAATCCCAAGTCCTTGCTGCTGATGAGCCTATCAGCAGTGAATATGTGACAGAAGCGTCCCATGATTGGAGAAGCAGTGAGGAGGTGAGTGGCAGCTGTGAGGATGTTTGCAGAGGCTGGAGCAAGTAGGACTGGATGAAGTGGGACCTCTGAGGTCAAAGTTAGTATGGCCAGAAAGCAGAGGAAGGAGGGTAGATGGACTGCAAAACTGCTGAACCCGGGGCCGGGGGGAGGGGGAGGGGGGGCAGGTTAGGAACTGTGTGCAAAGTTTGTCAATTGATAGGGAAAAATGACTGCAGCTGAGGTGGGGAAGGGGTGCAGTGTGTAAGACAGGACCTGCAAAAAGGTGGAAGAAGATTTGCAAACGAAGGGAAGAGCAGCAAAGGCTAGGGGATATGAATGGCAAAAGGGAAGAGAGGGATTGTGAATGTGTGGAGAGGACCAACAAAGCTTGGGGATGGGAGAGAAGACTGTAAAGGGGCGAGTACTGTTTTAAACCTTTCTGTAATTGAATAGTATGAATGTTAGTATTGTGATGAACACTGTCAATTGGATTTTTTAAAAATTCAAACATATTCATTTTTTAAAATTTTAAAATATACTTTATTCATATATATACACATACGTGTATGTGTATATATATTCTTTATATAAAGCAATAGTCACAAACACAGTTTGGTTCTGTACAGTAGCATATAAAGTAAGCAACCAAAAGTTGGAGTTTGACTACGTCCAGTGAGAAAACAAAAGGCATGTCTTACTTGGACAAGACTATATTTGCATGCAGTTGAAGAGGGTCAGATAACTAAACAGACCAGGAAAACATCAGGAGGCACTCACACAGTGGTTTTTCTCCCAACGCACCTTGGCAGCACTGCCCCAAGTTTTAGTGCTTCCTTCACCACATTGTCCTGGACCTATACTCATACTGTCAATTGGATGGTTTAATACTGAACAGTTTTAATTGATATAGATTTACATTTATACATCATTGTGTCTCAAAGTGTCTGACACATTGTGATTTATCTGAGATGCAGTGACTGCATTAGAGACATTCAATCATTTAGCTGTAACTACAGTGGTATGCAGAATTCATGTTTATGGTTGTGGTATTTTGTGCGTCAGTTACTTTTCTTTTTAAATTGGACACTTATGCATGTTATCTCACACCTTTTTAAAGACTGTTGAAGTTAATCTTTTTCTTGTGAGTTGTGGCTTTAAGTTTAACTAAGTTTTCATGATTACTGAGGATATTGTTTAAATCTGCTTTTGTCTGTGTGCAAATAGACCATATATCAATACAAATAGAGAAGATAACAATACTATGTGACTGCATCACCTAATGAAGTAGTTATGGAGAATGAGAAAGGAGTCCCTGAAAATGAGAAAGTGTGCCTGTCAAATCAAAAAAGTAATCCTTGAGAAAATCCCAAGACTAGCCTTTAGGGAAGAAAGTGACTACCACCACAAACAGCACAACAGAAGAAAGTGACGACCACCAAAAACAGCACAACAGAAACAGATGTCAGAGAACCGCTGATGTACGAATTGAAAGTAATTTGAGATACAAGTTGTGCAAAGTTTTGTTTCTATCGTTAATGTAAGTTTGTATCATGAGAAAATATCTGCTTAGCCTATGCACACAATAAAATTGTTTAGCTGTACCTCTAGAATATTTACTTGAACTACAACATGTAAATTTGATACAACTGATGTAAAGTTTGACACATTTATGTTTATTTGAAAATACCAACAAAATAACAAGAATTATATAAATCTCATTGTTAATAATGCTTTATTTTAGCACACTTCTATCTGATCAGCAGTCTTAACTGGAGAAAGATTTTTGAATCCCTCAGCTGTCTGACCTGCATCCTTCCCTTTTCTCCCACCTCAACAATATGCATCTATTTAAATATTTGCAAGATCAGAAGCTGTGCAAAAATCCATTTATATATAGTCTTTATGTTGCACAATCAAACCAAAATTCTAAAAATAGGTATTATAACATTTTACTTGATGTAACATTTTCTAATAATTCATTTTAGATGGAATACATCAATTTATGTACATTGCTGCCTTCAATAGGGATAATCATTTGTAACATTAAAAATAAACATTTATTGAAATTACTATTAAAATGTAAATATTTATTAAAATATGCACCGCTATGAATATATTTACTTGAATATAGAGACAGATGATTCTACATGATAGATAACATGACTGACAATCAGCATGCATGATATGCAAACATTGTTGATGTGTCAGCTTTGATAATAGCAGCCCTGAACCAAATGGCTGTAGGTTCAAGGCCCAAATTGGAGGGCATGAAAACTTGAGCTATTCTCTACATGGAACACTTTAAAATATTTTTCAAGGAGTGACAAAGATGTTGGAATTTGTGACTTGTGCTAAATATTGTCAAATTATGAATGGAAAAATGTCCTGTTGGATGAATTTCACTCGTTCTCAGAAAATGAGAATCTGAGTTATGTATGGAAATTCTAGGAGGGAGTTATCAACTGGATTAATTTGTGACAAACAAGATGAGTTTTTGTATCTCTCCACGTGTCTTAATAACCAGTTACTACACATGCTAAAAGTACAGAATCACAAAATCACAGAATTGCTGTAGTGAATAGGTAAACTGGCTCATCATGTGTATGCTGGCTCTCTGACAAGCATTATGACTTAGTGCCATTGCCTGTCTTTCCCCATACCCTTGTACATTGTTTCCATTCAAATAATAATCCAATGCTCAGTTGAATTACTCAATCGAACCTCCCTCCGCCAAACTTCCGTGCAGTGCATTCCAGACTGTACCCACTAATACAAAATGTGCCACTGTCTACTGAATGCCTCATTCCACTAAAGTCTGAACTGGCATTGTAAGCTGGCTGCTGCAAGGAAAAGGAAACAAAGAAATGCACAATATGTGCAAGCAGAGCAAACATAAAGTTTCACCATTATAATACAAACATTCCTTTGAGGGCATGAACGCTTATGCATCGCAACTGGTTATTACTTCAGAATGACCACAAATGATAATGTAAACTGATTACTTCTAGCTGCTATCAGGTTCTTGTGGACTGACTATCTCATCTCAAAACTGTCATGGCTTCCTCAGCATCTGCTCACCAGTGTTTGTCAGATTCCTCTTCATTCTTCAGGTGACTTGTGCACCTTGCTCTCTTCTAGCCTCGCACCATGTAGCAGAGCTATGTTGTGCAGTGTGCATTAAACATTTATTGTTCTAGAAAACCAGTCTGTCTCCTGCAGAGCAGCCTTGCAACAGAGGCACATCTTCAGAAGACCAATTATCCTTCCAAGCATTGTTGTGCTGTTTGGCATCAGACTGAGAGTGTGTACCGGGCTCATTACCATCACCTTCTGGGGGTAGCACTTGTCACCCAGGAGCCAACTCTGGAGACATTGTAGGGTAATGAGCATTCAAACAATCTGCCAGTTGTGTAGAACCTAAGTGTCAATGGCATGTACCTGGGAGGGGGCACATATCTGCAGGAATTGTTGCCTGTGGTTACAAATGAATTGGACAGTGAGGGAATGAAATTCTTCTCTGGAATTATGAGTTTCATATGCATGCAGTAAATGCTGGCTTGTACCTTAGGGAACCCATCAATGGCTGCAAACCCCACAGCTCAGGCACTTTAGCTCTCTGGCCCCATGGCGCACTGGATAAATTGAATTGAATGCAGATACCAGATTTGAAACATTAACTCTGCTTCTCTCTCCACAGATGCCATCGGATCAACTGGGTTTCTACATCCTTTTTTCTTTTTATTTTAGATCTCCAGTATTCACAGTATGTTGCTTTTATCAAACCAAATTGGTTACCTGTAAAGAGCATCAGTGAACTCACAAATACAGTGAGATGTTGACTGAGAGACACCAATTGAGTTTTGAAAGGAGTTAGTAGCAAAGGTAAGAACAATGTACAATTTTAATTTATATTTTGTATCTGGTGTATTAAGAAGGGGAGGCATGCTTTAGTTTTTTTTTAGGGTGTTCTTGTGATTTGGTGATGAAGTCTGGAAATCGCTGGTTTACCCGCATTTCAATAATTTTGACTTGAAGAGCTGGGGATTAACAGTTTAGTGCTTTGAAAAAAGTAGAAAAGAAATAAAAATAAACATTTGGTTAGTGTCAAACATCCGCACACACAGAGAGGCAAAAGAATTGAGAAAATCAATGCAGAGATAGTAGGAACTGCCGACGCTAGAGAATCTGAGATAACAAGGTGTAGAGCTGGATGAACACAGCAGGCCGAGCAGCCTTCTGAAGAAGGGTCCAGACCCGAAACGTCAGCTTTCCTGCTCCTCTGATGCCGCTTGGCCTGCTGTGTTCATCCAGCTTTACACTTTGATATATGAGAAAATTAATGAGTTGGTTTGTGTAGATGTGCACCATAGAGAGGATGTAAAGCAACTGGACACTGAATTTAGGGAACTTGCATATTTTCTCCAAGGTTAAAGTTGTAGTGAATTTAATTCGCACCTTGTTTTAGGTTTTTTCATGGATAGACAGCAGCTGCAAAAAAAAATGTGGTGAATGGTCTAATACATGGAAACTTGCTGAAAGGAAACCAATTACCATTATACTGGGCTGAGGGAGAGGCCTCACTGTGGAGATAGTGGTAACTCTTTGCTGTGTTTGAATGTTTATGATGATATTGCTGAGATAAAAGAAAGGGTGTGAATTTGAATTCATTTTTGGTGTTTGTACTGAAATCTTTCCAACTATTTCATCCAGTTTTATACAATTTGTTTTTATTCTTTGTTTAATAAACGTGTTCTGCCTTATTTTCAAAGTACACCGGCAGGAGCTTGTGGGTGTGCTTTCGAACTGACTGCCCACAGTTAAGAAAAGACAAAGTTTGGATCTGACAAGCCAGGTTTCACTCGGGGGTCTAACTTGACGATCGTTAACATTAGCTGCAATCATGACACGAGGAAGTTTAGTGACGTTGTGATCTTGAGTGCCATTGGCATAGCACTTCCTCCCGGGCCGTACACGTACAGACCTCTCTGCTGGCGATCTACCCCGTTCAGATTCATAATTGTTTCTTTTCCCCCACCTCACCAAGTTGCCCCACTGTGTTCACCATTTTTAATATCCAGTTTTCATTTTCCCCCTCCTCCCTGTTGTCCCCATTGGCCCAATAACCTCTTCATTCAAATTGGATCCGTGGCCACTTCTCCTTCCCAATTTCAGTTTACAAAATGGTGCCTGTAAATGGGTTTGTGTTTTAATCTGTATTTGTGGCATCCTCATGAATGCGCAAAAACTCCCAAACGTCAAGGTCTGAATAGTTAACCTATCTAAAGTTCTCTAAGAACTTAATATTACACGTTTTGTCCGTTGTTGCAAAACTGACATTTTGCTTCTTGCCAAAATGCTTGAAGCATGGGTGGATTTGGACAATTCCAGTCGAGATCTCTATGAAAGGATACAGATAGGTTGCATGAGTGACAAAAAGAATTGGCAGATGGCACATAATGTGGAATAATATGACTTAATCCGCTTAATCAGCAGAATAAAAAATAAAGTATGTTGTTTAATTGGAGAAGTATTACAAAACAATGCAGCGTTAAAGGGTCTGTGAGCCCTAACACATGACTTACAAGACGTGAGAATCCACATATATCAAGTGATAAGGACGGCAAATTGAAAGTTGTTGTGCTTTGAAGTGTAATGGAAGGTGTACAGTTGTAATGTGCGTTGGTGAGACCATCTGGAGTACTGCACAGTTTAGATTTCCATATATAAGACAGGATACAATTGCCTTGGAAGCAATGCAGACAGGGCTTGCTTAACTGATTCCAGGAGTGAATGGGTTGTATTATATGGGAAGTGTCCAGGTATCCATTGCAATTGAGAAGAATGAGAAGTGATCTTATTGAAGCTTAAACTTTTCGGAGGACAATTGACAAGGTGAATGCTGAAAAGATGTTATATTTTGTGGGATTTTTAAAAACATATCTTTTCAATTAAGAGGGAGATGAGGATAAATATTTTCTCCTTGAGGGTCGTGAAATTCAGTGTAAGTTCATTCCTCAGAGAGCAGAGGAAGCAGGATAACTGTGAATATTGTTAAGGTTGAGCTTGACCAATTCTTGACTATTTGTGGGGTAATGGGATTAAATTGGAAGCCCGTGTGAAGATGTAATAATGATGTCAAAGTCGCGTGGCTAAAGTAGTGATTGCTAGAATGGAGCTGAAAATCAGACTTTGTCTGAAGATAATGTCTGCATTAATCAAGCTGTTAACAATGTGATCATTTAGAAGGTTCCTTGATCTCAAACAGTGTACTTTTGGGAGACTGAGTAGTATTAGATCCCAAACACTGAATAAAACATTGACAAGAGAGTTGAAGGATATAGAGGAAGCACAGGCCACAATTAGCATTTTGAATATTGGGGCATACTCCTCCTCCAAATTCTATGTCTATATGAGTTGACGGATTTCTGGTCTATCATGAAATCAAATGCCTATGGAGAGCGAGTAGGAAGGTAAATTGAAGCTCAAGATCAGCCACAATCAGACTGAATGGCAAAGCTGGTTTGCCACAATCAAATTGAATGGCAAAACAAGAAAGTCTATTCCTGTTCCAGTCTATTGGATTGTGATCTTGTTAATAGTTCTTGAATATACATGAAATGTATGTATATATTAAAATTTATACATACATTTTAATAATTGATAGTTTCTGCAAAAATTATCTTAGTCTGAATATTTAGTCTCACAAGCTGCAAATGGCTCAAACCTAGCTGTGAGGACTAAAACCTAGCTTAACACAGAATTATGCACTTGATCTATAAATATCACTTGGATACATGTAATTGTTTGCTACATTGATGTTCAAACCAGGATAGGAGAACAGTGAATTAACTATTAAATAATCATTAGCTACAACAATAAAAATTCATGTGACACCATTGGCTTCTTTTGAGGGGACGACTATATATTTTTATGGAGAAAAGCTATGCAAAGGGAACCGAAATGTTCTTCAACAATCACTTGGTAGCCTACTTTATGTGAAACAGATTAAAGAAAAATGCAGGGTAATTTCAAATTGGCTGCTGGTTAGCAAGTTTTCACTCCATCTCAGCAGGCAGGGAGGTATTTTATTGAAATTGAAGAACTAAGGCATGGGAAATGGGAAGGGAGGTGGTGGTGGGGAAGAGAGGATGTCATTGTACTGTCACTGGGAAGTGCTCTGGCAAGCAATAGGGTGGATTGTGAAGTTTGAATTCAGTTCAAAAGCATGGAATCAAAGGCTAGTCTAATGGTAGTCATGAAACCGTCTGGTTCACTAATATCCTTCAGGGAAGGAAAATCTGCCATCCACACATGGTCTGGCCTGCATGTGACTCCAGTCCAGGAGAATTGGAAGAGACTTAAATAACCTCTGAAAGGGCTTTGCAAGCCCTTTAGTTGTACCCAGTCATTATAAAGTCTGAGAAAAGGAATGAATTTGGATAGATCACCTGCAATAAATCACAACGTTAGAAACAAAATGGTGGTGCACCGAGCCTTGTATAATTTCCCAAGTTTTTCTTACTAATGTCTGGGGTCTTGTGCTAAAATTAGGACTGCTGATCCACAGTCTAGTCAAGCAATAGCCTGGTACAATCATTCTTATGGAGTCATAACTCACAGGCAACATCCCAGAGACGAACCTCACCGTCAACTACAAGATGGAAAGCTTCCCAAGTATGCCCTGTGTACAGTAAAAACTGCACAAATGCAACCCAGCTCGTTACAGCTCCATTAGACATCAGCAAAGTGATGGATGGCGTCATCAACAATGCTATCAAATGGCACTTTCTCCACAGTAACCAGATCACTCATCGTCAGTTTGGACTTTACAAGGCCCACAGAACTCATTACAGTCTTAGAACAAATATGGACAAAAATGCTAAACTCAAGAGGGGAGATAAGGGTGACTACCATTGATATCAAAATGGCATTTGACCATACGTGATGTCAATGGGAATCAAGGGTAAAACTCTCACTGGTCATATCTAATAGAAAGGAAGATATAATGATATTTGGAAGGCGCTTCTCTCAGCTCGAGGACATCACTGAAGGAGTTCCTCAGAGTAGTGGCCCAGGCTTAACCATCTTCATGGCTGCACCATCAATGACCATACCTCCATCATAAGGTCAGATAAGGCATATTTGGTACATCATCAATGACCTGCCCTCTATCATAAGGTCAGTGGCAGGATATTGACTGATGACCATTCAAGGTTCAAAACGATTCATGGCTTCTCAAAAACTGAAGTAATTCATGTCCAAATGCAATGAGGCCTCAACAATAACGTGACATGTAACAGTTACAAGCAATATCTGATGATTGCTCCTTGACATTCATTGGTATTACCAACAGGAAATCCCTACTATCAATATCCTCACGGTTACTGTGGAACACAGACTGGTCTGAACAGGAAGTGTAAATGCTGTGGATATGAGAGTAGGTGGATATGAGAATTCCATGCTGGGAATTCTGCAGTAACATTATCCCACTCATTAAAGCCTGTTCACTATTTGCAAGAAATGGGTCAGAATGTGTGAAGGATGCACTCTCCATTTGTTTGTATGAGGGCAACTCTAACAAAACCCAAGAAGATGAGCACCAAACAAGACAAAGCAGCTTGCTTGACTGACAATTTCACTGCCTCTAACACTGCCACACAGTTTGTACCATCTACAATTCACTACAACAATTCACCAAGGCTCGTCAGACAGTACCTTCCAAATCCATGATAACTGTCACCTAGAAGGACAAGGGCAGAGGATAGATGGAAACACTTACCTGCAGATTCCTCTCCAATTCCACTCATCATCCTGAATTAAAACTAGATCACTACTCCTTTGCTGTCACTGGATCAAAATTTTTGAATCCATTCTTTACGTTACCTATGCCACATTATTTTTGTTTTATTCATTCATGGGATACGGTTGTCATTGGCCAGAATTTATTGCCATCACCATTGTTGAGAATCAACCACATTGCTGTGGATCTGGAGTCACATGTAGGCCAGACTAGGTAAGCATTTCCTTCTCTAAAGCTCATTAGTGAACCAAATTGTAAAACAAAAAAAAAATCAGCAATGGTTTCACAGTTGTTATTACAGGTAGCGCTGTCATAATATGACAGTTGTGTTTTTGTGTGACCTTGTGCTATTGAAAATTGCATGATAGAGAAATGCAATACTGTACAGTGGAAAGTTCACATTATCCAAACAGCATCCACTATTCATCAATTGTGTTATAGCCAATTCACATTAATGAAGCACACATTATAGCAGAAATACCTGGAGATGCTTAATCCCATATTTCTTTTCATAATCAAATTCAACCATTTGCTAGGGAAGATTTGAGCCCACATTCCCAGACTCTGGATTAATAGTCTAGTGATAATATCACTTGGCCATTACTACCTGCTATGGACTTCAATCTTTCAAGGAGGCAGCTCATCAGTAGATTTTCAAGGACAGTTAGGGTTGGGTAATAAATACTGGCTTATCAAACAACACACACAACCTATGACTGAATAAAAACAAATTCAGTTTAATATTAATAGTGAGAAAATATTGAATTGCTCAATCATCATGTTTAATACTTGAAGTCATATAGGTGGGCAAATAATGTGCACATGCTTAACTGTCACCAACTAAACTCTCCCTGATTCTTCCATTCTGCCACTTGCTTTCTACATCTCTCTGATTTAACTTTATATCAGCCTGATTAAATTGGTTAAGTCTTGACAGCTGGCTCTGTTTCTTGGTTTCCCCCAGCGGTTATTTCTGTGTTTAACTGTGGGGTAGGCATTGATGGCATCCAAATGGTGTCTACTGTGGTGAATATTCCTTTTCCCTTCAGTTTGGGAAGGGCGTTTTGCCTCACGTTTTCCACTTTCCCTAGACCACCACTGCCATCAGGTGGTTGTTCAGTTTCTGCTATACTCCCGCACAGCTCTTTCACTAAGCAAGGCTTCACTTTCCAACCAGATTTTTGGCTCTACTTATCATCTTTAGTCCCCTTACTTGGCCATTTCTGGCCGTTTGTATGTGTTGGGCTAGCTCTGGCTATGTTAACTCATTCAGGATCTGACCTGGCCTTTTCTGACACTTCTAGCCAGATTTCAGCTCTTTTAATTTGTACAGTCATACACAAGTGCCTATAGATTAAGAGCAGGAGCAGACTATTCATCCCCTCAAACCTGTACTGCCATTCAAAAATATCATGGCTGATTTGATTGTAACCTCAAATCTGCATTCTCACAGATTCCTGATAATCTTTTATTCCCTTGCTTAACAAAAATCTATTTATCTCTGCCTTAAAAATATTCAAGAACTCTGCCTCCACCACTTATGCAGGAGAGGCGATCCAACGATTTATGACCCTCTGAGACAAAACAAATCATCATTTTTTTTGTTTTAACTGCATGACTGCTGATTTTCAAACAGGGACCCTTTGTTCTAGATTCTCCCAGAAGAGGGGGAACCTCCTCTTCATATCTACCCTGTCAACATCCCTCAGGATCATACATGTTTCAATCAAGTCACCTATTTTTTTTGAACTCCAGTTGACACAAAAATGCCTGTCCTATTTTGCCTCATTAGGCACTCCCTTCCCCAATTCCAGGTATTTGAGTGGCCTCAAATGTTAGACCTTTTACTGCTCTTTGCACAACTTCTGTGACTTTCTTTATTCAAAGCCCCTTTGCCGTTCATGCTGATATAATTCCTGTAACTGGTCTTTAATCAGTTTGATCGCCATTAGTTTTACTGCCCCCTGCAGGCCTTTTGAACTTCTATCAGATCCCGACCTCTCTGCTACTTGCTGCATACTCGTTTTTTTAAGCTTCCACATCCTCTTCAAGGCTATCCTTTGCTGTTTGAAGGGTATATTTTGCTAAAAGCCAAATAATCCCCAGAAGGATAATAAAACGGCAAAACTGGTAAATGTGACATATTTGTCTCAAAATAGAGGTTCACTGTGACCAGTACATTAGTTTCCCAGTATTATTGTCTTTTGTTACAGACTTTTCTCTCGGGGCTTCCCAAAAAAATCTATCCCTGGCACTGACACGCTTGGGATACCCCAATGTTTATCAGATCCACAATGAAGTAAAATTTAACAAGTAGCATCCCTCTACCGTTTCCCACGAACCCTTTCATCAGTAGTTTGGAATTTGATTTGCTTCCTGGTGGAAAATCTTTTATTTTTCCACCACAAGGTTGGTGCCCACTCAATGTTTTGAAGAGTGCTGACGTCTCTCTCTGGCTGTTTAAAACAATTAATGGTCATTGTCCCTTTGGCCATGAACTTCTTACAGCCATATTGGTCACCAGTCATAATGGTTGTCTGTCTGGGCCCTGCAATCATTTGCTCCTCCACGCAAATCTGAATTGGGAATGGCATGGAGTTTTAATTCTTCATGAGGAGTTTACTTTACTAAAGTTATCACAGACATCCTCAATTTTAAGTGCTCATACCCACTGGTGAAAAATGAGCTACTTAAGCCATTCACATACTGGGCATGTCTTGTCAAGCCATTTCTTGAAGATGCAGAGCTTTTGCCTGTCTGCTTTTGGCATGGGTGGGCCCTACAAATAGCTCTTTTTGCTGCCTCACAGTCAGTTGCACTCCCTTCAATTAAGAGAATATAAATTTTGTGAGCTTTCCTTGTCTGCTGCCCTGGGACAGCAGTGACTATTGCTGAACTGGCCACTTTACCCAACATGCCAATCTTTTGAACAACATAAAGAAGGTACTGACCACTTCCTCAATAATCAAAAGGGGCAAACGTGAATACTTCATTTCTTAAACTGGACGTTTAGCTATGGTTTCCACACCAGAGCGTCCTTTATTCTCCACAGCCCAAGCCATTTCAATTTACACTCCTTTTAGTTTGTGTTTGGCATGTTCTTTCGTTATTTCATTCCCGTCTTTCTCTCCTTTCTTTTTTTCCCCTGGCAATTCTCCTTTATTTGCTGAAACTCCATTACTGTTCTTAACTGTTACAATTCTATATTTTTCTCACCCCAGATCTCTGACTGAATTTGAAGAGCAGCCTCTGGACATCACTGACCAGACCCTGACTGCTGGTTTTGCAGATCCCTGACTGATGATTACGCAACTTCCCTGATTGCTTGTGATGGCCCTACAAGACTGGCCACTGCCAAATTGTTGGACTGTCATTGGAGAGACCCCTGACTGTAACCAGTCCAAGAAAACAACACACAGGCTGTGATACAGCAGGACAAAATAACCGACAGAAAACTAAATTCCTTGCCCTTGGTAGAATCCAAAGGTTTAGCTAGAATCCAAAGATTCCATCCTTTGATACTAGTTTTGGGTATTTTGTGACGCATTTTGCAAATGTTTTTCTGCTTTTGCATGGTGTTTGCATGTTCTCCCTGCCTCTGTGTGGGTTTACAGTCTCCTCTCACAGCCCAAATATGTGCAGGTTAGGTGGATTGGCCATGTTAAATTGTCCCATGGTGTTCAGGGATGTACAGGCTAGGTGTGTTAGCTATGGGAACTGTAAGATTACAGGGATAGAGTAGGGGGAGGTGTGGGCCTGGATGGGGATGCTCTTCAGAAGGTCAGTGTGGACTCTATGGACTGAAAGGCCTACTTCCAAATTCTGTACATTCTATGCTTCTATGACCTTGCTAAGTCTTATAGTGAGAATCCCTCCAAAACCCTGCCACAACCAAAACAAGTGTGTTTTGGATCTCTGTCCTCAGTCCCAGTATTCTTGAATACATCTCACAGCGTGCTTCCTGCTGCCTTCTTAGTGCAATCTCAACCCAGCACAATATAGAAAAGCCCATTTGATAGCTAAAGGTATCAGGAGAAGGTGGGAACCCCAGCCAAAGAACCAATATATGACAAAGAATCACAAATAGTGTGATTACATGAACTCATTCCCCTAGTCTGCAAAGAGGAGAGCATGTCAGGAGATCACTGAGATACAAGATTGTGACCATCTTTAAGAAAGACAACTGATCTAATAGCAGTAGCTACACCGGAATTTCCCTGTTATCAGCCCTGGGGCAAGTTATCATAAGAATCTTCCTCAGTCACCGTCTCCCTGTGGCTGAGGAACTCCTTCCAGAGTTGCAATGCAGGTTATATCTTCTGAGGGACACAGGAGACATTTTCTTCACTGAACAGCAATACAAGAGAAATGAAGGGAAAAGCATCAACCCTTGAACACAAACTTCTTTGACCTCAGCAAGGCCTTCAACATTGTCAAGTGTAGGCATTTTGCAGAGTCCTCTTCTGTTTTGTTACCCTCAAACATTTGTCTCCATCTTTTGCCTGTTTTACGATGACATGCAGGGCATGATCTTAAGCGACAAGAGAACAACAGACCCAATTCACATTCGGACTGGGGTCAAGTAAGGCTGTGTTATCATGGTGATGCCTCCCTTTGTCTTCATTGCTGCACTGCTCCACCCCACCCTCAGTATGCTCACTGCTGGAGTGGTGTAATTTACAGAACAAACAGGAACCTGTTCTATCTTCACTGTGGCAGGCCAAATCCACTTTATCCTCTCTGTTTCATCTTGTGGGTCAGTCCAGAACTTGGGGAGCAAAGTTTTAAAACTAGGAGATACCCTTTCAGGACGGAGACGAGAATTCTTTGCAGAGGGTTGTATGATTTTGGAACTCTGTCTCAGAAAACAGTGGACGTGGGGTCATTAAGTATTTTTAAGATAGGAGTGGCTAGTATCTCATTCAGCAAGGAAATGAAAACGTATTGGAGTTGACAGGAATTTATGATTCAAAATATAGATACATAACCCTAACTTATATTGGCTCAAGGGGCCAAAAGATTGACTTTTTTCACATGTTTAATGTCATTGAACACCTGAATACTGATGATGTTTGTGTGTACGCACATTTGAAAGCTGACCTACAAGCTAATTTCAGCATTCTCTCTGAGGGCTTATGCTAGATATTTATACCACAAAGGTACTCTATTAACCTGACCTCACTTCAGTGCACTGCCCCCCGGTATGCATTCCAGTTATCAAAGTCCATAAGAACATGGGCCACTTTCCATATGTGACCTTACTGTTAGCAAGGCCAAACATTGACAACAATGTTCAACACAACCATTGGGAAGATCACCTGAGGAAGATTGTGTTTGGATAAGGACCTCAAACATGACACATTGCTCAAGATTTACAGAACAATTGTGATATCCACCCTCCTATCTGATAGAGGCTACATACAGCAGGCGCCTCAAAAACCTGGAGAAGTGCGAACAGAACTGTGTCCGCAATATCCTGCAAATCCAGTGGCAGGATAGATATACAAATGTTAGTGATCTCAATCAGACTAACATCCTGAGCATCAAAACATTGACTGCACACAATAAGTTCTGCTGGACAGGTCATATCATCCACGTGCCTGACGTGAGACTCCTGAAGCAAGCACTGTACTTGGACCTAACACGAGAGCCTCTGCAGGGTACAGGAAATGCTTAAAAACGTGTTTGACAAACTGTAACATCCCATCCAACACCTGGGAAACCCTGACTCAAAGCTGAAGTATATCATCTCGGAAGGATCTGTACAACTTTGACTCTCATTGCTGAAAAAATGCTGACGTCAAGCACCAACAGAGCAAGGAGAGGCATCCTACCTTCCAACTCTCTGAATAATGTCTGCACAACCCACCACACCCCCTCCCCTCCACCCCATACACACACACACAAACACATACAACCATGATATAGAACACACAAGCTGTACATTGGCCTCTTCGATCATCTGCGAACTTATTTCTAGTATGGAAGCAAATCATCCTCAGCTACAAGTGTCTATCTAAGAGAGGGGAAGACAATTGAAATTATGAACAAACCAAAGCAAATCAGGAAAAATCGTTAAGAGAATAAATAAAATTACAGCAACTTAGCCAGTTGCAGCAATATAACTGAAAATTCACTGATTACAACGGGATAATGTAACTTAAGTCAACTATACTGATTTTGGTTATTCCTCTCTTCGTCGCATTTAGTTAAAACAGATTATATGCATTAAAGAGTTGGTTTTCTATTTCCAACCTCACTTGTCAAGGATCAGTTGATTTTCCTGGAGGTTTTTCTTTCTGGATAATTTATCACTGTTAAATATTTGTGTGTAAACCTCTGCATAACCTTCACGTATTTGGACAAATGATCCCGACAGGTTTAGAACCGTTTCTTTGCAATAACACCACATAATTGGCAAGG
Source organism: Stegostoma tigrinum (assembly GCF_030684315.1). Taxonomy (NCBI): domain Eukaryota; kingdom Metazoa; phylum Chordata; class Chondrichthyes; order Orectolobiformes; family Stegostomatidae; genus Stegostoma; species Stegostoma tigrinum. The sequence goes on along the minus strand of NC_081357.1, from coordinate 61,136,880 downwards.
TCAGTTTGTGGTAGACTGCGCGGTTACTACATGCCGGCAGTGATGTTCAAATCCGTATCTCAAGTTTCCCTCTCGGGCAGAAGGGAGATTTATTGTCATGAGTTAAATTCTGAACTGCATATAGGTCGAGAAAAAAATTCTAAACAAGCAGCTGTGTTGCTACGATTCCATTTACTGCCACAAGCATAATACCTATTAGTCACAAAGTATGTTGTTTAATTGACTTAGGTTAGCCAAGTCCTAAATCCACGTCAGTCAAATGCAATGAAAACTTTTTAATTGTTTGTTAATTTTGATCCTTTTATTTTTAAAACAGAGTAAGCCCAAATATTTCTGAACCGGCCTTCCAGTTTATTCAAGTCCAACCTTACAAAAATCGCAGGAGCATTTATAAGGATAGGTAGTCTGTCAGATTTCACTGGGGTGTCTTCACATGCAGCAGTGACCATCCCTGATGTAGGCAAAGCGTCCACAAAGCTGAGAACATACCCTGAATTGGCCACTTACGTAACCCAATTAGGCAGCCAGCAGACAGCTTCTTTGTCAGTTTCCCTGCCCTAGCAAACTGACTCTGAAGGAAAGGCATTAGGCAACCTATGAAGCTTACCCACACCATTTTGCCAATCCACCTGTATCCCAGCCCATCACCAAGGGGCTAGCAGAATACTACCCAATGTACATGAACTTCATTACTCAAAAATGCAGAATTATAGGTCATATAAACATTCTGTTCAAATCTCATGCTGGGATAGCTGGGTCCCAGAATCGTGTGCTTTTGTTTCCCTTTTGCTGAAAACGGGGAGAGGCGGTAAGCCAATCAGATTGCTTGAACCTCAGCATTGCTAGCAATTCAGAAGGTGACAAATGAACAAAGTAAAAGGTCTGACGATGATTGCAGGTGAAAGGAAGCCTGGGTGTGTTATGACTTACCCAGTCTACCATTACTAAACCAACACTGGTGAAAGTCATTCCCTCAAGGTGCAGTCAAATGTTTATAATGAGCAACCCAGTGAGATTATCTGTCAAAAATATCACTTATCCAGGGAATAGAGTCATAGAGTCATATTTTACATCATGTCTTCACTAGTCATCAAACATTCATCTACTTTAATCCCACTTTCAAGTATTTGGCCCATTGCCTTGTATGATCTGGCATTTCAAGAGCTGATCTAAATAGTCCTCAAGCATCTGAGTGTTCTTGCCTGTACCAGCCTTTCAAGCAGTGAGTTACAGATACTCAAAAACCTTCTGGGTGAGAAGGGTTTTCCTTAAATTCCTTCTAAGTCTCCTGCTCCTTATCTTATAACCATGCCCCTTGATTATTAACACTTCTCCTAAAGGGAAACATTTCTCTTTATCCTGCCCAATCTCCTCAGAACATTCTTGATCTCAATCAGATCTCCTCCAGTCTTCTCTATTTAAGGACAACTAACCCTGCCTACGTACTCTGTCTTCATAGATGAATTGCTCCTGCCTAGGTAACATTTTGGCGAATCTCCTTTGCACTCTCTCTAGTACAATCACCTCCTTTCTATTGTGTGGTGGCCAGAACCACACACAGTACTCCAGCTGGACCTTACTAATGTTATATACAGCTGTATCATAACCTCCATGCTTTTATATTCAGTACCCTAACTTTAAATGCCTTCTTAATCACCTTACTCACCTGCCCCACTACCTTCAAGGATCCCAGGACCAAGATCCCTCTGACTATCTGTACTCACTGGGGTCCTACTATTTCCTGTGTATTCCCTTGCCTTGTTAGCCCTCCCAAAGTGCATTATCTCACACATTTCAGGATTACATTTCAATTACCTCTATTCAGCCCATCTATATTTCTAAGATTTTACTTCTTATGGCTTAACACACCACAAATTTTCATGCCATCTACGGAATTACTGATCATACCTCCTAACTATCTAGAACATTAACGTACGCACCAACAAGGAGGCACCCAGCACCAAACCGTGTGGTGACCTCTAGACACAATCTTCCAGTCACAAAACACCTTTTGATTGTTACCCTTGGCTTCCTGCTACTTGGCAACTTTGGATCCAATTTGCTGAATTGCCCTGTGTCCCATGGAATCTTAGCCTATTAAACAGGCTACCATGCCAGGCTTTGTCAAGAGGCTTTACTAAAGTCCGTGTAGACTAATCAACTACACAGCCCTCATCAATGAGTCCAGTCATCTCCTTGAAAAATTCAATGTTTTAGTCATGATCTACCCCTTTCAAAGCTATGCAATGTTACTTGATTAATCTTTGCCTCTCCAAGTGAAGATTAATTCTGTTTCTCAGAATTTTTTTCAGTAGTTTCTCCATCACACATGTGAGACACACTGACTTTAGGTTCCTGAGATATTTCTATCACCCTTCTTGATTAATGGTACCACGTTGACTTTCTTCCAGTCGTCTGGTGCTGCTTCTGCAGTGAGAGAGGATTTTAAAAAATAATGTCAGAGCCTCTGGATTGGAAAACAACTCATGATGTTTTGTGGCTCTTTTGGAATTTCATGACTAACTTTGAATAGATAGTTGTCATGATCGTTGTGGCACATTAAATTCAGGAACGATCACGTACATAGAATCAGAAGCCCTATATGGTATTCATATTGACCTGACCAAGGTATTTAACACAGTTAACTGTGAAGGCTCCTGTACAAGTATGTTCTCCAAAAAAGATCAGTGTCATTTATCCATTTCGTGACAGAATGATGGCAAGTGAGGTGTAGAATGGAATGCTCTCAGATGCCTTTTATGTCACCAATTCCCAGGTAGGTTGGCGTAATGACTGTTTTTCACCAGGGTGCCTTCTCTGCTGCTTCATGTATTCAAAGGTTTCAGTATAGGACACCTTCAGTTCAGGATAGCTGGTAAACTCTTGAATCTGCAAAAGCTCATGCTTGCATAAAGATCACAGTAAAACTACTAAGTGTGGTCTAATTTACCCCAGAGGAAATCTAGCTATTTGTTGACTCTGTTGCTGCTGCCCAAGAAAACGTCAAACCCAGAATGAGTCTGAAATAGGCAAAGATGTGGTACTAATCTATCCCTAGCTACAAATCCCAAGTCCCCATTGTTACAATCAGCAATACATCTAAGTTCAACTAAGTTCTAAGTTTTATCACCATGGGAGTATCTGCTTCAATAACATCAGTTTGGATGATGGAATTGCCCATCGCCCGGCAACAGATAACTCAACATTCAGCAGGGTCACTGATAGGTGGAAGCATGGTGCTGAATTTGTGTTATTTTTTGCTAAGTGCCAGTTGTGCCATAATTTTTGGACTGTTTTCCATTACAAGGGCAGCAAGTGTCCACAACATAGTTTGTCAAACTCGCTTCATTAACTATCTACGCTTATCCTTGCTTGGACGTAACAGACAGGTAATTTTGTTGGCAGGGCCCTGGACTTCCTGTTGGAGGGGTCAGGTATCTTCTTCTTCCAGGACCCGCAAAGGAGGCTACAACACAGGACAATACAAGCCTGGCCTGAGATTGCAGCCTACGTTAGAGCAGTCTCAGCTGTCTGGACATTAATGTTCTTCTCCACTCCACTGGTGTAAGTGCAACCTCTTCTCTTCAGTACCTCACACTCATATTGGCTCTACCACTGTGCCCACCTCCCACCAGGTCTCATCCTCTACAACTGTCACTATTGCCTGCAATATTTTTCCTCACCCACTGTAAGCCATTCCAGCCCCTGACACCATTAACCCTGCACTGCCCTACTCACTCCGACACCTCTCCAGCTGCACAAAAATTAACAACTGTCTCACACAACTTCATCTCCTGGAATACCTTCTTCTCTCATTCTTTGAGGGAAACAACCCTCAAATAAGCAGAAAGAGTCGAGACAGATGGTGAGTTGTCCAACATTCAACTCCTCACCCATTATGTACAAAGCATCCTGGCTTTGATGGTCCTAAATGGCTGCTGACTGTGTCCAAGTCTCTGGACTCTGATCAGAGGCTTCCCTTGTCTTATTGTGCCAGGAACCCCTGAGCACAGGCCAGGTCCATTGGCTTGATTGAGGATTGCTGACAACTGTGACAAGATTCCTAGCTTTTTGTCTGCACTAAATGGCACAGCAATACTGTGAGCCTGGTATCTCTGGCTCAGGGGGCAAAGTCCAAATAAAAAGCCAGTATGAGGCAATGCAAGGCAGGGATGCTGTGACCATCCCAGTAGGCTCAGAGTGAGTAAGCATTAAGAGATCAAGTGAAGAATCTGAAGATGCAGCCTGGTCCAATTCATAAGCTGCATGTGTGTCCCTAAGAAATAATTATCCTTACAACAGAATTGCAGTCATAGTTACAATGCTCAAGATGCAGCATTGAAATGCAGAAATGTACAGTAAGTGAATTGAAGATGTGCCATGAGAGTTCTTAGAGAGTGGCATATGTTAAATGCCAATGCCTGTGGATGTATATGGCTGGTGCCCTTTGAATGTACCCTGAGATTTTGGTGCCCGGTGTCCAACATTGAAGTCCTTTGAAGCAAGTAGTGAGTTGAAATTGCTGGGTACATGCTTTGACTTCCATTTCAGAATGATCAATATCTACATTATTCAGCATGTTTGGTAAGATAGGAAGTTGTACATTAATGAGACAAATTATGCTGATGATAAAGCATTCAACAAGCTATAATTATCCTTGATAGGCTACTCACCATTGCCTAGTGAGAAACTCCCCCTGCCACCTGGCAGAGACATCAAAAATGCAATAGCAAAATAGACTTTGCTGGATGTCTCGCATGATTCTATCATTCAGGCATCAAAATGATCATCCCTATGGAGGCTGTATTAAAACAAAGACCAGTAGTAGGTAATGGTCCTCACACTGCTGCTGTATGAATGTTAGGCATGAACATCATACCAGTGTCACATAAAACAAGTAGATGCATTCCATGTTCAGTGCTTATCTGTACCATCGAATATCAGGACATAATCCCTAGCACTGCAGCTCTTATAAGATACTGCATACCTGGTATTGAGAACATGCTATCACGGCTTAGTTTTACTGAGTTGACCAAATGGTTCACAAGGAGGATTTCTGTGCGCGAGAGATGGTTTTCTACAGTAAGTTGAGCACAGGCTTGAGGTTGTGCTCAGAGATCAGTGGAAAAATGTTGGAGTCGGGAACTTTGATCAATAGTTGGGGTGAAGGAGTTCAGGGGTTGTAGATACCAGTATCTGGGGGTTAGAGAGAGAGAGCGATTTCAGGGCCAGCAACTCTTGCTTTCCGAGCAGAGATTCGTACTTTTTTGTGTAGGTGATCTTTATTGCTGGCTGCATTTGAGCAAACCAATGTTGCACCAAGAACCTGAAGCAGATGTAGGGGCCAGTTCCTGTGTGCCAACATATTTCAAATGTGCTGCAAAATATCACTCATTATGATGGGTCATGCAAATTTGATAGCATTTTCTGCTCATTTTGGCACCTTGCTAGATTGCATCGCACTAGGTTTTCAAGCTAATCCTCAAAGGTTTTGGTCAGAGCTGTGACTCTGAGTTTGGAAATGCAGCCTGAGCATGTTTAACATGCCTCAATTTCCAGGATGCATTTTTACTATTCAATGCAATGGTATTCTCCTTCAGTTTCTAGCATGTTCTGGCCGGTTTCTTTTCAGCTAAACTGGAAAAAAACATTATGGAGATAAAATTGATAATAATTTTGCCTTGTGAGTAATGCTGAAACACCTTGTCACATTCGTTTTAGCACCTTTAGACATCTTATCAGGTAACAGGTAAACAGTTTTCAATATTAATATTAATTCATTTAAAATTCATCAAAATCACATCAGTTAGGTGCAGGTTGAAAGGGCAGATGAGAATGAAGAGAGAAGCAAAAGGAATTGCGGGACAAATAGCACAGTAGACAAAGCCAGAAAGTAGAATAGGAACAATGAGTAACAACAACATAGAGATGCCAGGGACAAGTTAAAGTGTGGTTATTATCTCTGATGTACGTGTGCAATCCGTTTTCAAGTTTATAGGGATAACATTGTGATTGGGAGCAGGTAATTAAGTAAACATTTCAGAGTGATGGAACACTAATCCACACATTCGTTTTGTTATGTCTTAAATTAAATTTGATCTCATCTTTTAATACTTGCTTAATGTGTGGTATAAATGGAATGCATAATGGAATCAGAGGGACATGACCAGCATTCCACTTGTGGTATTCAGCACTAACCATGTCAGCCCATTCATGGGATAGAAATTGTATCTACAACTGCTGTCATGCATTGAGATTCTGCAACCATTTTTTCCATGAAGATAATCCAAGCATGAATGATGAAATGAAGTTTGTCTGGCAAGAAGTAATTTTCCCCAATTAGGTACCTTCTGGATAGGCCATCTAATGACAGGAAAGTTACTTCACCCATTCATTCTCAAGTAGACTCTTGGTCTTGATAAGTTTCTTCATTCCTTGCAGGCTTGGAAAGGAAACTTTTTAAGCGTCAGTGGACACCTGAAGACAGATAGCCTACAGAAAGACTGTGAGAAGGAATTAGCTTCCGCATTATCAGTGAATCCATTTTTTCCAAGTTAAATAAGAATTTTCATCAAACTGCTGAGTCTATATGTATTCTCTCTTTTTGTAATTGTACAAATGGAAATTTAGTGAATGTGCCAAACGCATTTTCTTATATCTTATATATGATGAATGGGGCACTTTATAATCTATAGCAAATAACTATATCCTCTACTATTGTTAACCCAGGCTAGCTTCAGAGAGGTTAAATAAGTACGTAATTTTAACACAAGGAGGTCTAGTTGTCATCCCAAAAGAGCTTTCTTGTTATACTTCTGAGGCCCATGATAATGCTGTCAGATATAAAACAATTGGCATCAACAACCATTAAAAAGATAAGGTGGCTTAAGAGAGCAACTATCAGTGCTGAATCCAAGGAGATGCTTGCAGAAGACCTGAGCATGTATTTTGCATTTTCAATTTGTTCTATTTTTTAATAACACATTTGTTACTTCTCTCTTTCTCAATCTTAAACATTTTAAATTTAAAAAATTAATAAAGCTAAATACAACTACTCATTCCACCTCTGTGCAGATCAGCTGCAATCACAAATACAGCAGTGCTAATCTCCCATCTTGTTGACATGCTGTTTGTGAAATGGTGACAAATTTCACACTTATGAGTACAATGAAGAAGAAAAACTGAAAATGGTGAATATTGGAAATAAAAACTGAAAATACAAGTTGATCAACATTGGCAAATAGACATTTTATTTATTCTCATTGAATGAGAAAACTGTGAAAATAAGTGAATGCTCTTCATTAGTAGCATTGTGGAGTTAGTAAGACATCTAAGTTGTTTGATGATCATTTCAGACATCCCAGTATGATTCAATTGTACAAGTGTGGGGCACATAGACCAGATCAAAAAGCAACAGTAAAAGCTCTCTTCTCCAGTTGGAAGTTGGAGGAAGAGGGCCAAGGACAGCCGGGCTTTCAGCAGAAGTCCATATCAACCCAGGTTACTTAGGGAGTAACTCTCCCACTTGAACTTCAGTGATTAAACAGTGATGAACATGCTTACTGAAATCTACCCTCTTCGTGCAATGCGTTGCCAGTGGCTGCAAAAGGTGACTGTGCTGATAAGCTTCAATGTACTAATTTTCTTCCAGGCTGGATATGGAGAAACTTGCAACAACATGCAACTTGTCATATACTGTTGCACTTGGGAGATTAATGAAGTTTTCTATTGAAAAAAAAGCTGACAACATTTAATTCTTTCCTGCTGGAGTGCCAGGCAGAGTAAACATGTGGTTTCATGAGAATTGCTGGCTTCCCCATGGTGGAGGGAGAAATTGACAGCTAACACTTCACACTGAGATCACCCCATGTCATCACAAAGATTGGGGGCTCCACAACTGAAAGGAACTCCGCTCCCTTGAAGACCCAGCTTGTGTATGACTATATTCAGTTCCTCAGAGAGGACAGCACCTGGTATGAGTCAACATGCCTTCATTTTTTATCAGTTTACCTTTCCATCTGCATTTGAGGCACCATACAGCCAAAGGATGTATACAGGGTAACAAAGCTATTTGTTAACTGCATGACTTATGACTCATGTTCATTACCCATGTACCCATTCACAACATATATAAAATGAAAGCCATGCTGTACCACATAAAATGTGACAGACCAGGCAATTAACATGCTGAAACAACACCTTCAGTGTTTGGACTGTGCAAGCAGGAGCCTGGCCATACTCAGCAGAACATGCATCAAAATTCCTGGCGTTTTGATGTTGGTTGCACAACCTCAACCCTTCCAACCAACTATTTGATGAGCAGCTACAGAGCAGGAGGAAAATTGCAAAGAGAAAGAGTAGGAGCAGCAACATTCCAGACAGCTCTTTGCTGGCCAAGCTATTTGCGAATAACTTATCTGACTGTGATTTAGGTAAACACAACTCCAAATCACCATTCAACAACAGCCCACACCTTCTCTTCCCTCTCTTACTGGACAGTACAATGCTTGACTGACAACAATAAAATAAATAATTGTGCAATAAACAGTGTAAAACAAATAGGTAATTTGATCTCAGTATTTGCACGAGAGTGTTATAATAATAATTATAATGAAAAGGAAATACTAAAATCAGAATCACTATAATAAGCAGCAATTAATTATTAATAATGTAAAACAACCTGTCCTTATAATTTAATCCTTTTGGCCTTGACACCCCTTGGTAAATCTGCACTGCATCTTCTCAAACATGCGATGACCAGAACTGATCACAGTACTCCAAATGGTTTCTAACAACCTTTTGCATTCCAGCTCTTTTCAGATAAAGGTCAAAATTCTATTCTAACTCTTCTGTTCTGTTATGTCTTACAGCAGATATACCATGAACCATTAAGAGCCATGCTCATGATGTTCTTATGACATGTATAATGGTATTAAGCATTGTCTACATTTTATTGAGCTCTGTCCCTCTTAAAGCATCACCTACAAAGAGGTGTGCTGCTGTACACTGGAATTGCTTAGCTTGAGCCCAGACATGCAAGTGCTTGTAATTGGCATGTACATGCTGTGTGTAAATACCAGAATTTGTAATTAAAGTTCATTGAATTCTTCAGAAGTGACCCATGTCTCGTATTTATGTAATGAGAGCTAATATAGCGTGTTAGTTGCAAATCCTCAGTATATCTCACCACCTCACATTACCTTTTTCCAACCTGTCCACTAGCTTGAAAAAACTTCTGTACTTGACCACCTCACCCTTTTTGACTATCTATAGCAGTGCTATGGTCCAGGCAAGGTAGGAAGGAATGTCTGAGAGTGCGCGGTCAGCCTCTGAAGGTTTAAGACTGGTGCACCAAACAACAACAGCCTCACCCTTAATGGTGAGGTTTGATAACAATGTGATAGCTGGACTGAGAGAATGGTGGCATTATGGATACCCACAGGGTCCTATTAGTTCTTTTGTAAGGCGTGTTGAATATTCCGTATTCCAGTGCTACTCAGGCCTCCTCTCCCCAACTCTTCCTTGTACATCTAGATAGTATTTATGCTACTTTATGCTTTCATTTAGAAATGGAAAAAAAAATCAATTTTTCTTTCCAATCTCTAACTTTCTCTGACCTTCACATGGTCCATCCCATTTCTGACACTTCCTTTGCCTTATTTGATTTCTTTGTATCCTTTCTAAGAATAGGTTGCCTACAAATATTCATTGCAAGCTGCATCTCTCACAGTAATCTCAAATACACTTTTGCACATCCTTCCTCCCATAAGGGCTCCTTTATGTTGTCCCAGTTTTTCCATTTCTTTTGTATTACTTCTGATGATCCAACCTTTCACAACATATCTTGACAAAGAATTCCTCACTATTATGGTTGACAAGGCCCTAATCCATTCCCCTTCCTCCCAGAATGGTGACAAGGTTCCCTTTGTGCTCAATTTCGAGCCCAACAGATTCCACATTCAAAGGATCATCCTTTGCCATTTAAACGACAACCATCATAATGCCACCAGTAGTCACATCTTGCCCTCCTCTCCCTGTCAGCATTCTGACTATTCCATCCTTCATCCACTGCTCTATTAGACCCAACACCTTCTCTCCACTGACAGCATCCTTCCATGTAATGACAGAGGTACAACACCTCACTGATTGAGACTGCAAGCTGTCCTTCCAGATAAATCATTTCCTCTGCATTAGGGAGATCAAATTGACACTGGGTTATTGCTTTGCGGACAGTTCCACTTAATCCACAAGGTTGACCTTCCAGGTCATGAACTTCCAATTGCTTACCATTTTAATTCACCATCTTTTTTCATGCTCACATTTATGTACTCAGCCTGCTGTAGTGTTTCAGAGAAGCTAAATGCATGCTTTAGTCCTTCTCTTTTAAGGAGACACAATTCAGCTTCCTAGCCTCAACCGCAAGTTCAACGTCCACAGACCATGAGCACTGACTTTCAAAAGCCTATCTGTATCCTTATCTACATGTTTTGCTTTCAGACAGAGATGATCTTTATTTTACCATTAACACCAAGTCTATACCAAAGCTCTGTTTCTTTACTACAACTATAACCACGCATCCTGCATTTTCTTCCATAATATGGTTTTTAGTTTGTTCTGTCCTCTAACCTAGATCCCCACTTTTGTTCTACCTCACCCTCTCTCCTTCTAACAGATAATGCCCATCACATTTCTATCTCTTCCATTACAAAGAAGAGAAATACATAATTCAAAATATTAACTCTGTTCCTCTTGTCACAGATATTGTCAGTCCTACTGAGTTTTTACAACACTTTTTGCTTTTATTTCAGATTTCCAGAATCTGGAAGCATCTTCCTTTTGTTACATTAATTTACTTTATATTATGCTACTTGCCATGCTACCCTGACTTAGTTTTGTCAAGACAGTTACATATAGAGCTCTCTAATTGTTTTACTTAAGGCAATATCACTTCAGGAAAAGAAAATGCCACAAGCCAGTATAGATTTCTGTGGAGCATCACGCATCGCTATGGACTATGTTTTAAATGGTAAAAAAAATTGCAGCACACTGCTGTGCAGAGGGACTTGGGTGTCCTTGTGCATGAATCGCTAAAAGTAGGATTGCAGGTGCAGCAGGTAATTAAAAAGGCAAATGGAATTTTGTCTGCCATTGCTACAGGAATGGAGTTTAAAAACAGGGAGGCAATGCTGCAGCTGTATAGGGTCCTGGTGAGGCCACACCTGGAGTACTGTGTGCGGCTTTCGTCTCCTTACTTGAGAAGGGTGTTCAGAGGAGATTCACTCGATTGATTCCAGAGTTGAGAGGGTTGGATTGAGGAGACACTGAGTAGGCTAGGAGTATACTCATTGGAATTCAGAAGAATGAGGGGAGATCTTCTAGAAACATATAAGATTATGAAGGGAATAGATAAGGTGGAGGCAGGGAGGTTGTTTCTGCTAGCAGGTGAAACTAGGACTAGAGGGCATTGCCTCAAAATAAAGGGAAGCAGATGTAGGACTGAGGTCAGGAGGAACTTCTTCACCCAAAGGGCTGTGAATCTGTGGAATTCCCTGCCCAGTGAAATGGTTGAAGCTACCTCACTGAATGTTTTTAAGGCGAGGCTAGATAAATTTTTATGGTGAATGGGCAGGTAAGTGGAGCTGAGTTGCAAAAAGATCAGCCATGACCTTATTAAATAGTGGAGCAGAATTGAGGGACCGGATGGCCCATTCCTGCTCCTAGTTCTTATGTTCTTATCACATCCTATCAAATGGAGCAATATGTTGTACACTCTGTGACTTCTATTATTGAAAAAGAAACCATTGTCCAAGCCAATATTTCACCACTAATTCCAATGGCTTTCATTTGTGTTAACTTTCACGTGTGTGATGACAGGTTTATAAAATATATTATCAAATTTGGAATTTGGTGTGTTTTAAGAAGAGAGGCATGTGGATGTGGGCTAGTGCTGTGGTACCTTTTAAAAAGTAGAAATCAGAAAATAATTCTGGAGAGCTGATCTAAACCTTCCAGTTCCAGGAAGATATATTACTGCATTCCAGGACGTGGGAGAACCGCTGCAATGTTAATAGATAAGATGTTTATACTTTTGGGTTTATGACAGGAAGTGCATGCACATTAAGACATTAGTTTTGTATTCAGTTCAGAAAACACCAAAATTTTTAGTTGAGAAGTATCAAGTGTCAAATTCAGAAGTATGCCTCAGCATTTCTCCAAGCAGAAGATTGTTCAATTCTGAAGAAACAAGTCAGTGAAGTAAGAGAGATTTTTCTAGTTTGTGGAGTCTCTAAGCCGGGTGAGCTTGTTATGTTGAAACACTTACTTCGTCTGAATTGTGAGAAGTTTATGCCATCAGACTCAGAGAGGAAACATAAAATTGTCTCTACAGTTCAAGAGAAAGAAACTGGAAGAAGTCAGTTAAGTAGAAACATAAGCAATTAAGATAGGAGTATAACTACTCCGACATGAGTCTGCAAATTAGATAGCACTGGAAGACTTGTATTGATACATGTGTTAAAATTGTTCTAACTCCAGTGTACTTATGTGTCACCGTTTTTCTTTAGTTGTGCAATAAGCTTAACTTATGTTGTTAAAGAACCTTTACAGTCTCAGTTTCTTTAATGCTTCAGTAATTAATCATCTTGTTAACTAGCTAAATAATAAGCTATCAATATAGGCCTTATTTGTCCAAAGGTACCACCAGTTATTATCATAACAGGTGGAACCTTGTTACATGCCAGCTAGAAGTTCATAGCCTATTACTGTTACAACATTGGTTAGTTCATCACAAAAAAGTCTATGCAATATTTAGACAAAGTGAGAACTGCTGATGTTAGAGTCAGAGATAACACAGTCTGGAGCTGGAGGAACACAGCAGGCCAGGCAGCATCAGAGGAACTGGAAAGTTTTATTTGCCGGAGGGAGGAGGATGACTTCTTCAAGGTGGGCTTCTTTTATCCTTCACGAATCCATTCTGTTCCTCTCTAATCAGCTCAGATTTGTCCACATCCCCCATCACATTATTCCCAATAACAGTTCCTAGTGACATCCCCACAACTGACATTAAACTGAAAGCCCACAGTTTTTTAGTTTATCATTCATATCTTCCTTAAATAGTGGGGTCAATTGGCAATTTCCTAATTTAATCCTGTCTGCATAACGGAATTACACTCCATGCATTATTTTGATATTAACTCCATTTTGCACTTCTTTATGTCAGTAGGGAGCATTTATTAAATCAATCTCACTTGGTTTTGATCATCTCTTACAGAACGTGTGTGTGTTTTTTTTGCATTATCAATATCTGACTTTCAGCACATTTTAAGATAAGTTATTGTGATGTGATGTTTCAGAGAGAATTCCTGGATTTTGACTCAGCAGCAGTGAAGAAATATCAATATATTTCCAACTGGGAATGGTGAATGACTTAAAGAGGAACTTGCGGATGCTGATGTACCCCTGCATCTGCTGCATTGCCTTTCTAGATGGTAGAGATTGTTGGTTTGTAAGGTACTGTTAAGTAGCCTTGGTGAATTGTTGCAGCGTGTCTTGTAGATGTTACACATTGCTGGTGCAGTGTCAGTGATTGAAGGAGTGATGTTTATTGTGATGGATTGCTTTGCCTTGGATCTCTCGATTGATTTTTGATGCTGCACACATCCAGGCAAATAGTGAACATTTCATTATTCTCCTGACTTATGTCTTGTTGATGGTGGGCAAAGTTTGAGAATCAGGAAGTTGTATTTTCCTATGAAATGGTCCCTATATATTTGAAAGAAGTTCACACAATACGTGTAGGCATGCATCACTGCGAGATTAAAGGGCTGGGTGGGTGGCAAGTTTCTAACAGAACCAGCTCGATACCACTCCAGCCTTTTCAATAAATGGACGGAAAGTCCGTGCTGTTGTGTGACTCACCTTTTGACCTTTTTTTCAACATTTCAACCTGAAAATTTCTTACAGCTGAATCCAGGGTACATTTGATGCAAGTGTGAGGTGGGGGAGGTGGACGCGAATATGATCACAGTTTAACACAAAAAAATCCCATTACCTGTCATTTATAGGGAGAGTGAATTGACATCTTGGTTCAAAATAGAGATACTTCACTGTTAGAGGTCAACGAATTCAGGTTGGGATTGCGTTGTATGGCTGAATGGGAAAACAAAAGGACAATAGACGTCCCTATTTCGGATTTGACCTTGCTACTGAATTGTAACAAGCTTCACCTCCATCCAACAGCTGAATTAGATGCTTCTTAAGGGAAAGAAAAATTACTTTTGTATCTATTTTGTGTAGTGGCAGTCAGGGGACTTTCGGAAAGAGTCTGAAATGGACGATGTCAAATCAACTGCTCCCTTATGTCTAGTTTCCATTGTCTCAGTCTAACTCCTTTGAAACTCCTCATTCCCTCCCACATCACTACCGTGGGTAACTTGAGACTACGGTCTTGAGCGTCCTCCGCTTTATTGGGAGCAGGTAGACCCTTCTCCATCCTCCTGCAGCCCGCACATTACACCACCTAGCCAGCCAGAGTTTATGTTGAGGACGCTATTGATGAGACGGGCCGCCGGGCAGCCGTCCTTTCGTCTGGACAAGCTGCCTGTGGAGGCGCTGCTTGTGCACAGTGTTGGACCAACTTCCAATCAGCATCGGGGTCCTCAGCTCGGGCATTTTTTAAAGCTAAAACAGAAATTGCTGGAGAAACATATCTGGTCTTATAGCATCTGTGGAGAGAGAGAGAGAGAGAAAAGAAAATACAAGAGTTAACGTTTCGAGTCCAGTCACCCTTCTCCAGATCTGAAGTAGGGGCAACTGGACTCGAAACGTTAACTCTGTTTCCCTTTCCACAGATGCTGCCAGACCTGCGGAGTTTCTCCGGCAATTTCTGTAGCGTAATGTATTGTACTGCCCGTTATAGGAATATGTTATAAGTATGAAGTTAAAGAACTTTATATGTCTCCATATGTGAGTTAAGGGAGAAATAAAACAAACCAGGTCCAGGGCCGATCATTCTGCAGCATTGTCCGCCTACAACATTCACAGCTCTGCTCCTGGTCGGTAAATCAGAGCACTGATGGCAATAATACCACACAATATTCACCTCAAATGTCCTCCCGTTAACAAACTGCCCCCAAGCTAATCGATCTCCGGAACACTTTTTAAACTAACTTGAATTCTAAACTTGGTGAGACTTGTTTTTTTCAAAGGGCCGTGTGAATGTTGCACTCACTGCCTGTATGTGTTATAGAGGCAGAAACCTCCATAACAGTTGAGAAGTATTTGGATGCAATGCTAAGGTATACAAAGCTATGACCCAAGTGCTGGGAATTGGGATACAATATGTGGTTGTTTTCGCTTGGTGTAGATTCAATTGCCCTTTCAGTGCTGTCGACCTCTATGACTCTACAACTGCAGAGGTCTCAAATTCAAGACACACAAGGCAGTATCGCACCGCCTGCTCACAGGAAGTCAGATTGGCTCTCGATTCTGGAACTGTTCTGTACTCACTTCTATTGTAGTTTAATGCTGTTTTGGTGGCGACAGAATTTCAGCATGGATTCCGATCGAGGCGAGCGGTGTACTGAATGGAGAAAAGGTTTTCCATATGTTTAATATTTACAGTTATTGACACAATGCCCGAATGATTCAGATGGGGAGTGCTAAGATTTCAGGAGAAAACATCAAAACTTATGTTAAAGATATCCGCTTGGCCGGAGAGACGAAAATCATTTTACAACAGTTTTTAGCTTGTAGTTTACCTCTCCAAATTAATAACGACAGATTTGAATAGAACATTGAATAGAATGGAATCACCTTACTTGTTTGCCATCCTCCCCATCGTCCAACATTGCAATCCTCATCAGTGGCGGGGGGTTCGTGGGGAAAGGACAAACCTATGGTAATAATTAAGTCAATTCTCGGATAGTAGCGAGATTTTCTGAGGTTGCCCATAGCCGGTTTATTACATTTCGTATAACATTCACAAGCCTAAAGAATTACACAGTGTTTTACGGTGCTGTGGTTCCACCAGGGCAGTTATGTTTTCAGCTGATCGATAAAATATATTCGTACGCGAATAGTTTAGGAATGATCAAAATAACCCAATTCCTCATCCTCGGGGCTGCACGCGAGATATTTGAAACCAGCCCTCGTATACTGACAAGTTGTGGTCGGGCGGCGGCTCAGAAACGAAGACAGGAGCAATTTTAACTGGAGACGACACGGCATATTCTTGTGTCGACCAGATACGTGAAGCACGCCTGTAATACTGTCCTTTTTGGCCTACAGGGAGCACACCATGCCATCCAAGATTGCCTGCTCGGCTTGAAATGTAAAGCGGGACCAAGAGGTCATTTCTTGCCGCCAACGGTGCTGTTTCGGTCGAGTTCACCTTCCTTTTTAGGGTATGAGGACTGGGTGGCGGAGCTGGATCTGACTGACGGCCGTATTCCAGCCCCAATTAGCACCCAATAATTTATTAGTTTCTACTTTCAGATTGTGCGCTAACTTTGCAAATATCCCAGCCGTGGAAACATTAGCCAGCGAG
This sequence comes from Stegostoma tigrinum, assembly GCF_030684315.1. Classification (NCBI taxonomy): domain Eukaryota; kingdom Metazoa; phylum Chordata; class Chondrichthyes; order Orectolobiformes; family Stegostomatidae; genus Stegostoma; species Stegostoma tigrinum. Next base: position 61,120,334 of record NC_081357.1, on the reverse strand, counting down.
TGCTGCCTCTCAGATATCAGGCACCTTGGAACCGATTCATTTCACAGGCCATTGCAACCGCGCGTGGGAAGAGACAGCGATGACTTCTCAGTATCATATCAGGGTAAATTCAAAAATGCCGCACTTTCAGCGATTTGTCACCGCGCTTTCTGCACCAGACACGGAATTGTGATGTGCATCATTCCTAAAATCACAGCGGCTCGTATGATCTTGCCAAGAGAACTATTACGAAACAAATTCTCATTGCCATCTTTTTTTTTCTCACAATTCGTTCAGCAAGTTTGCATTCAACACAAACCTGCCCAGATTTATGTCCCCGACGTCGCCACGTTCATGCCGACTTCAGGTTCCGACCTGGCTGGGTCTACACGGCCTGAAATTGACATTTGACGGCCGGAAATCTCCTGTTGAGCAATTTCACATTAAATCTTATTCGGTTCTGGTGCCACTTAATCCAGACCGTTCTCAGAGAGGCAAACCGCATCGAAACACTTGGGATAAAATGCATGGAATTAGACGGAGTGGGCGTCTTTAAGGAAATAACGACAGAAACATCGAGGGAAAAATTCTGACCTTAGCAAATCGCGATTTTGTGAATGGGCGGGAAACGGGTTGATCGGCACCGCCGAGCCGATATCACCGTGCACACATCCCACAAGTGAGATCGGCAGGGCTTAGAAACACCCCGGGACAACAGCCGCTTTCTCTGCAACCACCGCTCAGTCCCTGTTGTCATCGGCCTGGTCCCCAGATGAGAAAATACTGAATCTCACTCACATGGACCTCACGTTTAAAAGAAATGCCTCTCAACTCCCCAACTCGTTTTTAATGCCAAATAAACAGTGTGTCAGGCTGCGAAGGAAGCTTCGTTCAGATGTAAATCTATGCAAATCATCAGTTGTAAGGACAGGGACTAAGGGGGTGGCGGAGGAGCTAGGTAGCTTTGAAGGGGACGGTGTGGTTAATATCGATGAGGTTCCAATGCTAAAGAGCCGAGTGAATACTCAATAATTTGTACACGACAGCTCAGGCCCAGCAGAAACACTAAAAAAAATCGAGTCAGTGTAACAGCCAGAGAGAAAGAACCCGTGGGAGGGGGAAGTAAGAAATATTTATTTTCGAAAGGCCCGAACTCTAGAAACAGGACGGGGCCTTGCTTCTGGGAAGGGACTCCTCCGAGCTGCTGGTTTCCCTGTAGCTATTCCTCCCCTCGCTGCTGTCTCTTCTCATTCCCGATTGTCTCTGAAATAAATCACTTTTGTTATTGTTGAAACAAGACATTCACAATCAATGTACGTCTCCGCGTAGCCATTCTGTAATGTACATTTGCTTGTAAGTTCTACCAATTTTGCTCTGCGCAAAATGGGAATATATGTCCTCAGTCCAGTTCCCGGCTTCGATTCATTTACTTGAACGACAAAGTTTAATAAATGAACACACATTGAAATAAAGTTAACGCATATTCACACTTGAGAACGAACCATGTCGAAACAGTACAATTTTATACAGTCTCTTTTTTTACAGAGGTAAATTAACTACTTTGATTCCGCCAATGCCCAGACTCAGCGTGTTTGACAGTTACAAAACTATTCTCCAGAACACCTTAAAACACGAGAGGCAGCAACAACAGAAAAGGAGGCCACACAGAATTTATTAACTGGAGTTCATCTGTCAGAGAGAGAGAAAAAAAATCTTGATCGAACTTGAAATGGGCATTCATAACGTCCCCGCTTCCCACCCACCTCCCCCAAAACTGTTTGTTTCCGCCACTTTCAGAGGTGTCCTGACTTGGAGCGCGGCAGTCCCACACAGAGAGCTGCTGGAGCTCTAACCGTTACCGAAATACGCGTGGCTCCGGGACTAAGGCCTGGGCTTTGCAGGGAGTGTGGCAGCTTATCCCAGTTTAACTGCCCATTTTTAACATCGAACAATTAGTCACGACTTCCCTTTAGTAGTCCTGTCACAATCAACACTGGAACAAAACAAAACTGCTTGCATTTTAATCACGACGAGCATTATGGAGTCTATCGGAAGGTCCCAGGGCAGTTATAGTCCAGTTTTGAAAGCCCGGTACGCACATTTCAAGGTATCGATCAGAGTTTGGTTCAGTCGCTTGGGTTTTTCGTTGATAAAAAAAAATTACTTTTCTGAAAATGCTCAAACACTTCAAAACCGCTCCTTCTTGGACTGTCCCTCAGATGTTGGGGGTCTTGTCTTTTTCAACGTAGACAGTAGCAGTCCGCTTCCACAGTTTGTCAACCGTGTGAGAAGTTCGTAGTTTTAAAAGTAATTGTTTTTTTTTGATTGAAGCGTTTTGCTGTGTATAACACTCAGCTTAACAGAGGTCCACCACAAAGGGAGTAACGGCGAGCTGAAACCGAGATCAAAATCTGTTACACACTGTACACAGAGGAAGAAAAATGTTTCAGGTAGAAAATACAGGGAAGCCGAGCGAGGTAGATGGTGAGTGCTTTAAAACCAGTAAAGATCCTTGTTTTTTTCCTGGTGCGCCAGACCTGAGAATGTAAAAAAAAAGTGGAAAGGATATATAAGCAGAACAGGGACAGAGTTACAGAGTTAGAGTTACGCTCTGAAAGTTGGAATAAATAAGCATTGAAACAGTGAGGTAGAGAGAGTGAGCTCACACCGCAACCCGCGGAGATAGTGATAATTAAACAGGGTACACCAAAGGACGAGAGGAATACAGAGCCTGAGTACAGAGCATGGAAAGAATTCATTTCTTATTTAACTGCTACGGGAACATGTCATAAATTTGTTCTGTTTCAATAGTAGGAGAAATATTCAACAACAATAACACCTTCGTTTAGCGTCCTTAACATGATGAAATGTCCCAGGGCGGGTAGCTGATATGGCCTTTTAGATCCCACCTATTGTCATTTAAACTTTTCATATTGTTAAATTTGTTTTAACTTGTTTCGAATTTCCTTTCGCTGCCATACAACATACAAAAATACTTCGCTGAAAACGACAGACATAAGTCCTAATGTTTTCAAAGTAGACCCCTGCTCTAATGTCCGCAAATATTAAGATAGCTTAGAAATCAAGCTGCGCTGAAAATATAGACACGTTTAAACATTTCGTGTTACAGAGATAGTAGGAAATGACCATGCTGGAGAATCTGCGATAACACTGTGTGAAGATGGATGAACACAGCAGGCCAAGCAGCATCAGAGGAGCAGGAAAGCTTGACGTTTCGGGGTCGGACCCTTCCTATGACGACCCGAAACGTCAAGCTTTCCCGCTCCTCTGATGCTGCTTGGCCCGCTGTGTTCCTCCAGCTCCACACCGTGTTATCCCTAAACATTTCGTGTATCTCTTTCTCTGGGAAGACAAATAGGGATCACAATTGGCTGGCCCTCTGTACGTTGCAAATAGCGCTTGTTGTAAAGTTTTGCTGATTTAATCGATCTGATAAAGATCAATATGCTCTCCACACATCCTCAATATTCCTCAGATCGCCTCCTGGGATAGAAGGAGGATAAACTATATCGAACTGTGAAAACAATTCTGAACATGCAAATAACTTGCTACTTTTGGCTAACGTAACATTCAGTCAATGGCACATTTCTGCTTAAAAGAGAGAATTATCTGCAGTTGGGACGTAAAGTCTCGCAATTTGGGTTATTAAATAATTATGATTGCAAATTTAGAATGCTGCGTGCGGCTTTTACAAATGTTTCCGCAACTGAAGCAACATGATGAAGATATTCACCGACTCTAACAGGTCATGGCAAATGCTGAATGAAACAGTCTCCGGATGGACTGCATTCGCCCCGGTTTATAGCTTCTTTCTTTGAATATTTCGGCATTTTACGAACACGCCGCTCCTAAATGTGTGGACTTTCAGAAAAGCGTAACATCATTTCGGCGGGATCTATTTTCAATGTTTAACAAAACATTTGCCCTCGATAATTTATACCTGACTACTTGATTAATTATAGTCTGTCAGTCACAACAGAACTCTTAATAACATACATAATTGGACATACCTACGTTTTTCGTATACATTTATCGAATTGTGTTATATAGACACGCACTTTTTGTGCTATGTCCACATTTGTAATTGTGCTCCTGCGCCCATGGTTTAATTTTATAGGGTAGAATCATGTTGGACACTTGTGACAGAGCTATTTCATTGACTGCTGATAAGAAACAACACAGGGATCAAGTTACAACTACTAGGAAATGTGCAATAGAATGAGACACAGGTAAGGTTAGGAAAGGAATAGTGCTGTCTGTTAACACATTACCTCTTCATATTTAAAGCTTGTGTTTCAATCCAATCTAAACCAACAGGTCAAATATCTCCTCTCTGTGCCAACTACAAAAACAAACTTTAATAAATCGCCAGGAGACAATCCCTAAATATCTCAGAGACACATGATGTTCATGCTTTGCTGTATTTCATGCAGAAGCAGTAGAATGACTATGTGCAGCAGGAGGTATTCTTGTAAAAGTGGGATTAAGGAGCACTATTGTGCCAGAGAAACAGAGGCATCTAACCAGGATTCAATTGATTCTGGAATACATATGTCTGACACTGGCAGATGGCAATAACACTATCTGCATGCAGCAAAAGCATTAATAACACTTAAGATTAGATTCCCTACAGTGCGGAAACAGGCCCTTCGGCCCAACAAGTCCACACCACCCCTTGCAGCATCCCATCCAGACCCATCACCCCGTAACCCACACACCCCTGGACACTACGGGCAATTTAGCATGGTCAATCCACCCGCACACCTTTGGACTGTGGGAGGAAACGGGAGCACCCAGAGGAAACCCACGCAGACACGGGGAGAATGTGCAAACTGCACACAGACAGTCGCCCGAGGCTGGAATCGAACCCGGGTCCCTGGTGCTGAGGCTGCAGTGCTAACCACTGAGCCACCGTGCCACCCTTTAAGTGTTAGTTTTGGAAATAATTCAATTTAAATACATAATCAATTCTCAACTTATATTTAATCAAGTGAAATAAGACATGATATGAAACATCTGAAATAACTTCGCTGTTAATGACCAAATTACTGAGATGTGAAGTGCTTTTGTGCATGTACCATTCTGAAAGTAAAATGATTTGTTAGGATTTAGTTTTAATCTATGACACATTAAAATCCAAGGTATAAGACTACCTTTAGTAACTGCTTGATTGAATAATGATCTGGCCCTATTTTAGCCCTTCGCTTTTCTGGGGCCCTTATAAACTCTACTATAATATTTTTAACATGTGAAACGTGAATATTCCTGATCACACTTGAATTCCTATGCCATAAAATTTAAAATATAGGTGTATGTTGAGCCAAACTGCTTGTATACTTCCAAACACATGCAAAATCTCTTCAACTTTAATGTGATATGTTGCTGGAAGTATAACATCAAACTATAGGGTGCATTTACATCTTTATTTTATACACAACTGTTCACGAAGTTGTTGCAAACATGCTCCTAACCACGGGCCCAAATTTATGAAGTGTACTTTTGACACAAAAAGCTAAAGCTGGCTTTACATTATATCTATATTTGGTACAAAGTGTAGAGGCAGTCTTAGTGACAATACTATAAATACGCAATTATAGTAAATATCTGTTAACAGTGCAAAATATTTACCTCAAGGTGTGAATGATGGTCCATTGTATAAGATCAATTTTTTTCTTTGAACAATTTAATTCTATAAAATCCTACACATAATCTATCTTTTAAGAACATAAGAATTTATTCATTGCACAGTGTATTGATAATTTTCAGACTAAATCATATGGTATTGATCAACAGAATTTTGAAAGGTAGGCAATTCAGTTCTCAAGGTTTCATCACATTTTCCTTCTCGAGTAGCATTCTTCTATAAAATCAACTCTTGAATCCAAAAGGTTTTCAATTAGACTTTTTAACAGTTAGTACTGAGAAAGATAATATTCATTTTCATTGTAACATTACTATTATTATTTGCAATGAGTAATCATACAGCCTGACCAACCATTAAGCACTGTTGTTCCTGACACCATCAGGCTAATTTTCATTTGGAAATCTAACAGAAAACATTAAGAATCCCCAGATTTTCATTAACATTTGCTGCTTGTGTCTCCACTAAAACAAAATCTTTCATTTCTTTGCTCACTTTATTTTAATAAAGGCCAAAGCTTCCATTCAGATTACATCAGATTTGTCTATAAAAGGATATTTTAATGATCATGATTTTTCTTTTAGATGTGCTCAATCCATACCAACCAGTACCACTTGAATATAGTTGTGTTAATCATTTTTCCAGTCCTACATTCTTTTTCCTCCTAAGGAAGTACATTTTAGTACCTACATAATTGAAATACTTTTCCTAAGTATTGTTTTTAAGCTGTATCTTATTTATTCATTGTTTGAAACAATATACTCACTAGTGTTTAATTATTTCCAAAATCTGGACAACACTCAAACTAAAAGTATTAAGCCAGTTTTGTTTAGCTCTATTACAAATGGAAATCTTGCTGTAGTAATTTCTTGTAGTTATTGATAGATCCACTCTATGTTTCTATTATATTTAATTTTAATTTCAGATTTTTAATGGTCACATTTGTTTACCTCTTTATGACATTACTGAAATATTCCCTAGTTAAAGACTAATCTTTATGCCGGTCAGCACAGAATAACTTCAAACTGACATTAAAGATTAACCATGAGCGCTAAACAACAAAGGTTAATTATTTCTCCATACACATTACTAAATTTACATACAGACAAGGACTTTTTCAACAAATTTGTTATTTCATAAATTTCTGATAGTGGAGTTCAAATACTTGAGTTCATGGATTTAAATGCATGCAATATCACATAGCATTATCTTTACCCTTAACTGACATCCATATCAAGGAGATAATCAATGAAGACAGAATAATTAGAAAACACCAAAATGTGTGTATGAAATGATAATGTATGCTCGGTGTGCGAACATGAAATAATAGTTTTATTTTGGGGCTCAGATAGTGAATAAGATTTAAAATCAAACCATTTAATCATCTAAATACTTCAAGCAGATTACTACTACAATGTAAAATAAAACTATTGCAAAACATTCCATTATTTCTCATGCAAATCTATATTACTGTCAACTAATCATGTAAAGCTCAGTCAAGTATTATGGATTACTCTGTACATTTCATTAGAGGTCCAAGGAAATTGTTGATCACACTAATAAAAGCTCTGCTGAAGGAAGATTAGAAAATTAATTGATTCACTAGGATATCAATATTCTTGTTCCTCCAAACTGAGAATTAACTGATCTGCATGATCTTCCTTCTCAGTAGATGTCAAATTCATTTATTTTTCACAGGTCCTGGACCTCAAAATTTCTAAATGTTACTTTTTGCCATTTTGTCCCTTGTAAGTTTCTGGCATTTAAAAGACAATTTTAATGCAATTAAATTGCCCTTTTAAAAATCATTTCCTTAATTTCTCAGTAAAACTAAAACCGCATTTTAGTTGCTACTGTTTTTAAATAGGAATGAACAAATGTTCAGTGTTAAATGATTTCCTCTAGACTGCAGAGGAATATCTAAATTCACAGCAATGTAAACCTCTTTAAATCTTCACCATTATGGGCACTATGGTTGAGTAATATTTCCAAAATAAATTATAATACAAGCACCATGTTTGATAGCCTGGGCTAAATGGTTGGTCCATAGCACTTGTTGCCTGTAAGAGGACACTGCTATCATAAAAGAGATACAAAACGTATATTACATCTCTGGCAATTACTTAATTTAGGGTTTGTCCTCTGTTCTTTTTAAAGGTGCCCACTCACATAATATAGTTTCATGGGTGCCAACTCTTTATCAAACATCTGGCAGGAGTGAATATGGAGAACAAGAGTTTCACAGTGAAACATATCACATTTGAGTCTGATCCTAGCTAAATCTCACAAGCAGAGTTCTGTGTTTTTTCAGCAAATAATGATTTTGATTCATACCAGGGCTTTGATGCTAGTCCTGGCACCTCCATAAATATTGACAATGAAATATAACTCACCCCTTGACTCCCCAAAGCCTGTCTATCATTTACCAAACGTAAGTCAGGAGTCTCTTTGAATACTTTCCTCCTGTGTGAATAGTTCATTCCTACAACACTGAAGAAGCTGAACACATTCCAGGACAAAGCAGCTCAGTTGATTGGCACTGAATTCACCACATTAGATATTCAATCTCTTCACTGCAAATACCAGTGCACACAATCCAAAAAATGCAGTGCAGCAACTCACTGCTGCTCCTTTGAAGCACCTTCTAAACCATTGACATCAACTACCTTGAACGACAAGGGCAGCAGATGCATGGAATCTCCAACAACTAAAAGCTCTCTCATAAGTGCATCATCCTGGCTTAGAATTATATCACTGCTCCTTCACCATTGTGGTTCAAAATCCTCCAACACCCTTCTGACAGCACTGCAGAAGTATGCACATCACATGGACCTCAACAGTTAAAGTTGGCTCGCCACCAGCTTTTTAAGGATAATTAAGAAAGGGAAACAAATTTTACTCTTGCTAATAATAGCCACATGCTATGAAAGAATAAGTAAAGTATTAAACCAGGCATTAAATCTGAGAGTTTTCTGTTTGCACGATTTAGATATGCAGTAGATAGTGCAACTACATAGAGATCATTGCAGAATTGCCTAATATTTATTGAAATGATTATGTCGTGCTCATTTTGTTCTCTCTGTAACAGAATACACTTATGTATTCTTTTCACCTGTTGATACAAGTTGCTTTTACATCAATGGAGCACAAACATTTTCAGCTGCATGCACTTTCTTTGGAAGTATTTACCTGCATCCACATTGAGGTTGAGAGTTTGGCTCATGTCACTGGTTGGCCCTGTGAAGGCCCCTGTGGTCCATGCAGAGGCAGTGTCACTCTTGACCAGATCACACTGGGGTGTAGGGACAGCAGGAAACCGATGTGGCCTCACTGAAGGCACTAACAGTGAACTGTAGCGTGGGTCAAAAGGTGTGCCCATCCCATATACATCATGCATACTAGGCCGTGTGTAGACAGAGCTCTGCGTGTTGATGGCACTGCCCAATGAATAATGATGGTGGTGCCAGGGCTCAGGAGCTCCTTGGTGCAGGTGAGTGTGCAAAGAGGCACTTGAATATGGGTCAGCTCCAAAAGGCAGCTCAGTGGGAGCTCCAGCTAATGCACTGCCTAGACTGCTACTTAGGCTTGCTGACATGGAGGGTTGATAAGCGCTGTTCCAGAAAGATGGAGGGAAACTCCGCTGGTTCATTGGGAAGGCGCCATCTGGAAAGAGAAAAGAGATAATGGAATTATCAATAATTATTAACAACAGTAAATACAATCAACTAGCGTAAAAACTTCAATTGAAGCCAATTACTGTGGAATTAATAAATAAACCTAAATTAACACAATTCTTAACAAATCAAATAGAATATGATATTCCATGTTACTTGGTGAAAGTTATCCTCATGAAAAGTGGTTTAAATGCCTCTCGATAGCACTGCTTAAATTTAGGTACAAACAATTTAGGCAACATAATGTTAAAGAATCGCACATTTTCACTTTGCAAAATACGTTTCGAAATATTTTACGGAAAGTCTTCCCCCTATTCTATCTTGTTTGACATGGAGTGTATCAAACATTTGACATTGTATCAAACCTCGATGCAATAACGGGTTCCGTTGAAACAGCCGTTACTTTACTTTCAAGGAATGAGATCAAATTCAGTTTAGGAATACTGCGTTCTGAAGAGCTACTTGCAAATGGAGCACGTGAGAATTAACAGGTTTATTTTGAAAAAAAGCGTTGTTACATTCTTATTGCTTTCAAAATTTAGATGAGGTCATTCTTTATGAGCATCTGAAAAGTCAAGTCGCGAATAATCGTTGGCCACTGTCATTTAAAAATCACTTTCGGTTGCCAACAGCAATATCACCAAAGAGGAATATGAACAAATGATCGCTCGAAACTCAGAAGTTCAACAATATGCGTGTCAATTTGTATAAAACATCCGTTCGCAATAAATGAAGTGGCCCCTCGGTGCTAGGGAGGCAGTGTTGCAAACTGTACGGCTTCTGAATTTACAAACAATTTAGTGAAACTGTAAGACCGGTCGAAAATAACGCGATTGCTACTTGCAACATTCACACCCAGATACGTGACTGAAACGAATGAAACGAAAAGTTGAATGATAATATAGCACTGGGTGGACGATATAGTGAACTTTTAAGATTGACAACCCAGATGGAAGAAAGTCCAAGAGACGCTGTGTGTATTTGAAACCGAATATAAAGTGGCTTGGATAGGCCATACCAGTCTAACGCTCGCCACAAGTGCGCGGTAAAATTGCAATATGCACACTCGCGGTTATCCAATATGTTATTTGCAGACATCGGGTCCAGTGTACCACTAGTGAACAGATCTTGATATGGTTAGGTTGCGCTGTTAATTTATACCATCATTTCAACATCAAATTCATTGCGCACAGTGCTTACTGGCGTGAAAATCAAAATGCAATAGAATTTCAAACGGGGCATTATTTACAGCTCTCCTGCGCGAGTTCTTCAATTTAACCGGAGTTTCATTTTACACAACGCCGCAGGACTATTAACATAGCGACTGAAACTTATGCTTTCGTAGAATTTTTTCTACCTATCTGGTTGGCAGGATGTTTAACAATTTGTTGTCAGAAGTGAACTGCTGGCTTTCACTGAACCCACCTCGCCAAGAACTCGTGTTGCCTCTTGAAGCTTTAGAGTCGCTGCTGACAGGAGTGTAACTGCTGGGCTGACTCAGTGCCCTTGTAAAATGTTCATCAACAACACTGCTAATGTCACCTTGGAAGTAAGTGAAGAGCACGCATCGAGAGCTAAGATATTCCGCTTCAGGTGGACGCTCCTTCTCGCTGCGCAATTCCTCCTCTTTGATTGCAGAACCGTGCACGGAAAATGACCCGCTGATGTTCGTACTGTCCGCCGCTTCTTGCATTTTCGAGTAAAACGCTAGTTTCTGTGAAAGAAGAGGAGGATCTGCATTCAAAGCACTGCCATGGAGCAAGTGAATCAGCAACGACTGAACCTAAGGTGTGATTCTAAAGTTAGTAAGTGATAACTGCTTCTCAATGAATTGTGATAGTCCTGACAATCGATTCAATTCTACACACACAAAATAGTTATATTTGCAAGCTCAAACGCCGAGAAAGAACTGGTTAAGTCGCAGTGATTCTTGACGGTTCAATTTTTAATGAGTAACCCCCAACCCCCACCCCTCCAACGCATACAGGGCCACCAAATTCCCAGGAGAGTTGGCAATCTGTTAAAATAAGAGCCACGAGATTTCATCGCTATTTGGAATAGAGCAGTGGCTCAATGCACACAGTTACAGAGTTGGATATTTACTGTCAGAAGAGAGAATGGGTGAATGTCCGCCTGTCTGTCGAGGAAGCTCGAAGTAAAAGTTTTGTCGCATATGTTGGTGCAACTTTACTGGGATCCGAGTGAACGGGTCGTTCATTAGCGCAGCAGTTCGACCTCAATCATAGCTTTCCAGAGAAGGTTAATTAACGCACGGAGCAATTTAAGAAATGCATGTTAGCGCTTTGCATAAATCAACCGCTAATTTGAATTAAATGGGGAAAAAATAACTGGAATAATATTATCTCTATCTGTATCAAATAACATTATCTGTGTCTGTATCAAATGACTGGTTACCGCGCTGCCAACTTCTTCCACGTACCTGATGGTGGTAAGGACTGTAAGCTGCTGTAAAATAAGGCTGGGGACCATACACTTGGTACATAACATCCAGACAGCTCATGGCGAAGGCTGGATTTACCAACGGGGTTCAGGCGAGGTAGAACACACGCGATGAAGCTTCACGGACGATCGTGTCCCACGTTCGCGAACATCGCTGCCTGCTGTCAAAAGCGAGGTTCCGGCGTGCTGTCCCGTCTTGTCCTGCTGTCTGTCTACTCACTCTCTCCGGTCCGACCCTGCAAAAAAGCAACACCAAACATTTAAAGCTGACGGGCAGAAGCGCGACGTCACCGCACGTCTGTGCAAGGCAGTGACTAAAGCAGCAGACAGCAGAGAGGGTGCACAGCAAACAGGAACAAGCTATCAAGGAGCATCGTGTCCCCCTTCACACCTCGATCCAACTCATTATTTTGTTTGCATTAACTAGTCTTTAGAAACAACCAGGAAAAACATATTTCCGTTTGGTTTCTCAATGTCAATGTTTTCCTTCAAATTACATTCTTGTAAAATTCTAATGAAATATATTTTCTTAGTTAAATGAAAGCATATCGTTAAATTACTCCATGTAATTTTTTTATTGACAATTAGCTGTCTTATTGTATCCTATGGTTAATATTGAGTGGAGCCATTTACTGTAGTATTCCATTCTGTTGCCCGTGACTTTCTGCCCAAAAGCTAATGCATACCAGCGATTACAGAAAGAATGAGCAAATATATGTTTGTGTGTGCGTGCGGAGAGAGGTCATAATGTGCCGGAGTTCTCAAAGCTAAGCCTGTGCCCTCAGGGCAGTGAGGCTGTGAGTAGAAAACCGTGAGCCTTCACATGTCCTCCCTAGAATACGGCAGAACCCCTTCCCTATCGGTCCAGTCAGTGCCAGTACAATTAAGCGTACGATTATTTGGGCCATTCAGCCCATCAAATCTGTTCTGCCATTCAACAACATCATGGTTGATCTGATAATCCTCAACTCCACTTTCCTGCCTAATCTCTATAATGCTTAATTTACATACAGATTTTAAAAGTCTATCTCAGCCTTTAACAAATTTAATACTCCAGCCTTGGCAGCCTCCTTTGCTTTCTCATTTGGCTACGTGACATTTATGTATGCCAGCTATCCGGCTAGGCACGTTCAACCGATCGATCTTCCGGCCAAGTAACCACTCTCTAGTTTGACGCATTTCTGGGTATTGACGCGTGTGCTATGGTGAGCATGGTCAGCCCCCAAACGGACATTGTGGGATTGGAATCTCATCTCTTCGCAATACATCACAGAATTGGCTTGAGTTGCCTAAAAAAAACAATGTGGAAGCATTCAGTGATACTCTGCATCAATGGAAGACTTGCAATCCTGATCAAACCCCTCCCTCACTCTGCTCGCTTCATTCTGGCAAGATAGAATGAAACGTTTTCCGTCTTCTTTGAAGAGGTGTCTCAGTGACTGCGCGACTGTAAGCAGGCTGAACGACATTGGAAATAGCACCAGTTCCGGAAGACCACGAGATGTAAGAGCAGAAGCTGGCCATTCATCCCATCGGTTCTGCCCGGCCTTTTAAAGAGGTCATTGTTGATCAGATAACCCTCAACTCTACTTTTCTTTGCCTTTTCTCTGTAACCCTTAATTTAGTTACTGAGTTTAAAAAGACTGTCTATCTTGACTTTTAATATATCCTATATGCCTGCCTTGACAGCCCTCAGTGGTAAAGAATTCCATCAATTCACAAGCTCTGTTAAGAAGAAATTCCTTCTCATCTTGGTCTTAAATGTGTGACCCCTTATTCTGAGATGATGTCCTCTGGCCAGAGACTGTCCCACAAGAGGAAGCAATCTTTCCACATGGACCATGTTAAGTCCCTTAAGAGCCTGTATGTTTAATAAGATCTCCTCTCATTCTTCTAAACTCCAAAAAGTACAGGGAGAATCTATAAAACTTCACCTCATTAGACAGTCCCTCATTCCTTCACACCAGAGCAGTTAACCTTCTCTGGACTGCCTGCAATGCCAGTACATTTTTCCTTCAGTAAATGCCTGGGAACTACTCACAGTATTCCGGCTGTGGTTTGATAAGTATCTTGTACGGTTTCAGCAAAATCTCCCTAATTTTATACTCCACTCCCTTTGAAATAAAGGTCAACATTCCATTTGCCTTCCCTATTATGAGCTGAACTTGGTGCTAGCTTATTGTGATTCACAGATGAGGACTTCCAAATTCCTCTGTTCTCTAGTTTACTGTTGTCATTCTCTGTTTAAATAATATTCAGCTTCTCTGTTCTTACTAAAGCGCACAACTTCCCATTTGCCAACATTGTATTCCATCAACCAAATTCCTTGCCACTTGCTTAATATATTTATTTCCTTCCACAGACTTTTGTGTCATCCTCAACACTTAGCTTCCCATCTATTTTTATACCAGCTGCAAACTTGGCTATAGTACATTCACTTTCCTCATCAAGGCATTAATGTGTATTGTAAATAACTTTTATTCCACTTGTTACAAGTTACCATACTGAAAATGCACCCTTATCCAAACTCACAGTCCATTCTTGAAGGAACCTGGCACATTAAAACTCCCAGCCTAATGTCCTTTAAGGAAGGAAACTGCCATCCTTACCTTGTCTGGCCTACATGTGACTCCAGACCCACAGCAATTTGGCATGGCAATAAATGCTGCTTAGCCAGCGATGTCCTCATCCCATTAAAGAATAATTTTTAAAAAATGCCACGGTCATTTTCAAGGCATTGGAACTACTGTCCTCACCTTGAACTGAGGCAGTAGTTGTGGTTTAGCAGACTTCAGCCAGGGCCTCCTTTCTGAAGTGAAGTTATCTTATGCACTTCCTCATTGAAATTCAGGTAGCAAATTTCTTTTGGAACTCTTTGGTCAGATATGGCCTCCTGTTCATGGAATTTCTCTCCATCCCTCCATCTTTTAAAAGTTTATCCTGTTCCGTGTTGCCTGTGTCCACTCTTCCTGACACGCTTTAGTACAAAAAAAAAGGTGGGAAATGATTACGTCTAAGTTTGTGAGCTAGTGATTTGTGAAAATTGTTCAAATCCGGAGAAAGTCCTTTTGCTCAAGCCAGACCATCCATGTAGCCTTTCAGAAATCTGAATGAAATAGAGAATTCACGAACCATTTCTCAAACTGCAGTAACAGCCAGTAAACATCAGTCAGCCAGAAACCTGTAAAGTGATTGATGATTTAGTGGCTCTTTGGCATAGTGGTAGTGTATCCACCAGTGAACTAGGAGGCTCAGGTTCAGGTCCCATCCACTCCAGAGGTCTGTAATAACATCTCTGAACAGGTTGATCAGAAAATGTCTGTCGTGGTTGATGATCCCTTTAAATAGGCATTGTGGAGGAGGTCCTTCCTGCTCCTAAAGAATATCCAGCTGTGAGGGATTAAATAAAGGCGTCAGCAGGAATGTTGGATCCTAAAATTGTACCACTGGCATCAAATCAGCATTACGTTCTGAGTGACGTCACACTCTGCCCACTCTCCAAACCTTCAGCAGACGTTGTCAGCATTGTATTAACTCCTTCAGCAAAACAGCATGTAAGTACAAAATTGTGTGTCGAAGCTACAGATACTGTGTTGAAATCAAAACTGCACATTCAGCCTGTTAAACGGCAAAAAAAAACCAGGTGAAACTGAGCTGATTTTCACAGTTGTGGAGACTTACAGAAAAACCTGTTCAATCAGTCCCACTTCCTTCCATTTCTCCCAAGATTAGCTTCATATTCCTTAACAATTAAACATTTATTTCCTTTCCGAAAGTCATCATTGAATCTAAAGTAACAACTTTTCCCACATTCAGTGAAAAGAGGAGGAACAATTTAATGGAGCAAACTGCTGACTGTTCTGTGTCACTGAGAATGGTTATAATGTAGGTGTCAATTTGAGTTGGACATAGTTGTAAGTTGCAGAGTGAGCAAGCCAAATCTTTGTCACTCGTATGCCAGCAGCTGAATACAAACTCAAGTTAATGTTAACATTTTTAATTAACATTAGAATATAGTTACAATTCATCAAAAAGCTTGATGCAGTCCACTTGGGAGCTTCCAATATCTTGCTTGGAATAAAATGCCACTGACAAAACAAGCTCACAGTGGATGCCATTTCCCTAGATCTACACTCGTCCCTTGAACATATGTATAACAAGGACACTGACATCAGACTCCTACTCATTGACTACAGCCTCACATTCAACACCATAATCTCCTCCAGACTAATTTCAAAACTCCATGATCAAGATCTTGGCTCCACCCTCTGCAACTGGATCCTCAGCTTCCTGACTCGCAGACCACAATCAGTCAAGATAGACAACAGCACTCCTCCACGATAAGCCTCAACACCTGAAACCACGCCCCCCCCCACAAGGATGCATTCTCAGCCTGTACACCCACAACTGTGTAGCCAAATTTGAAAAGAACGCCTTCTCCAAGTTTGCTGATGACACCACCATGGTAGGACAGCTGTCAAACAATGACGTATCGGAACACAGGAAGGAGATAGAGTGCTCGGTGCCATGGTGCAATGATAACAACCTCTCTCTCAATGTCAGCAAAAGAGAAGAACTGAGCACTGACTTCAGAAAGAAAAGAGGAGAACACGCCCCTATCTACATCAATGGAGCTGAGGTGGAGAGGGTTGAGAACATCAACTTCCTATGAATGACAATAACTGACTATCTCTCCTGATTTCTCATGTAGATGCAAAGGCCAAAAAGCATAATAATGTGTCTTCTTCCTCAGGTGGCTTAGGAAATTCAGCATGTCCACAAGGACTCTCAACAACTTTTACACATGCACCATAAAAGCATACTATCTGGGTGAATAATGACCTGGAATGGCAACTGTTCTGCCTAGAATCATAAGAAACTACTGAAATTTGTGCGCACAGCCCAAACCATCATGGAAGCCAAACTCCTATCCATGGATAGTAGGAACTGCAGATGCTGGAGAATCTGAGGTAACAAGGTGTCGAGCTAGATGAACATAGCAGGCCAAGCAGCTTCAGTGAAGTAGGAAAGCTGACGTTTCAGGCCTAGACCTTTCTTTAGAAAATCATTTTCTGATTTGCGTTTCTGAAGAAGGGTCTAGGCCCGATATGTCAGCTTTCCTGCTCCTCTGAGGCTGCTTGACCTGCTGTGTTCATCCAGCTCGACACCTTGTTCACTCACAGGCATTGACTCCATTTACACTTCTCATTCTGTCGAAAGGCTGCCAAAATCATCAAAGACCCCTCCCATCTCAGTAATACTCTCTTCCGCCTGTTCTGTAGGCAGGAGATGCAGAAACGTGAACACTTGCACCAACAGGTTCAAGAACAGTTACTTCCCTGCCGTTATAAGACTGCTGAATGGACTGTCTAACTTCAAATAATGTGGATCTTGCAAATATTGATTTTGTTTTGCGGACCTGCTGTGTAGTTGTAACCTTGTCTGCTTCACTCTGTCTAAGCATCTGATGGTTTGTATGCCCTTGTTTGCTATGACCTGCCTGTACTGCTCGTAAAACAAAATTAAGCATTTCACTGTATTTAGGTACATGTGACTACAATAAATCGAGTCAAATCAAAATACAGCTACACTACAGGCAGCTTTAAACTCTATTCAAAAAATGGTTTCCCACTACATTTCAATTTACACTGAAGCTGTGTGGCACTTTTTGCACTAACTCACTTGGGTTCAATATAAAGTGTACAATTTATTTGTTCTAATGAAATGGCAGGCATTTAGTTTTGTTTAAAAAAAGTAATCTGTTGTTATGCCCTCTATAATTTCCCTCTTCAAAGTTTTTGATCAAGTGTCTTCTCACAAAGCTGTGAACATCTTTCTTGCAACTCCTAATTTAATGAATCCATTTTAAGATTCTGTGTTGCAATAATGAAAATCACAAGGGGGCCTATCATTCGTGAACCTCGTAGACCTCCCTCTGGCCTTGACCACATGTTCCCCATGTTATGTTTCTCCAATACATCTCTTTTATTGGCCAGTTGAGTAAGTTTATCATCGTCTGGTTCTATGCTTAAATCTTCAGTAATAATCAGACATGACGGCTCAGTGGTTAGCATTGCTACCTCACAATGCTAGGGACCTGGGTTCAATTCCAGCCTTGTGTGACTGTCTGTGTGAAGTTGGCACACTCTCCTTGTTTCTGCTGGGTGCTCTGGTTTTCTCCCACAGTCCAAAGCTGTGCAGTAAGCAGATTGGCCATGCTAAATTGCCTATAGTGAGCAGGGACATGTAGGTTAGGTGGATTTTCCACAGGAAGTGCAGGGTTACAGGGATAAAGTCTGGGAGGGATGTTCTTTGGAGAGTTGGTGTAGACTTGTTGGGCTGAATGGCCTGTTTCCACACTGTAGGGATTCTATGATAAGGATTTCCCTATGGATATTTCATTAGGCCTCGTTTATTTCCCACCTACATGTGCTTTTAGTTGATATCATCTGAAGATATGTTATCACATTGCATACGTGTTGCTGACATCCAGCTCTATCATTCTACCATTGCTCATGAGCTGTCCACATCTCTGTGCTGCCAGTCTACTTGAATACATAAGTTGAGATTTTCTCTAATTCAACCATCAGAAGACTGAAAGACTATCTTTTGCATCCATTGCACAATCATGCACTAGTCATTAATCCCACAGGTGACACTGTCCTAGGCTTAAACAGACTGTTCTCAAGTTCTGCATTTCTGGCTTCCCTTTAAACCCTTGGCTCAGCTTCCGTTTTCTCTCCATCACAAAACTGACTGCTATTTCAGTAACATTGGTCTGTAACATCCCTTTTGTCAGCTTATCCACTCCCTTATCTACTCCCACATCCACATTATGGACAGACTCTGGTGTGATTTCCAAGTCATTACAGTTCCAAATAGGATGCCACAAATTGTTAAGTTTCTAGGTGAGAAGGGGTGCACTGTCTGACTGTACTC
Source organism: Stegostoma tigrinum (assembly GCF_030684315.1). Classification (NCBI taxonomy): domain Eukaryota; kingdom Metazoa; phylum Chordata; class Chondrichthyes; order Orectolobiformes; family Stegostomatidae; genus Stegostoma; species Stegostoma tigrinum. The sequence continues at coordinate 61,101,620 of NC_081357.1, read as the reverse complement.
GGAATGAGAGAGTCCTTTGTGGTATTTCCTTCTGACTGGCTTGTCGGCTAGCTGCCATCTAGTATTCAGTATGACAGGGTCCTTTACCTGAACCAATGATTATTAGTTCAGTGTTCAATTGCGACCTTTATTGTGTACTAGTGCTCGAAAACAGGCTAACATCCCTGAGTTAACAAGGTGTAGAGCTGCATGAACATGGCAGGGTAAGCAACGTCAGAGAAGCAGGAAAGCTGATGTTTCGGGCCTAGACCCGTCTTCAGAAATTCCTGAATTCCTGAAGAATTTCTGAAGAAGGGCCTGGGCCTGAAACGTCAGCTTTCCTCCCCCTGTGATGCTGCTTGGCTTGTTGTTCCTTATTCCTGGCACCATTCCAATCAATCCATTTTGTGTCTGAAGATGTGGAGTTCATAATCAAACACAATACTTCAGCAAAAGCATAACCAGTGTTTTTAAAAGTCTAAATAAATTCATTGCAAAGATTCTCCATTACTTTACTGGTTAAGGCAATGCTCCCAAATGCTTTGTTTTTATTACTTTCCTAAAAACTTTCAAAGATTTGTGTAGATACTGCCCCAGATCTGTTCATTCCATGATTTGTGTAGATTCTCCCAAAGACTTCTTATTCCATGATCTGTAAAGATACTCCCCCAAATATTTTTATTCTATGATTTCTGTAGGTACTCCCCCATATCTTTATTTTCTATGGTTTGCATAAATATCTCCCCTCCTCCACAAAAAAACTTTTTATTCCATGATTTGCATAGCTATTCCCCAGCCTCTTCATTCCCGCAAGCTCATTAAAATAGGACTGTTCATCTTGCCGCTTCTCATCCTTTGAAATAAAATGCATTACTGCACACCTCTCTGCATTAAAATTTCATCTGACAAGTGCCTGCCAATTTCACTAGTTTGTCTATGCTTAGGAAGTATGTTACTTTCCTTCTCAGTGTTCATGACAAACTGGAGTTTCATATCATCCTTAAATTTTGATAGTATGTCTGTATACCCAAATTCAGGTCATTAATATATATCATAAAAAAGTTATCCAAGTACCAGAATCTGAGGAACACTACAGTATCCACCAATGCAGTTTGTAAAATAAAAATGGCTTAACTATTCTCTTCTTTCTGTCCTATGGCCAATTTTGAATTCATCCTACTCTTGGTCTGATGACCTTTAATTTTGATACAAGTCCAGTGTATGGTATTAGATCAAGTGCCTTTGGAAATTTCATAACCACAGTACTTTGTAAGGAGGAATAGAAAGTTCATACACACACTCCAAACTCACATCTGAAATAGTGTCATACAGTTATAAAACACGGAAACAGACTCTTTGTCCATCTTGTCCATGCCAAACAGATATTCTAAACTGAACTGATCCCATTTTTTTTTCAGAATTTGGCCCATATCCCTCTTAGCCTTTCCTATTCATGTACCCATCCAGATGCCTTTTAAATGTTGTAATTGTACCCACCTCCACCATTTCCTCTAGCAACTTGTTCCATGCACCACCCTCTGTATAAAAAAGTCATGCCTCAGGCTCCTTTTGAACATTTCTTCCTTCACCTTAAACCTATGCCTCTGCTTTAAGACTTCCCTACCCTAGGAAAAGGGCCTTGGCTATTCACCCTATCCATGCCCCTCATGATTTTATAAACCTCTATAAGGTCACCCCTCGGCCTCTGACGTCCTCTTCCAATGGCTGAAACTCTCAAACCCCAGCATCATCCTTGTAAACCTTTCTGAACCCTTTCAAGTTTAACAAAATCTCTCCTATGGTAGGGAGACCAGAATGGAATGCAGTATTCTAAAAGTGGCCTAACCAATATCCTGTAGAACCACAACATGATGTCCTAACTCCTACACTCAATGTTCTGAACAATGAAGACTAGCATGCCAAATCCTTCCTCACCACCCTGTCTAACTGTGACTCCACTTTCAAGGATCTATGAACCTGCATCCCGAGGTTTCTTTGCTTGGCAACATTCCCCAGGATCTTATCATTAAGTGTATAACTCCTGCCCGAGCTTGCCTTATCAAAATGCAACACCTCACATGTATTTAAATTAAACTCCATCTATTCCTCAGTCCATTGACCTACCTGATCAAGGTTCCATTGCTGTCTGGGATAATCTTCCTCATTGTCTATTACACCACAAATTTTGGTGTCATCTGCAAATTTACTAACCATACCTCTTATATTCACATCCAAATCATTTATATGAATGACAAAAAGCAGTGGATCTAACATTGATCCTTGTTGCACAGGGTTGGTCAGAGGCCTCCAGTCCAAAACAACAGCCCTCTTTCACCACCCTCTGAATCCTGCTTTAAGACCAGTTTAGTATCCAGTTGACTAGCTCACCCTGGATTCCATGTGATCTAACATTACCGACCAGTCATCCATGTGGAACTTTGTGAAATGCCTTGCTGAAGTCCATATAGATAATGTCTACTTCTCTGCCTTTATCAGTCATTTTTGTAACTTCTTCAAAAACTCAATCAAGTGAGTGAGACATGATTTCCCATGCCCAAAGCCATCTTCTCCTATCATTGTAACCCTATTATTCTTACAGCTGTCTGAGATATCCTTCCCTTTCTGATTCTCAATATCCTGCTGACTTTTGGGGGTGTCTATCCCTAATTAGCACTTGCCTTTTCAAATGCATGTAAATCCTGCCCTTCAGAATCCCCTCCAATATCTTACCCACCACTGACTTCAGGCTCACCAATCTACAGTTCTCTGGCTTTTCCTTATCACCTTTCTTAAGTAAAGGTACCACATTAGCTAACCTCAGTCCTCCAGAACTTCACCTGTGGCTGTCAATGATACACTTCTGGGATATCCCTGATCAGGGCCCAGGGATTTATCCACCTTTATGTGTTCAAAGACATTCTGTAATATGGACACTTTACAAGGCATCAATATTTATTTTTCCAGTTTACTAGCTTCCATGTTCTTCTCCATAATAAATACTGATGCAAAATATTCACTTAGGATCTCATGCACCTCTTAAGGCTCCACACATAGACAGCCTCATTGATCCATAGGGAACTTACTTTCTCCCTAGTTATTCTTTTGCCCTTAATGTATTTGGTGAATCTCTTTAGATTCTCTTTAACTCTATATACCAAAGTTATCTCATGTTCCCCTTTTCGCCTCCTGATTTCCCACTTAAGTATACTCCGACTGCCCTTATACTCCTCTAGTGATTCATTCAATCTGAGCTGTTCATATCTGATATATGCCACCTTCTTTTTCTTGACCACAGCCTCATGTTCTCTAATCATCCAGCATTCCCTACACCTATCAGCTTTGCCCTTCATACTAACAGGAAAATGCTGCCTCTGAACTATCATTATCTCATTTATGAAGGCCTCCCACTTTTCAACCATCCCTTTAGCCGCAAACAGCCTCCTCAATCAACTTTTAAAAGTTCTGACTAATACTGTCAAAACCGGCTTTACTCCAATATAAAACATTAACTTTTAGAGCAAATCTATTCTTATCCATAACTATTTTAAAACCAGTAGAATTATAGTCACTTGCCCCAAAAGTGGACCCCACTGACACCTCAGTCACTTGCCCTGCTTTGTTTCCCAAGAGAAGGTCAAGTATTTCTAGTACAAGTTCCTCTCCATTCCAGCCGTTAACACTATCTCACACCCAGTCTATGGTTGGAAAGTTAAAATCTCCTATCATTATAACCCTATTATTCTTACAGCTGTCTGAGATATCCTTACATATCTGCTTCTCAATATCCTGCTGACTTTTGGGGGTGTCTATAGTATAATCCCAATAAGATAATCATCCCTTTCTTATTTCTCAATTCTACCCATATAACGTCACTGGACATTCTCCTAGGAGTTAAGCTTCCAGTTGAGTTAAGTTGCAATTCCAGTTTAGCTTCCTGGCCCTCCCTGCACCACCTTTCTGTAATAGCAATGCTATCCCAGCCCCATGTTCCCAACCTTGCTCTAAATTCATTTGCTTTATCTGTTGGGCCTCTTGTATTGAAATAAATGCAGTTTAATTTGTCAGTCTAACCTCATTCTCCACAAATAACCATCTCACATCACAGTCAGAAAGCTGTATTTATGCTTTCCTGCTTTAAGTTTCCTTTTCGAGTTTCTATTAATACATGAAGCATAGTAAATAGTTAGCATTTCAGCAAAATATGGGTATTTGAGATTCTGTGCTTGAGATTCTGAAGCAGAATGGGATTTGGGGGCCCTAGTTCAGGATTGTCCTAAGGTTAACATGTAGGTTAGTTGGCAGTTAGGAAGGCAAATGCAATGTTAGGATTCATTTCAAGAGGGCTAGTATACGGGAGCAGAGATGTGCATTTGAGACTGCAGAAGACTCTGGTCAGACCACATTTGGAATGTTGTTGACAATAATTGGGCCCCAGCTTTGAGGAAGGATGTGCTGGCATTGAACGTGGTGCAGAGGATATTTACAAGAATGATCCTGGGGGTGAAGGGTTTGTCATGCAAAGAGAAGTTGAGGTCTCTGGGTCCGTACTTGACCAAGTTTAGAATGATGATGCCGTGATTTCATTTAAACTTACAGAATACTGAGAGGCATGAACAGAATGGATGTGGAGAAGATGTTTCCACGAGTAGGAGCGATTAGGACTTGAGGGTACAGTCTCAGAGTGAAGGGGTGACCCTTTAGAACTGAGATGAGCAAGAATTACTTCAGTCAGAAAATGCTGACTCTGTGAAACTCATTGCCACAGCTGGCTGTGGAGGCCAAGTCATTGAGTGTCTTTAACACGGAGGGAGATAGGTTCTTGATTAGTAAGAGGATCATGGGTCATGGGAAAAAGGCATAGGATAAAGATTAAGAAGCCTCTTAGCCATGATTGTGTGGCAGAGCAGACCTGTTGTCCATCTGATCCCAAACATGTATTTTTTTCTAAAGTTTGCTAAATATTTGCCCTACTGCCCATCCCCTGCTGAGTTAGGCCATTAACTCACCCACATTACCAGTTAATCTTACCTTGAAGACATTGGTCCCAACAGATTTGAGATATGAGTTGTAGAATAAGTTCCTCTTACTCCAGAATTTGTCCCAGTGTCCCAGAAACCAAAAATCTTATTCCTGCATCGTGTTGTGTTGATCTGCTGTATCCTTGATATTCTTAAAATTGCTAGTGTGTGTCACTGGAGCTTTTTAAAACTTTTTTGTGGGATGTGGACATCACAGGCTCGCCAGTATTTATTTTCCACCCTTAATTGCCCTTGAGAAGATAGTAGCGAACTGCCTTCTTAAACCACTGAAGTCTACTTGCTATGGGTTGACTTACAATGCCCTTAGGGAGAGAATTCCAGCATTTTGACCCAACAACAGTGAACAAGCAGCGATATATTTCCGAATCAGATGGTGAGTGTCTTGGAAAGGATCTTGAAGGTAGCGGTTGTAGAGATTGTAACAAAGTCAACCAGGTGGACCTCATAGAACATGAGTTCCCTGATTGGGGCCGTTAATCCGATCCAATCACAGAGCTCTGGCTGATAGATGAGAACAGGAGTGTCAGACATCCTGTTCATTCTGAGAGCTGACTCTGAGGGAGCTGGATCAGTGTCAAGGACTCTCCACACATAAATAAAGGGTGACATGCTGATGGGATAAGGCTTCTGTGGTATTATTTCAGTGGTGTACCAATGTATCTGTTGTCCCTATCCTTAAAGCTGTAAGCGGTCATGTTTTTGGAAGGTACTGTCTGAGCATTTTTGGTGAATTTTTGCAGTGAATCTTGTAGATAGTACTCGCTGCTGCTAGTCCGTGCCAATGGTGGAGGGAGTGGATGCTTGTGAATGTCATGCCATTCAAGCAGGCTGCTTTGTCCTAGATGTTGTCAAGCTTTTTGAGTGTTGTTGGAGCTGCATTCATTCAGGCAATTGGGGAGTATTACATCACACTCCTAACTTGTGCCTTGTAGATGGTAGACAGGCTTTGGGGAGTCAGGAGGTGCAGTATTCCTAGCCTCTGACCTGCTTTTGTAGCCAATGTGTTATGTGGTGAGCCCAGTTGAGATTCTGGTCAATGGTGGTGGGGGATTCAGTGATGGTAACACCATTGAATGTCAAGAGGCAGTGGTTAGATTGATTCTTTTTGGTGATGGTCATTGTCTGGCATTCGTGTGGCACAATGTTACAGTAAACTGGGGATTCATACCAATGGTGTCCAATATTTTCAGTTTCTCTCCAGTTTTTGAAATGGTAATTACAGACCTCAACCCTTTCCATCCAAGTGGACCACAACATCTGATTGCTCCCATTCTCCCCTCAAAATGTTTTACCCTCTCAGTGATAAAATTGTGTAACTATCTGGTAGTTAATAGCAAAAAATTAACAACTTGAAATATTAGTTTCATCATTCTTTCTCTGCAGATGCTGCCTGGCCTGTCGAGTATTTCTAGCTTCTTTCATAGCTTATGTTTCAGATTTCCAGAAGTTGCGTTATCTTGCTTTTACCGTTCTCTCTTGTATAATGGAAAGGCAATGTTATCATGAAAATCAGTAGAGAAAAATAATGTAGATATTCCAAGTATACAAATGTCATAGGAACATGGAATGTGTTATAAAGACTTAGTGAAAAGCAGCTGATGCAGGATTTAGCAAAAAAAAAGTCATTACACTGGACCGAAAATGATACCAGAGAAGTGATAATTAAACAAATTGCCCAAAAGCTTGAAGCTGACATTGAACAGCGAATGGTATATATTCTGAATGACTGTTTCTCTAAATATTCTTAGAGGGGAGACATAAGCTACATGGCCACCACAAAGATTAAATGAAATCCCAAGTTAGTCAGACTAAATGTAAATAAATCTCTAGAGCTATAAAATAATAATCCCAGGGAATGGATTACTGGATCACTGATGATCATTCATTATACATATTTGCAAAGGCATAGAATATTAGAAATGGGTATCTGGTCACCATATCCAAAAAGGTATAATACTTAGAAATACGTTGCTTTGTTTCTTTCAATTACGATGCGGATGCAATTACAACATTTGAAAGACATTTAGATAACAGCACGAATAGGAAAGGTTTGGAGGGAAATGGGCCAGGAGCAACCAGGTGGGACTAGTTTAGTTTGCAATTATGTTTCACATTGATTGGTTGAACAGGAGATTCTGTCTCTGTGCTGTATGACTCTAGAACACTACATACTTTTTTTTTAAACAATAATAACGCTTCTCCCAATAATACCGTGGATGTACCTGCACCATATGGACTAAACTCACTTAACATCACCCTCTCATGGATAGTTGGGGTTAACAACACATACTGTCTCAGACAGCAATGCAATGAAGCAATGCCTTCATTTGTGGAAGAATTAAGTAAAACTTAGTTAACTGTAGTTGGTGTAGATTCAGAAGGGGATTATTCTGTGTGACCAAGCTCTTTGGTTGCTTTGAAGAAGTGGCAACACAAGTGAGTCATGGTAAGTCCTATAAAATGCTGTTCTGTAACTCCTTCGAGATCTTTGATGGTAGCCCATATTAATAGGTTATTAACTAAAATTGAAACTGTGGAAACATAGGAATATAAGAAATACTAGTTTTGTTCATTCATGGGCTGTTGCTATCACTAGCTGGGCCAACATTTGTTACCCACCTCTAGTTGCCCTCGAGAAAATGGTAGAGAGCTGCCTTCTTGAACTGGTGCAGTCCATTTTGTGGCAGACACACAGTACAGTCCTGGTTGGGAGGGAGGGCCAGGCTGTTGGCTGAGTGACCCTGAAGGAATGGCAATATAGTTCCAAGTCAGGATGGTGAGTAGATTAGAAGAGAGATTGAAAGATAGGCAACAATTAGTATTTGTTGAAGGAATAATGTCAGTATGGGAGAAAATTTCTGTGGTGAGTAACTCACCACCTGACTTCCTAATGCCTTGAAATACCAGCACAACATACACTGGAAAAATTTAATTACTCTCTGTTTATCTGGAGCAAGGCAACAGTGGATGTTCTAGATCTTGTGAAGAGAACTACCACAAGGATGATTCCCAATGCCAGGGATCAATGGGATAATAGTAAAAGAAGGTGATTGTGATGTGATCTTCTAGAATGATATAAGGCTGTTAAGTGTGTATATTCCTTTTAAATTAAACTGCAGAACCATATTAAGGAAACATGTACAGGTTTAAAGTGGCAAAGAGGTTTTTAGGACATTTATTAGGAATTGTATTTTTGTAAAGTGTGATGAAGTGAAGTAATAATCTTTCAGGTAGAATAGTGGAGGCAAAATTCCTGAAGTCAATAAATAAACAGTCAGATGCGGTGATGCTGCAAACTCTCTGGATGGATGATCTATGAATTAAATTGCTTCTCCCATAAATACCACAGGACCTTTTAACCTTAGGATCACTGAGACAACTTTGATTATGTGTTCGATTAAAAATAACATTCATGACAGGAAAATTAAAAGTAGCACATGATCAATGTTAGAAAATTAGACTCTGTGTTGAGTACAAATGAAGCTCAGTTGTGGTGTAAGTTGTGTCGGAATCTGTGAACATTTCACACAAAGAATGAAGCTGGGTGAGGAGTCGTGAAAAGACAGTGACAGGGTCAACTCTGCTTAATGTGCTACTATGCTGTGTTAAATTCTAGTCTAAGTATAATAATTGTGCCCTGTCCCTCTATCTCTAATTCAAAAGAACACAAGTAGCATTGTCAGTGTGCTACACCAAATGGACTTCAGCAGTTCAATAAGGCGGCTCACTACAGTTTCTCAAGAGCAAACCCAAGATGGATGAGAAATGCTCGTCCAGCCACATCCCAGGAGCGAATAAAAAATATCTCAGAACATTTCTGAAACTTTTGGCCTTACCTTTCAGCTTGCTTTTTGCAGTCTCACCTGGAGTCTTATTAGCCCGAAGGATTAGATATCCCATTATGTTTTCACAGATACTCATTCAATTGAAAATTTTAATCATTATAGAGAAAAGTTACCGTGGCATCTCAATTGACTCAAACCAACAGGCAATTAATACATAGGAAGCAATGTTCAGGATTAATCTTGGCTGAGATTTTTCATTTAACCAAAGGAAGTTAGAGATCAGGCTCCTTCATGGCTGGAGCTCAATCAGTCAGTGAGAAACAAGTGAAGCAGCAGCTGGGCTGTCGCATAGGCAGGCACTTTGGCAAGGTCAGATGGTGTTGTAGTTGAGGTAAATGAGTCTGCTCCAAACTCTGTCAGCATTATACTGATCTTACCTACAGATTCCAAATTGTACCTGGTGAACAAAGCATTTCTTAAATTGCAGGATAACTCGCATGCACACAAAGTAATACACCACAACACCACACATTCCAACATTTTGTTAAATGTGATATGTATATTTTCTAAGAGTAAACAAGCAATGGGATTATAACATCCCAGAACTAGAGGTTTTACCTTTGATCTGACAATTAAAATTGTAGTTGGGAAAAATCAGGTTTGAGTGAACAAAAATAATACTTAATGATTTCTTATCAATGACACTTACAAGGCACTAAAATCAACGTACTTGTAATTGACCTTCACCCTTTGTGTGAGCTGCTAAGCATTTGATATGAACACAATTGAAAGTGATGCATTGTTATATAAGACATAAGTACAGTACCAGCAGGTTTTTACAGCTTCTAATAAACAAAAATGAAGGTGAAAATTTTCATTACAGTTTGTTGATTGGTGAATATTATAATAAGATTAGAATACATTTACAATTGTTAATGTGAAGAATGTAAAAGTAGCTCATAAAAATAGCACAAACATAATTGATAGTGAAGACAATATGCAATGTCACCTGTGAACATAGATTCTTGTTTTACAAAACACGTAGGGATGAGTAGGTAGACTTTTACAAAACAAATTTCACACCTTTATTAAGACTGTGAGATAATTTAACATGCACAGACTAAAACACAAAGAAAAAAATACTTCAAGAACTTGCCTTGTTGAAAGTTTCAGTAAAGCCAGTAGCAGTAGAATGTGGAGGACAGTTGCCAAGAATATCTTCTACGGTGGCCATGCCAGATAATGACTTGTACTCTGTCAGGGAGAGAACTCAGTGTACTTGTACATATATACATGTGTGGCATTCTGATCTCTCAGTGTCAATCTTTTTATACAAATAGAATTGACAGTAACGTCCAAAGACTCAAAATAAGTTCTAAAATAAAACAAAATAGGTACAGTATAGTGATTTTCTATAGCGATTTCACTGTAATGCAATTTTCTGTGGTGATTTCCAATAGCATGATTTTCTATGGCATGAGGTCACACAAGAATGCAAATATCGTGTTGTAGCAGGACTACCTGTATACCAATGTTGAAATGACCCTAACCTACATGAAATATAAAGGGTTAGTAAATATAATTAAATATGGTGGCAAGACATAATTGATAGTGAAGATTTACTGACCAGTGATTTGCATAGTGACAACTTTTTAAAAGAATTCAGCCAGTCCATGCAGAAAGTAGCTGAGCCCTTCCAATGTAACAGACCAGGAATACTCCATTCTTCAGTTTTACAATGTTAAGGTAACAAAGTTGTAGACACACATTGTCTGCACTGCAAAACCTTAACATTTACAACATAATTGATACAAAGGGGAAATATAATGGGATTCGTTTAATTCATTTCTAACCAAAGCCAAGGTGAAATGTTGATGTCAATAATATTTAGGCAGTTAGTCTTTTTTCTTAAAAAAAACACTTGCACATGGCAAAATAAACAAAAATAATTTCCCATGCATCGCCAAAAAAATCAGACTCCTTTAAAGATCCTTTAGCCTCTGAAGTGAGCTAGAGTTTAAGAAGTTGGTTAGATTGTTAGTTTGTGCATGACCATCCACAGCACAGGACAATTGGTCTGAAGCAGACTCGGTATAAATGCTCCTAAGATGCTGCTTGGCCTGCTGTGTTCATCCAGCTCTACTCCTTGTTATCTTAGATTCTCCAGCATCTGCAGTTCCTATTATCTTTCACGGTATAAATCACCTTTTCCCAGTTACTGTCAGTCTGGTTCTGAAGAACAGTCACTGCCCTGAAAACGTTAACTCTGCTTTCTCTCCAAAGATAGTGCCAGACCCACTGAGTTTCTCCAGCAACTTCTGATTTTGTTTCAGGGCAGCTTGTCCCATTTAGATCTCTGACTTGGGAAGCAGCAAGTCAAACGAGCACGTGAAACTGAACTGTTTCCACCTGAGCCAACGTAAGTTTAAGGAGGAATGTTGAAGTCACTCCTAACATTTATAATCCAGTGAGCGTTCAGATGAAACTTGAATCTGTCTTCCTACTTTCTCAATATATATTTTCAACATTTTCTATTTTCACTAATGATTCAAAATTAAATGGAAACAGTCATGTAACTGCTTTGGAATCAACGTTTTCCAGTTCCAACACTGAGTTGTGGTTAATCAGTACAGCCTGGATAACCTGCTATCTGTGAACGATGTCATTTCCAAAACCAAATGGATCAATTACATTGGAAATAAAGGCAGCAGAAATATTTCCCTGCAATGACTGAGAAATGGAAACTGATCATTGATCTTTAAAATTGCAGTTTATATCATTTAAATACACAGTTGTGGGATCATAGTCAAATATATGGTGCATTAAAATTCCCCACAGGTATGTTTGGAATGCCCTCTTGTTATATAGGTGCACAAATGTAAAATGACTAATTAATTCATTTTGATTGAGCGATGGATGCTGGGCCGGTTACCACAAGAGCTCAAACCAGTCAGATGGCATTACTAGATCTTTTATATCTGTTAGAATAAGCAAGCATCACTTACTTTGAACAGATGCAACAGTGATACCACTGAAGTAAAATATTACTGCAAGCCAGTGTTTTCTAATCAATAAATCTGACAATTTTACTTTAAACAACAATTACTGATCAGTGGATAGAAACAGATGGGATGCATACTTTTGCTGTAAATATGATTTGATTCTTCAGAAGATCAAAAGGCAAAATTACATTTGGGGAGCCATTTTGCTCAGTCTCTGATACTTAACCAGGACCCTACCATCCGTCACTAAATCCAACTTCTTCTTTAATACTTGAGAGTTTTTTTTATTTCAGATATCCCACCTGGAAGGCAGTAGGTTTTAGTTACTCTTTACATAAGCCTGCTTCCTGACTTTATTCAATTTATTTTCTTTTAAAGAAGAAAATGAACAATCACATTTGTCCCATTCAAAATTAAAGTGGGACTATTAGTTGAAGTGACAAGAGAAATAATAATATCAGACTTGGGTTCCATATTATTATTGTAATCACAACTCTGGAAGCTTTTCTTTTATGCTAGTGCACAATAAAATGCTTTATTTCTTAGTTTTCATTGCAGCAGCGAATGCTTTATTTGCTACAGAACTACCACCAAATATCCTCATCCACCAGTTACCATTTTAACAATAGCTGCAACTTGTAAAGTTCAATGTTGCACTTTCCTCCGCATCTGATGCCATAACTACAGAAATGCACGTTGATGTCTTAATTATGGTTATATATAGAGGAATCATACCAACTTTTTTACTGAGCATGCCCCTTACTTTTGTAATTCACAGTATCTTAAATATGATAATTGCACCACCATGTGTACATCACTAAGTCCAGAAACCTATGTGTAAAGTACATAGTTAGAGACAGATATGTATCTGGTGTTGCAAATATATTTTCATACCTTCACATCCATATGTTTTCACTGTGCACTTTAGTAAGTTTCCCTCAAAGACTGTCTGTCATTTACAAGGCCCAAGTCAAGAGCGTGATGGAATATTTTCCGATTGCTTGGACGAGTGCAGCTCCAACGACATTTATGAAGCTCAAATCCACCCAAGACAAAGCAGCCAATTTGAATCACATACCATCTACCACTTTCAACATTCACTCCTTTCATCACTGATGCACAGTAACTATAGTATGTCTTCACGATGAACTGTAACAACTCATCATAGCCCCTTAGACAGCATCTTCCAAAGCCATGAGTTCAATCACCAGGAAGGATAAGGGCAGAAAATACATGAGGAAACCAGCAACGTTATGTCCCCTTCTAAGGCAAATGCCACTTTGCTGTGGAACTATATTCAAGTGTCTGTGGGGGTTTCCTCTGTATGCTCCAGTTAGCTCCCATAGTCTAATGATGTGAGGATTAGGTGGATTAGCCTTACTGAAGCTGTTGATCGTGTCCAGGGATGTGTTGGACAAGTGTATATTCATGGGGAATGTGGGGTTATACGATATGGTAGGGCCTGGGTTTGGGTGGGATGCTGTTCAAAGGGTTGGTGCTGACTCAATGGGCTGAATGGCCTCCTTTTGCACTGTACTGCTTTTCCTTGAATATTGCTGGCTCAAGCTCCCAAAATTCTCTCCCTAACAGCATTATACGTCTGCCAGCCAGTGACACCTACATCCCATGATTAAATATAAAAAAAGTTCCTGCAGATCAATTGCACTTTTAGTTTAGCCCTGTGGATATTCATATAATTATTTTAGACATTTTCCTCAGATGTTTAATTTACATAATAACACATAAATTCATGTTTAGACTATCGCTCTATTGAAAGCTTGGTTTGATAAGACATTTTAAAGTGACTTATACCATCTTTTGTGAATCTTGCTTTTAGATCAACTAAATGAGAAGAATATCCAAAAAATGAACTGGTCAACCTGACATTTATATTGATGCCCAGGACTCAAAGATTTTATTTTCCTATCTGCCTGCTACTGGTTATTGCAGACATTTCTAAAAGTACAGTGACTTAATATTGAATTTTCGATTGCTTGTATGTTCATGAGTACTTTATACTAATTGGTGTATAGATGGTCAGTTAATTTTTCTTTCTTTGCACCAATTTTACATCCAAGATTGAAAACATTGTCATCAGAAATTCCATTGTATTCTCCCCAGCTTCCTTCAATGAGTAAAATTATAGCTAATCAACTACATCTTATTCACCTGACAGTTCAAGTATTTCTGTCAGAACCAATTGCAATCTTGCAGCTATCTCGAACAATTTATATACATTTTCCCTTCCTGTCATTTATAGAAGCTGACGTAAAATATTTATTTATTACCCCGCCTTACGTTAATCTTTCACAGCTCTTCCATTCCTTTAGCTATTTCTTTTTGCTTCTAACGCACTTACAAAAGCCCTATTATTTCCTTATATATTGATCTTGAACTTATTTCGTAAATGTATCTTTACATTGCTGGTCATGTAATGTGATTAAGCAACTCACAGATTATCTAGTAGTTTGACTGACTGAGCTATGAATACTTCTTTCATTCTTGTCAATGTCCTTTGTATTGTATTCCTACAGAACAGGATAATTGCATAAGCGAACACCACCCATATGAGGAAAATGCCACTCATTCCTTTCCCCACCAGATGTGATTGTCCCATTGAATGCCAACCCAGAATTTAGAGCCTGAGCTCTGGTCTGCACTCACTGGGAGTTATCTGGGACTCTACTTTCCAACTGACGAGTTAGGCATTTCTGATCAAGCATTACAGTTTCATGCTATTTGCCACAGTAAAATTAATGCCTATTGTTTGGTTTAAAGCTGCTCAAATACAAATGTGACAGGGCAATTACTCAGTCACAATGCATAAAACTGTCATTATGCAAATTTAATTCTACAAAACTGATAAAAACTAATTAATGCAATTGGAAAAGCTGATAAATCAACAAATAACGTAGAACCCGAGAAAAGACCTAAGGGGAGATGACGGCCTAGTGGTATTATTGCTGGACTGTTAATCTAGAGACACAGGTAATGTTCTGGGGGGACCTGGGTTTGAATCCTGGGCAGAATTTGAATTCAGTAAAAGTCCGGAGTTAAGAGTTGATTGTTGGAAAAACCTATCTGGTACATTAATATCTTTAGGGAAGGAAATGCTATTCTTACCTGGTCTGGCCTACATGTGACTCCAGACTCACAGCAATGTTGTTAACTCTTAACTGCCCTCTGGGGTGGGCAATAAATGCTGGCCTATCCAGTGATGCTCTCAACCTGTTAATTAATTTAAAAAAAAACTTTGAACAAAGCTATTTATAAGGTGACTGAGTAATGTGATCTTGCATTTGTATATTGCCTCTAATGATACTAAAAGTAATATGGTGTTTTAGAAAGGTGTGAGCAAAATGGGCATAAAGCCTACAAAAGAAAGACAAGGAGACGTCAAAAACACAAATGGGGGGTATTTTGTGTAGAATCTTTCAATCACTGGAATGAGCTTTCACTCTTATCGCTGGGGCTAAAATGGGCAATGGCAGATCAGCCAATATGGAAAGGGGCCAGATTGAGCAGTTCTTCGGGAGAACCTTCTTCGCTTGGATCCTAGCTCCAAATGATCTGGCATCGCCGATGGTGCAATCTAGCCATTAGCATATAGCATTTAAACACAATCTATTTCAGTGATGGGACTAAAAAGGAAACAAAGAAACAAAACGTGCCCACAGCAGGTCTGCTGCTGACTGTAAACAAAAAATAAGGAAAACTCAAACATGGAAAGAAATGGAAACAAAGCGGCCACCAAGGTTTTGTCTGAATTGTTGAACTCAATGTTGACTCCTGAAGGCTGTAATCAAAAGATGAGGTGCTGATCCTCAAGCTTAAACTGAGCTTCACTGGCATACTGCAGTGGGCCAAGGGCAGAAATATCAGAGTGAGTGCAAAGTGGAGATTAAAATAACAGACCACCAGAAACATGGGGTCAAGCTTGTGGACTAAATGTAAGTGTTCCACAAAATATTCACGCAGTCTGCTTGGTCTTCCCAGTGGGGGTCTTTAAGGTGGTGTTGAAATTCCAGGAAATTATGGTACACTACTTGTTACCATTCCAGAGGTGCTGATCCTTGGATAGACTTTGCAACATTGATCATTCACCCACCATCCTTAATGACAGACTAATGAGATAGCAGCCAATTGTAATTGGGAGATTGCACTGGGGTGTGTGCTTGTGGCAAGTTTGGACTCAGGACTCCAAGTTGGCTTTGAAGCCTAGGGTGAAATAGAGTCCTTTCTGTCAGTAATATAGGCTCTTGCTTGATGAAATTGGTTGGTAAAACTCACAGGAACAAAAGTAGGATTAGCTCACCTCTGACATCTTACCACATTAAAGGTGCTATATAAATTCAAGTTGTTGACATTGTTTTCGCATGTTATGAAAGCATGCTGCAAACTTTGTCATCAGTTTGTGACCTACGAAAATAAGTGAAATACATTTCAATTTCTCCCTCCTAAAATGTCACAAATAGAGCAATTACTTTTGAATCAAAATTGTTGACCAAGCTTTTTCAATTGAAATGCTGCAATTGCTTTTTATTAACAACAGTCCCTATGGTCTTTGACATGGTTAGTGTCAGGGTTTCTACACTGTTGTTGCTCACCATTTCAATTTGATCCCCTCTTGTCGATAAGTATGATTTTTTTCCATGTTTCACTTGGGCAGAATAGCACAAGATCACAATGGAAAGAGAGGAGCCAGAAATTAGATGGAGCTTTGAAAATCAATACAACTCAATCATCTGATCAATAGCTACTTTGGGAGAATGGGTTTGAAGGGGACACTAGTTCAGTGTAATGCTTCACATGAATAAAAAAATTTGAATTCCTTATTGTTATATATTTGGCTAAAATCATTGACTAGCTTTGTTTTAATTGCCTGAGTGAATACTATGGAATTCAAAACACAAACAGATATTACTGAATAGTGTTCCAGGCTCAAGGGGCTGAATGGTCTACTTCTGCTCCTGTTTCATTCATTTGAATGCTTCTAAGTGCAAGAAGTGACAAATTTAAATGGAGTATTGGAACAGAGAACTGGATGTACTTAAATAGTTGAAGGTACAAAACAAGTTAAGAAAACTGTTCTTAAAAATGTTGGGATCCTTGATTTCACAAGCAGGGGCGTACAGTACAAAAATAAGGAAGTTATGCTAAAACTTTATGAATCATTGGTTCAAGCCTCATTTGGAGAATTGTGTTCATCTCTGGGCACCATACCTCAAGAAGGATGTCAGCGTCTTACAGAGGTGTAGAAGACGTTTTCAGGAACGATACCATGACTGTGGGGTTTCACTTCCATACAAAAACTAAAGAAACTCAAAACTTTTGCTCTTTTGAGCAGAAATTGTTGAAAATTGAGGTAATAGAAATGTTAAAGTCGGGATAAGTTTTGATGGAATCCACGCGGGAAATATTTTCCAATTACATTAGAGCTTGTAGCCCAACAATACTGATTTAAGTTGTTTGGTAAAAGAACAAGATATAATTCAAGAACTGTTTTTTTCCACAATTAGTTGTGATCCAAAATGCACTGACTGAAAAGGTGGTGGAAGCAGATTCAGTAGGCCGGATAGGCTGAGACTTATATCACAGGGGTAGGAGGTTGAGGGGTGACATTTTAGAAGTTTATAAAATCTTGAGGGGCATAGATAAGGTGAAGAGCAAAGCTCTTTTCACTAAGATGGAGAGTTCAGAAGTAGGGGGCATATTTTTAAGCTTAGAGAATAAAGATCTAAAAAGGGTATGAGTGGCAACTCTTTTAACCGAGAGTAGCTAGCATGTGGAATGAACTGCCAGAGAAAGTGATGGATGTGGGTGCAGTTACAATGTTTAAAAGACATTTGGGTAAGTACATAAATAGGCAAAGTTTGAAGGGATTCGGGCCAAACACAGGCAAGTGGGATTAGTTTATTTTGGGAATATGATCACTGTGGACAATTGGACTGAAGGGCCTGTTTCCATGCTATATTACTCTATGATTATATTACAAAATATTTGAAGTGGAAATAATTACAGTGCTAAGGGGAAAGAGTCATTACATACAAAAGATAGATAGCTTTTTTGAAGAGCTAGCTCAGAGATGATGGCTCAAATGGTCTTCTTTAGTGCTATATCATTCTATAATTATAAGAATTTTTTGACCAAGGAAGATAATACTGCTGAGTCTTATGTTGGGAATAAAATGAGTATTGGAACAATATTGAACTATAAATTGTGGTGAGTACAACAGGGTGTCATCAATGCATATGTGGAAACTAGTCCTTTCTTTACTAATCTCACTGAAGAGCAACGCATTGACGCAAGCAGGAGGGAGACAAAGATAGGCAGTTGGTGGACGGCAGATGTAACAGTGCGTGAGTATTAACATTGTGAGTAAATCTTCACGGCTGGTTTTATAAAACAGTTAAGAGGTGTACAGCAGATACATGTGGCTCATAAGCCAGAAAATTATGCTGAAACAATATAAGGTATTGACTTGGCCCCAGTTGGAGTGTTGTATCCAATTCTAAACACTGACTTTTGGAAGGATATGAAGATTCTGGAAAGGATACAGAAGAGATTTATAGGGACGTTTCCAAGATGAGGAATTACAGTTTAGTAGATATACCAGAAAAGTTGTGTTGGTTATCATTGCAGCAAGAAAGAGTAAGAAGAATAAAAACAAGATTCTGCAGATTCTGGAAGTCTGAAACAATTACAGAAAATGCTGAGAAACTCAGTGGGTCTGACCACATCTGTGGGCAGAGACACAGAATTAATGTTTCGAGTCTGAAGGAAGAGCCGTATCAGATTCAAAACATTAACACTGTTTCTCCCTCTGAAAAGGCCAAGAGAAAGTTGGATTGACATATTCAAATTGAAGATGTGTTTAGACAGAGTAAGCACAGAGGAACTGTTTCCAATGGCTGATGCGTTGATAACCAAAGGACTTGAAATGACTGAAGAACCCTAGGCCACATGCAGTAAAACTGTTTTATGCAATGAGTGCCCTGCCTGATAGAATGGTAGATACAGATATTTTGTAGCCTTCAAAAACGTATTGGATAGAGTGCTTGAAGGAGAAAATATATCAGAGATGTAGGAAAAGAGCAGAAGAGTGGGAGTAATTGGACTGTATCTCAAAAGAGTCTTTACAGACTCGGTGAGCTGCATGGCTTTCTATTGTACTGTGCTATGTTTCAATTCTCATAAGCTTTAACATAATTCAGTTTTGAAGAAAGAAGGGAAGGAGGACTTGCATTTACATATAGCTTTAGGATATTCCAAAGTGCTTTACAACCGAGTACAATGAACAAGCAGGATAGATAAAGACAACGTAATGGATGTAGTATATTTAGATTTCAAGAGGGCATTTGTTAAGATACCATTAGGTACCTTAGGGTTACTGAGTAAGATAGGAGCCCATGCCATTGGGGCTAATATATTAGCTTGGACAGAAGTCTAGCTAGCTAATAGAAAACAGAGTATTGACATGGGGGACATTTTCAGGATGATAACCTAAAACTAAAGCAGTGTCACTGGAAACAATACTGGGGCCACACTCTTCTATATATTAATATGTATCAATGACTTAGACGAGGCAAGTGAATTTAGGATTGCTAATTTTGTGGATACCACAAAAATAGGCAGGAAGGCAAATGGCAAGTGTGCACCAAAGAAACTGTAGAAGGATATATACGGGTTAAGTCAATGGGCAAAAACTTAGCAGATGAAATATAACGTGGGTAGAAATGAGATTATGCACTTCAGCAGGAAGAAGAGAGGAGTTAAATATTGTTTAAATAGAGAAGGAGTACATGGAGTTACAGCACAGATAAATTTGACATTTCTCTTGCATAAATGAGAAAAAGTTCAAAACGCTAACATCCATGTAAGGAGAGTAATAAGATAGGCAAATGCAATATTGGCCATTATTTTAAAAGGAATGGAGTACAACAGCGAATGAGTCTTGCTAAAGCTATGCAAAGCACTGGTTAGATCACAGCTGGAATACTGTGAACTGTTTTGGTCCCTTTATCTAAGGAAAGAAATACTGACATTGGAAACAATGCAAAGAAACATCACTAGGTTGATCCTGGGAATGGAGGGACTGTCTAATGAAGACACATTGAATATGTTGGGTCTGTACTCATTGGAGTTTAGAAGGATAGATGACTTGTTTGAAACATATCAGTCTTTGGGGCTTGAGAGTGCAAAAGCAATGTGTGGTGCATATTGTGTCTGGATATGAACTAGTCGGCCAATGGAAACAGTTTTATTGTATTTGTTGTGTGTCGAAAATGCATCTTCATTTTGAATGTTTCTTCTTAGTCTTCATGGAGAGAGAACCAGTTAATGCTTCAAATCAGTAAGACTCCCTTGTGGGAGTGTCTCAGACCAGAGGGCATAATCTCAGAGTAAGGGATCACACAGTTAGGACTGAGATGAGGAGGCATTTCTTTTCTCAGAAGATAGTGAATCTGTGGAATTCTTTAGCACACAGTGCTGTTGAGACTGGGTCAGTAAGTAGATTCAAGACTGAGATTGACAGATTTTTGATCAAGGGTTAAAGAGAAAAGGCAGGGAAGTGGAGTTGAGGATTATTGGATCACCCATGATCTCACTGAATGGGTTGAAGCAGACTCAATGGGCTGCTTTCTGCTTCTATGTTCAATAGTGTTATGGAAATGCCAATTTTATAATTCAGGAAGCACTGGTGTGTTATTTGTACACAACATAATACATCCATTTAGTAATAAGTTAATTATCAGCTGTTATGGTGATGTCAGTTCAGGGATAAAATAAAATCCTCTAATTTGCTGCGGGCAGATTAATGACCATTTAGCTTTGTAATCAGGAAGCAATTAAAAATATCAGGATGTTAATAGTGAGATACGGTTATTTCAAACAAACAGCAAACATCATAAATCAACCAGAAAATCTGGAAATTCATATATTATGAGATATCTGTTAATCCTTTGAATCTGCTTGCTTATTAACATACTTTTTCAGGAAAGTTTGGCAGCTATGTGTTCCTGGAGTTGGCCATAAATAAACAAGCTTCAATCTCACGAGGTGAGAGCAATACCACCATAGCAGAGGTAAAGCTTTTGAAATTGCAATACATTAAGCAGATGCCTTGTTTAATAAAAAGAAACTTTTTAAAAAGTTAGATTACAAGAATGACACTGGTGTCTTTTAAAATGTTGACTGATTGTTCCAAGGATAATATAACACCTATGTCAAAGAATGGCACAAGAGAGTGAAACACCAACCTTCCTTCGTAAAAAGACCAAAGAGAACTTTACAGAATTATATAATATTTGTCTGATGTATATTTTAGAAACACCGATGAATTTGCTTTGCACCAGATTAGGTTGTTTTCTGGTCAGAGTGGCAAGCAGAAAATTTTAATAAGTTGATTTATACAAGAGTGTTGTTATTGTATAAAGGAGTGACTGCAGCAACTGGTTAAAATTTACGATACTGCTCAAGCAAAGCTCAGAACAGAGCATGTCTGTCTAGGTTTGTGGGAGTCACTTGTCTCCCTTGTACAGATTGCAGCAGATGAAGAAATCATTACATTACAATAAACCCACATTAGGGCATCACCAAGGAAATACAAAGATATGTGAAAACCGTTGTGTTTAACAATGATTTGATATTGGGTCACAATGTTTATAACTTGAGAGGAATATTATACAGTGTTGATGCATACACTTCTACATCATGAACTTAAATCAGTTTTCTTAACTGAAATACAATACATAACTGTCATTTCATATCAACATGGAAGTTCCATAAAGTGATACTCATATCTGTAGAAA
This sequence comes from Stegostoma tigrinum, assembly GCF_030684315.1. Classification (NCBI taxonomy): domain Eukaryota; kingdom Metazoa; phylum Chordata; class Chondrichthyes; order Orectolobiformes; family Stegostomatidae; genus Stegostoma; species Stegostoma tigrinum. The sequence goes on along the minus strand of NC_081357.1, from coordinate 61,080,003 downwards.
ATGAAAGCGGGTTTCATATTTTCTTCCTAAACTGAGTCCCTTTGCTGCTCACAGCTGCTACAGCCATTAATTTGAGAAAACCCTCACCACATTCATTCTAGCATGGAATGAATCCAATATCACCACATTATAATATTAATATTTTTCATCCTGTGAACCTGTGGCTTTGATTTTCAACCCATATACAAAGTAAGAATGTAGACCACTGTGCGGCACTTACAACTGCACTATGAACATGACTGCCCAGAACAGGCATGAAACCTATTAACCCATGCTTGTTATTGTTGGATTGGGTCAAGGATGGAGGGGAAAGCGAGGTAGGATATAATGATGTCAAAACGATACCAACGGAATTTTCAGGTTCAAACAGGGACTGCTAGGGCTAAGGGCTGAAAGTAATTTCCTGCAACAAATGTTCCTCTTAGTCCTGCTGCAAATATTGGCTTTCCCCCCTGTGCTCCCCCAGCTGTGAGTGTTGTGCACAGCCACCACCTCCCAACCATAACCACCTACCATATGTAGATGTACCTTGTCTTTAAAAAAGTTCAGTTTTAAAGACTCCATGTGCAGTGTGTATACAATGTTGTGACACTGCCTGTGAGTTAGTCTGCCATAGATTTGCCCTTGATTATTACAGCATTACCACTAGCATGATGACCCCTCCCCCAAATCTACTTTCTCCCTCAGCTTCATTTTGGAATGAAGACTTTGGATTTTACTCATGTCATGCCATCCCTTTCCATTATCAGTGAGTTGCCTGCTAATACTCCAAATGCAGATGAAAATTTCTTGCTGAATAGGTAATGAGGATAAGCACAGAAATTGACCAGGTGGGAAATGGATGTATTTCTTAACTTGTCATCCCCTCTTCACTCTTAATCCAGCTTCTTTTTTCCACTATATTTTGAATTCAACATTTGACTAAAAACATCAGAACTGCGCACATGGCTATTAACAGGACAAATACTGAGATATGTGAATCATCCAGATTAGTCAGAAGGTAGGAATGGACTATTAAATCAGAAATAAGTCATCAAAGTCATCTTGAAGTGAGTGTTGTAGTTGAATTGAAACAATGGGTAGAATCTTCAGGACCTGTCCAGAGCTTCTGAATGATAAAATGGCAAATTGCGAGTGTCCTGGTGGGAGATAAACTTTCAGTATTAAATTTTTAGACACTTTCAGTCAGTATTCCGAACCTAACTCTTTGGAATTCTTTAGTACGTTGTCAATACCCACTGAAACACCGACTACTGGAATTACATTTATGGGAACAAATTTGCAAGCCAGAATTGGGAAACAGTTCTGTTCCAAAACCTGATGGGGTATAAATGTGTACCTGGCACAAAGACTGATTCATCCAAGCTGGAGTAGCTAAATTCAGAAGGAGGATCATCTTAAAAAGGCAGTAAATTAAATGAATCCTTAAAATGAAAAACATGAGTAAATTACACACTATAAAAGGGGCAAGAACAGAAAAGATTGAAACAAAGGAGGGATAGCTGCAAAGGAAGGAAATCCAACTTAAATGGCCTGATCATGGGGAATGGAGAAAGAAAGCTGGGATGAAGAGGAGTTATATGACAACAAGGGACAACAAGGGGGGAAGCTGAATGTTCAGCGTGGGGAGCACAATGAGGTAACTTGGTGATGTGAACAGAGAGAAGCAGCAGTGTAAATAAATGAAGGGGAGTGTAAGGGTGAGGCTGTGCATCATAATGTCAATCATATCTGCATTTGGCCAAGAGAAGAAATGTCCAGGGAAACCATACATTGGCGGAGACTAATAGGCCATGAAGCAGGATAGTGGCAAAGGGAGAGGAAGTGAAAAAACCATTAATAATAATAGGGGAATGAGGTTTAGTGCACTTGAAAGGTGGAGGATACAGAGAACCAAAAGAAATGTTTACAATTATTTTGATGCAGCAATGTCTCCAAGTCAGGAATTTTGTGAAGATATGTTGCAAAAAGAAGAGACCTTAGATATGTTTTTGTATGTTTAGGCAGATAATACACCCAAAGGAGGAAATCAAAAACAATACTGGAAAAAAACTATTGTGCACTGAGTCCATTAAGACTTTGCATTGAAGACGAACTGAATGCCGCTAATGTGTAAAAGCTAAAACATGGCAGCTATGTCCTGTCGTTCAATGACCTTTCACAAGTAGTTTGGAGTATGATTCCACAGCAGTACTCACAGAGGGCAATTAATTCTCAAATATCAGGACCATTTACAGGCTACCGTGTGTTAAAGTGAGTGGTGGAGGGATGAAATGCTATGAAAGATGAACTTTCCGATGTTTAATGTCTGTATCACTGGAGTTAATGGGAAATAGGCATTAGTGGTCATATTGTACTATTTGCATCATGCATGCAGAGCAATATTTAGACAAAGTGCATCATTATTTTGCTCATGACAACACCAGGAAAGAGATTACAGAGGATGCATCTCCCCCTATCCAGATAGTACCATGGCAGTTCTCATTCAGGTTAGGAGCAGCCTGAGAAAGGCCTAAAGGGTAGATTGATTCTGTAAAATATTGTAAAATAAAATGAAAAGCATGCATCACAAGTTATATTTAATCTCCCCTTTCTGCCCGAATTCCCCTTGCTCTCTCACCAGCTCAGCAGACTGCTCCTCAAATGTGTTGAGCAACCTAAAGTCTGGCATGCCATCCCTGTCTGTGGAACATCACTGTTTATTCCCAAGCTTCTCCAGCAGAGGCGTGTGGTCATTAAAAGACATTATCAGGAGTACGTGAGCGTTTTGCTTGCATTGACAACGGCATATAAGGAGGTGAATCCCCAGAGCTATTATTGTCTCTGTGCAACACCTGCAAGAACAGTGTGGTATGGGGGGAAGTTATGAGTGAGACAGTTTTGAATGAAACCTGGTTGAATGCGTAAAGGAGTTGGAGGTGATGGAAATTAATAAAGCTTTATATGACCCAGTTCTGAGGAAGGGTCACTGCATCCGAAACTTCAACTCAGATTTCACTCCACAGATGCTGCTAAACCTGTTGAGCTTTTCACCAATTTCTGTTTTTGCTTCTGATTTCCAGCATCCTCTGTTCTTTCGGTTTTTAATAAGCATTATATAATGTTTGTGTCTGATATTCATGTGAGGTGCTTGTCTTGAAGCCAGTTTTTGTGATGGCCGAGTCCCATGCAAAACTTTGGTAGGAAGCTATGTAATGTATAGTCTCCCCTAGTTCTGATGTAATGTTAGTGAACTGGTGCTGGATCAGCTGCTGCTGAGTGTTGTAGTTCCTTTTCTGTTTGTCGTGTGAATCTAAGCAGATGCGAGAGTGGCAGTAGCACTGTGGTCTCAGTGGTACAAAGTGGGGAAGGTGCAGTGAAGTGACAGACATTGATACCATGCTGGGCATATGATAAGGATTCTTGGCAGCCAATCTTGTATTTGATGTTTCTGTGATTTGGCTAGCTTACAGCACCAACTCACTTATAGGGGCATCAGGCATTAAGTAGACAGTGAAACTTACTGTGGCAGACCTACAAGATATCATTCATTCTGTTATGGCACTGAAACTAGTCACACCTCTGGGTGCAATAGGAACTGACCAATGTCATCTAAGTCATCTTCGTGACTAGGTCCTACCACCTGCTGCCATGCCTTGGACAATGGGTTGCCGCTCGATCATGAACTCTCCGTAGCAGCACTCCCAGAGAAGTGTTGCTGAACTATACCACTGCTTTTGCCAATTCTGTGACAAGGGGTGGCATGGTAGCCTTGTAGTGCCAGGGACTCAGGTTCAATTCCACCCCAGGGGACTGTCAATGTGGAGTTTATACATTCTCCCTGTGTCTGCATGGGTTTCCTCTATGTGCTGCAGTTTCCTCCTACAGTCCAAAGATGTGAAGTTCAGGTGGATTGACCATGCTAAATTTTCCATAGTGTCTAGGGAATTGTGGGCTAGGTGGATTAGCCATCAGAAATGCGGGGTTACAGAAATAGCGTACGGTGGTGTGTCTGGGTGGGATGCTCTTCGGTGAGTCAGTGTGGATTTTATGGACCAAATGGCCTGATCCTGCACTGTAGGGATTCTATGATTTCGAGATGGGGAGTAGATGATGTGATAAACAAAGTCTTGTTGAAGTTTTGGCATTATAAAAACTGAAGTGCTATCTGGATGCCCCTTAAATATGTGTTCAGAAGTTAGAGCCTTGAACATCATATTGGGGAGCACAATGTCATGACTGCCTGTCCATAAAATTATGTTTTTCACCTATGCATTTGTATATGCATTTATAAAGAGCTTAAAAAGAATGGAATCACGTAAGAAAAATTGCCCAATCCTTAAACAAAGGTCCTCCCATGTTTTGGGCTTCTCTCCACATGTAGTCTCAATTCTGCCAATTATACATCAATAACTAGATCTATATCCAACACTGGTCCATGGAAAATATTTCCTTCCTGCTGGCTAAAATTCACTTTAGCAGTTCCTATACTGTCCTAGAAATTATAACCACATGACATAAAACTACACATAATTCAGCACAAGACAAAACAATGGTTTGAAATTTCCACAAGTTTTATCCTGATCTTCCATTGTAGCCTAGTTGGGATATAGCCAAAACCTCTGACATATGGAATTCTTTACCACAGAGGGCTGTTGAGGCTGGGCTTTATATACTCAAGGGTGAGACAGACAGATTTTTAATCTGTAAGGAAGTCAAGGGTTATGGAGAAAGGGCAGGCAGGTGGGGTTGAGGATTATCAGGTCAGCATTGACCTGATTAAATGGGTGGAGAAGACTCTTTGGGTTGAATGGCCTACCTCTGCTTCTACATCCTATTGTCTTGGATACAGCTGGAATCCACAAGGGCTCCAATAACCTCCCTTTAAAATCACAGCAAGAGTTGCAGAAAATAATAACCGCAGTTCAGTGCCAGGATCTTTATCTCAAACAGGATTTGTCAAAGCATATCATGTGAAATAAATAAATTTGAAAACATTTTAAAATGTAAATGGGTCTTTTAGGTAATCAAAATTAAACTTTACAAAAAAATCATTAGGAACAAATTTGTCGTTGGATATGCTTTCAATTCTGCATAGAAATATTATACCCAGATATTCATGCAGCAGATTCACTGTATTTCGTTTGAAACATTTATACAAATTTCTTGACCTGAAAATTATATATTACCAGCAATTCTTTCCTACAATTTGTTGAATGTGAGATAAGCAGAATTCAGCAGGTCTTCTTCTTGTTGTTTTAAAGCTTATCCAAATTACTTTGTCAAACAATGACACAATTTCAAACCAGAAGAAAACATGAGTGGGTTCTTTAGTTCACTGTCGAAACGCAGATCGAACCCACAATATCCCAGTCTTTAAAAAGGATAGGGAAACAAAACAAGTCCGAAGAAAGGATTCCCCCAGCCCACACACACACACACAAACATGGGTCTGTGTTGCCGTGGCAACATGCATCTTTAGATGGATGCTCTATTCTGCTGCAATGAATAGTTATGGCCAAAGCTCCAATTTTATTTTTACCAGCCAGTTGACCAGGAAGCACTCCCACTCCTACTGGCTGCTGTTGGTGTTTATTGAGAGGAATTACAAATTGATCCTCAACCTACTTGGCCACATTATGAACTCACCCCTTTTAGTCATCATGTCCTGGAATTAGACCTAAACAAAGAACACTGGTAAACCTCCTAATGGATTCTTTCCAAAGATTAAAAACAAATCCTTTGCTATGCAACACAGTGTGGAACTGAAGAAACACAGCAGGCAGAGGAGCATGAAAAGCTGACATTTCGGGTCGGGTCCCTTCTTCTGGACCAGATTGATGCCCACAGCATAGAGACCAATCTGGTGTGGAATTTTCTGAAGAGGGGTCTCGACCCGAAATGTCAGCTTTCCTCCAGCACCGGTAGTTCTTACTATCTCCCTTGCTATATGACAGTCTGCAGCAATATTCCTTCTTTGAATTTACCCTGAGCAAAATTACAGTATGACAAAATGTGGCAGCTGTAATAGGTCAGAGTGCCTCATCACAAAATGATTACATTATTCTGAGCCATTTTGTGTTTAATATAACTCAATAACTATTGAAATGGTAAATTAATTGTTTTTCTATGCTTTGCATTACTGCTTTTGCATTTGAACTACAAAACATAACATCACAAGTTGTTAATAGCTAAAGAAAATCATCTTCTATTCATTTGCAGCTTAATAAAAAGAAAAGACAATTTATAACCGCTGTGATGTGAGGATTAAGGCTCTGAATATTATTCCCATCTGCTTGCCAGAAATGAAAATAGAAATGGAAACCATTTGGAAGTGATCTTGTATACACTGGTGGTTGAGAATCTTCCAGTGCTAATAAATGAGAATACCAATGGTAACATTAGACACACTACACATTCTCTGATCCCAACCATTTTGCAGCAAAGGCATGTTACATTCCTGCGCCACCAATAATGAGGAGTTGATGGGTTAGAATGGAGCCCTTTGTTGAGTGTTAATAACAGGACAGAATCCACCACGTGTTAATCCTTATGCTCAGAGGTAAAGTTTGTCATCAAATTGAGTCGGTCGATCCAAACTTCTCATCTATAAACCAAAGAACAAGCAGTAGCCTTTATGTTACTAATTAAACTGATGAATTGTGCCTCCATTTTATCCATAAGAATGTCTTCACATAATTCATTGCTAAAGCTGAATTGTACACAGAGCTGTACACAGCCTTACAGTGTCTGAAAAGATGGAGAAGCATTTACCTCTGCCATCCTGGGAAGCAATGACCTGATTTTACACCTCTTGGTTAATTAATGGCCTGAGATTTTGACGTCAATTCCTCTGAACCATGATGCACCACATTTCACAGCAGCTATATTGTTCACTGAAGTCAGCCTTGAGTGGGAGGTCATTGAAAGTCAGAGTTCCAGATAAGTGGGGCAGCATTGCAGGGTCAGTCACACAGGGTCTTGATGGTTTATGAAGGGCGGGGATGGCTTGGAGGGGAGGAAGGGGCTCTTCTTGGGAAGGGGTACAGCAGCAATTAGGAGACTAGGTCGTCAGAATTTCACATGGTGTTCTTCTTTCTGTTGAAAGGAATCTCCCTGTTTATTAAAAGAGGAGGAGCCTCCCCTGCGCTTTGAGGCCTTAGAGAGCTGCTTGATTGTAGTCTCGCTACATGATAGTGGCTTAAATGCTCATTAATTAGCTACAGGCAAGTTGAGGAGGACAAGATGGGGAGGGGGATATCTTTCCTTTTTGGAATCCCACAAGAGAAGTCGTTTATGACTTTGATAAGAGCCATTAAAATATAGGGCTAGAAACCTGACTGGGATGAATCAGACAAGGAGTTGTGGGAAAATTTAGAATGGATTGAGGAGTCAGCAACACATTCAAAGACATCAGAGAGGAAAGGGATTTTGGAGATGGGATATTCATTTGTGAGGACCTACTGCTCAAAAAGCTAATTTTTTGAGAAGATGGGTGTGTTAATTTTGGAGAAGGGGTAACACCTGAAGTGAAGGAACAGTTTTCAATATCAGCGAACACTGTTCAGGAGGGGCTGTTGAATGAACAGTAGCTTAATGAGAATAGGATCAAGGGAACAAGAAGCGGGTCACATGGACAAGACGAGTTCAGAGTGTCATTAGGGGAGATATGAAAGAAACTGCATTAAGATTTCACAGAAAAGTGAGATTATAGTGAAGAGATTTTGTGGTGAGTGACATTTCAATTCCAGCGACCTGTTAATTTATATATAGACCCTCTGAGCACCTTGACTAAATTCTAGCATTTAACTTAATCCCAGGTATCTGTTATTCTTTATATAAATATCCTGAGAACCCCCCTCCGACCCATCACTGATGCACAGTGGTAGTAGTATGCACCATCTACAAGATAAAGCGCATCAACTCCCCAAGTAATTTCTAACGGTACCTTCCAAACCTGTGACTTCTACCACATAGAAGGACAGGAGTAGCAGATACATGGGATCACCACTTCTGTGTGTGTGTTACCTGTCCTCCATTGTCACTGGGTGGAAATCCTAGAACTGCTTTTCTAATGGCACTGTGAGTTTTCCTACACCGCATAGGCTGTAGCAGTGCAAGAAGGTAACTCATATTCTCAAGCCAATAAATGTTGGCTTCACTAGCGATACCTGCAAAATAAAATCGAGACCATTGCAAGTTTATACATATTATACAATGTGTCCCAGCAAAAAATTTATAACAATAAAATAGCGGTGAGGCAGCCTTCTCCTTGTTACTTAGTGATGGACTCATCTCAAAAGTTTGGCTCTGATGATGCAAAAATTTGTGTGTTCCTTAATTCGATTAGGCATCTGCCCAGGAAAGAAGACTGGGAGTCAGCAGGTCTGGATTGAAAGTGCTAGGTCTTCTTCTACAAAGAAAGATAAATCACCTTGGAAAAGGAGCCAGAAAGTTTGCTAACATTTAAAACACTTTAGATTAACAAGAGACTGAAACCTAAAGAGTATCATCAATGTTGTTACGGTAGTGTATAGTGAATATTTAATTGACCTAGGTGTTCAGGTCTATCCGTATCTTTGGAATAATTAACAAAGTCAGATCTTGGAGCAGCCTTCCTGGTATTTGTAACAATCTAATTGTATGAAAATTAATGTAGTGGCATTGTTAATTGTTAAAGTTTGTTATGGATATTCTTCCTGACCTTGTGAACGTACATGAGCAAACCTTTGATACAGCCCCTGGCCTTGCACCTTTGACTTCAAAAGTCCCTTAAAAGTCAGAAGGAAGGCCCTTTCCTTCCCAAGCCAACGTGGAAATCTCAGAATCAGCATGAACCCTCTGTAACTGTATTAGTTCCACTGGGATTGTGCTGGGAATACGGAGGAAACCTGACAAAAGTGTTGAGGAAGTGCAAGACCATTCAGATTAAGGCATGAACCTAGTAAACACAGAGTGTGTGAATTGTAGAGTGTGAGTGCTATCTCCTTTAGATTTTTGACAGTTATTAAAGAAATAGCACAGCAAGGTAAAACATATTCCAGCCATTCCAGAAACCCTGGGCCAAGTGGACAGACAGTTGGCAGGCATGAACTTTTGACTGAAGCACAAATATCAGTGAAGTGGGAGGGTCATCCTTCTTGTTAGTTTCATATGACAGTTGACTGTAGTCTAAATCTTTCTGACTGTATAGAGTTAGATCGGCATGGGGGAGGGACAGATCAAGATAGGAGCATTGCACTTCCATAGAAGCAAGAAATTCCACCAGCTCAAATGTGCTTTGGCGTTATGCCCAGCCCCTTGTTGAATCTATGATTGTTACTCTGGGCCCTATTTCTAGTCAGAACCTTTGATCTAAAAGCATGATTAAAACTATCAGCAGAGCCACTTAAGTGTCTAAGTTGTATCAGCACATACTTTATCCCAACAAAGGTTAATTGTATCAAATTTAAAAATTATCTAGGATAAACAGAGTGAACATTAGAATCAGGTGTAATCAGTTATCAGGTTAGGCAAACAATCATGATGAAGTACATTTATATACATATACACATAAATAAGATTGTGATAAAGACACTAAACTGCAAAACATGTACTCATGAAGATGATGAAATAATTTGAAAAGGAAAGGTATGCCAATATGCAATTTCCTGAATAGTACATGGACATTTTATATGCTTCATATGTCTGTTTTTGAATATATACTACTTTTATCTACTTTCACTCCTCAGTAGCTACTTGGCAAAATCTATTTCTCTCCTTTCTAAACCATGATGTAGAAGGGCTGGATTTGGGCTGGGTGGACAAGGTCAGAAATCACATGACACCAGGTTATAATCCAACAGGTTTATTTGAAAACACAAGCTTTCAGAGTCTTACTCCTTCTTCAGGTGTCAGTGAGACCAATGATCAGAGAGGAAAGCTGTAAACACTGAATATTTGAAATTAAGAATAGATAGTTCTAAAAGGAAAGCAAGCAACACCGACAAAGCCAAATAGAAAACCTCCTGCCTGTCCCTGTAAGCAATTTTTCAAAACCTCTAAAGTAGCCAGGTTCAGGGTTTTCTCATTTCAACCACTTCCAGCTGTTTCTTTTATTAACTCAGTTTTAGTTATCTTGTTCTAATTTACCTCTGCTGCACTGTGAATTTAACCTGCAAGATTCCAGCCGTCAATGCTACCGAATATGATTGAGGCGATCCAGCTTCAAAGGCTTTGACTGATGGATAGAGGGAAGGTCAAGCTACATCAAGAACTTGGGGATGTTGATTTTATGGTAGAAATACAGCAGCAAGAACTATTCTGCTCCAGTTCACTGGTCTTGTGTCAATTCTGCTTAATAGTGATTTTAAAAATGAAGTGTTTCATAGATCATCTTTTGAATTACCTTTCACATAAGGGTAAATATGGAGCACAGAGAGAACATGGAGAAGAAAAAGAAAATAAAAGACGTTCTCACCTGGTCAAATAGGTAACATTGTCTAGTACTTGACAGCACTATTGGATTGCTTGGATGGAGAAAATATCAGATGAATTGGCTGTACGAAAAACACGCTATAAAGAAACCTGAAAGAATTTGTTTTCTTTCATTTAAATGAACTACAAAGTTATGTTATGACACAAACACAGAAATTGCTGGTAGCTCAGCAGGTCTGGCAGCACCTCTGAAGAAAAAGTCTGAGTCTGAGGGAGGGTCACTGGATCCAAAATGTTAATTCTGATTCCTCTTCACAGATGCTGCCAGACCTGCTGAGTTTCCAGCAACTTCTGTTTTTGTACACTTCCGCCATCTACAATCCGACCCCACCACCCAAGACATTTTTCCATCCCCACCCCTGTCTGCTTTCTGGAGAGAATACTCTGTCCGTGATTCCCTTGTTCGCTCCACACTGCCCTCCAACCCCACCACACCCAGCACCTTCCCCTGCAACCGCAGGAAATGCTACACTTGCCCCCACACCGCCTCCCTCACCCCTATCCCAGGCCCCAAGATGACATTCCACATTAAGCAGAGGTTCACCTGCACATCTGCCAATGTGGTATACTGCATCCACTGTACCCGGTGTGGCTTCCTCTACATTGGGGAAACCAAGCGGAGGCTTGGGGACCGCTTTGCAGAACACCTCCGCTCAGTTCGCAATAAACAACTGCACCTCCCAGTCGCAAACCATTTCCACTCCTCCTCCCATTCTTTAGATGACATGTCCATCATGGGCCTCCTGCGGTGCCACAACGATGCCACCCGAAGGTTGCAGGAACAGCAACTCATATTCCACTTGGGAACACTGCAGCCCAATGGTATCAATGTGGACTTCACCAGCTTCAAAATCGCCCCTTCCCCCACCGCATCCCTAAACCACCCCAGTTCGTCCCCTCCACCCACTGCATCACACAACCAGCCCAGCTCTTCCCCTCCACCCACTGCATCCCAAAACCAGTCCAACCTGTCTCTGCCTCCCTAACCTGTTCTTCCTCTCACCCATCCCTTCCTCCCACCCCAAGCCGCACCTCCATTTCCTACCTACTAACCTCATCCCACCTCCGTGACCTGTCCGTCTTCCCTGGACTGACCTATCCCCTCCCTACCTCCCCACCTATACTCTCCTCTCCACCTATCTTCTTTACTCTCCATCTTCGGTCTGCCTCCCCCTCTCTCCCTATTTATTCCAGTTCCCTCTCCCCATCCCCCTCTCTGATGAAGGGTCTAGGCCTGAAACGTCAGCTTTTGTGCTCCTGAGATGCTGCTGGGCTTGCTGTGTTCATCCAGCCTCACATTTCATTATCAACTTCTGTTTTTGTTCCTGCTTTTACAGCATTCACAGTTCTTTCAAGTTTTGTGTTATGATACACTTGGTTTTCTACTACTTCTGTGATCAGAATGTCTGGGCACAGACCTAGCTAAATCTCTGATATGTTTCATATTTGTAGTAACGGTTTACATGTATATGTTTTAACTGATTGCAGGTTGGATAAAAGTTTGTTCAGCTTTTTCTGGAGTAGGGCTTCTTAGTTGCATCCTCTTCAGACTTGCCTGGGCATGTTTCATTTTTGTAAAAGAAAACAAATTTTCATCCAAATGGTTGTTGGAAGGATGGACCAAATGCAGCACGGTATCCTGGGCTTTGGTGGCCAATGGGGCGAGCAGTTTATTGCTTTCATCAATCATTTCAGGATTGAGAAATCAGAAAATAATGGACTGAGAAACAGTTAAAAAGAAGCAGAAAGCAAAAGTAAGAAAAAATTCAGAAGCTGATGTTTGTTTTAAATTTCCATCAACAATTTACCACTCAAAGGAATTAGTTTCAACCTTCTCATGTGTTAACTTTATTGGGCAAAGGAAGTTAATCATTGATAACGTTAGTAGCAAGTTTGTGCTGCTAATTAAAGTGATTAACTTTCTGTTTGGTGCTAATGAGCAAGTAATGAGCAAGTGTTACAAATGAATGAAGCTTAAAAACACTAGTTTTTTTTATTAAAATGTAATCGTTAGGGCCAATTACATTGACTGAATCTGCATCGTGCAGTTTTTTTGGAGGGACTTCTGGTATGAGGCCTCGTATCTTACCAAACTCACAGCTGTAACAATCTACTCCACTACATGTTAGATTCCAGTTCCATCTTCCTTGCACTGTTCCAATAGCAACTCACTAGTCTACGGGTAAGTAAGACCAGAATGCCTTGCTCCCACACCATCTTTGAAAGGCCATGAGCACCCAGACAAGACATGACAATCCAGTGTTGCCCCTCAACAGCAATGTCATGGCACAGCAGTCACAATGTCACATTGCCAGTGGCAAATCTGTCCCTAACCCATCGCAAGCCCATAGCCGAGATGTCCTTAAACATACAACCTCAGTCTCTCTCCTTAAAGATGTTTGACCATCAGGCCACTTGTTTCACTTGTCTGTTGTTGCATTCCATTTGAACAGCCTCTGCTATGGCATAGTGCTACGATGTTCCCAATGCTCATTGTAGACCTTCAGCTTGTCATTGTCCATTAAGGGAATATAACATTTAGGAAAGCTATCAGAAAAATCCAAACATAAGCTTTTATTCACAGACTGCAGAAGTGAGCATAAAACCAAAAACAGAAATTGCTGGAAAATTTCAGCAAGTCTGACAGAATTTGTGGAGAGAACGCAGAGTTTACATTTCAGGTCTAGTGATCCTTCTTCAGAACCCTTCTTTGCAGGTCGAGGTACATACAAACTGAATCATGGTCAACAAATACTTTACAGCCCATGTTGTCTGCTGCATCAAGCTCTCATCAATTGGAACTGGGTATTAGTGAGGTCTTACCAGGCTTATTGGGCCTGACACAGCTGGATCTGTCATGGACAAGGAGACCATTATTCTCCAGAACATCCTCGACCTCCTCTTCCTCAGAAGACTGCTCCTATTCCTCAGTTTCTCAACATTCAGCACTTCGCTTCATTGTCTGCTCTGATTGTGCAGAGCGTAGAATGCCAGCGTGAACACTCTGTTGGGCTGACATTGGAGGGACCTCCCCAGAGCAAGACCAGCAGCACAACCAGATCTTCAACAGCCCTATCATCTGCTCAACCTGGTCAATGCATGAGTGGCATAAATGTGTATTCCACATCAGGAAAGGAGATGAGCCCTGCTATCCTGAGCCAGTCATAGTGAGTAGACCTTGTCCCTCAGTAACCAGTCATGTAAGGCACCTGGACCTTCAAGCATAGCAGATGCATGACAGTGTTCTAGGATGTAACTGCCTGGGTATAGGGTACACACTGCCAGGAAGTTGTAACAGTGATCTCAGAACATTGATCAGCTGTAACACCTCCCTGGAGATGAATTCTAAAGTGCTGTGATACAGCCCTCTTGGTAATATATATATGCACTCATACAAACATATTAATAAAGAAAAAGGGTAGGCCACTCAGCCCTTCAATCCTGTGCCCAGGTCAGTATGGTCATGGCTGATTCAATTTTAAGTTCACCTTTACATCCTTGCATATCTCTGATAATCTTTCATTCCCTTGGAAATCAAAAACTTATCTACCTCTGCCTTAAAAATATTAAAATATTCTGCATTCATTAGCTTTTGAGGAAGGGAATCCCAAAGGCTCAATTCTCTGAAAGGAAAATATGTGTTTTTCATCTCTTTTAAATGAGCAACCATTTGTTTATAAACTGTGACCCCTCATTCTAGATACTCTCACAAGAGAAAGTAACCTTTGACATCTACCCAGTCAAGCCCTCTCAGGATTTTAAATGTTTCAGAAATCACGTCTGACTCTTCAAATCACCAGATGATATAGGCATGGCCTGTCTAGCCTTTCCTCTAAAGTCATCCACTCATTCCATGTAGTAGTCTAATAAACCTTCTCTGAACAGCTTCCAATGCTGTGCTGTACACAATTCTCCAGATACTGTATCACTAATGCCTTCTAAAATTGAAGCATAACCTTATTAATATTGCATTTAATTATCCTTTTTGAAATGAAACATAACATTCATTTAGCTTTCCTAGTTATCTGCATGCTAACTTTCTGTGATTCATGTACTAGAACACCCAGATCTCTCTGCATCTCAGAGCTCTGCAAATGTTCACCATTTAGATAATTTTAAAAATTCTTTCTGACAAAAATAAACACTTGCATACTTTCCCACATTGTACTCCAGCTCTTTGCCCACTCACTTCACCTAGCTATACCCCTGTGTGAGCTCCTTATGTCTTCTCTCAACTCACTTCCTACTTATTTTGTGTCATCGGAAAATTTAGTTACCATACCTACAGTCCCTAAATTTAATTTATTCACTCGTTGGACATGGGCATCATTGCCCAGACAGGAATTATTGCCCTCCCTAGTTGCCGATTAGGAGGTGATGGTAAGCTGCCTTCTTGAAATCTTGCAGTCCACATGCTATGAATTGAGCCACAATGCCCTGAGGAACGGTAATATTGGGATTTTGCCCCAATGAGAGTGAAGGAACAGTGATCTATTTCCAGCTCAGGGTAGTGAGTCGCTTGGAGGGGAATTTGCACGTGATGGTGTCCCCATGTATCTGCTGCTCTTGTCCTTCTACATGGAAATGGCTGTGAGTTTGGAAGGCACCGTGCATCTTAAAATTGTATAATTGCTGCTACTTAATGGTGGAGGGAAATTTCTGAAGAAGGGTTCTGATCCGAAATGTCAACTTTCCCGCTCCTCTGATGCTGCCTGACCTGCTGTGTTCCTTTAGCTCTACACTGTATTGTCTCTGACTTCAGCGTCTGCAGTTCTTACTATCTCCAGATGTTTGCAGATGTAGTGTCAATCAAGCAGGTTGTTGCTGAGAAGGTGCTGTTTGACAGCACTGCTGAAGACACTTTCCAACTTTACTGATGATTGAAAGTAGATTGGGTAGTCATTGGCCAGGTGTATTTGTCCTGCTTTTTATGTAAGAACATTCCTGGACAATTTTTCGTATTGTCAGGTAGATGCTTGTGTTGCACCTGTACTGAAAAACTTGACTTTGGAAGTAGCAAGTTCTGGAGTACAAGTCTTCAGTACTTTTGCCAGAATGCTGTCAGGGTCCATAGCCTTTGCAGTGTCCAATGTCTCCAACTATTCACATGGAGTGAATCAAATCATCCTATCCCTGATGTCTATGATACTGGGACTACCGGAGGTGGCCAAGGTGGATCACCCACTTGGCACTCCTGGCTGAAGATTCCTGTGAATGCTTCAGCCTTTTCGTTTGCACTGATGTCTTAGGCTCTTTCACATTGAGGATGGGGATATTCATATGGATTGCTCCTCCAGTGAGTTGTTGAATTGTCGCACTATTTACAAATGGATGTGGCAGGATTGCAGAGTTTAGACCTAACTTGTTGGATTGCTAAGCTCTGTCTATCATTTGCTGCTTATGCTGTTTGGCGTACAAGTAGACCTGTTTGATAGCTTCACCAGGTTGACACCTTATCTTCAGGAATGCCTACTGCTGCTCCTGGCATGCCCTCCTGTACTCTCCATTTAACTGTGATTGATCCCCTGGATTGATGGTAATGGTTGTGTAATGGATATGCCAGGCCATGAGGTTACAGATTGTACTGGAGTGCAATTCTGTTGCTGTTGATCGTCCACAGTGTCTCATGGGTGTGCAGTCTTGAGTTGCTAGATCTGTTTGAAGTCTATCCCATTTAGCATGGTGATATTGCCACACAACATGTTGAAGGTTACTCTCAGTATGAAGGTGGGACTTTGTCTCCACAAGGACTGTGTGATGGTCACTCTTACCAATACTGTCATGGGTAGATGCATATGCAGCTGGCAGATTGGTAAGGATAAGGTCCCTCTTTTTGGTTTCTCACCACCTGCTGCAGACCCAGTCGAGCAATTCTGTCATGTAGGACCCAATCAGCTTGATCTGTAGTACTACCGCCAAGCCACTCTTGGTAGAGGACAATGAAATCCCCACTCAGAGTACATTCCATGCCATAGTCACGGTTAGTGCTTCCTCCAAGTGTTGTTCAACATGGCAGAGTACTGATTCATCAACCAAGGAAGGTATGTGGTAATCAGCAGGAGAGTTCCTTATCTATCTTTAACCTGCCGTGAGACTTCATGGGGTCCTGAATCAATATTTAAGACTCCCAGGGTAACTCCCTCCTGACTGTATACTGCTGCACCACCACCTCTGTTAGCTCTGTATTGCTGGTGGGACAGAATATATCCAGGGATGATAATGGTAATGTCTGGGATATAGTCATAATCGTGGAATCATACCTGACAAACAATGTCAGGCTGTTAGTTGACTAGACTGTAAAATACCACTCTCAATTTTGGCACTACCCCACTCCAGCTGTTAGCAAGGAGGAGATTGCAGGGTAGACAGGGCTGTTCCTGCCATTGTATTTTAAGGTACCTAGGTTGATGTCAGGCGGTCCATTGGTTCTATTTCTTTATTGAGGCATTTTGTAACAATTGTTACACATGAGTGGTTTGCTAGGCCATTTCAGAGGTCAGTTGAACGTTAACCACATTGTTGTGACTCCGGAGTCACATGTAGGACAGACCAGGTGAGTTTGGCAGATTTCCTTTCCTGAAGGACATTATTGAGACAGATGGGTTTTCCTGACAATTGACAGTGGTTTCATGGTCATCAGAAAATACTTAGATCCATATTTCTTTTTATTGAGTTCATATTCCACCATCTTCCATGGTGGGATTCAAACCCAGGGCCCCAGAACTTTAATTGAGTTTCCAGATTCATAGTCTAGTCATAATACCATAAGGCAATTGCCTCACTGTCATCCAAATCATTTATCTAAATTGCAAAGAGTTGAAGGCTCAGCAGTGATCCCAATGGCACATCACTCATGGCATCATGTCAGATTGAAAAAGATCTATTTATTCGGACACACTGCTTCCTGATAGCAAGCCAATATCCCATCCGTACCAATATGTTAGCCATTAACTCCCATATATGATGAGTTTTTATTTTTCCCGATAACCTATAATGTGGCATCTTATCAAAGCCTTCTGGAAATCTAAGTTCCTCTTTATCGACAACATAAGCAATTTCTTCAAAGAACTCAAATAAATTTATTAAGCATAACTTCCCCTTGACAAAACCATGTTGGTGCTAGCTTATTATCCAGGTGTCCACTAATACTGTCTTTAATAACAGTTCCGATTATTTTACCTTTGACAGATGTTAACTGGCTTATTGTTTCCTGCTTTTTGTCTCCCTCCCTTTTTAAGAAAGGAGTTACATTAGCTACTTTCCTTTTTAAAGGAATCTTCCCCAAATCTAATGAGTTTTGGAAGATTAATACCACCACATCAACTATCTGACTAGTTACTTCTTTTAAGACCCAGTATGAAGTCCATCAGGACTTGGGGACTTGTCAACTCACAGTTCCAACAATTTATTCATTAATTGTCACTTCTTGATTTACAGCTATGGGATGTTACTTGTATCCTCTCTAGTAAGACTGGCAGAAAATATCTGTTCAATCCTCCATTACCAATTCCCCAGCCTTATTTTCTATAAGGCCAACTTGTAACTTTTTTGTTACCTTGTTAACTTTTTTTCAATCAATGGCACCCTCCTCTGGGGAGAAGTCAGCTAAGTTCCTAAAACCTACTGTTCAGGCTGCAGCATTGGCCTAGACGAGACTACCTCAAGGTATAGGAGCAGAATAAGGTCATTTGGCCCATCAAGCCTGCTCTGTCATTTTATCATAGTTGACATGTTTCTCAGCTCCATTCTCCTGCCTTCTCCCTGTAGCCCAATCAAGAACTTGTCTATCTCTGTCTTAAATACACTCAATGGCTTGGCCTCTACAACATTCTGTGGCAATATGTTCCACAGATTAACCACCCTCTGTCAGAAGAAATTCCTCCTTGTCTTAATTCTCAAAGGGTGCCCTTTCACTCTGAGGATGTACCATTGGATTCTAATCATCTTCTACTAGTGGAAACACCTTCTCCACATCCACTCTATTCAGACCTGTCAGTATTCTGTAAGTTTCAGTCTCACCCCACCTCGTCCTTCTAATCTCCATCGAGTTCAGATCCAAGATCTTCAACTGCTCCTCATACGACAAGCCCTTCATCCCTAGGATCATTCTTGATAACCTCCTCTGGACTCCCTCCACTGCCAATGCATCCTTTCTTAAATACATCGTCCAAAAGGGCTCACAATAGTCTAAATTCAGTCTGACCAGAGTCTTATACAACTATATAATGCGTTAGATTAGATTAGATTAGATTCCCTACAGCGTGGAAACAGGCCCTTTGGCCCAACAAGTCCACACCGCCCCTTGAAGCATCCCACCCAGACCCATCCCCCTATAACCCACACATTCCTGAACACTACAGACAATTTAGCACGGCTGATCCACCTAGCCTGCACATCTTTGGACTGTGGGAGGAAACCAGAGCACCCAGAGGAAACCCACGCAGACACGGGGAGAATGTGCAAACTCCACACAGACAGTCACCCGAGGTTGAAATTGAACCTGGGTCCCTGGTGCTGTGAGGCTGCAGTGCTAACCACTGAGCCACCATGCCGCCCTGTTATCGATTTTCAGATTAAAACATCATTGAATGTTACCAAATATCACATTCAAGTGAGCTGCCAGAGTCTAGGAGTAAAAATGAAATGAGAATTCAAAACTCTGTAAGGTTCATCTGCCAAAATG
The DNA here is from genome assembly GCF_030684315.1 of Stegostoma tigrinum. NCBI lineage: Eukaryota > Metazoa > Chordata > Chondrichthyes > Orectolobiformes > Stegostomatidae > Stegostoma > Stegostoma tigrinum. The sequence continues at coordinate 61,060,865 of NC_081357.1, read as the reverse complement.
TGGGTGGAAACTCATAATTGGAACGAAGAGATCAAATTTGTGGGATGTTAAACTGAAGCTGGAAGATTCACCTAATTTGTGCTTGAGAGGTAATGCTGTCACCATGAAGGACAGCTAAGCAGTTTAAAATTAAAGATAGCAAGGTGTACAGCTGGATGAACACAGCAGGCCAAGCAGCATCAGAGGAGCAGGAAAGCTGACATTTTGGGAAGGGTCTAGGCCCAAAACGTCAGCCTTCCTGCTCCTTTGATGCTGCTTGGCCTGCTGTGTTCATCCAGCTCTACACCTTGTTATCTCAGATTCTCCAGTATCTGCAGATCCTACTATCTCTGAAACAGTTTAAAATTAAATTGGTTACAATGAAGATGTGAGATAACAAGGTGTAGAGCTGGATGAACACAGCAGGCCAAGCAGCATCCCAGGAGCATGAAGGTTGACGTTTCGGGCCTAGGCAGTCTATGCCCGAAATGTCAACTTTCTTGCTCCTGTGATGCTGCTTGGCCTGCTGTATTCATCCAGCTCTACACCTTGTTATCTCAGATTCTCCAGCATCTGCAGTTCCGATTATCTCTGATACAATGACGATGTATGGGTTTTAGTATTTTGTTATAGTAAATGGTGTAAAACTATCGTGTTGATGAATAGTAAATGGTGTAAAACTATTGTGTTGATGAATTCTATTGTCCAGTTTAATATCTGGGACTTCCGTGGACTGAAGTGTTTTAAAAAATGGAATGAAATTGACTTAAAATGGCTACAGACATCTGATCAAGTTTCAAGGTGGATTAAGTTAAAATGAAGATATCAAAGACATTGAAACAAGTTAGCAACAGCCCCAGACTCTTACCTCACTCTCCCTGAGAGAAGGTGAGCATGTTAAATATTTTTCCTTGTCCTGTCTTACCTTTTTGCGCCTTGACCCTCACTTAGAGATACCAGGCACAGGTATTTTACTGAATTGTTACACCAATTAACGCAGCCACTTGGCTAGAAAGCCTAACATGGTTAGTGGCAGTCCTCAGTCAGGTCAAGAGTTATAAACCTTCGGTTGGGAGGTTCCACTGCAGTAAATCTAGGGCAAACTCTGACACCAGTCTCGAGGCTTGAATGTGGTTAGTCAGCCTTTTGGAGTGGTAGAGTCAGGATCCTGACTTTGTAATGGGCAAGGAGGCATGTGTAGGGCAGACTACCACCCATCTTGACTCTTTCTGTCCTATGGCAGGCTGTTTTGCTCTTTGACTTAAGGGAAATGAAAGTCAGAGCTACAGCTGTTGGGGGTAAGTCCCAAGTGAGTGAGTAGGCCGTGAAGAGGGAGTACAGGGTTAGTGTTCTGATGTGAGGAAGATGCAATAGTGAAAATGTAGTGTATGAGCAGTCATGAGAAGCGGGTACAATAGCAGAGGTAGAGTGATCGTGTGGTAATGGAGCAAAGCTAATGAGACTATCTGATGCTGTCTCTTTAAGGTTAGCAGGTAATAAACTTGTTCCTTTTTCTAAATCAAGAAAGCCTCAGTTTCTTATAGCTACAGTAGAAAATAATTAACTATTTTTTAATTGAAGAGATATAAGTTTTTTGCAAAAAGCACATAAATCTTTGTTGTGACAAACCAAGGAAATTAAAAGAGGGAAATCAATTCACTCGTCCCCACTTGTTTTTAACACAACGTGAAATCTTGTTGTGTCATTCTTTCAGTTAGTAACTGGAACTTCAAAAATTCTTTCTAAATGTTATCAATATCTTTGGGGATAGTAATAATGTTAGATATTAAACCACATAGAATGAGTGACTCCGTGAACTCAACGCCACGCAGGTAGAAGCAGACGCAGATTTGAAATTTTAGCAGGAAGTTTTTCTCTGGAACACAAGGAGCATTACAAATGAGATGGAGTATTAAATAGAAGTTAACATCATTTTAGAAATCATTTAAGAACTGGCTGGATGTTGTGTTGTGGAAGAAGCTCTGTAGTTTTATTTAGACATATGAGCTAAGATGGGCCAAATGGCCATTCTTGTTTATGGTGTTGTGACAGGATAAATATAGACTAAGATGATCATATATCCCATGGAAAAGACTGCCTCATGCACTACTGGGTCTAGGGAGCTGTCACCAGTGGAAACAACTGCCTGGGGTGAAATTGTGAAGATGTGAGGATGAACAAATATTTTGGAACTTTATTTAGTCACTTTTGGAATTTTGCTTAGGAGACTTAATAGGAATCTTGATAGTGTGGATAGTTGACAGTAGACAAATTAATGGGTTTGATAGCATATATGGCATGTTTTATGTGTATGCTTGCTAAAGTTCTTATGATAGTATTTACTATCTGAATCAAAGTGTTAAAATAACCACCAGCCATCCCATTATAAACATGTTTGTCTTGAAACTTTTTGTATATGATTGCGGTAAGGCTAGTCAGTATATATGAGTAGAATCTTGGAGCATTCAATGATAAACGTGAGATTTCTTTTGTAAGTCTCATTTGTAAGTCTCACAATAATCACCTACAACTATATTCATCAAATGGCATCAAGTTGGTGCAGCGTAATATGTGGTCTTTGGTAACCTTTGGAAATTGTTCAAAAGAAAAAGAAATGAGTACAAACCAGAATTTGTTTTGAAAAGGAATGTGAAAACGGGGACAGCTGTTGACAGAGAAATCAGATTAATTGAGAAGCAAGTGTAAGAGAGAGGATGGTATCAGTACAGTGAAGTTCTTTCATTGCGCTGGCCTTTTGGTGGTGACAGAGCCAGCTGTCTCGTCTCTTTTGCCCTTCTCTGTCGGCCATCAATTTTCCACACAGACTCTGAGCAAAAGCTTGGCTTTGCAGTGACCATACTTGGAAACAAGGTGCAATTGGAGAGTGGTATCACACAGTCAGAAAGTGCACTGTTAATATTAGAACAATATAAACAAACTACAAACAAGAACAAGCACAAAACATGACTGGGGAGTTACAAGAATTTTTTAAGTGTCTATAATTAATAGCTTACTTAAAGTAACCAATATCCCATTTCAGATTTGAATCCTTTGAGATTTAATTAGCGATCCTTTAAAAAAAGTATATTAACCATGAGCCTAAGCCATCAGGAATTGGTAATAGATTCAAACACATTTCCCACAACTCAGAACAGTGCTGGTTGTGTAGGCTTGTTTTTTTCAGTTGGCAGCAAATCAAGCTTTTGTAATGTTATAGTTGCATCAAGATATGTGAAAATATTTCATTTTTTCATGTGGAGGGCATTCTCTTATTGCTTGTTATATTTTATGTCCATTAAAATGAACTTCTCACCTTGCATGTAATGTGAAAAATGCTGTAATGTTACTTAGACTAGTTCTCCATTATTCCTTTAGATATCACATAATGCAGCAAGATGTTTATAACAACTGAAATATTCTCTTTAAAATGGTTGGCTTTCAGCTTCATTACATTTTGGCTCAAACACTTAAGGCAATGTGTTAGTATAAGCAATAAAAATACACCCTAAAATTAGAAAGACATAGACTATAGTTTATCAGCTGTTACATACAATGTTAACGATGTAACATCACAGACACAAGAGATCGGCAGCAATTCAGCATGCAACTTATAATAATAATAATAATAATAATAATCAATCTAAAAACTTAAACAAGTTCTTCTGCAATAAATACTAATTTTGTCGCACAAATTGTTCCAAATTACTTTTCAGATTTTCATCAGGCAAAAAGTAAGACAGTATTGTCGTTATATATTTGTTAAAATTTAAAAAGCACAAAATTCACAAATATATGTATCAGCAGCCCAAGTAAAGGAGATCAATTCATCAATCTCAGCACTGTAGGTGATTGTTGTTTCAGTGAGTTCTACATGCAGAGAACATCTCTAATGATGGTGACCAAAGTACATAAAAAAAATGGCTTAGACATTTACAACCATCTTCAACCAGAGTTTTACATTTCAAGAAATTAACTGTTTTCATAAAGATACAGGAACTTCAAAAATAGTTGACCCGCTCTGCATACCCAGAAATACTATTGCTTTTTTTTTCTCTTTTGGACAACCTGGAAAATAGCTTGGATGAAGAAGTTAACAGTATGTCAGGTATGTTTGAGGAAATAACTCATATTTATGCTTGGGCGATATGTCCTTCAAGAGCTAGGATTCACAGGGAGATGATTACTTGAAAATAACAAGTGGCATCCAAGAACTGATTGTTGCAACCTGCCTGGGAGTTAAATAATAGAAGAAAAGTCAATGAGAAATTACTTCTAGTTTTGAATATGCTCAGGAGTGTTGCTCTGTTGATAAACCAAGGCATGACTAATATTCAGTTGGAACTTCTGGTATAGCCAATCTAAGAAGAGAAATTAGATGCTAGATGTAAGACTTCCAAATAAAGAACATTAAAGCTAGGTGATAATGGGAACTGCAGATGCTGGAGAATCCAAGATAACAAAGTGTGGAGCTGGATGAACACAGCAGGCCAAGCAGCATCTCAGGAGCACAAAAGCTGACATTTCGGGCCTAGACCCTTCATCAGACCCTCTGATGAAGGGTCTAGGCCCGAAATGTCAGCTTTTGTGCTCCTGAGACGCTGCTTGGCCTGCTGTGTTCATCCAGCTCCACACTTTGTTATCTCAAAACTAGGTGAGTTCTGATTTGAGGCTCCCACGAGGAACTTGAACAGTTCATCCACTTCACCAACAACTTCCACCCCAAATTAAGTTCACCTGGACCATCTCTGATACCTCTCTCTCCATCCTGGACCTCTCTGTCTCCATCTCTGGCAACCACCTAGAAACCGATATCAAATTTCAAGCCCACCGACTCCCATAGCTACCTAGAATACACCTCCTCCCACATAACGTCCTGCAAAAATGCCATCCCCTATTCCCAATTCCTTCACCTCCACTGCATCTGCTCCCAGGATGAGGCATCCTACTCCCGTACATCCCAGATGTCCTTGTTTTTCAAGGCCTGCAACATCTCCCCCTCAGTGGTTGCGAACGCCCCGACCATGTTTCCCGCATTTCCCACAACTCCTCCCTCACACCCTATCCCCACAATAAAAACCAAAACAGAGTGCCCCTCATCCTCACATACTACCCCAACAACCTCCGCGTCTAATGCATCATCCTCTAACACTTCAGCCATCTGCAATCCGACTCCACCACTAAAGACATTTTCCCCTCCCCACCCAGAGAGACCACTCTCTCTGTGACTCCCTTGTCCGCTCCACACTCCCCTCCAGGCCCACCCGGCACTGCAGGAAGTGCTACACCTGCCCCTACAGCTCTCCACTCACCCCCATCCCAGGCCTCAAGAAGACTTTCGTGGACTTGTTGGGCTGAAGGGCCTGTTTCCACACTGTAGGGAATCTAATCTAGCAGATGTTCACCTGCACATTTACTAATGTGGTATACTGCATCTGGTGCTCCTGTTGTGGCTACCTCTACATCAGGGAAACCACGCGGTGCCTTGGGGACCACTTTGCAGAACACCTATGCTTGGTTCGCAATAAACAACTACACCTCCCAGTTGCGAACCACTTCATCTCCCCCTCCCATTCCGCAGGTGACATATGCATCCTGGGCCTCCTCCAGTGCCACAACAAAGCTAACCGAAGGTTGCAGGAACAGCAACTCATATTCCGCTTGGGAACCCTGCAGCCCAATGGTATCAACTTCACAAGCTTCAAAATCCCCCCTCCTCTACCACATACCAAAACCAGCCCAGCTTGTCCCCACCTCCATAACCTGTCCTTCCTCCCATCTATCCCCTCCTCCCACCTTAAGCCCCACCCTCATTTCCTACCTTCTAACCTCATCCCGCCCCCTTGACCTGTCCATCCTCCCAGAACTGACCTATCTCCTCCCTACCTCCCCACCTACACTCACCTTTACTGGTTCCATTCCCATCTCTTTGACCAGTCTATCTCCTCTCCACTTATCTTTTCCTCTAACCATCTTCAATTCGCCTCCCCCCTCTCCCTATTTATTTCAAAACCACTTTCTCCTCCCCCATTTCTGAAGAAGGGCCGAGGCCAGAAAGGTCAACCTTCCTCCTCCTCTGATGCTGCTTCGCCCGCTGTGTTCATCCAGCTCTACACCCTGTTATCTCAGATCCTCCAGCATCTGCAGTTCCTACCATCTCTGATTTGAGGTGACTATGTTTAAGACACTCAATCATAGAATTATTACAGTGCAAAAGGAGACCATTCATCCCATTGTGCCTGCATTAGTTCTATTACATATTGCTAATCTTCTGTGTTTTCTCCCCATTCCTGCACACAGTTACTATCCAAAAAAATCCAGTGCTGTCTTGAATAGTTCACATCCTCTTGAATATCTAGTGATACTTGTGTTGAATGGGAAATCTGATGGTGATGGTTGGAGAAGATTTGAAGAAAAAAACTTGCTGAAAGTAATCAGAAGGGCCAAGGCATTTCAGCTGATAAACAAATTTTGGAAACAGTATTCTCACTATGTGGTTCACCTTCTGCTTTTCTGATAAGTATCTGGACTTTGATGGGTGTAAGTCAAGTGTGTTTAGAAGAAAATATGGATTTAAGAAGTTTGGTTTAGAAATAAGCAACTAAGTACATTATACTTTTAATATCTTGAACAGAACTACTTATTTCTGATGGAACAATGTTATTCTCATTCATATTCTTTGATTTTTGTGCAGTAAAGTTACTTTTCTTGAGCCTTGTTGCTTAATTCTTTTAGTAAAAAGCTTGATTTCAGATTTTAAAAAAAGTAACAACATTAATAGCCCTCCCTCCCCCAAGATCATAACAATCATTTCTGGTTTTAACGAATGGCAAATAAAATTAAATTCTGCTGGTAACCCATTTTGCAAGATGTCCAAAACCACTTTCACAGCTTTTCTCAACTATTCTGTTACCTTTACAACAAAATTAATAGGACCATTGACTCATATAATAAATACCTTGAGTACTTTTGTCAAATCTTTTTTATTTATATTTACATAACTGTTTCAGAAAATACTGACATTTATCTAACAACTCTTATATTTTCAGGTGTCTTGATGTGCTTCGTGTACAATTATTGACATTGTTTAAATCCTTTGCATAAGAGCCATCTCTCATAGCAACATTCTTTTTATTTGGAGGTATAATTGCTACAAATTGAACCAATCAAGCATATAGAATAGCTCTCTAGTTCTTGACATTTCTTCAGATTTCAGACATTCTGGGGGTAATTTTCAGCTAAAGCTTCCAGTATTATATTTGTTGCAGTTAATTTGTACTAGTGAAATAAGAATAATTCTCATAAACAAAATTAGTATCGGTAATCTATGAAGCTGCTTTGTGCCACATGTTCATATTTTACATAAGGTTGAACTAAATAATGAATAAATAAAGTAAGATTTTAAAAAAAACTAAACTGTAAAATGTCTCTTTTGAAATTTAATAGCTATCAAACTTCTTTTTCATGAGGAAAGATTATTAATAATGTGCCAAGTTTAAGCCACTGTCTGCAACTGGTCACTTCTGATTCTCAACAGAGAGACAAGTAACAAACAGTTCAGATTATTATTTATTACCTTGGAAACAGAAAAAAAATTACTTGTGTATTTTGTAGTACTTTTAAATTTCTGACAACATAGAGAGGTATTAATGTAAGATTGATAGACAGTTTAGTGTAACAAAATTTGATCAATAACAATGCAATAACCAAGACAAGTACTTCACAATGAGTCAGTATCTGGCCAGACAGATGTTGATGGATTAAGGTTATCTCCACTAATATTATAATACATTGCTTTCTGTTGTTACCAAAGCAGTCATAAATGTTGTACTCATTTAATTCCAAGTAATTAGTTGTCTCAAGAATACCATGTGAAAGTAATGAATAACTTTATTGGAAATAAATTTCAGATTTTACAGTTATTAGTTATACAAAATGCATTGTAAAAGGTTGTTGTAAAGTACAACTTAAATTTGAAAAGTATATTTGAATATGCTAATAAGTGATAACACAGAAATTGCCACAGATTGTGGAGCAGCAAACATAATGCAACTTGTTCCTACTTATTGAAATAAAAGTATAGCTAATTTTAACATGAGAGACATTATTTATAATCCCATTTTCAGTTATTGAAATGTGGGAAATATAAGGCCAGAAGTTGTTATCTGTAATGTTAGAGAACAAATGCTTGGCACCTGACCATTTCGTCTGCACTGACAGGTTGGTACCGTGTTACAGGGTGATTTGCTGTTAGACTGTTCTGTTCTTTCAGTTAGGACATTTGACTAATTGTCTGTTGGTCTGCCTGTTTGAATGGATGTTGAGAGCCTATGGCATGTTTTTAGAGGGAGGTCAGGTAGTTTATACAAGCTTTCAGTTTTGCTTATAAGAGAGAGCCAGAGCTATGCTGAAAACACAGTTTAATCTCAGTCAGGTCCATTGCATTTTAAAAGACATTATAAAAATGAAATTGTGTCAGATTATTTCTTTGCATTCCGTTCCTTTTTGTAGCTGATATTTTAAAACAGATTATTATCCTTCCTATTAAAATATGCTAACATTTCTGTGAAAATAATGACCGAAAGAACGTCATCCAAGCCCAAATGTTCCTTGAGCAGGCAAGCAAAATACTTGTAATTTGTAACTATATATATGGTAGCAACTTAAGAAAATTTTCAGTATATTTCCTATTGGTCTCAATTATGACAATGTTACACATGTATATGGGAAAACTAGACTATTGAAATATCTGGGCTTCTACAACAGTATTGAAATAAAAAGAGATTGATTTATTTGGTAACAACAACAGCAGGTAATCACTTGAAATATTTTCAACTCCCGTGCTGTTATGCTTCCCTTTTTACAACCTTAAATTTGTCAGGCATGCTGGTACTTCTAAAGGGGCTTTGGGCAATTTATATTGAAAATCTGAAATACCCAATTAACTACAGTTAAACATAAAAGACCAACAAAAAATAAAAATAATCCACATATCAATAATAGATCTATAAATTTTTTTAAAAAGGCCTTAATTTACATTCTTGCAATGTAATGGCTTAATTCCATCCATGCCTACCTAGACTTCTGTTTACTATTAGTGTGTGCCAAGTATTCAGTCTAAATGAAAATATACTCTACAGGAACCATGCTTGGCATCCCTAATAACAAGCTGCAGAAACTCTCTAAAGCATTGCTGCTATGTTGTGGGGAATCTTGAGAATCTTTAGCTTAACTTGCCATGACTTCAAGCCTTTGCTGGGAGCAGAGAGTAATGAAAATCATCTGTGTTGAATAGTATAATAGCACTTGCATCTGTCAATGTTAATGAATGTGTACAAGCTCCTGTGTGGACTGTTAATTTGTTTCTTTTTATTGGATACATACATATTACAAAGCCAAACTACAACAAAATAGCCCTTGGAAGCTTATTGCATATTTAGCATTGAAAGAGACATTATCCTTGTCTAAAAGTACTTTGGAAAAGAAAGGAATTCGTAATTCAAAGCAATATGTATTTCAAGGTTTAAGAACAAATAACAAAACAATCAAAGTGTGTTGCTTCAACAAATGTAAAACTATCTGCTTTTAACAGCTTATATCTATTCACAAATATCAGGAAAATCTAATTCACTAGATTGATGTCTTTTACATATTTCGTGAATTTCTGTTTCATTGACTGCAATGGAAATGAAAGATTTAAAAATTGGAATAATGTGCCTCTCCTGGTGTCAAAATTTATAAAGCACTTTGAACTGTGTCATCATAATATAGAAAATGTTCACACAGCAACAGGAGGAGTGGCATTATCCCTCGGCAATTGATCCAGTGACCTAGGTAATGCTTTGGGATCTGAGTTCAAATCCCACTTCAATTTGAATTCAATTAAAAAAAAACCTGCCATCCTTACCTGGTATGGACTAAATATGATTCTAGGCCCACAGTAATGTGGGTGACCCTTGACTGCTGTCTGGACAGTTAGGGATGAAAATTAAATATTGTCCTAGTCAGTGATGCCTAGATTCTGTGCATGTATTAACAAAAAGAACCACACACAAAAGCAATGAGATAATAACCAAATATTTTGAGTGAGTGAATCTGGCAGAAGGATAAATATTGCCAACACATCAGGGTGAGGTCCCTTGCTTTTCTTTGAATGCACTGGAGAGAGCGTACATGGTCTTGGCTTAATAGCTGATCCAAAAAGTGACATGTCATAGAGTGCAGCACTCCTTCAGTACCACACTGAAATGTCCACAAAGATTTTGTAATCAAGTCTCCACAGTGGGGCCTGAGTCACTACTGATGCTACAAACATAGTTCAGCCATGCTGCAGATGTATCACTTATCATGATCAATAACAAGATAATTATTTGGTCAAATCAATTATTCTGACAAAAATTTAATTGCCCAGCAATTCTTACTTTTCTCTGTTCTTTATGATCTCTTTAAATTGTGAAAATGTATTTGACCCAGGCTGTGGCTTATAGCTGCCAGAGGGATGCTCTTATAACAGCAGTTTGAGGATATACATGCAGTGTGTGTTTTTGTTTGTTTACTGAGTAACAAAAAATGAAGGATGATGACCTTCTTTAGGTCTTGTTTAGAAAATCAGCAAAATTTAATACTGGATGGAAACCTTCATCCGAGGTAAAACAAAAAATGCTGAAAAAACTGAACTGGTCAGGCAACATCTGAAGAGATAGAAACCAAGTTAATATTCCAAGTTTGTGATCTTCCATCATTGCTACAGTGTAGAATAAGATCCTTAGAAAAGTGTAATCTTGCGATATCTAACTTGTATTTATCAAATAATGTAGACTGAAGGAGAACAGAAATCCTGAGCATTTATGAACTCCCCTGGTGGAATTCTTGAAAGAAACAAAAACATATACAGAAGAATAGTTGGAAAATAGTCCACAACTCAACATTCCACCTAATTCCCAATTAAATTGTATCCTGGGAGAAATGAGAAAGATTGATAAAGTTCCCCTGTCTCCTCCTATACTGCAGAAATTGTATTTAAGGAAGTCCAGCAGTGTGGAAGCAAGCCATTCATCCCATCAAGTCTACACCAGCCCTCCACAGTGCACCCCACCCAGATCCATCGCATTTCTGTACCCCTGCATTTCCCATGGCCAATCTACCTAACCTCCACATCTTTGGACTATGGGAGGAAACCAGAGCACCTGAAGGAAACCCATACAGAGATGTGCAAACTCCACACAAACAGTCACCAAAGCATGGGATTGAACCTCAGTCCCTAGCACTGTGAAGCAGCACCACAAAACCACCATGCTGCTCAATAGTATATCAGAATCCAACTAGCTAATTATATACAGTGCCTGTGGAGAGGAAAACAGCATTAACCTTTCAGAATGATGGTCTTTTATCAGAGTTCTGATGAAAAACAATTGATTTTGAATCATTGGGCTGAATTTTCCCAGTCCCTAATGATATGGGCAGTGATAGGTTGGCTGGGAAAATGTGGCAAACTCTGAAAAATCAAATTCTTGATGTTGAGAAAGAAAAAGTCTGATTTTTCCCCAGGGGTTGAATGCTGTAATGACCAGTTTTAGTGGAGCTTGGAAAAAGATACTGCTTTAAACCAAGGAATCTGTGGAAGACAATGTCACAGTTTTAAAAGTAAGCTGTTTGAACTCATTGTTAATTGTATCTGGAATGCTGTCTTATTGAAACAGAGGGGGTGTTCAAGAAATGGTGCTCAGAGACAGATATTCAATTTGTTTTTCAATTGACTACTAGTTGTGGACTTCAAAATGCTCAGTACAATAAAAATCACTTGATAGGCTCCTGAGCAGGTAGCTACAGCTCTCTGTTTGGAAACAGGGAAACAAGGGAAACAGTTAATCAGTTAAAAGCAAGGTCAGGGATACAAGGGGCTGGAGACTAGAGGCTACATGTTGGACTGCAAACGGGGCAATAATTGTAAAGGGAGGCTATTCAATATCCAAGGGTGGGAAATGATAGAGAATCAGAGGAGACAAGTTAATGTGGCATAGAGTTCAACGGTTACAACCAGGCTGGTGTCAACAAGAATGTTGGTATAGCTAAGTTGTTGTTCTGGTGCCTTGGGGGTAAATGATGAGCGAGGAAAATTTAAAGAGTTGTGTGGGAATGTGTAAAAATGCAGCGCTAATGAGATCGAAAGGGCTTTCAAGAAAGAAAGGAACGTGAAGGTTTGGGGATCCTATTGATAACCAGGCTGAACCTTGAATTCACTTTGCCTAGTGTTAGTGTGAGCTCCATCCTCATCCAATTCACAAACCTTCACTTGAAATGGAAAATAGCCACTGACTGGTTGGAGTAAGTGTTCTTTTTCTGTCCAAGCATGTAGGACCTACTAGTGAGAAATGTCAGTAGCAATTGTCTTAATCAGCCACTTACCTAGTAAAGTTTTAAGACGTCTGTGATCATAGCACACACAATACCCAACTGTGGGATACAAACCCGACCCATAAGCAACTCAGACCACGGCACTGGGCCTTACTAAGTGATCCTCGTGATCTCTGTGAAGCAGAAAATTCAAAGTCACAGAGGCTGCACTAGGGCACAGATTTCCTCCTGCCCTGTGTGGTAAGTATTCATCAAAATGCTCTCCTATTCAATGCTGGCTTTGCTGGATGATGTGAGGGTGTGAGATTTCAGTATTTCTACCACACTTACAATCTCTTAAGGTATTTATGCAGCATGGCTTATACTGCATATTTTATTATAAACTCCCCCATGTCAAAGGTCCATATCGAGGAATTCTGTAGCCCCGTTTTGGTGTCCTCCATTTCTCACAGTTGGCAGGATTATGGTAAGCCGTCATTTGTGTGTGATGTGATTGTTAACTGCTCACATTATTAACGAGCTGCTCTCTTCTGATGTTCACCACACAATTTCACTGGGGCCATGACCAATGGATCCAATCACATCGTCACTATGGCTACAGTGCTATGAGGCCCCAGAGAAACTGAGGAGGAACAGATGATCCAGCAAATCCAGGACCAAGAGCAACTTCTAGTGGTTTTTGAACAGTCTCCATATTAAGAAGTCACAGCTGAAGGATACAGAGGAGGTACAGGAGGCTCAGTGTTTATCATCTTTGATGCCAGTTCTTCCAGATGATCTTGGTTCATTACATCCAAGGATGTACTGGGTCACTATCACTGAACTATGCCAGCTGCTGGAGTTGGACCTGCAACATTAAAAATTCAGAGAGATGAGCCCTCTGATCAGAGGGGAAACCCTAATGTGTCCATACCTCGGGGTCACTTGTACCCAGCAGCAGCTACATCATTATACTACAACTTCCCATTCTGTAGAGTTATGTGTTTGGACATATGCAGAAGTTCTTTCAAGTTTTATTAACACCTGGATGTTCCACAATGTAAGGATTTCTAAGACTTGGTGCTGCAAACTCAGTTGGACTTTGCTGCTATCCCTGCAAGCTGTTACATTGTTTTGAAGAGTCTGTGCAGTGCCATCATCTGGATCTGATGACCCATGATATTTCTTTCCTCTGATGACCACTGAGCTCATTGTCTGAATATTCAAGAATATTTTTGACATTTCTTGAACCTTCATACAGGGGCATCTTGCTCCACATCAAACAGTATCTTCTGGCTTTTTTGTGAGCTATGAATAATCTAACATCAACTCCTCATCTAGACTATCAATGTCACTCTGACCTAAATGATTTGGGCTGACGAGTGCAAGTGATATGCTTCATAAATCTTGCCTGGTGGTGTCAGATGTTGAAGGTTTTGGCATTGGCTCCATAACTCTCCTGCATCTTTCCTGCTTCCCACTTCTGGGCACACAAGGATGGGAAGTGTAATGAGTCCATTAATCCATTTTTTACATTTTTGTTAGAATTATGCAAGGTGCCCTTCAGTTATGAGCTGTTTAAAAAAGATGCCAATTATTTCTGATCTTTGAGGAATTGGCAGCTTATATTTTTGTGAATGTAGGTCCCACTAAACCTTTGCAGTACTCACAACACCGCTAATTGAATGAGCCTCATTGCCACTCCCTGCTGTCTTTCCTTCTGTCATTTGTCCTTTTCAGGAAATATGCGCAATCTTTATTCTACTGGCCCTAAGAATTGATGCTGTCAGTCACAGAGACTGAGTATGTCAAGTGGAGTGTTGGTCTACCAACCAACCTGAACATTTGTGGTAATGACCACATCAAACGTGACTGGTAGGTAAGACCATGTTTTCCATTGTTCAGACAATTAGTTAGAACACAGAACAGTACAGCACAGAACAGGCCCTTCAGCCCACGATGTTGTGCTGACCATTGATCCTCATGTATGCACCCTCAAATTTCTGTGACCATATGCATGTCCAGCAGTCTCTTAAATGACCCCAATGACCTCGCTTCCACAACTGCTGCTGGCAACGCATTCCATGCTCTCACAACTCTCTGTGTAAAGAACCTGCCTCTGACATCCCCACTATACTTTCCTCCAGCCAGCTTAAAACTATGACCCCTCGTGTTAGCCATTTCTGCCCTGGGAAATAATCTCTGGCTATCAACTCTATCTATGCCTCTCATTATCTTGTATAGCTCAATTAGGTCCCCTCTCCTCCTCCTTTCCTCCAATGAAAAGAGTCCGAGCTCAGTCAACCTCTCTTCATAAGATAAGCCCTCCAGTCCAGGCAGCATCCTGGTAAACCTCCTCTGAACCCTCTCCAAAGCATCCACATCTTTCCTATAATAGGGCGACCAGAACTGGACGCAGTATTCCAAGTGCGGTCTAACCAAAGTTTTATAGAGCTGCAACAAGATCTCACGACTCTTAAACTCAATCCCCCTGTTAATGAAAGCCAAAACACCATATGCTTTCTTAACAACCCTGCCCACTTGGGTGGCCATTTTAAGGGATCTATGTATCTGCACACCAAGATCCCTCTGTTCCTCCACACTGCCAAGAATCCTATCCTTAATCCTGTACTCAGCTTTTAAATTCAACCTTCCAAAATGCATCACCTCGCATTTATCCAGGTTGAACTCCATCTGCCACCTCTCAGCCCATCTCTGCATCCTGTCAATGTCCCGCCCCAGCTTACAACAGCCCTCTATACTGTCAACGACCCCTCCAACCTTCATGTCGTCTGCAAACTTGCTGACCCATCCTTCAATCCCCTCATCCAAGTAATTAATAAAAATTACAAACAGTAGAGGCCCAAGGACAGAGCCTTGTGGAACACCACTCACCACTGACTTCCAGGTGGAATATTTTCCTTCTACTACCACTCACTGTCTTCTGTTGGCCAGCCAATTCTGTATCCAGACAGCTAAGTTCCCCTGTATCCCATTCCTCCTGACCTTCTGAATGAGCCTACCATGGGGAACTTTATCAAATGCCTTACTGAAGTCCATACTCTGCATTTGTTGTTTGCATAGTTGTCTGCATTTTTGGCTTCTGCTCCTCCTGAGGCTAGACAGTTCACATCCAAGAGCTGCCAGCCAGTCAGAGGGCAGGCAACTTTTCAGTTGTTTGGACCTTAACAACCCCAGACATATCATAATGATGGAGGCATGGAGTGAAGGTAAGTGGATAATTTATCAGAGACATATCAGGCAGGCAAAGACCCCCAAGGGCAGGGTATCAATTGTGAGGGCAGACAGGGGTGCCATTCAGCAGAAGTGCTCTTTGCCCCTGGGGTGCAATCGATTGGTCAGAGTGCCCAATTAGTCGATCCCCTTGGCTGCCAGGTTTAGCCAGTGCCATCAGCAGGAGACGAGATACCCATCTGTAAAAGACCAGGTAAGTTGGAAATGGGGCCTGAAATGGCCTTTACCTACCTCCTGCCCTGCAGAGGTTAGAAAGTGACAGGCAGGGTGTCTAAGCCATTCCACCTGACATATTACCTGCCTGTCCCACTCCACTTCCCAACTCACTCTCAGTGGAGCATACAGTTCTGCCCAGGATATCAACAAGTAACTGAGCATTTTCATCCCTTTACTTGTGGAATTCTCACTGGAGATATTTTATTCGCTGACGGGATGTTTATTTTTATCCATTCATAGGATTTGATGACAAAGCATTTATTATCCAACTAGCTGTTCTCGCAAATGTGGTGGTCAGCTGTCTTGATTCACAGCAGTCCATGTGCTGTAGGTAGATCCACAATTCCCCTAGGAAAGGAGTTTCAGGATTTTGATCCAGCAATAATACAGGAAAGGTGACTTATTTCCAAGCCAGGATGGTGAGTGTCTTGGAGGAGAACTTTCAGGTGATGATATTCCCCATATATGTGCTGCTCTTGTCCTTCTAAATAGCAGTTGCTGTGGGTTGGAAGGTGCTGTCTTGGGAGGCTTAGTGAATTTCTGCAATGTATCAATACATCCTGCAGCTACTGAACATCGGTGCTGGAGGGAGTGAATATTTGTAGATGTGATGCGGATCAACCGGATTGCTTTGTCTTAGATGGTATTAAGTTTCATGAGCGTTGCTGGAGCAACACTCACCCAGACAAGTGAGGAGTAATCCATCACACTCCTGACTTGTGCTCTGTCGTTAGTGAACTGGCCTTAGGGAGTCAGGAGCTGCATTACTCACTGTAGGATTTCTAGCATCTGACCTGCTCTTCCAGCCAATCTATTTATATGGCTGGACCATTATTATTTCTTGTCAATTGTAACCTCCAGAATGTTGATAGTGCGGGATTCAATGATGATAATACCATTGAATGTTAACTGACAATGGTTGGCTTCTCTCTTGTTGGAGATAGTCATTACCAGCTACTTGTGTGATGCAAACTGAATTTGCCTCTGCTCAAGCCTGGATATTGTCCAGGTGTAGTTGCATTTCAGCATAGGTTGTTTCATTATCTGAGGAGTCCCAAATGGTGCTGAAAATTTTGAGATTGTCATCAAACATCTCCACTTGCAACATTATGATTTGAGGGAAGGTAATTGATAAAGCAGCTGAAGATGGCTTGGCCTAAGACACTACCCTGAGGAACTCCTTCAGAGATGTTCTAGACCTGAAATGACTACAACGATCTTTCTAAATGGTAGCTATGACTCTAAACAGCAGAGAGTTTTCCTCATCATTCCCTCTGACTCTAGTTTTTCTCAGGGTTGTGACACCATCTGTCAAATATAGCCTTAAAATCTGTTGATGATTAGACCAGTATTGTTCAGTCCTAATTGATCTTGAGAAGGTGGTGAATCATTACAGTTCATGTGGTGTAGGAAGCCCACAGTGTTGTTTTGGAGGTGTGCTATCATCTTTACCTAGGGCTAATGAAGGAAGGTTAGTACAAATCCAAGTCAGCATGAAACGGAACTTACAGCGGTGGCATTTTCATTTATCAGCTGCTCTTGTCTTTCAAGTGGTAATAGTAATGTTCGTAGGATTTGAAAATAACATTAAAGGAACCTTGCCAAGTTGCTGCAATGTGTATTGTGGATAGGACTCACTCCTGTTATGGTGGAAAGAGGAAGCATTTAATGTGGTAGTTTGAGTGACACTTAAATTGACTAGTTTGTCTTAGATTGAGTAAGAATATGCATTCACTTAATTGTAAGACTTAAGTTAATTACAATTATTGACTGAGACAATCTGAAAGCTCTTTCAATTCTGACCAGTTATTAAAATAATACAGGTAAAATTGTTTTCACATGTTTTTCAGAATTCATTAAGTTTATCACAGTAAGTACAAAACAATGAGACTTAATCAAACATTAAGTAGTAAATACTGAATAATAAGTTTTGGATCACATTGGAAAACTAGTTCACAACTTCTGGCTGATTTGGATGGGTTTCACTTGTTTTGGTTTGTTGCTGAAGTTCTTCCTCTCGTCTTGTCTACCTTTCTGTACACTAGGCTGCAAAAGGTTACTGCTCATTAAACCTTGCCAGCAGAAACCACCATGCATGTTCCGAGACATCTAAAGTCTGATTGCCTTACCAATGAAACAAGAATCTACAGGCCAGTTTAAGATGTTATAATAAGATATATAGAAAAGTGCAAGGTAGTCAGGAAACTTGACGTGATTTTGTGAAGGAGAAATCATATTTAACCTTTTTTCTTTGATTTTGTAACACTTGCTGTTGATAAAGAGATGGATGAACTGCAGCTGGATTTCCAGAAAACATTTGATAAGGTACCACATCAAAGGTTATGGTGGAAAATAAATCGTCATAGTGTACAAGGTAACATATTTGGCAGGTAATGGGAACCAGGAGGCAACAATAGTGCATTTTCTGGTTAAGAAGAAGTAATGATTGGTGTACTTAGCATGGCTTAGTTCTGGGGCCTGAACCTTATTACAATAATTTGGATGAAGGTACAGAAGGTATGGTTGTCACATTTGATGTTGACACAAAGACAGGTCAGAAAGTAAATTGTGTACTACAGAAGGCTTACATGCAGGTACAGCAAAAAATTAGGAAAACTAATAGAATATTGTTGATTATTTTGAGGCGAATTGAATACAAATGGAGGGGGTGAAGCCTCATGGGGCATTGGTGAGACTGCATCTGGTGCAATGTGACACAATTGGTTACCCTTATTTAAGGAAAGATATAAATGCTTTGGAAGTAATGCAGAAGAGCTTTACTGGACCAGTTTTATGAGGAAGCTTGGACAGATCAGATTTATACTCATGGGAGATTAAAATAAAAGTGGTTGAAACATTTGAGATTTTGAGGGGTCTTTACAGGTTAGATGTGGAAAGAAATTTTTTAAAGGGAGAATCTGAACCGGGATTGCTGTTTAAAATTAAAGCTTTTCCCATTTAAGGCAAAGATGAAGAAATTTTTTTTCTCACAGAAATTTGTGGGTTGTTTGAACATTTCCTTGAAAGTCGATAAAAGCAGCCCTTGAATATTTTTAAAGGGTTAGGTAGATCGTTTGGAGCAGGAGTAGGCCATTCAGCCCCTCAAGCCTGCTCTGCCATGTAATAAATGCATGGCTGATCTAATTGTAACCTTCAAATCTATATTCTTGCCCCCCATCGATAACCTTTTCACCCACTTTCTGAACACAAATTTATCTACCTCTGCTTTGTAAAAATAATCAAAGAATCTGCTTCTACCACCAAATCAAGAGAGTTCTAATGATTGAAGACTTTTTGAGAGAGAGAAAAAAAATCGCCTTAGCTTTCAACAGTGAACATTGATTCTATATTCTCCCTTTCTTTGCTGGTTACGTATTTTAAAAAATCAATTAGGGTTTTCCTTAATCTCATGACAGTTTTTTTCATGTGTTTTCTGTTTCTCTAATATCCTTTTGAATTTCACATCTGCACTTTCTATACTCCTTTCGGCTTTCTGAGCTACAGGCTACAGGCAGCTGTCAAAGGCATTTTGTTTCCTTTAACATTTCACTGGATTTGGGTGTCATGGCCAAGCCACTTCTGTTGCCCACCCTGAACTGTCCTGGAACTGAACAGCTTGTCAGGTTGTTTCTGCAGGTGGTTAAGAGGCAACTGCATTGCTGTGGGTCAGAGTCATCCAGATTGCGTGTGGCACATTAAGTCCTGCTTCTTCAGTAAATGAATTACTGAACCGGATGGGTTTCCATAACTAATCTTTTTCTTTTCGTAATGGACTGAGCCTAGCTTTCAACTTCAGATTTTATGAATTGAAGTACCACCCACTGCTATGCTGGGCTTTAAGGTCATGGCCTCAGATCATTAGCTCTGGGCCTCTGTATAACAGTCCAGTGACAGTAATCCTACATCATCGTTTCCCTTCTCTATGTTACTCTGAGAATCAAGGGGTCAAACCTTTATGCTTGTTTAAAATTTTTTGAGGCATCATATTTGTTTGGAACTATCTGTAACTCCTCCTTGATTACCACACCCCACTCTCCCCAAAACACCCCCAACTCCCACACCCTGTTCAGCCTTTCAAGTGACTTCATAGTAATGGCTACCACTTGCTTGCTTGAAAGAATGAATGAATGAGTGAATGAATGAATGCATGATTTTACTGTCATGTGGATTTTACAGTGAGACATTACTGTTAAAAAGCTTCCACTGTCATCATGATCTGGCTCCATTTGAATAGTTTAAGAATAATATAGCTTCAAGAGAGTCCATAACCCATCTCTGAATGAAGCTCAGTACCAAGCTGATTAGGAGTCCCTCTATACTTCTTGATGGTGACAGCTGGCTTTCTAGTAGGCTTGATGAAGAACTAAGCTTCATTTTGCACATGCCCATCAACCACCTCTGTATTTTGCCTCAGCAAAATCTTCCATTCCTTTCCACTGGCCACAGCCATTTGAACCTAATGCCTCCACCAGTACAGACCAATGCTACTCTCCTCTCTAGTGGGTGCACCAGGTTAGCACCTGACATTAAAGCACGGTGGCTCAGTGTTTGGCATTGCTGCCTCACAGCACCAGGGACTGGGTTCAACCCCACCTTTGGGCGATTGTCTGTATGGAGTTTGCACATTCTCCCTGTGTGTGCGTGGGTTTCCTTCGGGTGCTCCGGTTTCCTCCCACAGTCCAAAGGTGTGCAAGTTAGGTGGATTGGCCAGGCTAAATTAGCCATATTGTTCAGGGATATGTAGGTTAGGTGCATTAGGCATGGGAAATATAGGAATAGGGTAGGGGGATGCATCTTGTTCAGAAGATTGGTTTTGACTCATTGGGCTGAATGGCCTGCTCTTGCACTGTTGGGACTTTATAGAAGACCCTTTGTCCTGGACCCTGGCAAATCCCCGGAGAAACATCAAGTCTGTCCAATCCTGTTTGAATTTTTTACATTTCCATGAGATCGCCTGTTATTCTTCTAAGCTTCAGTTAGTACAAACCCAGCCAACCTAATCTTGCCTCATGTGACAAACCTGCCATCCCAGGAATGCAACTGGGTGAAACTCGGCTGTGCTCCCTCTAAGGCAAGAATACCCTTTCTTTGGTAAAGAGGTGAAAACTCTAAACAATTCTCTGAACATTGTTTCACCAAGCCCTGTACATTGCAGTAAGACTTCCTTGGTCCTGTACTCAAACCACCTTGCAATAAAGGCCAACATACCATTTGCCTTCCTAACAGTTGGCCACACCAGCATGCTTGCTTTCAATGCCTGATGTACAAGAATACCAGGTCCATTTTATATTTTAACTTCAAAAATTACCAACTTGCCATTAGTCCTGAAGTCACAACATTGACTTTCCCAGGCAATTATTTAAATAATATGCTGTCATTTTGTTGTTATTACTGAAGTGAGCAAGTTCATAATTATTGATGTCATTCTGTATTTGTCATATATTTGTCCACTCACTCAACTTGTCTAAATTATCATGAAACCTCTTTCTGTCCTCAGTACTCATACTGTCAGCTAGTTTTGTGCCATCAGCAAACATGAAACAATTACACTCAATTGCCGCATCCAAATCATTGATAAAAATTGTGAATGGCTGGGACCCAAGCATTGATCCCTACATTATTCCAACTGCCATTCCCTTCCACTTCAAAAATGACTCATTTATTTCCACTCTTTGCTTCCTGCCTGTCAACCAATTCTCATTCCATGTTGGTATATCACTACTAATCCTATATTTTTTAATGCGGAATCTCCTGTTTATGACTGCATATATTCATGAGCTACTATTTGTAGAAAAATGTAATAGATGCAATTGTAGTGAACCCTGTGTCAATTGTTAATTTCATTCTAGAATTGAGATCTGAGGTGCTGTAAACAAGGTAATATCTATCTAGTTAAGATGTCCAGTGTTGTGCCCATGCAACACAAATGCATTCAGTGCGAATTTGCCCATCCATGGAAGATGCATTTGGAGTGATGGAGTTGCTTTTGTGTAGAAATGTCTGTTCATTATTTTGAAATAAACTTCATGTTGCTAATGTTAGCCTGTTATCTTGTGCCAATTAAACATTGTGGTGTTATGGAAACTAATGTTTTCCTTCTGTGTGGGTAGGTTGGTGATTATTCAAGATGCTGATTACTTATTCTAATTTTGCTAGTTTGTGATTCCATATAACCCATTTGTCAATGCATACAGAGAAATTTTATTTATTCCTTCATGGGATGTGGGCATCATTGGCTAAGTTAGCATTAATTGTCCATTCCTTAACTGTCCCAGTGAAAGTGCTGGCGAGCTGCCCTCTTGAACTGTTGCAGTCCTTGGGGTGCAGATGCTGTAATTCTGAAATAAAACATGGAGAAGCTCAGCAGATCTGGGAGTATGTATGGAGAGAGAAACAGATTTAAGTTTTTGAGTCTGATATGACTCTCCTTCAAAGTGAACTAGCCCTGCATGAACTGTCCAGCTCCTTCACAGGTCAGTGAGCATTGGGTTGCATACTACATTACAATTAGCAGGCAACAGAGAATCTGTGTTTCGCCTACATCACTTTAAATGGACTTGGATGAATCTTGCATCATGTGGACCAAACTGTTAAATTTCATTGACAGGGTATAACTAACCTGACAATGAATTGCTTTAGATTGTGAACACTTGAAATTAAAGGGATTAATTTATTTCTTAAACTATCCAGTTTAGTTTGGTTGTCTCTGTAAAGCTAGCACAGAAGAATGTTGTGACTCAATTTTTGGCCTATATATGGATGAAAATAAAGAGGGAAAAATAAAAACCGTTGCCTGGTTATGTCAACTTGTGCAATGAGTTATTTATGTCTAGCATTCTGACTCCAGCTTACAATAATGATTTGAAAAATCTTTGGACCACTAACACTTAAGTATGTCATTAGACTACTTTGTTTATTTTCTAACAAGCATTTACAAAAATATATTTAATGAAAATGAGGAATAATTGTTTCCAGAAACTTTCAGGCATCGTCATAGAGTATTTAGTGATGAGCTCAGAATTCTCTTTCTTGCTTTGGCTGTCTGCCAGTTTCTCAACACCTGCTTGGAAAGTGACTGCTCAATGGGTGCCCTCATAAATTATACATCTCTGTCTTGATGGCTCAAAGTTAGAAACTGCTCCGTAATTCTAGAACTGTGGCACTGTAGAGGACAGCTGGATAGAAAGACGGAGAAACACATTGTCAGACAGCAAGGGTGACTGGCAGTTCATCACAGTGTGGCAGGATTACTCGGTGCTCCTTCGTGAAATCATCATAAAAGAGTAGGCTGTTAGTACGTATCATCAGGAGGCAAATCTTTCATTCGGGATTGTACACAGAGACTCTGCAGATTAAATGGCAGCTGTTGCATGTTGGATTGTTGTCTGGTTTTCAAGAGAAAACATTTGGAAATGAATTACATTTAGGTGATGTGCTTTTAAATGAAAATGTGTCCAGCATCAGTTTGGAATAACCCGTAACTATCATTGGTCTGGAGATTTTGACAAATTATTATTGCTAGGAGAGACTTGGCCATGAATAACTGCAATGATGAGGCCACATAAGTTCCCAAAATTCTTATTTTCATGCCCTTATAGCCAATTCCACAGCAGCTGCAATCTCCCCTGTGATTCAACCTGAAAAGAGCGAGGAGAACAACAGAAATTGAGGCAGGATTTGTCATTGAGGATGATTGACACATTACAGTCCTGACCTTGATTGCCTTTCCTTTTATCCTATTGTGACCACTGTTGCCTGCCCTCCATTTTGTTGCTTCTTGCCACTTAAAACAGGGTGAATATCCCCATTTGTTCTCCTAGAATAATCCTAGCAATCTTCCTATCCCAGGACTGCTATGTGGAATGTGCCATTGAAATTGTCATGTGGAGGGAGAATAGACAGGGAAAAAACTTCCCAGTTGTGAATGGATTAAAAACAAGGCACTGTAGATTTAAATTAATTCTCAAAGGACTCAACAATAATATGAAAAAAAGGTTTTGTTTTAAAATTAGGGTCCGGAATGCACCGCTCGAGAGCATGGGAAGGGTAGGTTCAATCAATGCATTCAAAAGGGAGCTAAACAGTCAGTCATTTGGCAAGAAACAGTGTGCAGGTTTACAGGGAGAAGGCAGGAACATGTTGTGAAGTGAATTGCGCAATTGGCGAACTGGTGCAGACATGATAGACCAAAAGATGTCCTCCTGTGCTGTTATAATTCTCTGATTTATAGGTACATAGTGAGTCACACATCATCATGTCTTTGAAGCTAATGCAAGATGGGCATTGGTAGCCATTGTATAATTCCTGGTGTCATCAGGAGAATTGAGCTGCTCACACATTTGCAGAAGTTGTCTTCTTGAGACAATAAAATACTGTGGATTTCACAAAGTATGTGGCTAGCACTTAACAGGCAAAAAGTTTGCTGCTCAACAGTCAACATATGGTTGTAGACAGATTGTCTTAGTTTGCTTATTCACCATACTGTATTATAGTAATGATCTCTATTCTTCTTAAATTGGAAGCATATCTGAGACATAAAATGATTTTTTAAAAAATCTCCCTTGAGGTTCCATAACGGTCTATAACCCATTACAACATGTTCTACAAGAGGCTCTGCAGAAATCCTACTGTGTTTCTGATTATTGCTTTCACTGATGTGTTTGATATTAAAGAATCAATTCTTAACAGCTGGAGAAAGATCAAATGTTATTAACTTTCATTGTAAGGATGAACACTGATGTAACTTCAAAAAGTTATCAGTATATGTAAGAAATATGATTTTAAACTTGTTTTGTATGTCATGCTTTTCTTGTACATCACTTTTTGGTTATCATTATTTGTTTAAAATAATTAATCAGTATCTTCAATGTGATATAACTGACAATAGCATTAGTTTGGTGCCAATGCTGATGAATCCGTGCCTAACACATCGATGAGATTGAATTTGGATGGTTATGAGTTCAAAGAAACAAAGACAGACAATTTTGCAAGTCAAATGGATAACACATTAACCTGAGACACGTTTCCCTGTTGGATGTAAGAGGTCCCATAATGCTTTTCAAAGAATAATAGTGCAATTTTCCCTTGTGATACAAATATTATTTTACCAACAAACAAGATCACTCAACAAAAAATTGTCTTCATATAAAAATATCCGTGTGTTGGATCTTGCTGGGTGGTCCTTTGTAGCTGCATTTTCGACATTACATTAGTGACAACAACTCAAATGTTTTTAAATACCCATAAAGCATTTTAGGATGTCATGATGTCGCGAAAGGTTTGTTATTGTTTTTCTTCTTCAGTACATAGTCAGCCAATTGTTGGGCCAGAACTTTTCTCACTACTTTTTGGAAAACTAGCACTTTTAAAAAAAAACTAGGCAATCTACTCCTGGGCCCCAGCTATTCCAATATTCAGGGTGGACCTGGCATTGGTTGCCAATATCTCTGCCAGAGGCCTCATGGATATATTCTAACAGTGGTCATCTAATATTATCAATATTTCTCCTCACACTATGTCTCATCAATCAATATTACTTCTTCATTCTGCCTACAGGCAGCAGGCTAAATTGTATCAATCAGAGCTCTAGTTGGCTCACCAGATCTCATTCTTTCTCTTTCTTTTCTTGTCCTTTCTTTTTCCTTTCTTCTCTCTCTTCCTCTGCTGTAATTCTCTCCCCCCCCCCACCCCCTTTTAACTGTCTACATAAGGAGTCAAGATGGAGCTGTGTCGCCACCGGGAAGCACGTAGCGGGAGCTGAGCGCGTGGGTTTTGTCTTGCAGCCATGGCAAATCGAGCATGTGCAGGAGCGAAGGTGGTGGGTCAAGACAGGATAGTGAGAGCGGGCCAGTGTGGCACTGGCAATGAGAACAGGGCCAGTGTGGCAGTGAGAGTGGTGAGAGCAGGACTCTGGCAGAGGCATGGCTGGAAAGCCCAGAGCGGAACTCTGGCAGTGGAAGGGAAAGTTGGACTTTCTTAAGTTATTTTGTTTCTATCGTATTCTTAGTTAATGTGAATGGCGCCATGTATGTAGGGTGAAGGTACACACTTTTCACTGTACTTTTACATTGAATACACGAGACAATAGATGATTCAATAAAAGAGAAGTAAATGTAAATCAAGAGTTGTACAAGTTGAGAAATACCTGTTACAGTGCTACTTAAATAGATATTAGCTGCTCTGTTGCAAAGTACGGCAGAGAATTGGAAACATTTTGTTGGCAGTTCATAAAAATCTCGGCCCTCCCACCACCCTATCTTCTGTATAAATACCAACCTTTTCCATGCTACCATCAGTTCTGAAGAAGAGTCTCTGAACTCAAAACATTAACTCTGCTTTCTATCCCCATATGCAGCCAGGCCTGTTGAGTTTTTCCAGCAATTTCTGTTTTTATTACTAGGTTGAGGTTCTAAGGATGGAGATCCCAATTTCAAAACAAGAATATTTGCAAAGTATGAAATACATGAATGCATGTGCATGTAGTTGGAAGTGGACATTTGGGGGAGTCCAGTACTGGAACTGAGTTGATGGATGTTTAGTAGCACTGCAGCCCACTCTGGAATGTGTCTTCAACTCATCCCTTAGCTCCCTCATGCTCTCACCTTATTGTAAAGGCTAGCTGGCCTTCTTTACGTTCGGTTCAAGATTTTCTGAGGACAGCGATGGTAAACCACTTATGCTACAGGAAAGAAACTCTGAAAACATTCATAATTTTTTTTGTAGGATTAGAAAGAGCATATGTCTGGACCCACTAAAGCAGCACTGATCCACCTGATGGCTCAATTGAGATACATCTTCCCTCCACCCTAACTGTTGGGCTGATGTCCAAAGCTCACTGTCAGAATGTAGTTGATAGCAGATTGAAAATAGTTTGAGCACCCTAAGGTCAGAATAAGGTAGGTAGCCTGACCTTTATCTTGGAAGTTTTACTTATGATTAATCGCCTTCTGCAGAAAAGTGAATAGGGTTCATAAAATTGTGTTTGGTGTGTCAGAGGAACAAATTCCAAGGACTGAATGTTCTCGTTGCATTTTATGATCTGAATATTTATTTTATCTTTGCCAGTACTACACTTATCAGAAGCATGACATATATGTAACAGCAAGTAACTTCACTCACACTTAATCTTGTGCATTCGTGGCATGCAGAGCCAAGGCGTTGGTGCTTGGGCGAAGGTGTTTGGTGGGAAGGCTTGGAAATGGAACTTTGAATGTCTACTTTCCTGAAATGAATCCCTTGATGGTTGATCCATTGTCAAGAGAAAATGGTAGGAGTAAAAATACCTACAAGATCTTTGGCACTTAATGCATGCAATCTCTGCAGCTTTCGGTCTTAATGCACTGGATGATGGGGAAATATTCTTAATGGTGCAAATGGTGTGAGGTTCCAACCAAGTTTCTGCACAGCCTGAGATCCATCTCCTGGAATTTTAATCCTCCATTCTTTGCCAGTAATCAATCATACCAAGGTCAATGAAATAGATTTACCAATAAATAAATGTCACTGATCAACCAAAAAAAAGAGTGGAAAAGGGAAAAATAGAGATCTGGCACAACAGTTAAATTGCTTTATGACAACACAGTCTTATAGAGCAGGTCACATACCTTTTTGGAGCGACCTGTGACCAAGTCTATTTGACAGCATGAACTGGACCACAAGCATGTACACTGTCATGATGAGACCGTATGTTAGTGCATTTTTAGACTGAACATGGTATTGTAACTCAACTTGGCTTTGTGTGGGTTCAAGAATCCTCTTCCCTGTCATGCCAGACAACAGCCACACAAGCTTATTTAGAACGACCTAAATGCTCTAGAGATCTAATTTGAAGTGTATAAGACTAATTGGACTAGTATGTGTCATTAACCAATTTTGTTGCCTTTATTTTTCTTCAGGGTTTGAAGAGGTTTTTAGAAATATCATTTGGTCCTGTAACTGGGATGTTTTCTCTGCTATACAAAGTGCAGTCACATTTCCAGGAAAGGTCAGAAAATTTAGTCAGTTTTTCCTGTATTTATACAAATAGGTAATCAAATTTTAGTTTGAAGAGCATGTGTATGTAGCAGAAATACTGACAATATTACTTATTATCCCACTTAACTTTTGCATGCTTGAAAATTAAAATTTGCAAAGCTCTGTGCCAACAACACAACATCAAGAAGAGCCAATGCTAACCATAGAAAGCAGACAATCATAGAAATTTACATCATAGGCAGAGGCTATTCAGCCTATTATTTTGATGCTGGCTCACAAGCAGCCATCTAACCTAAGCCTACTTTCCAGCTTTGATCCATAGCATTTTAGGTAATGGCAATTCAAATGTATATCTGAGTAATGTTTACATTTGTCTCTATCAGTCAGTGGGATAAACCAGTAAAAAAAACAAAAGAACCATGGATGCTATAAATCAGAAGCAAAAACAGAAATTGCTGGAAAAGCTCCACAGGTCTGGTAGCATCTATAGCGAGAAATCAGAGTTAATGTTACGGGTCGAGTGACCCTTCATCTGAGCAGTAAAACTGGTTGAAGAGACATGCTGGTCTGAGCACCAGCACTACCAGTACATTCATTTCTATCTATTGGTGTTTTATTAACTGACTTTTTCTCTCTGGGTTATATATTCCCTCTGGCCTCGGAGTGAAATTCCCTCCTCCTCCTCCCTCTTATCCTAAAGCCACACCCTCTGGCTGTGGACTGCTCAACAAAAGCAAAAATATATTCCCATTCACTCAGTCTGAATTTCCCCCCACCGGCCCCCACACCCCTCCACTTTAGTTGACTTTCCTCTCAGCCTGTTCCATATTCTTGACACAATATGTAAACAGCCCAACCAGGGGAGGTGTTATATAGGACCTGGTTTTGGGAAATGAGCCCGGCCAGGTGAGTGAGTTTTCAAAGGGCATGCGTCTCAGGAGTATTGACCATAATATCATGAGCTTTAAGATGTTCATGGATCAGGATAACAGCCGGCCTCTGGTGAAGGCGGTAAATTGGGGGACGGTGAACTATAACAATATCAGGCAGTAACTGGCGAATTTTGATTAGAGGCAACTGTTTGATGGTAAATGTACATCGGACATGTGGGGATATTTCAAACAGTAGTTGATAAATGTTCAGGAGTGGCATATTCCTGTGAGAATGAAGGATAGATTTGGCAATTTATGTGAACCTTGGATGACCAAGGTGTTATGACCTTAGTCAGAAAGATAAAGGAAGCATACATAAGGTCTAGGAGGATGGGAACTGATTAAGCCCATGAAGTATAAAAGGAAAGTAGAAACCAACTTAAAGAATTAGAAGCGCTAAAAACGGCCTTGAAATGTAGTATATCTTTCAGAGTGTCAGGGAGTGCATTCCAGGATTTTGACCAAGTGACAGTGAATGAACGGTGATATATTTCGAAGTCAGGATAGTGAGTGGTTTGGAAGGGAACTTGCAGGTGGTGGTGTTCCCATCCACATGCTGATGCGAAGGAATGGAATTGTGGGAGATATAGCAGTTTGGATCGGAAATTGGCTTGCTGAAAGAAGACAGAGGGTGGTAGTTGATGGGGAATGTTCATCCTGGAGACCAGTTACTAGTGGTGTACTGCAAGGGTCGGTATTGGGTCCACTGCTGTTTGTCATTTTTATAAATGACCCGGATGAGGGTGTAGAAGGATGGGTTAGTAAATTTGCAGATGACATGAAGATCGGTGGAGTTGTGGATAGTGATGAAGGATGCTGTAGGTTGCAGAGAGACATAGATAAGCTGCAGAGCTGGACAGAGAGGTGGCAAATGGAGTTTAATGCAGACAAGTGTGAGGTGATGCACTTTGTTAGGAGTAACCAGAAGGCAAAGTACAGGGCTAATGGTAAGATTCTTAGTAGTGTAGATGAGCAGAGAGATCTCGGTGTCCATGTACACAGGTCCTTGAAAGTTGCCACCCAGGTTGACAGGGCTGTTAAGAAGGCATACAGTGTTTTAGCTTTTATTAAGAGAGGGATCGAGTTCCGGAACCAAGAGGTTAGGTGAAGCTGTATAAAACTCTGGTGCGGCCGCACTTGGAGTATTGTGTCCAGTTCTGGTCACTGCATTATAAGAAGGGTGTGGAAGCTTTGGAAAGGGTGCAGAGGAGATTTACTAGGATGTTGCCTGGTATGGAGGGAAGGTCTTATGAGGAAAGGCTGAGGGACTTGAGGCTGTTTTCATTAGAGAGAAGAAGGTTGAGAGGTGACTTAATTGAGACGTATAAAATAATCAGAGGGTTAGATAGGGTGGATAGGGAGAGCCTTTTTCCTAGGATGGTGATGGCGAGCACGAGGGGGCATAGCTTTAAATTGAGGGGTGAAAGATATAGGACAGATGTCAGAGGTAGTTTCTTTGCTCAGAGAGTAGTAAGGGAATGGAGCACTTTGCCTGCAATGGTAGCAGATTCGCCAACTTTGGGTACATTTAAGGCGTCATTAGATAAGCATATGGACGTACATGGAATAGTGTAGGTTAGATGGGCTTGCGATCGGTACGACAGGTCAGCACAACATCGAGGGCCGAAGGGCCTGTACTGTGCTGTAATGTTCTATATTCTATGTTCTACATAGTAATGATCATGGGTTTGGAAGGTGCTGTCATAGAAGATTCAATGAGATTCTATAGTGCATCTTGGACATATTGTTGCTGCTCAGCATTGGTGGTGGAGGGAATGATATTTTGTGAATGTAGTGTGAGTGAAGGGGCTGCTTTGATCTAAATGATGTCATGTTGTTTGATTGTTATTGGTGCTGCGCTCATTCAGGGAAGTAGGGATTATTCCATTACACACCTGACTGGTACCTTGGAGATAGTAGACAGGCTTTGGTGAGTTTGTGGAGGAATTACTTGCTGCAGAATTCATAGACTGTGACCTGCTTTTGTGGCTACATTCTTTACATGGCAAGTTCAGTTGATGACCTCCAGGATGTTAACAGTAGGGGATTCAGTGATGGTAACACCAGAGAATGCCGGGGGGCAGTGGTTAGATTGTCTGTTATTGGCTGTGATCATTGCCTGATGGTTCTATGGATATTTTCCATATCTTGTTGCATTTGAACATGCTTCATTACCTGAGGAGTCATGAATGGTACTGAACAGTACAATCATCAGCAAACATTGCCAGTGTTATTGTCACACTGCAACATCTTGGTTTGGGACACAGCAAATTCTGGAATTCAAATCTTCAGGAGCATTTACAGAATTTTTGGTTAATGTTCCAGGGGAATGGGTTCAAATTGCACCACAATGATCAAATTTGTATTCACAAAAACCTGTAATTAATAGCTGGTCTATTGGTGATCATTAAACTGTTGTCAATTTTATTGTCAAAACCCATCTTGTTCACTCAAGGACCTACTTAGAGAAGAAAAATCTGCCATCTTTACATGGTCTGACTTGCATGTGACTCCAGATCCATAGCAATGTGGTTGACACTTAAATACCCTCTGAAATGATCTAACAAGCCATTCAGTTGTAACTAGCTTTCAAAATCTAAAGAAAGGAATGAAACCAAATGGACCACAAGGTACCAGAAATGACAATGGCATACATGACCCTGTCAACTGTGTAAAATTCCACGTCCTAACACCTGGGGACCTGTGTCATGGCTGGCGGAGCTACCTACAGCCTAGTCAAGTAACAACCAGATGTAGTCAGTTATTCTCACATAACTATACCTGATAGGCAATGTCCCAATCAACACCCTCAGATTCCCTACCTATGTCCTGTGCTACCAGCAGGATACATCTAGCATAAGTGGCAGTACAGTGGTTGGGAAGGAGTTGGTGTGAGAGTCCTCAACATTGACTCTGGGCCCTAGGACGCCTGATGTCATCAGGAAAATATGGGTAAGGAACGTGCTATCCTTGACCCCACGCCTTAGCTAATGAATTATCACTATTTCATGTTAAAGACTAATTTGCGAACTTACCAAGGATGACAAGGGCACAAAAAAAACAACTCCGCTTGGGGGAGATGTCTGTGTATCACCAAGGCTGAATCTAACAATATCATTCTTAAAATATAAATTCATCAGGTGTCCGAAAGGAGGTGGGAGAGGAGACAAAAGAAATACAGTAATTATCACCAGAGAAAAAATTTTAAAATGTACTAGGGAAATTAATGGCCTTATGAGATTGAGGCCCCCTGGGACTGATGGATCACATGCTGGAATATAGGGGAAGTAGTTACCGTGATAGTGGATATCTTGTTGGTAATCCTACAAGAATGCTTAGATACTGGAAATGTCCCGAAGGATTGGAAAAGTGCCAATGTAACACCCTTATTCAAAATGAATGAAGACAAAAATAAGATAACTACAGATCAATTACCTTCATATCTATAAATGGAAGGGTACTAGAATCTATGATAATGGATGTAATAACAGAGCATTTAAAATATATATTATAAACAAGCAAAGTCAGTACAGTTTCATGAAATGGAAATCTGTTCTAACAAATTTATTTGAATACTTTGAGGAGGTTAGAAGCAGGGTAGAATAAAAGGAATCCAATATATTTTGATTTCCAAAAAGTTATCATCCCCTGGCTTGGGAGTAGTGCCTGTCTAGTGAAGCATGGATAGCTCATTCATTGTTCTGCATTGAAGCAAAATTAGAGGCTTTCTCCCAAAAGATACTTGGTGCTTATGGCCTCCTGTTACAAGGCCTAACCCCACATTTCAACAACTACTGTAACACCAGTTGGACCACTCACTGTAGATTGGTTAAATGGCAGCTAAATTTGGGAAAGCTGCATAAACATTATTATTACATTGCAGCCACATGAGATAATTCAGCAACTAACTTGTAGATGGTTAATGATGTCTTTAAACAGTGCTGCCCTTCGTTGTATTTAGCATTATGATCAGGTGTAAATGGTTAAGTTAGGGTATTGTTTGCAGGATGAAGCCCAAAACTGACAGTGACAATGACAGATCTGTATTGCAGACTGAATTGCACTTTCTTGCAGGTTGACATGTCACTGATAGGTGTACACACAGAAAGGGTTTTCCAAAATCAGTATTCTGAGTACATCTGGTCAGAGGCATGCTCCAGCATCCTGGAATCCATTTTTAATCCTGGTGTGATTGTAAATGAAGTGCTTTTGATCCAACTTAGTGCCAAAAACATTTGAAAATAAGGAGAGAGAGCCATTCCAAACAGAATCGTGTTGTGGAGCTACTGTCACTACTGTCACTATGGCAGCAGTCGAGTCTGCTCTGAGCTGTTACCATAACAGCGCTGCCTCACTTCATGCTTGCTGGAATGACATGTCTTTTTTTTAAACAGTACATTGGCTAGCTGACAGACAGTGCTTTGCCATAGCATGGTCATTAACTTACGGTCACGACTGTCTCTATCATCTGAGTTGTTAAAATCACAGCAGAAGCACAGCGATTGTGTTCAAGTCATGCCCAACAGCAATGACAATCAAACATGTAAGCCAAGGTCTTATTTACTAAAGGAGATGGTTCATACAAGCAAAGGTCAATTTACAATAGCCTGAGGAGAGGTTTGTCCTAAGTGAAGTGGAGACACAAAAGATAAAACTCAGATATTTCATAGTTTGTGCAATGTGTGATTTTGAATTGCTTAGTTGAGAATATTCCAGAGAATAACCTTTTATCTGAAGCGTTCTTTCATTGAATTGAAAGCTATTAATTGCTAACAAATAAAACCAAGAGTGTTACTTTAACACAGAATTTACTCTGCAATAACACAAAGGCCATCTGATCCTTTTATATGTAAAGCTTTAACATGTGTTTCAGTTTATACTCAGAATTTGAAAACATGGACTGCCAGATGTTATTCCACTAAAGTCAATTCTTTAACTGAAGGATGGATAAATGAAAATAAAGTATTATTGGTATATCTGTAGAGAAAGACACTCAATGTGTCTGTGTGCCTAAACCAATTTTTGAGAAAAATAGATTTTAAAATGGCCACCCAATCAAATATATTATTCTTTAAAAGCAAATGATAAGCACAACAACAAAATTGTAAGTAAATATAGTGCAAGAGTGATACTCTGTACTCACTCAAATCTGGTAACATGACTGATCTGAAAAAATAACTAATATAGCGTGACTTTTGACAACTGGAGAAATGTATCCTTGACCTGCTTCATAGAACAATAACTAGGATCAATCACAGAGAGAGACAAGATTTGCTGCTATATACTTATATTATGTAATAAAAACTGTAAGTGTGGAAAAAGCTCAGCTGGTCACTCAGCAACTGTGGAGAGACAAAGCGAGTTGACATTTGAAGTCTGATATGGCTTTTCTGCGCAACTACTGAGCATCAGTGATGAAGGGAGTAGATTCTTGTGGATGTTGTTAAGTTTCTTGAGTGTTATCGAAGCTGCATCCAGTATTTATATGGGCAGTACAGTTCAGTCCTTGGTCAGTGGTAACTTCCAGGATATGGATAATTGGAGATTCAGTGATAGTAATGGCATGGAATATAAGGTGGGATATTTTGATTGTCTCCAATGGAAAATTGCCATTGGTGTGAATGATGCTGAGTACGCACCTAGCCATTTTAATGTGAGGATTAACATGGGCATGGATTATAACATTTAAAAGATATTCAGGTAAGTACATGAATAGGAAAAGTTTGGAAGGATTTGGGGCAGGAACAGGCAGGTGGGACTAGTTTGGTTTGGGATAATGTTCGGCATGGACAAGTTTGACTGACAGGTCTGTTTCCATGCTGCATGATTCCATCACTGAAAAGTGTAGTGACGGTAACAAGGTCAGCCAGGTGGACCTCATAGTTTGAGTTCCCTGACTGGGGATGTTAATCTGGTCAAATCAGGGGGCCCTGGCTTACAGATGCAAACAAGAGAGCCAGACATCCTGTTCGATCTGAAACCTGGTTTTGAGGGAGCTGGGCCTGTGTCAAGGACTCTCAGCATGTAAATAAAAGGTGACTTTGTGACAGGATACCAGCCTCTGTGGAGTTATTTCAAAAGGCAGTGGAAAATAGTGGAAATTTTTCCAACCTCTCTCATATTGGGAAATTGAAAGGTTACCCATGTACAATTTGAAAAAAGATAATGAATCTAGATTTGGAATTTACAAATGAACCATAGCTCAGTGACTGACCTTTGAGAGCAAAGAACAGAAAGAAACAGTGATTAATACACCAATGATACTGAAAGCTCTTGTTTCCTTTTCTCTCTCCCTTAAATAAGGACTATAGAAAAAGCAACTTTGGAAAATCATAGTTAACTGAGAAATCAAGATTATCTTAAAAATTGATACTACAGATGAAACAGGATAACAGCTAAAATATTGAGACTCAGATTTTGCACTCATAATAACTCTAAGAATGTGAAACTTAATTGCCTTTACCACCCGTTTGTATTGGATACTGCTATCCCTTTCTTACCTGTAAGCTTATTACCCATGTCTGCCTGTGAGATTGCTGTCACTTTTAATCATTTTCCTTCAGAGTAGTAGGTAATAAAATCATTCTTCCTTTCACTCAAAGAAACCTTGTAATCAATTCATTTCAACCCAGTTAACTAAATTTTAATTGAAGTGTGATAGCTGTATACTGAAGAAAATAAAAAAAGTATTCGTTATGACTGAACAAAAGTGGTTTGAAAAGAAGAGCCGATCACTCCTCCAAACCTGGTAATAATAGATTTATGGCCTTGGGCATAATTGTGACTCATTGATCAGTTCAAAAAAAAATGTTGTTGGGAAGGAATTATTCCTTCAAAAGCTGTTAAAAAAGAAACTGAAAAGATTTCACTGAATCCATGTTTGAAATTTAAACATTTATAGAGCAGGACAAAAAGAAAATTAAAACATCTAACAGCCTTGACCTTGGAAGAAGTAAAAAAGATAATTAACTGCTTCGAAGTGAAGCTCTGCCTGAAAGGCAGGAAAATAGAAACGGTGAAATGTGTGGTAAAACATAAAAAGCTAAAATCTAAGGATAATGAAACAGATAAATTAAAACTGGAGCAGTGCAGATTTGAATTAGAATTCTGCTGTTGAAAAACGGCAGAGAATTACAGGAATGGAAGAAACAGAGAGAAGGACAGAAATAGGATCAGAGAAGAGAGATGAATTCTAGGCAGGAAAGAACAAAATAAAAAATGAATTGAAATTCTGATCACCTGAGCAGAAAAGTAAGAAGCAAAATCAGCTCTGGTGAGGAAACGATGCCAAACTAAAACTTAGAGTGAAGTACTCAAGTTTTCCTGTTTAATTGTTAATTTTGATGATGAACAGGGGAATGCTATCTTTAAATCTTTTCAAAGATTAACATAGCAAGTGAATTGGATTCAATCCATGCGATATCAAGAAATGCCCAAAGCCATTGGATCTTGATAATATCCTACAAATAGAACTGAAGCCTTATGTTCCAGAGCTAATTGTGGCTCTGTTCACCAGTTCTGATACAATGACAAGGCTGTACTAGGGGAATACTCTCCATTGATTGGAGTCGTACTTAGGTTAAAGGAAGATCATAGAATCCCTCCAGTGCTGATAGAGGCTACTTGGTCCATTGGGTCTGCACTGATCCTCTGAAGACCATACAACTCAGACCCATCCCACCACTCTATCCCTATAACACCACATTTACAATGGCTAATCTGCCTAGCCTGCGCAACCCTGGACACTATAGAACAATTTAGCATGGCCAATCCAATCCACCAAACCTGCATAATTTTACATTGTGGGAGGAAACTGAAGTATGCAAAGGGTAACCTGCAGTCACAGGGAGAATGTGAAAATTCCAATTACTGTAGGCTGGAATTGAACCTGGGTCCCTGAAGCTGAGATAGCAGCATTAACTACCATGCTACCATATCACCAGGCCAATAAGATGTTTGTGCTCATAATGTTAGGCTGGTACATAAATGCCCTATTTGGAATTCTATGGGAAGTTTATTACTCTCCACTGACAGGAATAGACATGCTGAGGATTTCAGAAAACAGTAGTGATGGTGACTTGCCAAGAGTTAAAATGTGGTCACTAAGAGTGTTAATCTTTGTAGATTGCACAATGCATTTATAATGCATTCTAGCAGAAATTGGAAGAGGAAGTAAATGGTAGGGAGTGAAGAGGTGTCATGAATTTGAGGCAGGCACAAGTTTACAGTGCAGAGTCAACATGCTATTTTGGAGATAGGGTTTGAAGCTAGAACTGTAATAAGATTTGAGGGCAAATATCTGGCTGGCTCCCTGTATGTTCTGACATTGGAGTGATTTTACCAGAGGCGTAGTCAATGTAATGAGTTACCCAACCAGTTAAATATTTGGGCCACTTGGGAAATGAATTGTGTGCATGATGCTGCTTCTAAGAGGGCCTAATTAATATCCAATAGGCTCCTTCTGTTGGCTGAAGTCAGACTTTAGGTGGATGGAGCCTCCCGGCAGCCAAAGGGCCATTGGTGATTTCTCTCAAACCCTCCAACATGGAGCTGCAAGGAACTGAGGGCCCAAAGCAGCAGCTGCAAACAGTCCTGTACAGGAGCAGCTCCTTCACAATGATGGTCGATAATGGCCGTCACTTTTTCATACTTCAATTTATGAAATTCCTCATCTTGATGCATTTTCACTGTACTCTGGTGTGTCAGCAGCACCCACTTCTCCAGGCATTTCTGTTGGCCATCCACATCTATGAATGCTGTGAACAGTTTGGGAACCTGTTCTTTACCCTTAACTGAATAGTGAGTGTGAAGGCAGCATTGGTTGTCCCCAAACCCATAACACTGCAGGTCCTTGTGGTCAGAGGACTCCATTGGAATTAAAAGATGAAAGCAGAAGACCTTCAGGAGGTGGCAATTTTCTGGCCCTCTCCTTCTGTTTCATTTCCAATTTTCCAAAATTGCATTTTGGAAGTGAATGTTGCTGAGATGGCCTCTCTGCTTTCTTATTGAACAAATAATTTGAGGTGTGTTTAAAGATATTCCCAGGTCAGAAATTTCACTTGTGGCCAGTATCCTAGTGCTAACAGAACTGATGCCAGTACATATAAACCCCATTGTTGGCTTGATAAGGATCCAAAATTTGACTAAAACAATCCAGGTAAGATTGACTACCTTCCAAAACATTTGTTTCTTTATAAGCAGAAGAACATTTCCTCATCTTGTTCCTTTGGCTTCCTCTAGATCATTAACCTTCAGTCTACAGTAGTGGGTAATGACTTTGAGAAACAATCATCCAGAATGGGAAGATTTGACACAGCAGTTCAATTTTCCTAATTAGATGGCAAATAAAATTTTGTCAGATATAAGCTAGTAGTTAGGTACAGTATTTTATATTTTGAGTATTAAGTTTAAATTATTTGAAATACAGTCTGTATATTTTTTGTTAATAATGTATGAAAATTATTTCCAAGTCAGTTAATGCTGCCTCATTTTGTACAAGTAAAAGGTTTTTCTTTTATGTCTGAATGAGCACCACCTTTCCATGCACCAGAGCTGAGGTGACATTGTTCAAGCTTTCACTCTATTGCTTGGGAAACTGAAAAATATGTATGTAACAATAAGCAGAGAAATCCACTGAGAACAGAATGGCTTTGAAAGAATCATTAATGAGGATTGACAGCTTAAATACTTCATTAAGATTAATATAACAAAATGATGAAGAAGATGAAGCACACACACAACAAGCAATAAAGAAAGAACTGCAGAAATACCTGTCAGATAATGAGAGACTTGGTGGGACTCACTTGTATTAAAGCCTCTATACAATCAGAATGCAAAGATTCAGGATAACAGGCTATGATTAGTATTCACACCACTCATAATTGTAGATATTGATTCACAGCATTATCATTGGAAATAAGTTTAAGATCAAGAATTAGCAACACTTCAAAATAAAAAAAATCATAATACTGTCATATCTCATTTATCCCTGTAGTAAAATAAAACTGGTACAGAAACTGGAACAGATAATATGTATTGCTACTGGATTGAAAGCTAATTGAAATAAGGTATCATTAGGCAGCTTCTCCTTAATTTGATAGATTAATAGAAATACATGTAGGTTCTTATTTAACATGTACTTTAGTTCTGCAGTATAGAGAACATTAAGAAGTGATGAATAGCTTCAGTCAAAAAAATCAGATTGATCTATTGTTTTCTCTCTAAATTCTTCCACTCCTTTCTTCTTCTTTAAGACTCTCCTTTTAACCCAGATCTTTGACCAAGTTTTTGGTCACCTCTTCCAATTGATCATTTATTCAGTTTAATTTTGAATCAATATGTCTCCGTGAAGTGGCTTGTTGTATTGCTAAATTAAAGGTGTTATATGACTCCAGGTCGCTATTACTGTTGTTCTGGCAGTTGTTGTTCTGTGTTCCTTTTAAACAGATTTATCATAAATGATTTCTGGTTGCATAATCCACTTATGCTCTCTTTCAGATAGCATCCAAATGTTTATATGAATGTATTTTTCTTCCTTTTTCAAACAGTATTCGTGAAGCTTTGTGCTTCCCATACTTAAGAGTAAGAAACAGATGCATTGCAGACTGCCTCTGCAAGTAATCTACTCCCATAGATATTTTACTTTCTGCTTGCTTCACCGCTTAAAACCAATTGCATAAAATTCAGTTGTTAATTATCTGTATTTTTGTCCCTATGGGTACTTTTTCAGTTGTAAAATGAAATCTGTGTTGTACAGAATCACTTCTGGAGATAGTCGCCTCCAAACTCACATTGGAACACAAATTGTTGAACTGCTGTGACACCCTGCAAGCACACCCCAGGATGCTGGTATCTGTAGTTTTGGCTTCAATCTTGGGCTCTATTACAGTCCTCAGACATTGGGTGGCTTTTGCTTGTGCTGAGCCATTGACTATGAGAAAAGATGGGCTCCAACTATGTGCAAAGACCTGCCCAAGGTTGGTGCCAGACTTCTACATTCTCCTTGGCATTGATTGCCAGCCTGTCAACACATTGTGCATTTGAATGTGCAAAACCATCAGTCTTTTTCTATTGGCCACTCGTTGATAGCTTGATTCAAAATATCTGCTACAGAGCTTATGTCCAACTTTCTGGAAAGTTGGCTACTCTGTTACCCTTGTTGTTTGCCCTGACTGCAAGATTTTCATTCTCAGTGTCTTATCCATGTGCTGATCCCATGTTTAAGCTGCATCCAAAAGTACATGCAATGTTCATAGCTGAACTGGCAACAGTGAGCATGAGAGCAAGTGATGTTGATTTGTATTCAACTGCATTTTTGTGTTTATTAATCTTCTCTTCCACTGGCCCATATTGCAGTTTTCGGTATTTGTAAAGCATAAGGGTAGAGCTATCGTGAGATGGAAGCAAGGGAAGAATGCAAGGTGAATAAGGCACATGCTTGCATTATTAGCAATTTGAAATTTCCAAAGAGATTGTGAAATGAGGGCAAATTTAGTTCTGAGAAGGAGGGTTAGAAATGAGCAGAATGTAAGTTTCAGTGGTTTCAGCGCCAACACCGACCACGACTGGCTGCTCCAGTGATGTTGACTGACAAGCTGCTCGACTAACAAAGAATTTACAGGTTATCAGGGATAGGCTGGAACGTACATGTGAAGACACAATCAGATCAGCTGCAACCTTTTCAAACGGTAGAAAAGGTTTGTGGGGCAAAAAGGCCTAGTCTTGCACCTGATTCACATATTCTTAGAAAAATCATGTACTTATGTGAGATCATTGAATTTTGTGCATTACCACATTCAGTGGAGTCTTGACATTGAATCTGTCACTATTGTATTCCAAGACTTTGTCTGGAGGGCCTTCTAAATGCTCATCGATAGATGACATCTTTGCTTCACTGCAATTCTTTAACAGAGATTTCCAGTGCAGAAATGACAAATCATGGAATCTGCTTACTGCCAAAAAATAGTATTCTTCTTGTCCACGCTTTTCTCTGCGATTTGAGTTTAGGCAATGTTATGGATAGGAGATCCTATGTACTTCCATGAAATATATAGGTAAAATAACTCCACAGAAGCCTTTAACCTGTCACTAAGTCATCCATACTACTTGACACTGGTCGGTCTTCCTCGGGGCCAGCTCTCAGAATGAACAGGACGTCTAACACTCCTTTTTATGTCTGTCAGCCAGGGCTCTCCCTTATTAAACCAGATTAACATCCCCAAACACGGAACTCATATTCTATAAAGTCCACCTGGCTGATCTCATTATAAGTTCAGGAACATTGGCCTGTTCTTTTTCTTGTAGCCTGGGGTTTTGTCACAGCCTTGGATATGGGCAACTTGTACTAAACTGTAGCCTGCCTCTTGCACCTGGAGTATCTCGGAAGAAATTCATCCTCTTCTTTAGGTGTTAAAGATGTTGAGATTGCAACATTTACCACGCCCATCTCAGACTCTAAAGTTTCTTCAATGTTAAATGGACAGAGAGAACCCACGGGTTCCCATAGCCTTTCTGGATGTTCTGAGGTAAAAGGAATGTCTTGCTCCTGCCCTGTTTGTGAGGTTGCAGCTTTCAAGTGGTCCACATGCTTATTCAAGAACGCTTCTCCCACCCAAATTTTTTAGATTAGATTCCCTACAGTGTGGAAACAGGCCCTTTGGCCCAACAAGTCCACACCAACCCTTGAAGCATCCCACCCAGACCCATCCCCCTATAGCCCACACACCCCTGAACACTACGGGCAATTTAGCATGGCCGATCCACCTAGGCTGCACACCTTTGGACTATGGGAGGAAACTGGAGCACCCAGAGGAAACCCACGCAGACACAGAGAGAATATGCAAACTCCACACAGACAGTCGCCCGAAGTTGGAATTGAACCCGGATCCCTGGTGCTGTGGGGCTGCAGTGCTAACCACTCAGCCACCGTGCCGCACCAATTTTGTATGTCTCAGGACATGGCCTCACGTCAAACATGCTTCTTACCCATGCAGGTCCATTTGCCTGGTTTTGGCATCAAGCTTTGTCTCTTGAAGTAAAATGTCTATCTCACTTGGAGGAGTCTTGCCCAGCAATTGCATTCCTGATGTCATTGCAACCCTGCGCCCCACCACCCACTAAAGGTTCTGGGAAGATCAGATTTAACCTGGTGCAGTGCCTTCTCCCTAATAAAAACTCTGTTGGAGCTATCCTTGCCGTTGCTAATCTGATAATCAAATAGCTACTGCAACAGTTTAGTATTGAGTGACACTGTAGGCTGTTTCTTTAAATATGCCTTCGATGTTTGGACTGCTCATTCCCCTAGAGCATTGGATAATGGATGGTATGGTGCCACTTTTAAATGTGAAATGTCATTCGACTTGTGGAAATACTGGAATTCCCTAATGGTAGGTGATGACTCATTCTCTGTCACCAACACTTCCATGAGCCGTGTATTGCAAAAGATGTTTGTGGCTTTTCTATCATCATTCCCATGTTTGATAAATGCACTTATGCACATCCAACCACTTTGAGTGGGTATCCACCATGATCAAGAATGTTGAGCCTTGAAAGATCTGGCATAGTCGATGTGTAACCAAGTCAAGAGTTTACCTGGCCATTCCCATGAATGGGAAGGAGCTGCTGCTGTTGATTTTTGTCTTCATTGGTGCTCTGGGCACTGCCCCACCAAACCAGCTATATCTGCAGATAACAAAGTGTGGAGCTGGATGAACACAGCAGGCCAAGCAGCATCTTAGGAGCACAAAAGCTGACGTTTCGGGCCGAGACCCTTAGCAGACAT
The DNA here is from genome assembly GCF_030684315.1 of Stegostoma tigrinum. Classification (NCBI taxonomy): domain Eukaryota; kingdom Metazoa; phylum Chordata; class Chondrichthyes; order Orectolobiformes; family Stegostomatidae; genus Stegostoma; species Stegostoma tigrinum. Next base: position 61,018,400 of record NC_081357.1, on the reverse strand, counting down.
AACTTCTCACCAACATCTTCAATTTGGATGCCCCTGGATGATGCTGGGGGAGTCCAGCCAGTATCTGATGATGACCTTTGCTTTAAACAATCATGCTCGCTCTTATAATAATATGCCATCCTTGATTGTGATTTTGTCTCTCTGGGTCCAAACAAGTTTCAATTCTGGTCGTGATAGCCTTTTTGTTTGCCCCATCACCATCATCTGTTTTAGTTTTACCAGGACCAGATCTTTTTGTGTCCACAATCTAATATTGTCAGCAATGACCAGAAGCGTGTCCAGAAACTTTAAAATCAGAATGGACTCTTCCAGCGGTGACACTGCTGGTGGTGTATATTCCAGTGGCAGGTGGCTCAAGCCATTTATATTTACAACTTAACCTCCTAGATGGTGTTTCAACGTGCCCTTAGAATGAGACCCCTCCACTGAATTCGACCTGAAGCTATGGGTAGCATGGCCTTGTCCACTTTGATTAGCTTTAGCAGGGGTTTGTCATGTGTTACTATTCTAAATTTACATCTGTGAATGTATTGTTGGGACTTCTTTACACAAAGATGACGGCCAAACTTTCCTTCTCTATCTGGGTGTAATTACACTTTGCATCAGCTGAAGTCCGGGAAACATACGCCAAAGGGCATTCCTCTCCGTTGGGCTATCTGCAAGCCAACACTACCCCATTAATATACAGGAAGGCATTGCATGTCAGCACCATATCTTTCTTGGGGTCATAATGTGCCAACAACTTTAACGATGATAGCTGATTCTTCATTTCCTAAAGGCTGCATCTTGGCTATAAGACTATTTCCAAAATCAGCACATTTTTAATAGTGGGTGGAAGAGTGCCAGGATAGAAGCCAGGTTACATATGAAATTTCTGTAATAATTCACATACCAAATGGTCTCTCAGCATTTCATTAAAGGGTTAAATCAAAGTCACATGCCTCTGACAGTCATCTCAACCTCGTCAAAAATCCCAACACAGATTCCCCTGGTTCTCAAACTGTTGAGTAAAACCAATAGCTTCTCAGAATTAGGGGAGGCCTGGGGTCATAATATTCCTTAACTAAATCTAAAAAGGTTTTAGTCTCTGGCGCCTCAGGAAACAGTAGGCTCCAAAGACCAAAAAAAAACTGTGGGTGCACAAGCTGTCAGGAGAATTACTCATTGTTTTTTATCCAGGGCAGTACAGTGAAACATTTCATGTTGACTTCAGGAGTGCACTGAGCTTTACTCTCTTGGCCATATAGAGGGGGTGTCCATTAGAATGTGAATGTTGGGTCCAAAAATTGTAATTCCATTATAGCTAGAGCACATTGATATGAAAAAAAACCTATTTCATCCTATTTTTTAACTAACAGCATGAAGACTTGAATTAAGATTTATCTCATTTGGAAGCCCTGAGACTCCAAGCTATCAGCAAGTTTGTGATAGATTGAATAACATTAATGACTTCCATTGTACCACTGCAGCTGAAAATCACCTATTATATTCTACACATCATGGAGCAAATGACTGCAGGTAAAGAGGCAAATAAGAATTGTTTGTAACTGACAACCCATCCCTAAAATAGACACAGACAATAATCAACAGCTAATAGATGTATTGTAAAAGCTATGTTGAACTAACCAGAACAAAATATCGAAATTAGTAATTACATTGATGTTATTAATAAATATCAGTTAAATTTAGAAATATTTTATTTAGAAATAGTTGATATTGTGAAAGAAGATGAAGGGAGTGGAAAAGCATGTTAGGAAAGAAAAGGAAACCTCAACATTGCAACAAAAAACAGCAGAGGACTCAATAAAGATATATCAATGTAGCACTGCTATCTGATCTCTAAGCAGTTACCAAGCAACTTGAATGGAAGGTCAGACTCAAGCAAGGTGAAGAGACAAAGAAATAAGGTATCCTTTTTATACAACAAAGAAAGCCTGAATACTGTTAGATTCAGTGACAAAAATTGAGAGCTTTAGGACTCATTCAATTTTTTCTTTACTTGATATATAAAAAAGAACACACAGTTGCTGTTTGAAGTTGATTTTGTTTATGATTATGGAATTTATCTGAAATAAATATTTAAATAGAACTTTAAGTGTTTAAGACCTTTAAAAATGATTTTTGTTTTCTACATCTTGCGCAGATAATTGCACAGTTTATTGCACACAGCTGCCATACCAAGCAATCTACCTTGTGTATTGTGTAGAAACTGAAAGTAGATAATTTTTTTTCCTGCTTCATTTAACTTTGCAATGATGATTGCATTTGGCCATTCTTAACCTGGTGGAGCACAAAACCTCAGTTTTAGTATTTCCTAGGATGACCGCATAGACAATTGATCATCCAAGTAATAGGCTTGGGCAAATTGTTGATACGCTTTTCGAGCGAAAGTTTGGGTCATTGTCTTACTTTTCTACTGAGTTAAACTAGTTCCGTATGCATGTATACACACTTATCTAAAGTAACACAATTCTATCATTTTTTTCATTCATTCATGGGATATGGGTGTTGCTGGCTAACCAGCACTTTTTGTCCATCTCTAGTTGCCCTTGAAAGTGGTAGGTAGGAGACTTCCTGAACAGCTGCAGCCTAACTGCTGTGGGGTGACCTACATTGTTAGGAAGGGAATTCGAGAATTTTGACCCAGTGACAATGAAGTTATGGCAAGATATTTCCACATCAGGGTGGTGAGTAGCTTGGAGGACAACTTGCAGTTGGTGGTTTGGAGGCAGTAAGGACTGCAGATGCTGGACAGCAGGGTCAATAAATGTGAAGCTGGAAAAGCACAGCAAGTCAGACAGCCTCTGAGATGCAGGAAAGTCACAGTTTCAGGCTGAAACCCTTTGTCAGTTGGTGGTGGTACCATATATCTGCTGCCCTTGTCCTTCTAGATGGGAGTGATTGGAAGGTGCTATATGAGGATGTTTGGTGAATTTCTGCAGTGCATCTTGTAGATAGTACACAACACTGCTACTGAGCTTTGGTGGTGGAGGGAGTGGATGCTTGTGGATGTACTGCCAATCAAACAGGCTCCTGGATGGTGTTAAGCTTCTTGATAGTGTTGGAACTGCACTCATCAACGCAAGTGGGGACTATTCCATCACACTCCTGACTTGTGCCTTGGGGAGTATTCCCACACTATTCAGATCTTGTTGCATTTGAACATGGACTGCTTCAATGTCCAAGGAGTTGTAAATAGTTCTGAATATTGTAGTCAATGAACATCCTCACTTCTGACCTTATGATGGAGGAAAGGTCATTGACGAAGGAGCTGTATAACTATATAACTCTGTGACTCCGTGATAATTCTCCTCTCAGAGGCATCTGGGCCCTACACCTCCACCCTGCTGGCACCCCTCTGACCCAAGAAAGTTCAAGTAAAGGGTGGTCCACTAGCCTCTGGCAAAAAGACTCTCAGCGTCTCTGGCTATCCAATCATAAATGCCCCAGGTTCACCCAACCTAGCAGTCAAAACCAACATTCACAATTTCCAAGCAGGCTTCCTGCACCCAAGCTGTGCAACCTAGGACGCCGCTGATACAAAATCGGGAAGGAGAGAAAGAAGAAAACTTATTGAGGGAACTTTAGTGTTGCAGTGACATTTCATTGTATCAGAAGTACCACACCTGTATAAGTTTGATTGGGTAACACACTGTGTAGCCCCCAATGTAAATGCGCCAGCGTGATGCATAAGTTCATGTCACCTCAGAATGTACCATGGATTAATGTCTATGCTGCAGCGTGTGGAAGCAAGATGAACGAGGCATATATCAGCCTATGCGTTCTCTTGAGTATTGCTACTTATACTGAAACACCTCTCTTCATTCCCTAGGTTCAAAAATGCTGGAGTGAATAACGTGGTCAGATATATCTCGGGCAAGGAGATGTATATTATACAAGGAGCCAAAGCATTGAGCTCATCAAGGATTAGGGCCCTAGAGGTCCATATACAGAGCATTGGTTTATGTGGAGTGTTCTTTCCATTTAAAGAGCCTCACATTCTGCAGCCCCCTTACTCACAGATGAGACACTTACCCAGAAAGCTCTGGGCTTTTCCCTTTGTATCTTTCAAATTCTCGTACAATGGAAGATGTCAGTGAGCACGCTTCAGCCACTGCTCTTCTAGCCTCCACCTCAAAATGCTCGTGAGGTCCCAAACATCCAGATCCCCATCCTGTGAGCACCTTTGGCTTCACAACTCCACTGGTTCCCACCAAACCTGCCTGCATGTGTTTCATGGCAACACTATTATCATCCAATGCGGATGCCAGGGTGTGCATTTTAGTGGTTGGCATGTGCACACAGAATTGGTGTCAGAAGTGCACCACCCACCTGCCATATTGGTGATCAGGGCTCATGTCTGAAACAACCATCAGGGTCTTTGCCATTGTAAATCAAAACCTAAGAGTCTCTTTTTGCAGCATCTTCCACAAACTTTTGCAGGCCTGAATGCAACTGGAAAAGACTTGACATTAATACAGTCTAAATGATGGTGCTGGAATTGGAGTGCAAACCAAGAAAGATACATTTTCTGATCTGTTTCTCCCTTACTCTTTCTGGAATAATTGTTTCTGATCAAAATCAGGTAATTTGAAAAATAATGAAAACAGAGAATGGAGGCAAGGTGTTGTATCTTACCTTGTCCCTGAATTGCATAAGATTGAGTTTTCTAAGTGATTTCTTATTCCTGCAAAATTCAAAAAAACAATGGAAGTGCTGTACAGTTAAAAGAAAAAGTAGTTTGAAATGCAAAGTGAAAGAGATAATGCTCTGTCTTCTGTAGTTTTGCACTAAATAATTTACCACATAGGAAATAATAAATGGCCATTTTGTAGAGTAATCTGGTGTTATTTTTAACATTAAACTGTATAGTGGTGCACGGTTTATTGAAGTACCCTCACTTAATCATTTCTCGTCAATGGTTGGATCATTAATCTAGTTGCATATTCTAATATTTCGAAACGTCATATTCCCAGAGTGACTTTAGCAACAAAATGGGCCTATTATCATTTTTCTTCCAGATGTTTGCATTTGGTGAGCCTCTTTGATCCCTGCACCTGTCTCGGCTCAGCAGTTGGTGCAGTAATGCAAAAAGACTGATTTCAAAATTCAAACAACAAATGTTGGTTAAAACTAAGTGAGCGGTGTGAAAATGAACAGCCGGGCCTCCGGCATAAAGAAGTCAGTGTTCAGAACAGAAGCTCTTTACACCACTAGATTTAGAACAAAAACTATCAGCAGCAATATCTACTCAATGAGTGTTTATGATACGATAAATAAGACTGCAAATTATATCCAACTGCTTAAGGCAAACATGCTGGGCTTATGACTTGAAAATGACCCTCCGCCACAACACTTAAGATCCTTGATGAAAGCTTTGCCTAACCATATGCCACTTACAGCACATAGCAGCATGTTCACAGGGTGATATACACATTCATCAGACTTGGCGTTAAACTAGAAGTTATAAATACACAATATGTTTCAGCACACCATGCTCTCATGATAATATGGTTAGAAATGTGAATATTTATATTTTTTCTCTGAAAAGGTATGGTTTCAATGAGCTACAAGCTTGCAATGCTGTGAAGTAAAAGACCTTCATTTCAGCACTATCTCGGTTAAGGGCCTGAATCAATGTCATGAGTGACATATTTTTGGAAATAACTCTGCGTTAATCTTGTTTCATGTAAAAGTCAAAGTATAAATTAATTTAGAAAATCTTTTCTTGACCATTTTGAGAGAAGTCAATAGTATTAATAAGCTTATCCAGCAATGTAATGCTTTTACTAAATTACCCAGAATTTCATGCTGCAAAATCTTGTATACCATTGTATACCATGTCAATCAATCATAAATATAGGGAAGATGGTGGTGCTTTGGTAATTCATAACCCCAGGGCAATATTCTGAATATGACTTTATATCTGCAGTAGAAACCGAAATAAAAAGCTAACCTAATGGTGACAATATAACCACTATTGACAGCCATAAAATCCCACATGGTTCGCTGATATCCTTTAGGGCAGGATATCTGCTATCTTCACCTCTTCCAGCCTATATGTAACTCTAGACCTGAAACAAATGTGATTGACATTAGAGATGGGCAATGAATATTTCCCTCGCCAGCAATGCCCACATCACATGAATAAACATGCTTAAAAATTATTGCAAGCCACATCCTGAAGAGTATAATTTAAAGAAATAATGTATACCTGGTACATTTTGCATTACCTCATAAGTACCCAAGACCATAAACAACCGTAAAATAATATCACTGCATTTTCCATAATCATGTAATGACAAAAGGTTTGCGCACTCCCATCACAGTGTAGACATTTAACTTGGATGTTGACGCATAACGGATGGTTTTGGATTGGCTGCTGATTACAGTCAGCACGTATTGTTTAAATTAATTAGCTGTAGTGGAACTGAATGTTATGAAGACTGCACCCTTTTCTTTCTGTACTTCTAATGGGCTAGAATGAGAAAAGAACCGCTAAAAATATCTAGATTTCTGAAGGAGTGCTGCATGGTTTGAAAGCAAATAACCTGACGCTCATTGTAAGTACTATTTACATAGCTGCTTGTTTAGGCAGTGGTTAAAGTGTGGTCACAGACAAACTGGAGCTGATGGGTTGTCAAGTTTCGCTTAGTACAGGTAGCTGATTAGTTTGCAGACTGATGACTAGTTATCAATGACAAAGGCCTTTTGCTTGCCAATGCCTATGTGATGGTTCTTGAGTAGTTGAACAGCTTGGACAAGACACAGAGTAGTCATCAGATCTCGATTGGCTTGGGAGCTTGTTCTATTCTCCACAGTTAAAAACTCTTTAAGCCTGAAGGAAACCAGTTTATTTCCCCTCCAGATGTTGCTGTAAGCTGTGACTTTCAATCAATACAACAGAGAACTTTTATTAATGAACTAGACACCCTGTGCCTACTGCAAGCCAACATGAGCATCCAGAAAAGAAAAACTGAGAAGTAGTATCCCGATCTGAGGAAGAAATGTCTCTGCAAATTCCGTGTAAAGAGACCACCGAACTGTTTTCCTTGTTCTCCTGTCTACAACCCTAGTGTGTGTGAGCATGCCTGCATGTGTGTATATATTTTGGGGAGTTTATCAGGCAGGGTACAGTTAAATTAATGGAAAAGTATGCCTTTAGTTCACAATTGTTTACCTGTAGCTAGATTCAAGTTACTTTCACTAAATAATAAGTACAAAAACCTTGACCATTGTGTAAAACTGGGTCTAAAAGTCTGTTACCTGCAGGATTTTGCATACTTTTTAAAATCTTTAGGTTTTGTGCCAACTTTGAGAATAGGGGGGCTTCTTTTCCTGCATGTTACCCCAGTGAAGCATAACAATATCAAGTACTGCCTATAATGAGTGCTAGTTTCAATACCATCTTCTGTTTTCGATCAGTCACCACATGAGTATTTCTGCTTGAAAACAAAGTGGCAGATTCTGGCAACCAAACTCAATGCGCAGGGCGGCTTGTTGAGTGCCACATAGCTGGTGAAGGCATATCTTTTCTGACATGCTGAAATACTTTTTAATTTGTCGATGGCACTGTTTGCATGGGAAGCAATGGGTCTACACAACCTATGCTGATGCAAACAGACTTCTGTACCTCAAACCTCTAAGGGCATGAGGTACTACCAGAATAAATCTAACCGTCCATAGTAGAGAGTTTGCATTGAATGTAGAAATCCCTTCAATGGAAGGAGAATTAATTTAAACAATACAAAATATGCAACATTAAGAGAAACAACTTAATTTCAAACTAAACGTAATAAAGCCAATGAAAAAAATGTAAAATCCCACAACTGTTCAAAATACTGATAAACATAGCTTTATGATTAAAAAAAGGAAGCCAGTGATTAATTTTCTTTAGAGCAGGCAATGTGTAAAATGCAGGAGATGGAATCCCCTCAGCCTACAACCAAACGTTGCCAAGGTTAGGACTTGGACAGACAAGTGATAAGTAGTACTTGTATCATGTAATTCAGCGCTATTATCAAAAAAAAAATTGACCTTCAACAACTTCACCATGTGCAAGGTCATTAATATCCTGAATCTATTCATTACCCAGAAGCTTAGTTATTCCAGCTGTATGAACAATTTAACTGGTTATAAAAACAGAGCTGCATCTGAGTCGTCTCTGTTGAGGAGTTCAGGTTCTGAAAGCAAACAAGAAGCAAGTGCAAATGTGAAGTCTGTTATGAAGGACTTAGTCACAAGGACATATTCTGTGGCAGTACTAGCTGTGTACATTGTTCGAAGGAGGAGAAAGAAGGATAGTTCTCAGGAGAGTATAACTACCTTTGACATCTATAGCCTCTGATAAATCCCTCAACAACAGAGGGGTACCCTGACCTGGGTGCCTCCACATCTGTTTAGTATTCAGTTGTTACTTCCACTTTGAAGGGAAATCTATCACAAAAGCATGAGAATAGCTCTGCTTAATTAGTGACTGTAAGATAAGCAGTTTTAATGCACTGGTTAGTTGTCCTTCTGACATGGATGCAAAACACAGCTCTGTAGATATTTATCCTTTATAATTCTCAGGAAGAGCTGAAAGGAAGAAACAGAATTATCCGTTTCAAGAAATGTTAGTCTATTGTGTATTTGGGAAATCCACATAGAAAGTTATTCACAGCACTTAATTGTTGTACTATGCATTCCAATCAGTATGTCAGTATAGCTTTAGAAGGCATGCTCATGCTATCATTACTTTTTCATAGCATCTCACCTGAGGGTATGAAGCTCTCATACTCCATTTTTTCCAGGGATTACTTGAAGCATGACATGCTACTGAAAACATGTTACTCTCAGTTATAATCAATAAAAGAGCCCGAGAGATTATCGACCAGTTTGTTGGAAGATGCAGCAACAAACGACAAGAGTGTCCCTTTTCTGAAGAAGAAATGTCAGAGCAGCTCATTGACTCAGCCATCGCATTCCCACCGTATAAAGTCTTTCGGAAGAGTCTTCTGGGCAAGAGGGAAAAAAGCCATACCACTGACAGGTTACTAGAAGATGAATACAAATTTGAAGCCATTGTGGCCAAGGCTATTGGTAAAGTCAGTTGAGTTCACCAAAACATCAAAATCTGTTTCAGATGCAGTTTGGGCAATACTTACCTAAAAGATGTCCAGCTTTTCTTGAAGTAATGTAAAGCACGTATTTCCAAAGGACATTGGGCATGCATGTGCAGGAAATCTAATCTCACAGGCCTAGCAGGGCCCCAGAACAAAACACAGGTGACCAACAAAATGGGGCAACATCACAACAGTGGCAGTAACGGAAGTGTTAAGAAATTATACAAATACAAACACATTAATGAGGTTCAGAGTAAATGGAGTGAAGGCTTCAGAAGATGTCTAAGCTTTCCATTTGGTAACCTCCCACACCACATTGACGCTGTACGGAGATCAGAATAATTGACAATCATTTCAGGTTGTAGGACATCAAAGACAGGTTAGCACATATCTAAAGCTTAAATTGACACAGGAGGTAGGGCCACCATTTACTGCCATGCAAACTGAAAGGCACATACCTCAGCAAGTTGCATTGCGCAGTACAGTCTATAAGAAACTGTCTCATAGTGTAAAATGGATTATCAATTCCATATATTGGCAGAATTACATTTCAGCGCCATTGTGCAAGCTCATCTTTGCTTCCTGGATTCTTCCACTTAGTAGGAAGCAACAGGCCAGTATGCAAAGATCCTGGTTTAGTCATAATTCACTAGATTCCACATCTAATGTGGTGGTACACATCACATATAACAGAAGGATAAACAAGTTTTCATGGCAAAAACATGATGCTAAGATATCCTTCCCACATTTCCCTTGCAACATATGTGTATTGAATGCACAAGAAGTCTAGCATGTGAATTTGAGTACCAGCCAGTGATAAATCAGGATATTCAATGACTCTTGAATGCATGTGAGGCATTCCAAAAAAACATCCCAGTAGTGGAGAGGCCCTCTACATCCAAACAATGTTCCATCCACTCCTTGGACAAACATAGCAGCAGATCTATTCACAATGCATGGAGACAACATGTCGTTGTGATTGATTACTTCTCTATGCTTCTCATTGTTTTACACATTAACAATAGGAGAGCAATGGTTGTTGACACAATGAGTGTTATTTTTAGCTTATTCAGTATATGGAACAGATAGCATATCAAGACACGTGCTAAATAGGCAGGGATCCATATCACATTATCAACCCACTGTCCATGTTCAAACAGTGTAGCAGATCTTTAAGTGTCAAGCAACAAAGCAATATTTTTCCACTGCATTTTTTTGCAACACTGTTGGAGAAATGATTACCCATTCCAAGCCCAGTTTAAATTCAGAGACAAGCGTGAACATCCTTGTCCGGCAACCAATTGTCTAACCATTTGAAGATGTGGGACATTCTTATTGGAATATAGAGGAGAATGAAAGAAATATCCAGTGAACAAGCCATTAGAGAACTACCAAAATTGCACATTGGACAGATTGCAAGTCATAAATGCAAATGCAAGTATTTGGATACCAGCAAAGTTATTGAGAACATATAACCAGCCCAGTTCATATGAAGGCATAACCAGTCAGTAATTAATTAAGTATTTCAGCTATCAATTGCATTAAGTGATTTAAAAATTGTCTTCTTTGCCTTGATTGCAATAATTCTCTAGGCTGAATTGTACATCTTTTTGGATAAGTGTCAGTTGTATCTGTTTATTTCGAGGGTTTTTCACTGTGAGGCCACAGTGAGAGTTCTCAGTACGTTATAGCAAACTCATCTCACTAAATACTTATCTGTCTATGGCATCCCTCTCATCCAATCCCAGCCCCATCTTACCAAGCACCATTTCCAGACCTGATCATCATCCAAAGGATACCTGCAGAAAGACCAGCATCCCTGGTGCCACTGCCACATTTAGAAGACAGTTGTGTACTTAAATGAGCACTGGCATTTCCAGATATCGTACTGTGTCATAGATAGTCTTGAAGATGTCAGAGAAGGGAAAGGTGGCACCATGATTCTCCAACAGGGACCTGGAGATCCTGTGGAGCAGGTGATGCAGATGATGAGGTTCTTTTACTGACAGACCAGAAGAGGAGGCCACAACACCAGACACAGACAGCTTGGTCTGAGGTCATTACTTGGATGAGTGACGACTATATAGTGTGGAATGGACAACAGTATTGAACTAAGGTCAATGACCTTCTCTACTGTATGAGAGCAAATGCCAAACACTTATCTCCACTATCTAACATTCGGTTTATCTCTACTAATGCACCCACCTCTTATCAAGAAGCATGCTTTGCCACTTGCTGTCAAACACTCAACTTCTGCTCCTTCTCCAACCTCCCAGGCCACTAAATCAGCATGGCCCATGCACTACCTGCTCACTGTCCTAGCACGCCTCACTGCCGTTTGATACCCTGCATCCTCACTGACACATTCACCTTACATAATCAATTCCTTTCTCTCATTCCAGAAGGAGATTCCCCAAAATAGAGCAGAAATGGCCTGGATGCGTAGGGCAATGTCCAAAATCAGACTTCATCCCTTCTGTGAGAAAAGATTTGTGTACCTTGCAAAAGCAGACTGGATCTTGTCATGTGAGGATGTCAAGACATTAATGTCGTGCCAAATGAATTAGTACCACTCTTTACTCCATTGCAACTCTTATATTAACGCTATGATCAGTGTTATTCATTACATACCTCTTCTAACCGCTAACCATGATAGGTTCTGTCCTTTGTCTCTTGCAGTGGAGAACTGGGCTGCTCCATGAGGATCCACCTCCTTGATCACTGAGGAGAGGAGTACTGAGACTTCAGAGGAAACATCAGCAAGGTTTTTGCCTCCTGTGCACCCCAGCTCTCAGACTCTGACTTTTCAATAGGAGTCTCAGACATAGACAGTTTCAGAGCACAAGCCAGTGAGCCCCTTACAGTGACCCTCCCCAACTGATTGAGAAAGAAATTCCCAGGCAGCTGGCACTCGGAGGACTTTCAGAGGCCAAACACCTGCTCAGCCTCAGGCAGGAGAAGGCGCTGTGGTGTTGGCAATCAGGGAGCTTACCAACACGGCTATGGAGGAACAGGAGTGGCAGGCAGAAATGTGAGGGACAATGGCTTTCATA